>NC_044034.1:100345967-100952994 GCF_901765095.1 Microcaecilia unicolor | reverse complement strand
TCACCCACGTAAAACTTTAATGGAAACAAGACCCAACCTGACCAAATTTTGGAAAACCTTCGTCAGGGGTCACACAGGTTTCCAAATGAGAAGTGTTCATTACAAATGCCGAAAGTCAGGAACAGCTATTCTGCACTTCTCAGTGCAGGAATTGCAGCACATATTGTGTACCTGTGAATGTACCTGTGTAACCCCTGATGAAGGTTTTCTGAAATTGCTATTGCATTTTCTGCCTTTATAAAACAGGTGCAACATATGTGCCTATGTACATTCCTTATTGTCTGCTCCAGACTATTTCTGACGAATGAGTTATATGCAGTCCTACCAGCAGAGGGAGACTGAGAACTGCTGACTAGTGACACCTGTATAAGGGAGTGTGCGGTCCTGACCTATGTTTCTCAGTCTCCCAGCAGTCACAGAGCCTGTGCAGCCCTGCTCCTCTTTGGTGGGTGTGCCAGTTTGGCCCCATTAAAAAAAAAATATGTAATAAAGGAGAAAAACTTCAATAGGTGTTCCCAGGAACAGGGGGTTATCTTAAAAAATAAATAAATAAAAAGAGCGTGTTGAGAGGAAGCGCTGGTCTTGGGCTTTGGCCCCTGCGCCTGTTGGGGGTGCACACTCCAGTGTCCTGGGTCCCTCCCCCCACCTCTGCCCTCCCTTTGATGTGGTGTGCCTTGGCCTCCTCCACCGCATTGCCTGGGAAGGATACCTAGAGGCTGGCCCATGGATTGAAGGGAGCACCATTCAAAGAACAACAACAAAAAAATACCTCAGCTGGCAGCGTTACTTTTTTTTGTTCTTAGTGGCAGGACAAGCAGGCTGAGTGCCAGTTGCAGCTGCCGGGCCATTTTAAGTAGGGGAGAGTATTAGCAGTGGGACACTTGTGGCAGGACACCTCTGCAGCAGGAGAGTGCATGGAGGCTCCAACCAAGAAGATGCACTGTTGCACAGCCTGTTCGACTTGCTGCGTGGTCTCTGTGCACAGCGGCCTTTGCCATGTGTGTGAGGAGGTGGCTTTGGAGGTCAGGGGTGCTTATCCAGAATCATGTACTCAGGAGGCTGGAACTTTGGGTAAGGCTCTCCAGCAGGGTAAGGAGCTTGGATCGGAAGAGGCTGGTCCGGGATCATGTGGGGCAACTGGAGCGGTTTTGGTGGGAGCGCCTGCCATTTTGAATCCAAGTGATGAAGACCTGGAGTAAGTGGAGGGACTGCTGGTGCTTACTAGGCATGATACCTCAGCGGTCTCTTCTCCCTATCCCATGAATTTTTCCTCTTCAACAGGCCTTTTGCATAAAGAGGGGCATGGCTGTTGGGGGAACCTCTTGGCCCCAGAGGCTTCTGGTGTAGCCTCTGGGGCCAAGAAGGCATGCCTGGCTCTTGGGGAGGACTTGGATGATGTTCTTTCCCTGGGGTTGGGGTTGGAGCCTCCGCAGGATGTTGGAGTGGACTCTGGAGGAGTCTCCTCAGGTGGAGGATTCGTCCATGATGTGGATATTTAGGTAACCAGGAGTTTTGTGCTTGATGTCTGAGGTCTTGCATGCTCTGAAGCTTTTGGAGGATCCTCCTCAAGTGACTTGGAAGGGTGACCCACTTTTGAAGGGGGTTCGCCAGCCACCCCAGACTTTTCCCTATCATGAGGACTTCAGAGAGCTGGTGGAGGCTTAGTGGCAGTCCTCAGATTCGCCTTTGCTCATTGGTTAGGCCATGGCTTGTCTCTACCAGCTCTCTCTGGTGGACCTTTAGGCCTTTTGAATTCCTAAAGTGGACGCTCTGGTGACAGCAGACACCAAGAAGACAGCCATTCCCATGGAAGGTGGAGTAGCTCTTAAGGATCCTCAAGATCACAGGATGGAGGCCCTCTTGAAACAATCCTTTAATGTCTCCGTCTTGGCATTGCATGCAGCCATCTGTGATTGTGACATGGCTTGGGCCTGCTTTAGGTGGGCTGAGCAGTTACCCAACTCTCGAGCATCCTCTTCCTCGTAGTTATCTTCAGATATCATCAATTTGGAGTTGGGTATGGTCTTTTACTCAGATGCCTTATTTGATTTGGTCTGTGCCTTGACGAAGAATCTGGCTCTGGTAGTGGCTGAGCGGAGTTTCTTGTGGCTCGGGAATTGGTCAGTGGATGTAGCATCCAAGGTTCATTTGAATCAGCTCCCCTTCAAGGGCAAGTTGCTTTCTGAGGAACTACTACTACTACTACTACTTAACATTTCTAGAGCGCTACTAGGGTTACGCAGCGCTGTACAAATTAATAATTAAGGACGGTCCCTGCTCAGAAGAGCTTACAATCTAAAGGACGAAATGTCAAGTTGGGTAGTCTAGAATTCCTGAGTAGAGGTGTTGTGATTAGGTGCCGAAAGCGACATTGAAGAGGTGGGTTTTGAGCAATGATTTGAAGATGGGTAGGGAGGGGGCCTGGCGTATGGGCTCAGGGAGTTTGTTCCAAGCATGGGGTGAGAAGCTAATTAAGAACTTGAGAGAGTCTAAGGTTCTGCGGCTTTCAGAGGCTAGGTCATGGATGGTTTCCCATTTGTCAGTTCGAGGCGTCTTCAGGAACTTAGGCAGTATTGACCAGGCTCTGGAAGTGCCAGGGCTTTGCAGTGAGGTTTTGGGGACCCAGCCTCTGGTTGTACCCATAGGTTTCAGATTGCAGCAGTTTTACTGGAGGTGGGTCCGGGTGTCTTCAGATCAGTGGGTCCTCGATATTGCTAAAAATGGCTACGTGCTGGAGTTTTGTAATCCTCTTCCAGACGCCTTCCTATTTTCTCTTTGCGAGTCTTCCGTCAAGGCAGAGACTGTCTGTCTGACCTTGGAGAGACTTTTGGCCTTGCGGGCAATGGTTCCCATTCCTCCGGCTAAGAGAGATTCTAGGAGATATTCCATTTATTTTGTGGTGCCCTAAAAGGAAGATTCCTTTCATCCGATTTTGGATCTCAAGTGGGTAAACGAGGTCTTGAGCGTTTCTCCTTTTCACATGGAGACCCTCCATTCAGTGATTGTGGCAGTGCAACAGTTGGAGTTTCTGATGTCTCTGAATCTGTCGGAGGCATACCTTCACATTTCAGTTCTCCCGGATAGTCAGAGGTTTCTTCTCTTTTTGGTCTTGGGAGAGCACTACCAATTTCAAGCCATGCCCTTCGGCTTGGCTACGGCATCAAGGACCTTCTTCAAGGTGATAGTCATGGTGGCAGCAGGAGGGCATTCTGGTGCATCCATATTTGGACAACTGGTTGATTTGGGCGGTCAGTTGAGGAGAGTAGGATTGCCACCTCTCGGATGGTTCATCTGCTCCAGCATCTGGGTTGGATAGTCAGTGTAGCCAAAAGTTTTCTGTTCCCCAGCCATTTAGAAAACTAAATATATAAATATAATCTAAAAAATGGGGGGGGGGGGGGGGGGGGGGGGAAGGGGAAATATTTGTCATAGTATCCTTACCCTTCTTTTCCCCCACCCCATTTTTTGGATTATATTTATATATTTAGTTTTCTATGCATTTTATCAGTTATATAGGTATTTATGTATAGTTATGTTTTTATATATGTGATTTTAATTTTGTTTATTATTTGTTATTTTAGAGCCCCTGACACAGGCATTGTGGGCGAAACACAGTCTGTGTCGAGCGATTATTTCATAATAAAGTTTGAACTGTACTACTGATTGATTTGCAGATCGTCTGCCTTCCTGTTTTTTGGGTCCCTCCGGACTGGGTGCTGGTGACAACAGATTCCATTCTATCCAGTTGGGGGCTCATTGTCAGGGTTAAGTGGCTCAGGGGAGCTGGTCAGTGGAGGAGTCATGGTGGTTTATCAACCACCTGGAGACTCTGGCAATACAGCTCAGCCCGCTGGAATTTCAACAGTTGGTGCACCTCTGGGACATCCGAGTGCTATCAGAAAATGCAACAGCGATCATCTATGTCAATCAGCAGGAGGGTACAAAGAGCCTATGGTTTGAGCAGATCAGAACCTGTGGTTGCTTTCAGCGGCTCATGTTGTGGGCACCAGCAATCTGGAGGTGGACTGTCTTAGTCGTCATCACCTAGAGTTGAGGGATTGGAGTCAGGCTATCTCAGCTCATTGTCGACCAGTGGGGTCCTCCGATCATGGACCTCATGGCCACGACCGAGAACACCAAGGCCCCATGGTTTTTCACCTGCAGGAAGGAGCCATTTTTGGAGGGTCTGGATGTCTTGGCTCATCCCTGGCCTCATCAGGGGTTGTTGCGTGTATTCCCTCTGTGGCCGCACATCAGTTGCATTCTTCAGTGCATTACGGGCCACAATGGCCAGGTAGTGCTGATGGCTCCTGACTGGCTGTGGCTTCCATGGTATGCAGATCTGGTGTGATTGCAGATAGGCTATCCTCTTCGTTTTCCCATGGAGCACAGTCTGCTCCGGCAGCGTCCCATTCGAATGGCCAATGTGGTTTGATTCTTACGGCTTGGCTGTTGAGCGGGCACGGTTGCTAAAGAAGGGTTATTCTTCTGGTCTTATTCATACCCTCTTGAATTCTAGGAAGCAGTTCACCTCTTAGGCCTACGTTCGGGTCTGATGTATATTTGAAACTTGGTGTGATGAGAGGGATGTGGTTCCCCTTCGGGCCTCCATCGGTCAGCTTCTGGATTTTCTCCAGTGTGGCTTGGAGAAAGGGTTGTTGCTGTCTTCCCTTCCAGTGCATCTGGTGGCACAGGCTTATTTTTGGGGTCCACTTCAAGGGCGGTCATTGGTGCTCCATCCGGATGCCTCGTGTTCTTTCCAGGGAGTCAAGCGGTTGAGGCCTCCTTTCCGCCAGGTTGTTCTGCCTTGGGACTTGAATTTGGTGTTGTCCGCCTTGGTTAAGGCACCTTTTGAGCCTCTCCAGCAGGCCTCCCTTAAGAATCTTTCTGTCAAGGTGATGTTTTTGGTGGCTATCACATTGACATGGCCTTGTCATGTTGGGTGCTGTTTCTGGTTTTCTCCCAGTAGACGGTGTCTTTGAGGCTGGTTCCATCCTTCCTGCTTAAGGTGATCTCCCCTTTTCATGTCAATCAGTCTATTTTCTTACCATCCTTTTCATGGGAGGATTTTTCACAGTCTTTGTCTAGGCTCGACATCCATAGGGAGAATTTCAGAAGACAGACTATCTCTTTGTGTTGTTTGGGAGTCCATGGAGAGGGGAGATGATGTCTAAGGCCTCTATCGCTCGCTAGATCAAGGAGGCTATTTTTGTCCTGTGGTGGTTGTTGGTGAGCCCTTGGGTTCCCGGAGGCCTGGTAAGACCTCCGAGGACCGCCGCGCACCCCGAATCTTCACCCGCGGCGACCGCCGTTCACCGAGGGTTGAGCCCTCAGCTGCAGGCGGTCAGCAGGACTGCTGGAACCGCGGGGTGACGGTCGGCCTGGCTGGTAGTCAGCAACTCAGTCTCTAGAGGGCGGCTAGCAAGGGCGGCTAGCTGAAGAAGACACAGTTTCTGAAGGTGGCTAGCAAGGACGGCTAGCTGAAGAGGACACAGTCTCTGAAGGTGGCTAGCAAGGACGGCTAGCTGAAGAGGACACAGTCGTTGAAGGTGGCTAGCAAGGACGGCTAGCTGAAGAGGACAGTCTCTGGAGATGGCTAGCAAGGACGGCTAGCTGAAGAGGACACAGTCTCTGAAGGTGGCTAGCAAGGACGGCTAGCTGAAGAGGACACAGTCGTTGAAGGTGGCTAGCAAGGACGGCTAGCTGAAGAGGACATTCTCTGGAGATGGCTAGCAAGGACGGCTAGCTGAAGAGGACCCAATCTCTGGAGGTGGCTAGCAAAGACGACGAGCTGAAGAGGACACAGTCTCTAGGTTGGCTAGCAAGGGCGGCTAGCTGAAGAGGACACAATCTCTGGAGGTGGCTAGCAAGGGCGGCTAGCGAAGAGGACCCAGTCCCTGGAGGCGGCTAGCAAGGACGGCTAGCGCAGAGGACACAGTCTCTGGAGGCGGCTAGCAAGGACGGCTAGCGAAGAGGACACAGTCTCTGGAGGTGGCTAGCAAGGATGGCTAGCGAAGAGGACACAGTCCCTGGAGGCGGCTAGCAAGGACGGCTAGCGAAGAGGACACAGTCCCTGGAGGCGGCTAGCAAGGACGGCTAGCGAAGAGGACACAGTCTCTGGAGGTGGCTAGCAAGGATGGCTAGCGAAGAGGACACAGTCCCTGGAGGCGGCTAGCAAGGACGGCTAGCGAAGAGGACACAGTCCCTGGAGGCGGCTAGCAAGGACGGCTAGCGAAGAGGACACAGTCTCGGGAGGCAACAATTCCGATCCACTGTGTGGGCTTCTGACGAACGAAACGGAAGCACTGGACTCCTTCCGTTTCGTGGTTTAAATCCCCCGCCCGTCCTTCCCCTGCCAGCAGCTGGAGCCAATCTCCCTGGCCCGGGCAGGCACAGGAGGCCTGGATTGGCCAGCCTGTTCGGCGGGCGGGGTCTTCTTATCGATGCGCCAATCCAGCGTGAGTAGGCGGGGCTGGCTCGCGGGTCCGCTCCAGCGAGGAGGACGACGACGCCGGCGCCGCCATCTTGGCCGGCGAATCTCCTTCTCCGAGGCCGGCGCTTGCCCCAGCGGATCGCCGGCCTCGGAGCGGCCCGCGGCAGCGCCGGCCCCGTCGGCGGCTCATCCCCGCCGCCCCAGATCCCGCGGCCTCCGTTGGTCCTCGCCCCCTACTGCGGGCCGCCAGGTAAGAGCCCGGGACGGGACAGTATCCTCCCCAGATGCCCCCTTCTCCCTGGGCCCGGGTTTGGACGGATATCGGGCGTGGAAGGCTTTGACCAATTCTGGAGCATGCACATTCGCAGCGGGTTCCCAGGAGTTGTCTTCAGGGCCAAAATTTTTCCAGGACAATAAGTAATATAGCTTTCCTCGCTGTCTTTTTGCATCCAGGACCTCATCCACTTCAAACTCTGGATCGGGATCTGCGTCTAGATCTTCGGTTTCCTGCCGTTGAGGGTGCCATCGAGACCCTCGAAAACTCTTCAATAAGGAAATATGGAAAGCGTTATGCACCCGCAGAGTACTCGGTAGCCGCAATCGATATGTCACTGCTCCAATTCGGGATTGGATTGCAAAGGGTCCAATGTACCGAGGTCCCAATCTACGGGAGGGCACCCGAAGCCGGAGGTATTTCGTGCTTAACCATACCTTCTCCCTGGTTGCAAGACGGGAGCGGTTTTCCGATGCCGATCTGCAAAGGTCTTGTATTTGGTGGCTGCCTTCTGCAGTTGTTCTCGGGCCGTTTCCCAGACTCTTTGCAGATCTGCCAGAGTTTCATTAACCCTGGGAGTCGGAGATCCAGACGGGAAAGGTGCTGGAAGTCGAGGATGTCGTCCATACACCAAGAAGAATGGAGAGTCTCCCGGGGCCGAGTGGACACTGTGATTATATGCAAACTCGGCCCAAGGGAGTAGGGCGACCCAGTTATCTTGGCGTTTGTTGACGAATGCTCGTAAGAACCCTTTTAACGTTTGGTTCGTCCTCTCGACCATGCCATTGGTTTGGGGATGGTATGCTGATGAGAAATGGGTCTTCACCCCCAATGCAGTACACAAGGCCCTCCAGAAACGCGAGGTGAATTGGGGGCCTCGGTCACTAATAATCCGCAGAGGCAGCCCGTGAAGTCGAAAAATGTGTTGAATGAAGAGTTGAGCTAATGCGACCGCCGAAGGAAGTCCTGGCAAGGGAACGAAATGGGCCATTCGGGAAAAACGGTCAATTACCACCCAAATCACCGTATGTCCCCGAGAACTGGGGAGGTCGGTGATAAAATCCATGGAAAGCTCCATCCAGGGCCCCGTCGGTACGGGCAGTGGTTGTAGCTTCCCCATGGGGGTCCCGATCACCGGTTTGATCCGGGCGCACACAGGGCAGGTGGTGACAAATTGAAGAATGTCCCGCCTCATCTGAGGCCATTGATACTGCCTGGCAATGAGCCTCAGAGTCTTCTGATACCCAAAATGTCCCGCCCATCTGGACGAATGCCCCCATTGCATTACCTTCGCTCGTTCAGCGGCCAGCACTAGTTCTCTAGTAGGAGCCACCTTCCCCACGGCCGCGCTGAGGCATGCCGGATCCAACATGGCATGGGTCTCCTTAGTCTCCTCTGGAAGCTCAAATGCTCTGGAGAGGGAGTCCGCAGGGGTATTTTGAGCAGCCGCCCGGAAAACTAATTGAAAATGAAATCTGGCAAAAAACAATGACCACCGGGCTTGTCGGGGATTGAGCCGTTGAGCCTCTTGTAGATACAGTAGATTCTTGTGGTCCGTGATTACCGTGAATCGATGTTCCGCTCCCTCCAGCAGATGTCTCCATTCCTGCAGGGCTAATTTTAAAGCTAAGAGCTCCCTGTCCCCTACTGTGTAATTACATTCTGCCGGGGAGAATCTACGAGAGAAGAAAGAGCACGGCTGGCGCCGGCCCTTAGAATTCACCTGCGAGAGGATCGCCCCGGCTCCCAACGCAGACGCATCCACTTCCACAATAAAGGGTTTGTCTGGATCCGGAGCTAGTAAAATGGACGCTGAGTTGAATGCCTCCTTTACCTGGCGAAAGGCCACCTGCGCCTCGGGCGGCCAGTCCCGGACCCTCGCGTTCTTTCTAGTGAGCGCTGTCAACGGCGCCGTCAGTTGAGAATACTGGGGAATAAACTGACGATAGTAGTTCGCGAATCCTAAAAAACGTTGCAGTGCTTTCAATCCCAGTGGTTGTGGCCATTCTCGAATTGCCCGGAGTTTGGTTCCATCTGTAGCCCCCCGGGTAACAGAATGTGTCCCAAAAATGGTAACGACTTCTGATGAAAAGCGCACTTGCTGAGTTTAGCAAACAGGCGGTATTGTCGTAGCCGCTGCAGCACTGCGCGAACATGACCCACATGTTCCGCGGGGTTTTGGGAAAACACCAAGATGTCGTCCAGATACACAATTACCGTGGAGTTCAGTAAATCCTCGAGCACATAATTAATAAGTCGCTGAAACACCGCAGGGGCATTACATAGGCCAAATGGCATCACCCGATACTCGAAATGTCCCTCGTGGGTGTTAAAGGCCGTCTTCCATTCGTCCCCTCGCCGGATCCGCACTAAGTTGTAGGCCCCCCGTAAGTCCAACTTGGTAAACATCTGGGCTCCTTGCAGCCTGTCAAAGAGTTCGGGAATGAGCGGTAGAGGAAAGCGATCCTTTACCGTGATGGCATTTAACCCCCGATAGTCGATACAGGGCCTCAAGGAGCCATCCTTTTTAGTAACAAAAAAGAACCCGGCCCCGGCCGGGGACGTAGAGGGCCGGATGAAGCCCCTTCGCAGATTCTCCCGGATATACTCCTGCATAGCCTTGGACTCCCCTCGGGACAGAGTATACAGTCGGCCCCGCGGTGGCATGGTATCTGCATCAAGTTAATGGCGCAGTCAAACGACCGATGAGGCGGTAGAACTTCCGCCTCCACTGGACAAAACACATCTGCAAAGTCCCTATAGTCCATGGGCAGGGAGCCCAACTCCATCCGCGCCCCCCCGGGCATACTAGTAAATGCGGGGCAGCTGTCGGTCCGGCCCTTACAACAGTTCTCTCGGCAGGAACTACCCCAAGCTTGGATACCTCCTTTGGTCCAGTCAATAACAGGGCTATGATTCCGTAGCCAGGGCAATCCCAGAACCACTGGATGAATGGTCCGGGATAGTACTAGGAATTGGATTTCCTCCCGGTGATCCTCCCCCACCTGCAAGGTTAAAAAGGAGGTGATCTCCGTGACCGGCTGCGGTAATGTAGTTCCCTGGATGGAGGTGATTTGCAACGCTGGACGCCGCGGGAGCGTGGGCCAGCCCATCTGTTGTAGCAGTTCATACCCGATGAAGTTGCCCCCCGATCCAGAGTCCACCAGGGCCCGGGTCTGGATAGCGGTCTCGTGCCACCGTAGAATTACTGGCAGTGTGATCAAGGAATCTGGTAGGGGAGCGGCATGCCCCAAGACCCCTCCCCTCAAGGTGCCTTGGGGGAGACGTTTCCCGCCCGGGAGGGGCAGGCTCGAATAAAATGTCCGGCCTCACCACAATAGAGGCACAGTCCGTTCCACAAGCGTTTTTTCCTGTTGGACGAGGCCAGTCGTTGACGGCCCATCACCATCGGCTCCTCCTCATTCTCCTTGGAGTCCCGGTTCCCACGGCGAGGAGACGGCCCCTTAGTAGTCCGGGACGTTCCCCGTGCCCACTTCTGCCGTTCCGCCCGGGCTCTTGCTCGCTCCTGGAACTGGGTATCTACGCGGATACAGAGCAAAATCAGAGCGTCCAGTTGGCCTGGGACCTCTCGCCCGGCCAACTCGTCCTTGATTCGTTCTTGTAAGCCTTCCGTAAAGATAGCCATTAAGGACTCCGGGTTCCAACGGAGCTCCGTGGCTAAAGTCCGGAAATGAATGGCATAATCGGCCACCGTTCCCTCACCCTGATGAATTCGCAGCAGTTCCGATGCCACGGAAGATGGTCTCCCAGGAAGGTCGAACACCATACGGAACCGGCGCTGAAATTCACTATAGTCATCCAAGATGGGGTCCTGTTGCTCGTTAAGTGGGGCCACCCAGGCCAGGGCCTTCCCTTCACAAAGGCCCATGATATATCCCACTTTACTTTGATCCGAAGCAAAGGTCTCCGGTTGCATCCGGAAAGCCAAGTTGCACTGATTGAGGAACCCCCGGCAACCTCCGGGGGCCCCATTATATCGTGCCGGCTCAGGGAACCGAGGTCCCGTGCAGAACCCTCCCGAACGGGGAGCCGCTGCGGCCCCCTGGACCGCAGCGGCCTGGTTCTGTACCTGAAGCGTAGAAAGTTGAGAGCATACGTTTTGGAGCGCCCCCGACAGGGCGTTCAGCTGCTCCTGCTGCTGCTGAAGTACCTTAGCCAGGTCCCGTAGATCGGGCTGCGTAGGCGAGCTCATGGCTTCCGTTTCCTGTCCTGTGGTGGTTGTTGGTGAGCCCTTGGGTTCCCGGAGGCCTGGTAAGACCTCCGAGGACCGCCGCGCACCCCGAATCTTCACCCGCGGCGACCGCCGTTCACCGAGGGTTGAGCCCTCAGCTGCAGGCGGTCAGCAGGACTGCTGGAACCGCGGGGTGACGGTCGGCCTGGCTGGTAGTCAGCAACTCAGTCACTAGAGGGCGGCTAGCAAGGGCGGCTAGCTGCAGAAGACACAGTTTCTGAAGGTGGCTAGCAAGGACGGCTAGCTGTAGAGGACACAGTCTCTGAAGGTGGCTAGCAAGGACGGCTAGCTGAAGAGGACACAGTAGTTGAAGGTGGCTAGCAAGGACGGCTAGCTGAAGAGGACAGTCTCTGGAGATGGCTAGCAAGGACGGCTAGCTGAAGAGGACACAGTCTCTGAAGGTGGCTAGCAAGGACGGCTAGCTGAAGAGGACACAGTCGTTGAAGGTGGCTAGCAAGGACGGCTAGCTGAAGAGGACAGTCTCTGGAGATGGCTAGCAAGGACGGCTAGCTGAAGAGGACCCAATCTCTGGAGGTGGCTAGCAAAGACGACGAGCTGAAGAGGACACAGTCTCTGGGGTGGCTAGCAAGGGCGGCTAGCTGAAGAGGACACAATCTCTGGAGGTGGCTAGCAAGGGCGGCTAGCGAAGAGGACCCAGTCCCTGGAGGCGGCTAGCAAGGACGGCTAGCGCAGAGGACACAGTCTCTGGAGGCGGCTAGCAAGGACGGCTAGCGAAGAGGACACAGTCTCTGGAGGTGGCTAGCAAGGACGGCTAGCGAAGAGGACACAGTCCCTGGAGGCGGCTAGTAAGGACGGCTAGCGAAGAGGACACAGTCCCTGGAGGCGGCTAGCAAGGACGGCTAGCGAAGAGGACACAGTCCCTGAAGGTGGCTAGCAAGGACGGCTAGCGCAGAGGACACAGTCTCGGGAGGCAACAATTCCGATCCACTGTGTGGGCTTCTGACGAACGAAACGGAAGCACTGGACTCCTTCCGTTTCGTGGTTTAAATCCCCGGCCCCGTCGGCGGCTCGTCCCCGCCGCCCCAGATCCCGCGGCCTCCGTTGGTCCTCGCCCCCTACTGCGGGCCACCAGGTAAGAGCCCGGGACGGGACAATTTTGTACGTGTATTTGCTGTGTGGTAAGGCAGCACCTGCAGTGTTGTAGACATATTCCACGAGGGCTAAGGCCTCCTTCTGGGCAGAGCATTTATGCATTCCTCCACAGGATATTTGCCAGGTGGCGACTTGGTCCTCTCTTCATTCCTTTGTCAGACATTAATGGCTGGACCTCCAGTCCAGGCAGAACACTTCATTTGAAGCTTCCGTATTGATCCTGAGAGTTTCCCCATGCTTGGTGAGTACTGCTTTGGTACTTTCCATTCGTCGGGAATGGTCTGGAGCAGATGACAAGGAAGGAGAACTTTAGATCTTACCTGCTAATTTGCTTTCCTTGAGTCTCTCCAGACCATTCCTGAGCCCTACCCATGAAGAATGTGTGGATCTAGTTTGTGCTGCGGGGTGCCTAGGGGTCCAGGAGCTGCAAGTTTCAGATTTCTGTTTATTAATATCTTGGGCAGATTCGCTCGACTGATTTCAAATTTCTCTTGGGTGCTCACTCCTTTCCAGGGTTTCCTTTGAGGGCCCTACTGTTCCTGTTGTTTGTTTTACTGTTGTTACCTACTGTGCTTTGCTATGCAAAATACTGAGCAGGTCAGAGTTGCACAGTCCCTTATACGGGTGTCCGTAGTCAATAGTTCTCAGTCTCCCTCTGCTGGTAGGAGTGCATATAACCCATTCATCGGGAATGGTCTGGAGAGACTCAAGGAAAGCAAATAAGCAGTTAAGATCTAATTTCTCCTTACCTGGCAAGGTGCTCTGGTGCAAAATTACCCGCACAGGAAGCAATTCTATAACAAGGCACCACCATTTAGGCACCAAAATTAAGCAAGTAGTGCACCTATTCTAACAGTACTTATGCGCTTAATTGCAATTCTAGAATAAGAGTAAGTTGACGTCATCATGCACATATTTAGTCACTAACATGTACCTCAGATCTATAGCTGATGTAAATGTTAGAGCTTAAATGTGACATTTATGTGTGTAATATATGGTATTTTATAAGGTAAGCATGTAAATATCTGCCCCAACTATGCCCTGCTCATGCCCTTCACCTGTGAACACCACCTTGCATTTAAGTGCTAAGCCATTAGAATGTGTAAGTACAGAATAGTGGTTAGGCATACTAGTGGCATTTATGTGTGTAAGTATACATTTGTGTGTAGGGATGGTAATATACTATAAATGTAAGCGTGCAAATGGCTCTTAAATTTAGGTGATCTACTATAGAATGAGGGGGGTAGAGTTTAAATATTTCTAGGTGATCACAGTTTTTAGATTGCAGTGAAAATATATTTTAGCTCTGTCATTTTGTTGGGAACTTTTCTATATCACTGTGTGCCCTGAATCTATATTAATAACATGGTGTGTTTGATAGGTGGAACTGGATAGTATTCTGTATTTTAAAGGTGATTTATGTTTTTAAAAAGGAAAAAGTACAACATCAGCTTTTGAAAATAGTGTTTCCTGAATTTTCCTGTTAGATGCTAATTCCTTTTCTGATACCCTTTTCCCTTATAGGTAGCAATGCCTCATCAGTGGCTGGAGGGCAATTTGCCTGTCAGTGCCAAATGTGCAGTGTGTGACAAGACATGTGGCAGTGTACTTCGCTTACAAGATTGGCGGTGCCTTTGGTGTAAAGCTATGGTAAGATTACTTCCACTTGTAACAGACATCCTGCAGTCCAGCATACTTTTGAGGGTAATTTTATAACCACCTGCCTACATCTAAAGGGCAAGTTTGTTTTTGTTTATTATGAAGTCTTGATATACCACCTTATCTGGTAAGCAGGTCATGGCAGTTAACAAACAAAGGTATATAAAAAGGAAAAGTAGGAAAGCAATGCCAATGATTCAGGGGTGGTTGAGTGATTCTCACACGGCCACCTCTGGGCCAAGGGCTCACAAACGTCACAGGAATCTATTTCAAAATTAAGCAAGTCTGTCCCAACCCACAACTCCTTCAGCTTCAATAATAACATTTATTAACAAATCACTAGCACTGCTAGGGACAACAGGATAGCACCACAGTATGCTGATCTTTCCATGGCATAGATCAGTGATTTCAACCTTTTTAATCTCATGGCACACTTAACAGAGTACAAAAATTGTCAAGGTACACCATTGGAATCTTACCCATACACGCCCAAATAAACTGAATGGTCCATCCAGTCTGCACAATAGTCACATTCATTATCAATTCAAGATTAAATTAACAATGAATGTGATATTATATACTTGATCATACTGCTACTGGGAAACTGGAACAAGATGGACTGTTACAGATTCCTACACAGACACCTTATGGCAGCAGAATCCTTCAGCTCAGTTGCAAATGCAGAATATGACTCTCACCTGATACAAAATAGGGAGTTGCAAAAAACATGAAGACAAAAACTGAAAGCAGTGATATCGGGCTCTACATGTCGTGCAACACTAGAGAAATAGAAAGAAATGCATGTCCTCCTGTGCTGTTCAAAATAATGCCAACAGATAAAAATTCTCAACATTGACATAATTCAGTCACTTAACTGAAAATGAAATCATTTTTCCTAACTTTGTGGTCTGGTGATTTTATTATCCCAATCATCTTGTTCCCAGTCTTTGGTTCTGCTTTCCTCTCTTCTGTGATCATAGCTCTGTTTCCATGTCCTGCTTTCTATTCGCTATTTCTTTTCTTACCTCCTGCCCCTATGTCTGTTTGGCACTGATCTTCATGTTCAGATTTCTTCAATTTCTCTGCCTCCTTCTCAAATCTGTCTTGTTTGACTCTTTCCCTCTTCCCTTCCCTTCATGTGCAGCCTGTCTCTCTTCTTTCCTTCTCTTTATGTCCAGTCCCTTCCCTCCCTTCCCTTTGAGCAGCCTGTCTCCCTTCTTCCCTTCCCTTTATGTGCAGCAGGTCTCCTCTCTTCCCTTTCCTTTTCTTTATATGCAGCCTGTCTCCCCTCTTCTCTTCCTTTTCCTTCCCTTCTTTTCCCTTTATGTTGTCAGCAGGCCACCACCTTCACAGACCTGCCAAGTCTCCCGCAATCAGCGGGAGTCTCCCGCTTTGGTGGGTCATCTCCCGCCAAAGTGGGAAAGTCTCTCGTTGAAACACGCCGCGGCGCTAGCTCCCTCTTCCATTTCTGGCCACTGCTGCTTCACCTGTTGAGCAGCAGCGGCCGCAACAAAAAATAAAAAGAGCTTCAGCTAACAAACAAAAAAATGTAAAAAAGCAAGCGCGGCACCGCAGGCAGCCTTCAGGCATTGGCTGTTGGCTCTGCAGCTGCTCCTGTCACTTCACTGCCCCTGGAGCAGGAAGTTGAGATTGACTTCCTGCTATGCTGGCGTTTTCAATTCTGTGCACTGCCTTTCGATCTCGCAACGGCGCCCCACACTTTCTCCAAAGTCATGGTGGTGGTTGTGGCGGCGGCTTTGAGAAAGCAGGGAATCCTAGTTCATCCTTATCTAGATGATTGGTTGATTCGAGCCAAATCAAGTTCGGAGAGCGAGGAGGCAACAGAGCGGGTTTTAAGTTTTCTGCAGTCTCTAGGCTGGGTAGTGAATCCGGTCAAGAGTCATTTGCTTCCATCTCAGTCTCTGGAGTATCTGGAGGTGCATTTTGACACTGCGAGGTCGTGTGTTCCTGACTCCCTATCGGGTTGCCAAGCTGCAGGATCATGTCCGTCGGTTGTGTGCAAATACTCCGATGGCTCATTCTTATCTTCAGGTGCTGGGGCTGATGGCGGCAGCGATACAGGTAGTACCTTGGTCCAGAGCGCATATGCGGCAGTTGCAGTTTGCTCTTCTGGATCGGTGGTTGCCACAGTCTCAGGAGTTGGAGGTCAGGCTGCCCTTGAGAAGAGTTACCCATCTCAGCCTGCGTTGGTGGCTCCACACGCCGAACCTAGTGAAGGGCATGCCATTGGACCCTCCTGAGTGGATAGTGGTTACCACGGATGCGAGTCTGGACAGGTGGTGGGCGCACTGCCTCGGTCAGATAGCTCAGGGACGTTGGTCGCTGGAGGAAGCGCGTTGGTCCATCAACCGGTTGGAGACGTGAGCTATCCAGTTAGCGCTTCAGAGTTTCCTGTCTATTCTAGCCGGTAAGGCCGTCAGAGTTCTGTCCGACAATGTGACGGCAGTAGCCTATGTCAATTGCCATGGCGGCACAAAGAGCCGGGCTGTGGCCGAGGAGGTGGCAGAGTTAATGCGCTGGGCGGAAGTACACCTTCAGGATCTTTCAGCGGGACACGTGGCCGGGGTAGACAACATAAGTGCGGATTTTCTCAGCAGGCACACGCTGGACCCCAGAGAGTGATCGCTTTATCATTCGGTCTTCAACCGCATTGTGGTGGCATGGGGTCTGCTGGCGATGGATCTCATGGCGACGGCCACCAACACTCAGGTCCCTCTTTTTTTCAGTCAATGTAGGGATCCGTATTCCGAAGGGATTGACGCGTTGGTTCTTCCGTGGCCGTATCAGGAGCTGCTGTATGTGTTTCCACCGTGGCCGCTAGTGGGTCGAGTACTAAAGCGAATCAAGCATCACTCGGGTCCGGTGATCCTGGAGCCTCCGAATTGGCCATGTCGTCCATGATACGGAGATCTGGTACGACTGGTGGTAGAAGAGCCGCTTCCGTTAGGGGACTCGGTCAGGTTAGTTCAGGGTCCAATCGAGATGCCCGACCCCTCTCCGTTCTCGCTTATGGCTTGGCTCTTGAGAGGAACAGGTTGAGAAAGAAGGGTTCTTCTGCCAGGGTGATTGATACAATGTTGCGTTTGAGGAAGCGGTCTATTTCATTGGCCTATGTGCGTGTATGGCGGATTTTTGAGAGCTAGTGTCAAGATCGGTCTTACCTCCCCTTTCGTGCTTCGGTTGCAGAGGTGTTGGAGTTCTTGCAGGATGGTTTGGAGAGGGGTCTCTCTTTATCGTCCTTGAAAGTTCAGGTAGCGGCATTGACCTGTTTTTGCAGGAAGGTCCAAGGTTCTTCTTTGGAGTCTTCCCTGGACGTGGTCCGTTTTTGCAGGGAGTTAAGCTGATATGTCCGCCTATTCGCCTGTTGGTCCTGTCGTGGGATTTGAATTTGGTGCTGGAAGTACTGGTGGGTGCTCCTTTTGAACCCTTGAATGCGTGCACGTTGAAGGATCTTACTCTGAAGACGGTGTTTTTGGTAGCAATTACTTTAGCTCGGAGAGAGCCTTTCTTGTCTTTTTCCAAGGAAAAGGTTTCGCTGAAGACAGTACCCTCCTTTGTGCCTAAAGTGGTTTCCGCTTTTCATGTGAATCAAGTGATTTCCTTGCCGGTCTTAGGGGATAGATTGGGGGATTCCTTCTAGCGTCGCTTGGCGAAATTGGATGTCCGTCGGGTTCTGTGTGTTTACCTAAGAAGGACACAGGAGTTTCGGTCTTCGGATAAACTATTTGTTTTGCTTGGGGGGCCTAAGAAAGGTGCGGCCGCTTCTAAGTCATCAATTGCTAGGTGGTTGAAGGAGGCTATTGTGTCAGCCTATTTATTGAAGGGCCGTGTGGTGCCGCCTGTGCTTAAGGCGCATTCCACTCGGGGGGTAGCTTTTTCTTGGGCAGAGTGCAGTTTCATTCCTCCACAGGACATTTGTAGAGCAGCTGTGTGGTCTTCTTTGCATTCGTTTGTGAAGCATTACAGAATCAATGTTTAGGCAAGAGAGGAGGCCAGATTTGGTGCTGTTGTGTTCTGCTTCTAGGGGATCCCGCCCTTAGTATTTTACTGCTTTTGTACTTCCCAAGCGTCTTGACCGATCTTGAGGGTCGCTGAGGAAGGTGAAATTAGGCCTCACCTGCTAATTTTCTTTCCTCTAGACCCTCCAGACCGGTCAAGAATCCCTCCCTTGTGTACATCAATGCTGTCTGTTTTCTACTTGTTCTGGTTTTGGACCCGTGTTCTGCTGTGGCTGTTTTGTAGTATTGGTTTTCTACTACTTTTAGTTTCGATGCCATGGATGTTCTTTCTTCTGGTGTCAGAATGGGACAATTCGGGACACTGGTTGCGCCCGATCTGTCAAGCACTCTTAGTTTTGAGTTGGCGTTTTGTTTCCAGTTACAGGGTTTTTGGACAGTTTTGTCTTTAGTCTGCTTTGTTAGCTTTATACTGGATTGCTAGGGTTCTGCATAGGTTACATATACAGTGTTCTCAGTCTCCCTCTTCTGGTAGGAGTGCTTAACCCAAGTGTTTTGACTGGTCTGGAGGGTCTAGAGGAAAGAAAATTAGCAGGTAAGGCCTAATTTCACCTTTAGCTGCAGTGCCAGTGACTTCACAGTGACTTCACAGTGAGAATCCTGAAAGGTAACTTTAAAACCATACAAGAACGTAAGACCTTTGAAGTCAGATTGATTGAAAATTTTAACACCCAACAGAAAGGACTTAACAAGGATCTGGGGTTTCTAGCCCATTATAAACCATAAAGCTGTATTTCTCTGTTGATCACCCCACCCCTCACCTATCCACACCCATCCTGTTAGAATATCAATGATATGCTTTGATGTCCCCATGCATACCTCCTACCCACCCCCATCCTCCCACCCTGTCAGACTGTCATAGTAATGCTTGAATGTTTTCACTTATATACACGGTCAGCTAGCACAATTGCTTATTTCCGATCTGACGAAGAAGGGCAACCTTCGAAAGCTAATCAAGAAATGTATTAAGTTATATCCAATAAAAAAGGTATCATCTTATTTTCTTTTCCATGTTTTATTTTGTTTGATTTCTATTGATAACCTTTAGCTGCAGTATTTTGCAGCAACTGCAATTTATTAACAAGTCTTAAATTTAATACAATTTACAGGAGAGTACAATAGTCCAACTGAGACAACACAATAGTCTGCACCAGCAAATGAAAGTATTTTTAAAAAAGACCGATCTGATTGTTCTCAATTGTCACAATATAAAAAATATCCTTCTACTCAAGTAGTTTGGGATTCCATCATAATTGGGTATCTAAAATAATCCCCTAAACCTTAGCTGCAGAACCAACAATCCTCTCTGTATTTCACCTGGCCTTTAACCATTATGCCAGCAAGCAGTCACACTTTGTATCATAATATTTTTGCTGTGAAAAAAAATCCCCATCCCCACCTGGTGACTCAAAAGTATATTGTAACTATCTTTCAGTTTTTGGAGTTGTAATAGCCTTGTACTAAATTGCTTTTTATATATGTTGATATTCGAGGATCTGATCTGCTAAACAGAAATTAAGTCTGTATGTCTTTTTTTATTTTGGCAATTGAAAAACTGATGATATTAGCTAGTTAGGACACCTTGAATGAGTCCAATTATACTATAACTGAGTTATCCTTTGGATTGTTATGTGCAAAGTAGGTATCACAGGCCCTTTGAATAGCTTCACTAAAATCCTCTTTATTTAGGAATACATAGTTAAATTTTCAGCCTATCTTTTTAGACCCTGTAAAATATCCTCTCAGAGTCAGAGTAACAGCTGTATAGTGAGAGACAAAACGTTTTTGGATGTTGGCTCTGCTTACCCATGAGAACAGAATGCTGTCTAATTCTGGTATCTCAGGGAAGGTCCACTCATGGATTTGCTCATACTTGCAGGGTCATGTCCAAGTAGTGAGTGTAGGGAACTTCTTGTCTCACTCCAAACAGTTGTGAACAGGAGTGCTGCAAGGGTCTTTTTTTTCTATTTTTCTTTCAACCTTTATATGGTCCCATCATGTCAAAAGTTATGTGATCCACAGGTACATTATCATCTTTAAACTGACAACGTGCAATTTTTCTTTTTTTTTTTTGACTCCACAATGTCTTTTTTGACTCCACAATGGAATGTTCATGAAGCTACAATAGTGCTTCTCATCCATTTTTCCATGGATGGCAGATAATCGATTGGTCATGAACTCAGATAAAATTGAGAAGAGTCTTCTTTGCAAGGGCATTGTGTTCTGATATTTGTCTATTTCATTGGGAGGCACTGTGTTTGCTGTGGAACGCTTTGCCCAAAACCGTGAGATCTATCCACAACTATCTTAACTGAAAACTGACTTCTTTAAGAAGCCTACCCCCAAGACCCAAACTAATCCTCTACTTTCTGCGACACAGGATAATTATGGACTGTACTAGACTTCTATCACCATTCCCTCTTTATCTCTTTGTTGCCTTATACTAATGTTCTCACATGCCTATGAATTTACTATATTTATATTATTGAACTGGAGCGTACCGCTACAGTATTGTGTAAGCCACATTGAGCCTGCAACTAAGTGGGAAAATGTGGGATATAAATGTGTTAAATAAATAGAGTGAGTTGGTAATGTTGCATGTCTTTTTAGATACCATGCTTTTACCATGAAGACCCAAATTAGTGTCTTGCTGTGATCATCTTTGTTTTCACTTAGAATGATTGGACATTTGAGACTGATTGTTACAGATGTGACATTTATACCGGCTCAGGAGTAGTTGTTAAGGACTAGATTCTATATATTGTGCCTCAATTTCCACAGAAATTGAAGAGTATTCTATACAGTGCACTTTAAGTTAGGCGTATGTTATAGAATTTAGTCGAGGTCCATTATGGCATCTAAAACCTGGTGTAAATCCCGATGCCTAAATTAGGCGCAGAGCAGGTGTATTCTTTAACAACGTGCACAGATTTTAGAAATGCAAGGTAGGCACCTTTGTAGCTTTATAACATAGTGCCAACTAGGCACCTGATTGCCCTTTTAAAACTGGTGCTCTGTTACAATTACCTTCTACATGTTTTTATATGTTTTTTATATTTTTAATATTTTGGTAGGTGCATACTGCCTGTAAGGATCTGTATCCCCAAAAGTGTCCCCTTGGCCAGTGCAAAGTGTCCATCATACCTCCTACAGCACTCAACAGCATTGATTCTGATGGTATGTGATAATGGAATAAATGTTTTTTTATAGTGTGAATATATACATGTACAGAGTATCTTAAGCATTTGGTTAAAGAAGTGAAATTATGATTATCCATTCATTATTCATGCTAGTACAGATACTTTTATTTTAAGTGCAGTTCAATTTGCTTAGGGGGAACAAACATTTTAAATTATACATTAATGGAAAAGCAGATTACAGTAATAATATTGACTTTCTAGAGAATAAGAAACTATTAAGAGTCTAGAGATGCAGTATTCATTGGTCCTGATAATTTTCACTTCTTCACTTTTTATCCAAAGATGCTCATATATTACAGTGTGCAGCTATAATGTACAAGAAATATGTGAGCAGCTATCAGCATTTCACATGAGTGCTGAGCTGATTTGCTGTGTGTTTATGTAGAGCTGTATCGAATAGCATATTTTACTATTCAACCGAATACATAATGAAAAATATTATTCGGCTGAATACGAATACTGAATATGAATAATGGGCTTTGAGCTTTAACAAACAAATAATAAAAGAAGCAATGTGAAATCAGAGATCATGGGGTCCTTTTACTAAGGTGCACTGAAAAATGGGCTGCGCTAGTGTTGGCGTGTGTTTTGGGCACACGCAGATCCATTTTCCACCTCACTTGTAAACAAGGCCTTTTTAAAAATTTTGCCAAAAATGAACGTGTGGCAAAATAAAAATTGACGTGCGTCCATTTTGGGTCTGAGACCTTACCACCACCGATTGACTTAGCGGTAAGGTCTCACACGGTAACTTTGTGGTAATCGTCTACACCTGTAGAATGATGATTACTGCCCAGTTTCCGCTGCACGCAGGAAAATAAAAATTATTTTCCAGCGCACGTAATGGACTTGTGTAAAAAAAACAAAATTACCGCCTGGGCCACGCGGTAGCCGGGCAGTAACTCCAAATTGACGCACGTAGGATGCGCTTATGCGGCTTAGTAAAAGGGCCCCCAAGTGTTTATTTCAGTAGAATTTAGCACAGTAGAGCCCCAGCTTATTCATATTCAAATTTAAATCACTGTTTGGCCAAATACGAGTAATATATTCAGGGCAATATTCGGGGCTGAATTGAATATGAAAAGTCAGTGCAGCCCTATTTTATGATATGGTGTGTTGTGTGTTTCATAAAATGCAAAGAATAAACTAATGAACATTTTATAATTCAAATAACTTATTGGGAGCAGTTTTCAAAACTGTGAAGACAGCCTCTGGGCACTTTCCCCTATGGATCTTGCACTAACTCTCAAAGGGGAAATATGCACATCTTTTGTGCACCTGCAGAGATTTGTACCTGCTTTTTCTATGGATATGTTTTCCAAGCAAAAGAATGCAAAACTATGTGCGCTGTTGTTTTCTAGATCCCACCCTCACCCTTGGAATGCCTTTGTGAAACCTCAGGCTCAAGTACATCTATTGTAGAACAGTGTGCATACTTTTACCCACATATAATTTTCATACAGCCTAAATAGCCATTTATATGGGTAAATACTTTTGAATATTGCTGTCCCCAGTTATATAGAAATAAAACAAAATGTATGTATTAAAGAATTTCCAGTTCTAAAGTAGTTAGAAGTGTTGTAGGCTCCCTTAGCGTTCATAGTTTGTGTGAGAACTATCTCTTTCTAAATGCTTTGACAGGATTCTGGAAAGCAACCTGCCCTCCATCCTGTGCCAGTCCTCTGTTAGTCTTTGTTAATTCAAAAAGTGGAGACAATCAGGGAGTGAAGTTTCTTCGACGATTCAAGCAGTTGCTAAATCCAGCTCAGGTGTTTGATTTAATGAACGGAGGACCTCACTTAGGGTAAGGAAATGGAATTCCAGTTTTGTCTGCTGTTTTCCCACTAGTCATATTATGAATTCTGATTTGATATAGCCTCTGCAATTAGAATAAGCTATAAAACGTCACACAGCATTCAGTTTTCAGTGTCAATGTGCAAGTGCTGTCACGTGTTATATGGTTTTGTGAAGAATACCTGTGAGAGACTGAGGGAATACAAGACCTTTGTTTATACTGAGAGAGAAAATATAAGATACCAAAAATATACAAAATGTTATTCTGTGATTATGAAACAAAAATGATAAATTCTGTAAGAACATAAGAGTTGCCTTACTGGGTCAGACCAGAGGTCCATCTAACCCTTTACCCTGGTTTTTTTTCAGTGGCCAGTCCAAGTTACATGTTTCAGAATTTGTTGGTTTATTTTGATAAAAATGTTTTAATGAAATTGGGGGTGTTGAGTTGTATACCAAATGGTGTTAACTTGCTTAACTTTCAATGTTGTTGTGTAATAGTATTGTTCACATTAGTCTCAAAGTGAATGTTTATTCATTAGTAGAACATTAAAGCTGTTTCTTTGTAGATATATCTGAACATTTTGCTGCATGCGATCTATCAGTAAGCTCAGAATGTCTTTTTCATGGGTGGAAATGCAATTTTCAGGAAATCTGCAAGTAACATGATATCCATTACGCATACTGAATAAATTAAAGGTACATTTTAGGTGCCAGCTCTAGCTGTAGAGCTGTTTACTGTAAGATTGGTTGTGACAGGGGTTCCTGTAGAAATCATGTGCTGTTTTTCAGAGAAAGAGGAAAGATGCCTGCTGTTATTGTGGTGACCCAATGAGTGGCATTGAGGGGGGGGAGGGGTGCGTTCATGGAGATGCTGCTCTAACCCTCAGGATAATGGTTACCTAATGCCACTTAGGCATGCTGTCTGGAGAGAGGGATCAAAGATGAAGGGATGAATGAAGAGACAAAAAACATCAGTTTTGTAAATGTTATCACTTATATTTTAGCTGCTTCTGTGGTAGAATTGGTGCATGCAAATTTTTATTGAATTCCCCAGCATATGATATATGTTTATTTCATTACACATTGTTATATTGTATTTTGTTGAATATATTTATGATCTGCTTGGAGCCGGATTGGATGGGTAGGCAAATATAATTAAGTAAATAAGGGGCCCTTTTACTAAACCATGGTAAAAAGTGTGCTGTGCTAGTTTTGGCCCGTGAGATTGGTGTGCGCTGGGCCATTTTTTACCGCAGAGGGAAAAAGGCCTTTTTAAAAATGGGGCAGTAAATGGCCATGCGCTGATATTAAAATTAGTGTGCGACTATTTACTGCTGAGCCCCTCCCACTACCTATTTAGAAGGTGGTAAGGGTTCATGTGCTATACTTGTGCGGTAATCAGGCAGTGTGCGGCATTGTGGCTGTCTTGCCAGTTACCACCGGAAATGACCCCGCAGTAGAAAATTAGTTTCTACTGTGGGGAAACTGCGCATGCCAACATCGGAACTGTCACTGGGCACCTGCAGTACCCCGGTGGTAGGGTCAATTTGGTGCACACTACCCACATGGTAACCCAACACGGGTTACTAAAAGGACCCCTAAGTATCATAGAATTCACTACCCCCACAGAAATACCAGTTTATTAAGGTATATTGTATTGCTCAAGGCAATACAGTATCGACTGGTAGCGCTATAGAAATGATTTATAGTAGTAGTAGTACAGTCAAGGAAAAGTCAATGTTCTCTATGCTATTTTTCCCCTCGTCCAGTTTACGGCTATTTCAGAAATTTGACAATTTTCGTATTCTTGTGTGTGGAGGAGATGGAAGCGTTGGTTGGGTATTGTCAGAGATTGATAAGCTGAGTTTGCACAAACAGGTAAGTTTGCATGATGGATTTCATTGATTGTATCAATGTACTTTAAAATACAAATGTAAGAAAATTGAGGGCAAAATACAAAACCAAATATGGGCCATGGTTGCTAAACATGAAATGAATACCTTTTGTAGTGAGACAGACAGATGGAGACTTAATGCAGGAATTACCATGCACTAACAGCGTGCACTGAATCCTGTGTTAAGCAGGTCATGCAGAAAATGCTGTTCTGGGGATGGGGAATTGACAGGGACTGCCCCTTACAATTAACTTATTAATTATTACCACAAGTTGGGGTCTTTTTACTAAGGTGCAGTAGAGTAGCCTTAGCATGCCCTTATGTAGGTTTTTACCACGCAGAAAGGCCATTTTTACCGAAGCCAGAAAATTGCCAATGTTGTAATTTTTTCTATTAATTGCCATGCTACTTAAGGACACCTATTTTGTAGGTGGTAAGGGCTCATGTGGTACTCCTGTGCTAACCAGTTAGCGCGCAGTAATGCAGACAGTAATGCTTTTTGTGCTAGATTTTTAAGGGCTAGATTTTCCACACAGAAATCAAAGTGTATTCTGTAAAGTATGCTTTAATTTAGGCATATGTTATAGAATACACCTAGTGCTGCTCCACATGAGTAAATTTAGTCGTGGTCAATTACGACAACTAAAACCTGGTGTAAATCCCGACGCATAAATTCAGTTCGGAGTGGGTATATTATATAACAACGTGCATAGATTTTAGAAATGCCCACGGCCCGCCCATTCCGCTCCCATAACCACACCCACTTTTCAGCTATGCGACTTAGAATTTATGCGCACTACGTTACAGGATATGCTTAGCGAGTTGTGAGAGTAAATCTTAGTGCAAATTAGTGCTGATAATTGGTTGTTAACATCCAGCTAACAACACTGATGATCTATGCTTCGATTTCTGCATGTAAATTAAGGCACCATTTATAGAATCCCAGGGTAACTGATTAGTTCAGGAACGCCTACTCTCTTTCCCCAGACATATCCCCACCAACAAAAAGTTAAAAAAAATATTTTTTATGCGCGCTGAGTTGGAACGTGCCAAAGGATGCCTGATCATGTCCCGTGGTAAGCTATTTTAAGCTGCAGTAAGCATGCAATAGTGCTTACTGAAGCTTAACTGCATGGGAGCATGTCCAAAAATGCTGAGAGTATCCCCAGCTATTACTATAGGGATTTTACAGTTACTGTATGTTAATCGGCTACTGACGAACAGTAGTAAGGTGATCTGTTATAAAATTACCCATATGTGAAGGCCAAGTTGGTCTGTTTTATAGAGACGCAGACATCTATGCATCTTTATAAAATGAGCCCATCAAACCCACAGAAATTGCAACTAAAAAGAAGCCACGGACATTTATCCCTACTCAAAAGCAGATGTAAATGTTCAAGTATAAAGTATGTACATATTTTATACACGGATGGCAACCACCGAGGTGGAGAAACTGGATCCGCTACGTAGAGGAAAAGTACAGCAACAAAGGAATAGTGTGATCACGCTTTGTTGCTGTATATTTTATACACGCCTATGCTCCACCTGAACCCTAATCCTGAAAGTTTTTATTACTATTACACACATAACCCACTGGATAATTTTATAAGAGGCTCTTTATGCATGTAACACAGGGTGTGCACGTGAACAATCCTCTCTAAAGTTAGCCCCAACTATAAAACCTTAGCATACTTTGGCAAATAGGGTCCTTGTGATAACATGATATCTGAACTTTACAAAGAATCACTTTCATTTAGCAGAAAACTGCATATTTTAAAATTAATTTGGTAAACAGTGTTTTGAAGGAAATTTTCCTCAGACCAGAGCAGCTTTCCTACAATAATTTCACTCTCATGTAAGTTCTCAGGGGCTGAGAGTAGTGAGAGTAGTTTATTTGGGATATGTTTGCTGTGATGTAAACAAAATAACAACTCAAAGTTTGCTAGAAGCAGTTGTTCTTAAACAAAATAATATGCAAGAGTAGTTTTGTAAAAGCACAGATTAATGAGCTAACCAAGCCTCATGTTATGATTTAAACAAAGAGAAAAGGCAGGACTTCTCTAAAAGATGTGGAAAGGATTTACTATTTAAAGTTTTCATTTGTTAAACAATCGTTTTTGGCATATGTTTGTGTTCCATACTTTTGTGCCACAGAATAAATGAACGTTTATCCCTTCATTTTTTTGTTTTGTAATTCCCCATTTATTGGTTTCATGTTCAACCAGAAGCATTTTAAAGTAAGCTTATATTTTTCACATCTTCTACTCTTGTACTCGCTACTGTATTGTAGTGTCAGCTGGGAGTGCTTCCCCTCGGTACTGGAAATGACCTGGCCCGTGTCCTTGGCTGGGGAGGGTCATGTGATGATGATACGCAACTTCCTCAAATTTTGGAAAAGCTAGAACGAGCTAGCACGAAAATGCTAGACAGGTAAACATAATACTGCTGTCCTAAGAGTTCATAGTTTTGGGGGGCAGTTTCTGAAACAGTGTGTCCAGATGCAGAATCAAGGAGATAGACTGGGTGTATCTTCACTTTGAACATTACCCAATTGGGCGACTGACTTTGTATTTGCTTTCTGTGCAGATGAAATTTGGCTGGGAAATAGTGTGTTTACATTTGAAAATGTGCATGTGTGCTATTTCCTAATCCCACCCAAAACATGTCTCCAGGGATGCTTTCCCTTAATCTGTCTCAAAATGCACACACTGTAGAATCCCATATGTACTTGAGCTGGGTTATGGCTGATCAAAATTTCAGAAATCCTTTTACCTGGCAAACTGGTATTTATTTGGGCAACTGGCTTTTGAAAATTGTCCTTCCTATGACTTATCCATTTTAGTTAGGGGGATGAAGTGGCGGAATTAGTTGATTTTCAGCAAAAACCTAAAAAGGGAAATTTGCATAAATACTTTTCTTAATGTTTGGCTCACATGATCTTAAAATGTTTTGTAGACTGTCAGGCTTATTTTCGAAAGAGAAGGGCGCCCATCTTTCGACACAAATCGGGAGATGGGCGTCCTTCTCCTAGGGTCTCCCAAATCGGCAAAATTGAAAGCCGATTTTGGGCGTCCTCAACTGCTTTCTGTCACGGGGACGGCCAAAGTTCACGGGGGCGTGTCAGAAGCATAACGAAGGCGAGACTGGGGCGTGCCTAACTCATGGGTGTCCTCGACCAATAATGGAAAAAAGAAGGGCGTCCCTGACGAGCACTTGGGCGACTTTACTTGGTCCATTTTTTGTTACGACCAAGCCTCAAAACAGTGTCCTAACCGACCAGATGACCACCGGAGGGAATCCGGGATGACCTCCCCTTACTCCCCCAGTGGTCACCAACCCCCTCCCACCCTAAAAAAAAAACTTCTTAAATATTTTTGCCAGCCTCTATGCCAGCCTCAAATGTCATACCCAGCTCCCTGACAGCAGTATGCAGGTCTCTGGAGCAGTTTTAGTGGGTGCAGTGCACTTCAGGCAGGTGGACCCAGGCCCCCCCACCTGTTCCACTTGTGGTGGTAAATGCAAGCCCTTCAAAACCCACCAGAAACTTACTGTACCCACATGTAGGTGCCCCCCTTCCTTCACCCCTTAGGGGCTATAGTAGTGGTGTACAGTTGTGGGGAGTGGGTTTGGGGGAGCGCAGAACACAAGGTAAGGAAGCTATGCACCTGGGAGCTTTTTCTGAAGTCCACTGCAGTGCCCCCTAGGGTGCCCGGTTGGTGTCCTGGCATGTCAGGGGGACCAGTGCACTACGAATGCTGGCTCCTCCCACAACCAAATGGCTTGCATTTGGTTGTTTCTGAGATGGGCGTCCTCGGTTTCCATTATGGCCGAAAATTGGGGTCAACCATCTCTAAGGATGACCATCTCTAGGGTCGACCTAAATTTCACGATTTGGGCGTCCCCGACCGTATTATTTTATTTGTTTGTTACATTTGTATCCCACATTTTCCCACCTATTTGCAGGCTCAATGTGGCTTACATAGTACCGGAAAGGCGTTCATAGTACCGGAAACCCGTATTATCGAAACAAAAGATGGACGCTCATCTCGCTTCGATAATACAGGTTTCCCCGCCCCTTCGCCAGGACATCCTGTGAGGACATCCTCAGGAAATCTTGGGCACCCCTTTCGATTATGCCCCTCCACGTTAGTCTATCTCCAATAGGCTTTTGCTCTGTTTTCCCAGAAATATGATATATTTTATTACCTGATTATTCTTCTGATAAGGTTTTATCCTTTCACATTATTGCACCATTCTTGAATATCATTTACTGTGCTTCGAAGTGGAAGATACACAGGGTATAATTAGGAAAGCTAAGTGGATTAAAAATTGGACAAATTAAGGGCTCTGTTTCCTGAGGTGCGCTAGCATTTTTAGTGTATGCTAAAAGTTAGCACACACTAACACTAGAAACACCCATAGGAATATATATGGGTGTTTGTATCATTAGCACGCCCTAAAAAATGCTAGTGCACCTACCGCATGGCGTAGTAAACAGGGCCCCAAGATAGTACTAAAAAATAATAACATTTTAAAGCATGTAAATATTCTTTCACCTTTGTTGAATTGCTCATCTTAGTGGAGTCATTGGTAAAATAATGTTAGCTGTAAGAATGTTGTACAGTATAATGTAAGATAAATCAAGAAGAATATAGTGAAGATAAACATTTTTCTGTAATTAAATTCATTTTTAAAACATTGAGGAGAAATCATGATGAGGGTGATGACGATGATGATAATAGTTCTCTAGAGCTCTTGTAAGTTTCTATGGGATGTGTTGGTTAATAGTTCTTTCCAGCATACTCACTGAAAACACATTGGGCCTGATACTCAGATGCTGGCAGGCAGTGCTTTTCCTCTACCACTGGCGTTAAACCTGGATATTCAATGCTGGGCTGTTTCCGGCAACTGGCATCGAATATCTGGGTTTTTTTTTAAACCACTAAAAGGTTAACCGGTTAAGCTGATATTCAGCATTAACCAGATAACATTTTAGCAGTTAAAGATAGGCCTTCTATTTACGTGGCCTATTTTAACGGCTAAATATAGCCAGTTAAGTGATGAATATCCAAGCCTAATGGCCATGTTGAACAATATAGCTGGTTAGTGGCTAGCCATGGATATTTAGTGGGAGAACCCGTTATCTCCCACTGAATATCTGTGGTTAGGAGCTGATATACTATTTAACCAGTGAGCAGCCATATCTGGCTGGTTAAATAGCTTGAAATATTGGGGGGATTACATTTAATCTCATGAAATTGGTTTTGATTTGAACATGGATGTGTCCCCACTGAATAGTTTTCAATATACGTTTCAATTGTAGTGGATTTGATGATCATTGTCTTTTTGTGAGCCAATAAGAACATAAAGTATGCCATGCTGAGTTAGATCAAAGATCCATTGTGCCCATCATCCTGTCTCCAATAATGACCATTCAGAGATTTAAGTAGCTGGCAGGATCCTGAAGAGCAGCTTAGTTCTTGTTACTCACTAGGAATGTACTTTATTTTTTGGATGATTGCGAAAACATGAATGGGAGACAATTTGTTTGTTTCACCTTTATTGATCTCGGTGAATAAGACTAGTATTTTGTCTAAATCACCATTCATTTCATTCATTCTTGGCAAAGCTGCAGCTGTAGGCATAGAACCATTGGAGTCACTGTGGAAGAAGGAAATTGGGAGGGGACAAGCCAGAAGTACAGGACAATTCAGCCAGTTATGTTGAAACTCTTTGACAATCTGCCAAACAAGCATATCCCTGCCTAACATCCAAATCCAATGGGTGATGATGTCGGCAGCTGGGTAGGAAGAAACACCACAGGTGGTCAGGTCAGCTGTTTTCCTGCCCAACTGGGCTGGTTTTTAATGTTGGTTGTGGTTAATTCCCAGTGATCACTGGTTGTGGGTGTTTGGGCTTCTTTTAGCGAGTTGTGTGTTTTTTGGGGGGCGGAATTCAAATGAGTCTGTTATTTCCGGTTCCAGTTCTATCTCCCTCTGCATTTCAAGCCTCATCTGGGGCTCCAATATCTTCTTTTGCTGTCCAATGCCGTTCTGGAGCTCCAGTAGGAGAGAAAAATGTTGTAGGTGAGTCACATGACATCATCATATTTGGCAGGCATGGAAAGTAGGGTGGGAGGCAGAACGAGGGCCGGCCAGCTGAGCAGCAGCAGTAGCACACATGGAGGAGAGGATGGAGGAGGAGGAGGCAGAGCACATAGGTGAGCAGACTGAGGAGGGAGGGAATGAATGATGTTTGGAACAACCCCCCCCCCCCCCCCTCACATTGTGTCTCTATTTTAGGGCTGCTTTTTGGCATTAGTTGGGCTGGGAAATTTTACGCCATCTGGCAACCCCCATTTTCTCTCAGACTTTCAAAGAGAGAAGATATCTTGTGCTTGCTGCAGTGTTTCAACCAAAATTTTCCTTTGTTGATATAGACAAGGTGTTAAATAAAATAAAATAAAAAAACAATCATCCAAACACACAGTTCTGTGACTGAGATAGATCTGTGTCATAAGCAGAGAAAAGTATGTGTTTTACAGGATTTATGGCTGGTGGCAGCAAGGCAAAACTATGTTTTCCTTGTAGCCTCAGTAGTAGCTAAATGAAATATGGGACAAAGAAGGCTCAGTGACTAAGACAGATCTCTATCAGAAGCAGGCAAAAGTATATTTTATAACTTTTGCAGGGTTTGTGACTGGTGGTTTCAGGACAGGAATTCAAACCATCCACTAGCCAATACAAGAGTGGAAGATACCATGAACAAGTCCCAAGATGGCCAATGCCAAAATTTTATTCTTAAAATGCAGCATGCAGGAGGTGCTGACAAGATAAACCTGATGTGGGCCTTGTTTTGGCATGCAGACCTTCATCAGGGGTCCTCGTCCTCATAAATAAAACTAGACATAAAGGGGTCTTTTTACCAAGCTGCGGGAAAAAGGGCCCTGCGCTACTGACGGGGTTCATTTTTCCCATGAGCCAGGGCCCTTTTTACTGCAGTGGGTAAAAAGACCCCAGGCACACATGGCCATGCGGTTGGAGAACTCTTACCGCATGAGTATGCAACAGGGAGCTCTTACTGCCACCCACTGAGGTGGCAGTAAGGGCTCCCGCGCTAACTCAGCAGTAACTGGGTAGCGTGCGGCAGTGCCCGATTACCGCCAAGTTACCACCGTGCAAGCCATATCCTGGGGTTTGCTTTTTCCCCCGAAAATGGTGTACCTTTGGGGTGGGAGTGCCACCAGCAGCCGCATTGGGCCGGTGGTAGTCCTGGAAGAGCGAGCGGTAAGCCCGCATTGGGCTTACCACCGCTCTGTAAAAGAGCTCCAAAAATGAGCAGCATATTGTAATACCTCTGATTAAACAAAATATTATACAGAAAAAACTAAAACCTGTGTAGTGTTTGAAGAGGTGGCATTAAAAAAAAAATCAAAGTTTTAAATAGTATGTGATATTCAAAGGATATGATAAAAGAAAAGTAGCAGAGAAACCTAGTAAAAGGTAAAGTCTAAAGAAATAATAGAAGTGAAAACCAGAAACTATAAAGTGTGAACTTAAGTACAATGAAGATGAATAGTGACAAGTGTGTCGGAAAGATGCTGCCCTACCTGTTAACCATCAAGTCAGTTTATGGAAACATACTCAGCTGTATAAACATCATAAAAATACTTATAATGTAATCAGCATTGCACCAAGCCGTGAAATCAATACACAATTAAAAAATTTTTTTTTTTTTAAAGAAGACCCAATGGAATGGCAGTGACACAATACTTTAATTGAACACAGTAGAAAGAAGTTCTAACCGAATCTGAGAATACATACCGGATGAAAATACATAAATGTAAAATATATAAACCTGTAGATATCAAGCTGCATTTCTAAAACATGTTCCATGCTAATGCCCATAAAATATAGAAATTATAATATATATATTTATATACAATAAATATCCAACAGACTGTGCAGAAGGGATAACATGATATTTTAGAAAAATTAATTCATCTTTGAATTGGTATGTAGTGCAATGCTGGTCATAACTGGTACAAGAAATTCTAACCACCTAAATGTGAGTTGACACTTGCTGCACAAACTAAAGCATACAGCCCAGACTGGAGTGTAAAAACTAATGCATAAAAACAAATACAAGTATCGCACACATAGGACGATTGAGCCTTTTTATCAGTAAGCTTCTCCACTTCCCCCACAGTGGTCAGTTTCAGCAGCCAGTCTCTAATTGTGGGTCCAGAAGTTTGCTTCCAGTAAACCGGAACTACATCTTTAGCTACAGAGAGACTCATTCTCTTCAGGTGCCTTTACCACTTCAATCCTCGTTTGTTCCCCAAACCCAAAGGACAGCCTTTTGTCCAGTGCTGTTTGGCCACTTCGCTATGTGGGCTCTGGTACTGAATATTGTAGGCACCTGCATAACTCCCAGCTACTCCCTTGTAATGCCCCTCTTCTGACTGGATTTGATATGGCCAGTTAGTGCTGATATTCAGCAGCACACTCTGGTTAAATGCTGCTGAATATCAGTGTCCAGTTGCTTCTTTGGCTTTATGTCCATGTTTTTGAGGACTTTTTCCACTCTGTGCTAATTTGCCCCTCTCATTTTGAACTAGAGTCTTGATTCTATCCATAGTGCCCTTTGGCTTTTAATTCTGTGGGGTCTTCCTGCCACTCTTTTTCAAAATACTGTTGTCTATAGCAGATACCTACTTGCAGGTTCTGAGCAAGTTCAATGAATAATGAATGGAAAAAATCACTGTTAGAATGCAAAATAGCTTTCCCCATTGACTTCAGTGGAAGCGAATTATCAGTATCCAAAAACAACCTGAAATTGGTAATGGATTGGAAAATGAATTAAATTGAAAACTCTTGACATGAACATCCATATTAAATGCTTCCAGGGATAAGCAGTGACTTTCCCAAGTCAGCCTGGCAGAAGATTGTTTATGGGCTTTTCATCCAGGAATTTGTCTAAACCCCTTTTAGATTTGCTAAGCTAGATGCCTTGAATATGTTCTCCAGCATCAAATTCCAAAGACCGTGTGTTGTGTGTCTTAGTTTTATTGAGTGTTTTCTAGTCTTAGTAATATTTGAAAAACTAAACAAACATACCCTTTCAAGCTTTTACATCCCACTCATGATTTTGTAGACCTCCATCATATCCTCTCTGACATCTATTTTGAAAGCTGAAGTGCTTTAACCTATTAGCCTTTCTTTGTAGGAGTCTTATTTTATCCTCTTATAATTTTGATTGCTCTTCTCTGCCTTTCTTTGAATTGGAATAACCAGAATTACATACATACTTCTGTTTACTACAGTGTGCTAAGTTTTGCAGTTACTATTTGGTAATAGCCAAAATTAACTCTGTAAGTACCAAAACCTTTGGTTAACTGTTGGGGACATTCCTAGCATTTTTGGTAGGGTTGCTGTGCAGCTAAATCAGTTAGCCACACTTTTTGAGGTAGCTTAAATTTCTTATCTGCTGCTTTAACATTTAATATGCCAACAACCTCTACATAAATTATAAGGTACCATCCTCACCTATTCACTGCCTCAAAACAGCATTTTACACACTAGCTGTTTAATTCAGCAGTTAGTTAGTTCAGCAGCTAACACAATTCAATAAATAGGCCTTACAATACACAAGATGTTTGATACATTTCATATTCACTGTCCTTTTCCAAATAATTCCTAGAACTCTGTTTGCTTTCTTAATCATCAACAGAAACTAAGCTGAGGATTTCTGAATTCCAATATCCCCATTCAGGTTTTCTGAGCTGAGTATTTCAATATATGTCCATAATGACTCCAGCAATTTTTAAACTGCAGACAGCCACAGGCATATTCAACCCCAGATATTCAATACTGGGCCATATCTGGGGTTAGGTACTGACCTATAAGTAAGTAAGGTGCCAGCCAATGTTCTCTGCCAGCATCCACATAGTTATGTGAGCAAAGATAGGATTGCCTTTTGAGTGGTCCTGTCTGCTCACTTAGTTATGCGAACACAGGCACTGAATATGGCCAGTGCCCACATAACTGCCCTTTTCTCCCTGACTCAGCCCACAGATTACCCCAGCATTACCCAAGCAGTGCCGTGGTAGTCCAAGCTAATATTCAGCAGCACTGGAATATCAACAGCCAGCCCACTCCTGCCCACTTAAACCATGCTGAATTTTGACCCCATCGTTCTCTATGTGTATCACTTTAAATTTCTCCATACTAAATTCCATCTGCCATTTAGATGCTCAGTCTCCCAATCTTGGTAAGGCCCTTCTGCAAATTCTCACAATCCAGATGTGATTTAAAACATTTAAAAATGTTTTGTTAACAGGAAATCTGACCTTACTTCTAGTTTCCTTTTCCAGTCAATGATCAATCCATAATAGAATATTATTCCCGTATCATGACATATTATCATGACATATTGATGCATTTATATGTAAAAGTATTTCTCCGAGGTCAAGCAGGCCTAAATTCTCATATAAGGGTAACGCGGAGTCCGTGTTGCTGGTCCGGAGCTTGTAAGAAACTTAAAACAGGTATTTGAGCATGAGATGCGCTCCACTATGCATGCCCAAGTGCCTTCCCACCCGCCGCGAGAGCGTGGGAGCAGCAGTACAATATAAAGCATAAAAAAGGAGATCAAGGGGAGGTAGGGAAGGTATGTGAGAATATAAGGCCTGCTGTCCTTGGAGAATATCTGCTACAGGTAAGTGTATTTGCTTTCTCCAAGGACTTTGTTATAAATTGTACTGGACCCATTTTGGGGGATTTAGTGTTATATAAGAGTTGTATTGGTATTATGCCCAGAACATGCAGTAAAAACATGTAGTTTTGTTAGTGCTTGTGCAGCTGTGCCATTTTAGAAAAGCCATTTTCCACATTAAAAACAGGTTTTACATGCAGAAAAAAATGAAAAAGCTGTCAGGAGACACCAGGAAGACAAAGCAGTATGGCATAAAAGATGATATTTATTGACTAAGATCAAAACCTGTCACCGACACTTATCAGTGTCTGTCTGTTTCAGGAGTATCACAATATCAAATATAGTCATGGATGCAGAAAACTAAAGCAAGCTGTTTGTCAATTGAGTCAACAGGTTCAGTCTGCATCTGACTTGCTGTTTTTTTCATCCTGGGTCAGGTGCAGACTGAGCTGTCAATTCAGTTGACAAACAGCTTGCTTTAGTTTTCTGCACCCATGACCATATTTGATATTATGATACCACTGAAATGTGGCCATGTCAAGTTTTGATCTTAGTCAATAAACATAATCTTTTATGCCATTCTGGTCTTCTCTTAGGTGATCTTCCTGGTCTCTCCTGATGAGGTTGGATTTTACTCCACTGTTTACATGCAGAAAAGCCAAAATGATCCCCAGTCCAAAAGAAGAACATGCAATAAAGACTAAAACACATCAACGTAAATGGTATTATATAAAATTATAACATTTCTTGAGGAGTTTTACAAGGAACTCTGTCAAGAGCTTTCTGAAAATCAAATACACTGTGGTGCTCATTTTCAAAGTACATAAAATTATAAAGTTACAGCATATTTTCTAAGCACTTAGACTTACAAAGTTACTTAGAGGGGCATTTTTGATATGACGTCTAAGTCCGACATTAAATGGTTTGCAAAAAGCATCCAAAATCTGAATAAGTTCATTTTCCAAAAAGAAAAACGTCTATCTTTGTTTTTTGAAAATACTGTTTCTAACAAGGTTTTGTGCTTTGGCCTTTTTTTTTTGGTTCATTTTTAAAACAAACAAAAAAAAAGGCCAAGTGAAAAACGTAGAAAATCAAGCCTTTGGGATGTAGGAGAGGCCAGCATTTTTAGTAGACAGGTCTCCCAGACATCCCAGGAGATAAATGGGGCACCCTAGTGGACTTCAAAAACATGCTCTCAGACATACATCTCACTGTTGCTCCCTTATCCTGTCTGCTGAGCCCCCGAAAATCCACCCAAAACCCACTGCCTACAACTGTACACAATAGCCCTTATGGGTAAAGGGGGCACCTATATGTGGGTACAGTGGGTTTCTGATGACTTTTGGAGGGCTTACAGTTTCCACCACAAATGTAACAGGTAGAGGGAGATAGGGACCAGAGTCCCCCATACCATATTGCACTGCACTGACCACTACACTACTCCAGGGACCTGCATGCTGTTCTAATAGGCCTGGCTCTAACATCTGAGGCTATCATTGAGGCTGCTAAATCATATTTGTATTCACGTTTGTGGGGGGTGGGAGGGGGTCAGTGACTACTGAGGGGATATTGGGGGGTCACCCCTGATTCTCTCCAGTGGTCATCTGGTCATTTAGGGCACCCTTTTGTACCTTATTTGTTATAAAAACAGGTGTAGCTCAAAACATCTTAGTTTTAGTCCTGGACAGTTTTGTTTTATTCCATTACTAGTTAAAAAAGGCCCGTTTCTGACACAAATTAAACGAGCACTAGCAAGGTTTTCCTCGGAGTGTGTATGTTTAAGAGAGTGTATGTGAGAGTGACTGTGTGTGAGAGAGAGAGTGAATGTGCGAGTGTGTGTGTGTGTGTGTGAGAGAGAGAGAGAGTGTGTGTGTGAGAATGAGAGTGTGTGCAAGTGCATATGTGAGACACAGTGTGTGAGAGAGAGAGAGTGTGTTTCACACAGATACAGTGTGTGCAAGAGAAAGTGTGTGTGTGAGACACAGACTCTCTGTGAGACTGAGTGTATGAGAGCAAGAGAGTGTGTGAGTGACTGTGTGACACAGAGTGAATGTGATACAGTGTGAGACATAGAGTGTGTGAGAGACAGTGTGTGAGAGTGAGAAAGACATTGACTGTGAGAGAGAGAGAGTGTGTGAGAGAGAGAGAGAGTGTGTGTGACAGAGATACCTCCTCCCCCCCCCCCCCTCTGGTGTCTGAACGTTACTGTGCAGGATGCTGACTTCTGGCTGTGCTTCAAGGAACTGACCAATCCTATTTAATAGAATGCACCTCCAACATTCTGAAGCCAAGAAACCTCATGTGGTTGGTCACTTCTGCTTGTGACGAACCCGGAAGTACGTGATGTCAATTCAGGAGATGGATAAGAGAGCAGGAATGCCTCAGCCATGCAGTCAGCTTCAGAATGTTGGAGGTGCCTTTTATTATATAGGAAAGGAACTGACCAATCCTATTTAATAGAATGCACCTCCAACATTCTGAAGCCGAGAAACCTAATGTGGTTGGTCACTTCTGCTTGTGACGAACCCGGAAGTACGTGGTATCAATTCAGGAGATGGATACAGAGATCAGGAATGCCTCAGCCATGCAGTCAGCTTCAGAATGTTGGAGGTGCCTTTTATTATATAGGATGGCTGAAAAACATCCAAGTGTTAGGAACACCCAGATCCTGCCCTTAACACATCCTTGACATGCCCCCTTATGATTTGAACGCACTTCTGACAGACGTCATAGAAAAAGTCTAAAAATTGGTTTTGAAAATACCAATTTGGACATTTTTGTGAGAAAAACGTCCAAATGCAAATTTATGCCACTTTTTCAACATTTTTCTGTTTTGAAAATGAGCTCCATAGTAATATATGTAACTTTCTAAATCTGTGTGCTTTGAAAATGAACCTCTGTATCAACTAGTTAATCCTCATGTACATGTTTAATAACATTAGACTCACTGGTGTATAGTTTACTGATCATCCCTGGATGTATTTTTAAAGACTGGCATTGCACTGGCCAGCCTCCAGTTCTCAGGTACTGGAACTGATTTTTAATGATAGGTTATAGGTTATAGTGTGCAATGATAGTAACTGGTCTGCAATTTCATATTTACATTTTGTCAGAACTCTAGGCTGAATACCATCTTGTACTGGTGATTTATTACTCTTTAGTTTGCTCTATTTCATCCATTTTCTCAAAGATTTGCTCCAGTTCCTCTGACTCACCATCAAAAATGGTTCCAGCCTGAGTATCTCCTCAACATTCTCTTGTTCCTTTCTGCTCTGTTTTAGTTTTGTACACTGCCTTGTAATTTGCTGAGGAAAGGTGATAGAGTAAATTCAGTGAATCAAAAGGGAATGAAGTAAAATGTTTCATTTAACTTTGCTGCTATGGAGCAAATTCAATGAACTATAAGGGAATGAAGTAAAACATTTCATTTAATTTTGCTGCTATGGCCTTGTCATCCTTGAGTATCCCTTTTATATTCCTTTCCTCTAGAAGTCCAAACATATAGGAAAAATATTTTATTAATAGTTTTTCTTTTCAATAATGCTTTGAAGTTAAAGGTCTTGTAAGGTACTTAAAAACAGGAAGTGGATGAGTAGCATTATTTCATGAGAATGGCTGCCATAGAATTTCTGTCTGCAGCTTTTATGGATCTGAGCTTTTGTGATGAACACGTAACTTTTGTATTTTTAAAGACTAGACTATCATTTTATTAATTTTAGAAGATTTTTTCAGCAGACTTTAGTCAACCAGTTAGGAAAGCAGTTGTGTTTCAGTATTTAATGAAAATATTTAAGCCAATTGATTGGGTACTTTTTAATAACCATCCCAATTTGCAGTATTGTTACCCTTGAAGTATTTAAAATGTATAGAGTATGGTTTCTGATTTAGATTGTAAGCTCTTTTGAGCAGGGACCGTCTTTTCTTCATGTTCAATTGTGAAGCACTGCGTACAACTGGTAGCGCTATAGAAATGATTTGTAGTAGTAGTAGTAACAGGATGTAGGTGGCTTGTAGTGGAGGAGTGGCCTAGTGGTTAGAGCACCAGTCTTGCAATCCAGAAGTGGCCAGTTCAAATCCCTCTACTGCTCCTTGTGATCTTGGGCAAGTCACTTAACCCTCCATTGCCTCAGGTACAAACTTAGATTGTGAGCCCTCCTGGGACAGAGAAATATCCAGAGTACCTGAATGTAACTCACCTTGAGCTACTACTGAAAAAGGTGTGAGCAAAATCTAAAATAAATAAATAATTAGGAGCCTAGATTCCTGGTTAGAACCTGCCTCTGGCATAGCACTTACATTTAGCCACTGAAAAAAATGAGCAATCCAAGTTTTCTTGAGTGAAATACTTATTTAATTTTGAAATATATGTATATATTTTCCAGTATGTATTTGCACCGACAAACTAACATGGTTTAAGGTATTCAGATACATTTTAATTTTAATTAGCAAATTTTCAAAGAAGGTGCATGGTTACCAAAGAAGCTTCATACCTTGTACCTAGTTACCATAGCTTACTGAAAATTTCCTGTAGAGCTCTTTGTCGCTGTCTTTCTTTATCTCATTGATAGAGGTAGTTATGAAGCTGTGGTGAAATATCACATATTTATACCATAGCTTCATTTACTGTGAGAGCCACAAATCAGTGATAACATAGTACTGCAGGTTAGTAACTTCCATGGTAAATGAATAGCACAATTGCATTCAACCTCACAAGCTATGTTATTCCTGGAAAACTAATGCCAGAGCTGGCATTATTTTTCCTCCCTGTGAGCACTGGGCTGCTGGTGTCTGACCCAGTGCTCCTGGGCAGCTATTTAAAGAGGCCAGTGCATAAAACAGTTTATCTTCACACCGAAGCTGATCCCCCTCTACCCTGATTTCCCCAGCATAGATCTCCCAATCCCATCACCCTGTTACACAATCCTCCCCTGCACAGGACCCCTTTAGCACTTACTAGGGCTATTCCTGGTATCTAGGTGTGGGGGGAAGGGGCACAGGAGCAATCTTCAGTCATTTCTGCCCCAGGTTTGTCAGCATGAAAATGGCACTGGTTGACCCCAAATGGTGGACCTTAAATATACTTGGTATTTCTCCTGTGCACTAGTAAGTGGTGGTGGTGCTGTGTCTTGTGCTTGAGGTGGGATCTACTTAGGGTGGGATCTTTGTGATTATAAGGGTGAGGGGATTGGTTGGTGGAGTGAGGATGATAGTTTTATGTAGTAGCACCTTTAAATAGCTGTGGGGGGGGGGGGGGGGGCATAAGGCTTCATATTAGGGGCTCAATGCTTGCAGGGGGAAAAAATAACACCAGCTCAAAGTTGGTGTTTAGTTTTCCAGGAATAGCATGGCTTATGAGGCTGAATGCAAGTTAAATTATTCATTTACCATAGGAGATAACCAGTGGTGTGCTGGTAAACGTTTAACAACAGGCTCTCTCCCCGGTCCACATCTGCGCCCCCCCCCCCCCCCAAATTGCAGAGCTGCTTATAGCCAGGGAGAGAGCCTGCGGGGGGGGGGGGGAATCTAATTCATGTTTAATGTGGGATAAAATGCCATAAATAAGTAAATAAAAATAAACTTTTAATGTTGAGCACCTGATTCTCAAAGTGGACATATTCCAAACACTATGAAAATAAAATGATTTTTTTCTACCTTTGTTGTCTGGTGACTTTGTTTTTCTGATCATGCCGGCCCAGTGTCCGATTCTGCTGCTATCTGTCCTCTTAACTCCATTTCCAGGGCTTCCTTTCCATTTATTTCTTTCCTTTCCTCCTTTCTTCTTCATTTCTGGTCCTCAGCTTCTGCCTATTTTCTTCATCCATGTGCAGTTTTTCTCTTCTCTTCCTTTTCCCTCTTCTCATCTCCTTCACTCTTGCCTTCCCTCCATCCATGTCCAGCATTTCTTCTCTCTCCCTTCCCTCTCCTCCATCCATGTCCAGCAACCCTCCTCTCCCCCTGCCCTCCATCCACCCATGTCCAGCAGCAACCCTCCTCTCCCCTGCCCTCCATGCACCCATGTCCAGCAGCAACCCTCCTCTCTCCTGCCCTCCATGCACCCATGTTCAGCAACTCTCCTCTCCCCTCCATCCACCAATGTCCAGCGACCCTCCTCTCCCCCCTGCCCTGCCCTCCATCCACCCATGTCCAGCGACCCTCCTCTCCCCCTGCCCTGCCCTCCATCCACCCATGTCCAGCAACCCTCCTCTCCCCCCTGCCCTCCATCCACCCATGTCCAGCGACCCTCCTCTCTCCCCTGCCCTCCATCCACCCATGTCCAGCAATCCTCCTCTCCCCTCCACCCACCCATGTCCAGCAACCCTCCTCTCTCCCCTGCCCTCCATCCACCCATGGCCAGCGACCCTCCTCTCCCCCCTGCCCTCCATCCACCCACCCATGTCCAGCAACCCTTCCTTCCCCTGCCCTCCATCCACCCACCCATGTCCAGCAACCCTCCTCTCCCCTGCCCTCCATCCACCCACCCATGTCCAGCAACCCTCCTCTCCCCCCTGCTCTCCTCTCCGCTCCCCTGGTCGTCCATCTTCCGTCTGCCCTCTGCTCCCCGATAGTAGCCCTGCTGGTTTCCTTTCTGCGCTGCCGCCGCCGCCCTGCCTTTAAAAATTTTATTTTCCCTCGAGGCGCGCCAGCGTTGAATCGAAGGCAGCAGGCTCAGCTCGGTTCCTGCCTTTGTTCCATTCCTTCGCATCATGGCTCTGCCCTTGCGCAAACAGGAAATACGTCAGGCAAGGGCGGAGCCATGATGCGAAGGAACGGAACGAAGGCAGGAACCAAGCTGAGCCTGCTGCCTTCGCTTCAACGCTGGCGCGCCTCGAGGGAAAATAAAGTTTTTAAAGGCAGGGCGGCGGCAGCAGTGCAGAAAGGAAACCAGCAGGGCTACTATCGGGGGGGGGGGGGGGGGGGCAGACGGAAGATGGATTAGCGGGGCGGGGGAGCAGAGGCGAGCCGGCTCGCACGGGCCAACAACCGGCTCGTAAGATGCCAGTAAATTTAACAAACGGCTCTTGCAAGCCGGTGCGAGCCGGCTCCAGCACACCACTGGAGATAACTAACCTGTGGTATTGAGGTACCACAGATTAAGGACTCTTGCAGTAAATTAAGCTGTGATAAAATGTGATATTTTACCACAGCTTAGTAACTGTCCTTCTGTATCGGATGTGCATACTTACAAAAAAGTTTTGTATTGGTTTTGAAGCTCCCAAAGAAGATCATCTAAAAAATTTTTTTTAATTGTATTTTTAAATGTCTGTACAGCACATTATGATATCGGTGAATTAAATAAGGACACCTTTGGTACCATCACGGTAAGATGAATACTAAAAGGTTAAGCTAGCCATTTTCACTCATGTAACCATGTATCGCAAAGTATGTTTAAAAAAATAAACATTTGGATGGTCTTCTTTGGAAGTTTGAAGTCCAATATAGATCCTTTTTATAAGTATAGTTAGATTGGGTCTAATTTGATTTAAGTGTAGGTGCCAGCTCTGTGGGTGTAGTGGGTGCTTGAGCACCCCCAATATTCAGCTCTCTTTAACTTTGTCCAAGGAGGGATCATTTTTATTGAGTTTAGCATCCCCAATCATTTTGAGAACTTGGCTCCTATGCCCCTTGCTATTAATAACACAGTCAGGAATGTACAAATAATTATATTCAAAATTACACAATATGACAGATTTGGATCTAGCTTGATGTGGTGGTATATGCTCAAGAGTTGCACAGTTGATTTAAAATATTTCCTGATAACTGGTATTTTTCATGTTCTGTTCTGGCATAGCCATGTAGGCCATTTTCTAAGATTTCAGCGTTTAGGCTTCTAGACTTTTGAATTTTCCGTTTTGACAGATTTATCACCTAAATTTGTCTTTAATGATATTTTAGGTACCTTAAAAGGGAATAAGGCCAATGTGGCGTAATGAAGCTAGGGGCCCATAACTGTTTGTCAGTGCTGGGTGCCTAATTTTATAACCATAACTTAGAAAAATATTTTGGTCATCTATACTTACTGAATATAGATTCATAGTAGGGCTATACTGAATATTCGTATTCAATTCAGTTTGGCCCCGAATACATTATTTGTATTTGGCCAAATAGTGATTTAAATTCAAACATAAATGATCTGGGGCTCTACTGTGCTAAATCCTACTGAAAGAAACACTTGATCTCTGATTTCACATTGCTTCTTTTATTATTTGTTAGGCTAAAGCACAATACCTATTATTTATATTCTTATTCGGCTGAATAATATTTTTCATTATTTGTATTCGGCCGAATAGTTAAATATGATATGCCATACAGCTCTAATGCATAGTTTAGTTGCCTCAATTGAGGTACCTTACTCTCTATGGATATTGAGCTCAATCTTTCTTTGATTGTTTTGTATATTCTTCAGATGGAGCATTATGTCATACGAACTCAAATTACCATCAAAGCCTTCCAGTCTTCCACTGACTCCTGAAGAAGAATCTGAAGAATGCCAAGTATGGATTTGGTTAGGAAGAAAATTTTATGTGGGGGCTTAGTGGTTCAATAGTAGTCATGTGGACTGTCATGCAAATGACTCTTGGTTTTGTGCCCAAGCCTGGTCTTCCACTTTCTGGGTGGAATGGAGCTGGGGCTGGTGATACTGTGGAGATAACATCAATAGCCTTGTGGGAAAAAGACACCTAGAGACTGGATTCAGGGCCTATGAATCAAGGGTGTAGCCAGACCTCGTGGTGGGAGGAGGCCAGAGCCTAAGGTGGAGGGGGCACATTTTGGTCTGCCGCCCCCTGCCGCACTGCCGCTCCCCACCCACTGCTGCAGCAAATACCTTGGCTGTCAGGGGTTTCCTACCCCCGCCAGCTGAAGTCTTCTCTGGCGCTGGACAAGGCTTCGGCTGGCAGGGGTTGGGGACACCGCCAGCAAAACCAGGAGCCCAGAGGAAATTTGGGGGGGGGGCCCAGGCCCCTGTGGCCCCACATAGCTACGCCACTGCTATGAATACAGGGTTCTAAAGAACTAGACCAGGTGTTATGCACATGGATGACCATGACCAGACCAGGTATATTGGGAGGATGTAAAAGATAAGAAAAGTCCCTAGGTAATTTCAAATGAAGGCCTGTAGTGCCATTTTCCAGTTCTGGTTTCAGTTGAGCTGGAAATACAAAAGAAGATGAGAATTCTGATGGGTTATTTGAAACATTTAGGGGCCCTTTTACTAAGCTGCGCTACTAAATGTGCTTAGCACATCCTTATTGAAAAGTACATCAAAAAACCATATTTTTTTTCTATTTTTTAAAATTTCTGGCCATGCACTAAATATAGCATTAGTGTGCAGCCATTTTTAAAAAATGATCGCAGGAGCTCTTATTGTCTCCTATTTAGGAGGTGCTAAGGGCTCCCACATTATGGATGCACTAACCAGTTAGCATGGTGGTAATGTCAGTGCGCTAGCTGATTAACAGATCCACACCATTCTCCTCCCTGATGCTTCCCCCAAAATAAAAAACAAATACCGCGTGCTTAGTGCACGCAAATGGCAAGACTAATGCAGAACACTTTAGCACATCCTGCGTTAGGCCATTTTTGCTGCATTAGGCACATTTTAGCACCTAATGCAGCTTAGTAAATGGACCTCTTAGTGAGACAATTTCAAAATCCCACAAAGAGTTTGCGTGTGAAAAGTATGCAAACGATTATAAAGCATGCTATATTGCCTTTGTCTCTTTTTGCCATTTCAAAATTATGTACACTGCAAAATTGCATACTCTTGGTCACGGGGGAAAGGGGCAGTTATCATCCTTGGCAATTTACCTCGGTCACTGCATAGCTTCCCAGTCAAATTCCTTTTAAAATTATTCTCCCCAAGGCTCAGTGTGCCCCCAGATTTGAGGCTTAGAGATATTTTCAGCAGATAGTTCTTTGTTGCCTTCTGCGGAGCATGGCGTATGGAATTCTTTCCAATCCTTCTATGTGGGCATGTGTGTGTCTGACTTAGAAGAGAGAGAGGAGGGTCAGCTTTGTTCATGGGTTAGTTGTGGGTGCTGGTGTTAATGGAGGTTGAGGTAGAGGCGGTTGTGTTAGGGCTAAGTTATTGTGCTGTAGTACTCAGTGAATCATGCTTCTTACGGAGGTACAGTTATAGAAGAAATATGAGTTCCATAAATGCTGTGATTCATAAACGTTAAAATAAGGGGCCCTTTTGCTTAACTGCATTAGACACTAGCATGCACCTAACGCAGCAAAAAAGGCCATATTGCAGAATGTGCTACAGCATTCTGTGTTAGTTTTGCCATCTGCACTTAGTAAGTGCACGGTATTTCCTTTTTTTCGGGGGGGGGGGGGGGGGGGAGTGTGTAAGGGGCAGAGAATAGGTGTGTTTGTGCTAATTATGGTCTCCGCATCTGTTGTTGTTGTACTTGGCCAGTATATGAATGTGCAGAGTGCATCTTTCTATATCAGGAGCCTCCTAGTGGCATGTGATATTAGTTCTTTACTTGCAGAGATGACAGGAACATTTCTGTCACTTCACGTAGGTATTCATTTTTAAAGCACATAGACTTACAATGTTACATAATAACCTATGTTACTACATGTTTTGAAAATGAGCCTCTTCATATTTCTTCTAAAGCCTAGTTTAGAATCCCTTATCCTAACTGTCTTATTGTATACTAACCTAACACCTATTGTCCACCCAAGCTGTATCATAACAGGGGTAGTTGTAGGTAGGTAGGTGTGCAGGGTGGGAGTAGTAGTAGGTCATTTTGGGGGGCAGAGGCTAGTTTTGGGGTAGGGTAGTTCTATGGAGCAGGGTAAATTTTGGGGTGAGCATAGTTCTGGGGGCTACTTTTAGGGAGTAGAGTAGGTGTTGGGGGATAGATTTGAAGAAGTAGTTGAGAGATATGCAGGATAGTTGGGGAGGGGAGAATATAGAACAGGGAAGAGGCGTTTTGAAAGTAGAAATTCACTAACTGCCATTTTTCACTGTATCTAAGTTACAGTGCTGCAGAAGCCTGAACTACTTCTTCCATAGAAAGGTATTGGGCCATTTTGGGGGGGAGGGGTACATTGGCATATTTCCATGGAACCTCCTATTTTGATGTGGCCCATTTTAGAACTTGATGTGTCTTTTTTTTTTAATTAGGTTTTCTCCCATGCCAAATTTGATCTGTTAAATTTTTGACAAGTTTTATTGCTCCAGACAGACAGATATTCTCAACTCTTTATGTATAATTCTTTCCAACTGTAATTGGGGTAAAAAGAAGAATAATCATATCCTATGTTAAAATAACAGTTCAGAAACAACATGTACCTTGATAAAAATAAATCCATTTTAGTGGGTTTTTAGGTTACCTATACTCAGAATCATGTAGTGCATTAACAGCTTCTTTTCTTCTCCTCTTCCTAATATGCAGTCGTTATACTGATGCCACCAACATCTGAAATAGGGCAAAGGAACTTTATCCAACTGTGATACCATTTCAATCTGAGTCAAGAAGGCAAAAATGTTTACCTACACTACAGTAAGCCCATTGCCTCATTTAAATATGTTCAAATGCACCTGCTCAGCCTAATTCAATAGAAATCAAAAATATAAAATAAAAATACAAGAGTCTTGATTATCTGACGTAACTGGGACTGGCCCATTGTTGGATAATATGAAAAACAATGGGAACCCTTCACAATGCACAGAAAATATACTTTATGCATGAAGAACAGGCATAGGTATCTTTAATTTAAAAATATTGTTTATTAACACTAATCAGCAATGAAAAAAATTGTAAGCAGGCAATTTGAGCACAATACAGAGCAGTATAGATAGCGCAGCAGTTGTAGAACAGGCAGCGTGAACAGAAATACTGTATAGGTACTAGACCAAGCAAGGGAAGCCATATTTATTAACTGCATATACAGAACCAAGCAGAGTCCCATTTCTCACGATCACTGTGTTGTCTTCTCCAATTAAAACCAGTGTGAAGCAGAAATCAAGGCAGCAGAACTAAAACTTGAAACCCTCCGGATCTAAGAATGAGAGTAAGAATAAAGAAAGTGCTGTAAATGTAAATGAATAAACAGGAATACAGTAGGTATACATACTGTACCGCATAAAACTCACTGTGCACAAGAATCTTACAATGGTTTTGTTTCTGCAAAAGCATGGCCTCAGATAAAAAATGGATCTCTGGCAGGAAAAGTAGGCTGTTGTCGAGTCATATAAATCTGCATGTCAGCTCTAAAGATTTCTGCAAAAGCACCGTCTCAGATCAAAGTGGTTCCCTGGCTGGAAAGCAGCTGAAAACATCTTTAATTTTCACTTTCTGAAGCAATTCCTTTCTGCAAAATTTTCTGCTCTTTAAGACAAAACAACTTTTTTCCTCTTTTTGCACGGGCCAAAAATTGCTGCCATACTATAAAAGCAAGGTCTCATCTAGACACTTCAACAGTTCCCTTTCTGCAAAAGTGGGGTCTCAGGGCCAAAAATTGCTGCTATGCTCTAAAAACAAGGTCTACAAATTGCTGCCATGCTGTAAAATCAAGGTCTCAGCTTAAAAGTTTTTCTAAGTTTCCGTCGCCACACAAGCAGGGTCCCAGGTCCAAATATTATGTTTAGAAGCATGGGCTAAAATCACAAAGAGGAATAGAAGCCACATGCTTCTTAACTCGTTTGAGGGGTGCATGAAGGAAGGTCAGCTACACCGCAAGGTTCCATTGCAGAGGAGCATGATTTCAGATCAAAAGCATGGCTTCCTTGCAGCGTGTGAAGCCGGAAAACAGGAAGAGAAGCCGTGCACTTCTTCACAGCAACATGTTGATGTCACGGATGGGGAGTCTGTTGGATATGCTGGATGGTTGGATTAACGAAGGTTGGATAATCGAGACTACTGTAAATTGAAATTTGTCTTTGCTATTGGATAAGACACTGGCATAATTAGAAGGAAATTGGAATGCTGTACTGGAGTGAATATAATCTGTAGAGGAAATAAAATGGCATATTACTTTTGGACAGTTTGTCCTGTTTTTACTACCTTCTCTGAAAAGAAGCAGTTCACAGTTGTCATGCACATGAGTGTCATGTCTGTAATCATTTGGAGTTTTCTGGTAAGGCCTAAAAGACTCACTGTATATATGTGATAGTTCCCCTCAGTTTCTTTATTTTATGCTGAAACTATTGAATGTGTGTTTCTTTTCATAAGCCCTCTTATCTTGCATCACTGATTTTCCTGTATGTCCCTATCCTATGTAAGATCTCTTGACTCTCAGAGTGCTTTTTTTCTATTTGGCCCCGTTTTTCTGAAATTCCCTCTCGCTTCACCTTCATGCTGAACTTTCCTATCTCAAATTTAAAGTAGGATTAAAAATTCACCTTTTTATTCCAGCCTTTCCAAGTTAAGTTGCCTCGCAGGTTCGTCTCGGCAGCAGAATGACTCCTGTGTACCTGATTCTTTTCTCTCTCTTGTTTAAGATTTTTAATTCCTTTCACTTGTTTATTTTAGATATGTAAACCACTTTGGCTCCATTTTGAAAGGTGGTATAAGAAGTACCAAATAAACATAAACAAGAAATCTTATCCTTTTTCTTCTGGTTTTGGCTAAAACCACCCTCCTCCTTTCCCTAGCTACGTTATTGGCATTTTTCATAGTTTTCAAAAACACACCAAACTGGTCTGTGCCTTTTCCTGTTACAAACATTCCCAACAGGCTAAATGGAAACATTTTTCGTTCTCATTGACCATATGTTTTTATAGGAAAATGTTTTTGATTTCACATAATAGATTTTGCCCATCAAGTCAGAGAAGCAGGCCAGTTGCATCAAGTTCTGAATTCAGTTTGCTACAAGTGTCTGGAACATAATCAAAATCACTCAGATTATGGCATTTGCACAAGGATATGTCACCCAGATTAGTTAGGCCTAGAAAGTGAGGCTACTTGCCTTCCATAAATTATGAAAGAAATTCATTTCATTGAATCTAAGATTGAAGACACATAAGTACTTTGACCTCCTCAGTTCCTTGATTAGGAGAGAGGTCCAGAAATAACAAAAATCTCACTCATGCTGATTGAGCCAGGACAAATGCTTTGAGTGCTCACACAAGAAGCTGGAGAGAGCTATTATTGAGTAGAAGCTATGAAGGCTTCAATCAGTCTTGTTTTCGAAAGAGAAGGGCACCCATCTTTCGACACAAATCGGGAGATGGGCGTCCTTCTCTCAGGGTCACCCAAATCGGCATAATCAAAAACCGATTTTGGGCGTCCTCAGCTGCTTTCCGTCGCGGGGACGACCAAAATTCCTGGGGCATGTCGGAAGCATAGCAAAGGCGGGACTTGGTGCATGCTTAACACATGGGCATCCTCGACCCATAATGGAAAAAAGAAGGGCGTCCCTGACGAGCACTTGGCTAACTTTACTTGGTCCGTTTTTTCTTTGACCAAGCCTCAAAAAGGTGCCCGAACTGACCAGATGACCACTGGAGGGAATCGGGGATCACCTCCCCTTACTCCCCCAGTGGTCACTAACCCCCTCCCACCCTAAAAATAAAACCTTAAAAATATTTTTTGGCAGCCTCTATGCCAGCCTCAAATGTCATATCCAGCTCCCTGATAGCAGTATGCAGATCCCTGACGTAGTTTTAGTGGGTGCAGTGCACTTCAGGCAGGCAGACTGAGGCCCACCCCCACTACCTGTTACACTTGTGGTGGTAAATGTGAGCCCTTCAAAACCCAACAGAAACCCACTGTATCAACATCTAGGTGCCCCCTGTCTCTCCCTAGGGCTATGGTAATGTTGTACAGTTGTGGGGAGTGGGTTTTGGTGGGCTCAGCACACAAGGTAAGGGAGATATGCACCTGGGAGCAATTTATGAAGTCCACTGCAGTGCCCCCTAGGGTGTCCGGTTGGTGTCCTGGCATGTCAGGGGGACCAGTGCACTACGAATGCTGGCTCCTCCCATGACCAAAGGGCTTGCATTTGGTCATTTCTGAGATGGGCGTCCTCGGTTTCCATTATCGCCGAAAACTGGGGACGACCATCTCTAAGGACAACCATCTCTAAGGTCGACCTAAATGTTGAGATGTGGGCGTCCCCGACCGTATTATCGAAACGAAAGATGGCCACCCATCTTGTTTCGATAATAGGGTTTCCCCGCCCCTTCGCCGGGATATCCTGCGAGGACGTCCTCAGGAAAACTTGGGCGTCCCGTTCGATTATGCCCCTCCACGTGTCCCTTCAACACATAACTGAGAAACAAGAGACACACCATCTAATCCTGCCATGTCTGGAAGTGAACTCTTTCTCCAATGCACAGACAACACAACAGTAGTCTCCAGAGATCCAACCTGAAGCTCTTATTGTCTTCTAGAACATTTTTAGAATATTCGCTTGCATACAAAGCCAAATCTGATGGTCACTGGCTCTCTTCTAAGCAGAAATTGAAAAAAAAACTGCTGTGATATTTATTCAGCATACCAGATGTTTGTGTTGCAGTCCTTGCATCAAACAGCATGATACTTCTTGGTGTCTCAAATGATCCTGTACTTGTCACCCTCAGCACTGAACATGCTGGCACCAACACTAGTTTAGTGCCCCAATCTTACCTTTGTACAGGTCTCACCGAGCTGGGGTTGAAAAGATTCCTAATGGAAAACTTCCACTGCCCCTTAACATTGTTCAGTTTCAGTAATCAAGAAGCCAAGGTTTAGGCCACAAAGATCTTCTGCTCTACAGCTGGTGTGTTTTTAGACATCCTGTGCTTTCTGAGTTAGTCTGAGTTCTGGGACAATAGATGCCTATCAGAGGTTTATTGTCCAGAAGGGGAGTATTCAACTGACCTCGCATTGGAGGTATCTTTCTCAACGTGTGGGAATAGTTCTCCACCTCAGGAGCTTTCTTTCAGTGGCTTTGCCCAAAGAGTGGCTAATGGAGGTTGAGAGTGAGTCCAACGTATCTTTTTCCATCCTCCTAAAATAACTGTTTTTAAAGAAGAAAGGAAAAGGGGATAGGGTTTGATATACCGCCTTTCTGTAGTTACAATCAAAGTGGTTTACATATTATATACAGGTACGTATATTGTACCTGGGGCAATGGAGGATTTAGTGACTTACCCAGGGACACAAGGAGCTGCAGTGAGAATTGAACCCATTTCCGCTGGTTCCAGGCCACTGGCTAAAGATTTATGGTAGTACTTGTTTACCTTCTATTCCAGAATGTACAGGAGAGGATGTGCCCCCTCTTCCCCTTGCACTGTGCTGTAAAAATACAGCAACAAAGTGTAATGTCCGGGCTATTGAGGGATTTGACAAGCACCTTATTATAGTGTGGTAAATAAAATCTTCATAGAAAGGCTCAATAAATTGTGAATTCATTAACCTAAACAGTGCTACAAGCAAAAAAAACAAACAAAAGGCAAACAAAAAGACAAGCAAAAAGTGCTACAAGCAAACAAGGCAGGGAAGACACTGCAGCCAGAGAAATAGATGTAATTTTTAAACTTAAACTGTACTGCAAACAAAAAAGCTGGAGATTATCCTACCTCTCCCCAACCTCAGTGTCACAGACCGGAACTGGCCATAAATCAGAATTCATAAAAAAAATATAAATGAACCATACAAAATTAATCCTAGGATTACACATCCTGGCCTTAGTTCATACAATAGATGCCCTATCCCAAGAAGAACAGAATATCATCCCCATAATACATTCCCAACATAGGACGAACAGATTAAACTACTGTCATCAGATCAAAACCAGACCTTACCATGGAAAATCATCATCACACAAACAAAAACAGAAAGCAGGAGAAAAGAACCCGTACACACCCAACACATCGATCATACGTCAACTAATAAATATTCCATTAATACCTGCCTTAGACGAAACCTTTAAACAGATCCAAATAGGATATAAACGCTAGATCAGTAATAAACAAAACGGAAACCTTAACAGACTGGATTACTCAGGATAACCTAGACCTAATACTCATCAGTGAAACTTGGATTCATAACCAAGATAACCCCATAATCCTTGACATCTGCCCTCCAGGAAACAAAATCAACCATTGGACCAGAACAGGTAAAAGAGGAGAAGGCATAGCCCTAATCTACAAAGACAAATTCATTTCAGAACTCATTGCGGAATCCATTAATACACAACTTGAAATCGCAGCAATCAGGTTACAAAACAGATCCCTCCCAGCTCACCTGACTTGCATCATATTATATCGACCACCAGGAAATTGGAAAGATGCCCAACCAACTCTCATGGACCTTATATCAAACACATGCCTCGCAAAACCTAACGTAATAATAATAGGAGATATAAACCTTCACCTAGAGGACACAACCTCAAATGACACACTAGAATGCAAAGAGTTTTTACAAATGTCGGACTTCCACTGGCCACAAATCAACCTCACACACATAAAAGGGCATGCACTGGATATATTAACATACAAACTATCCAGTGACTGAACCTCTTCGGTAATGGAACAACAATGGAAAAGTGTACCTTGGTCTGACCACTTTAAATTAACTATGACCTTATGCTGGAAGAAGAAAGGTCTTCCCCAAACACATCAACTGGCCTTTTATAAAATAAGAGGTAAAACAGACCCCAAAACATTTTGGCAAGAAATATATGATAACAACTGGGCACCAAAAACCGATTCAACTGACTTCACTGTTTGGGACGAAAAATGCAATGAAATCCTCAACAAAATAGTGCCCATACGTACAAAATCAGCACAAAAATGCAATAAAATACTCTGGTTTAACGAAGAACTAAAAATTCTAAAAACGCAAACCTGAAAATTAGAACGAAACTGGGGAAAAAACAAAAACGAACAATCACTAAAGGCCTGGAAAGAAAGTCAAACAAAATACAAATATAAAATAAGACAATCCAAAAGAAACTTCTACAGAGAACAAATAAGCACAGATTACAAAGACACAAAGAAATTATAAAGAATAATAAACAATTTACTTTACACCAAAACAGTAACTACACCGAATGCGTAAGCAGAAGAACAAATGGCTAGAAATGTAAAGAGGGGCGACAAAACTTTCTTCAGGTATATTAGTGAAAAGAGGAAGACTAAAAATGGAATTGTGAGACTGAAAGATGCTGCAAACCGCTATGTGGATAATGATGAAGGCAAAGCAAATTTGCTAAACAAATACTTTTGTTCTGTTTTCACTGAAGAAAATCCTGGAGAAGGACCACGATTGATTGGCAAAAGTACATATGAGAATGGAGCGAATATAGCATCGTTCACAGAAGCGAGTGTGTATGAACAACTTGAAAATCTAAAGATGGACAAAGCCATGGGACCGGATGGGATCCAGGATATTGAGGGAGCTCAGAGAGGTTCTGGCGGGTCCTCTTAAAGATTTGTTTAATAAATCCTTGGAGACGGGAGAGGTTCCGTGGGATTGGAGAACAGCAGATGTGGTCCCTCTTCACAAAAGTGGTGATACGGAAGAAGCTGGAAACTACAGGCTGGTAAGCCTCACTTGAGTTATTGGAAAAGCAATGGAAGCGATGCTGAAGGAAAGGATAGTGAATTTCCTGGAATCCAATAAGTTGCAATATCCGAGACAACATGGTTTTACCAAAGGTAAATCATGCCAAACGAATCTCATTGAATTCTTTGACTGGGTGACCGGAGAATTGAATCAGGAACGTGCTATAGGTGTAATCTACTTAGATTTCAGCAAAGCTTTTGACATGGTTCCCCAGAAGAAGCTCTTGAATAAACTTGACAGGCTGAAGATAGGACCCAACGTGGTGAATGTCACGGTTGTGCCCAGGTCCCTGGCTCGCAGTCACCTCGGTCCCTGGGGTTTAGACCTGGGGAATGCTGCGAAGTGATGGTTTACCGTTTCCCTTGTTCCGGAAAATATGCTGGTCCGGTCTGGTCCGGTCCAGATCTTCCAGCTCTCCAGATTGTTTTGGGAGTTTTTTGGAATCAAGCAGCACCCATACCTGGTGAACTCCCTTGTGACCTGCCTTTATTAACCACCTGGTAAGGTTCCTAGATGCCTTGCAACAGTGTTCTTCAGAGGCGTTCCTTTTGTGTGAGTTGTTGCAGTGCCTTTGTGCTTTTCATTTTGGTGACTTTTACTCTGCTTGTTTTTTGGAATATTCTTCTGCCTGCCACCTGCCCAGACCCGGATTGTTTATTGGACTATTTTTCTGCCTGCCGCCTGCCCAGACCCGGATTGTTATTGGACTATTCTTCTGCCTACAGCCTGCCCTGACCCGGCTTGTTTCTGGATTGTTCGTTTGCCTGCGGTTTTCCTGGAACCCAGCGTGTTTCTAGTGTTACCTGTTATTTGTCCGCCTGCTGCTGTGTCCTGCAGTCCTGCCTCCCTGTCCTGTCCGATAAGTCCTGCCGGCCACCTGAAGCCAGAAGCTCAACTTCTGGTGAAAAGAGGCCAGGTGCAGGTGAAGCCTTGCTCCGGTCCACTGTGTTCCAGTTCCGGTCTGCCTTGTCTTGTGTTGGGGTGATTCTCTTGCCACTGCCACTCCTCGGCAGTGGCCCAAGGGCTCACAAACCTAGGTTCCTGCTGTGTATACATGACAGTTTGCAAGGCCATGAGCTCGGAGGTATCATCCCTCATGCAGGCGCTGCAGGAGCATGCCAGGATACTTCAAGGGTTGGGAGCACGTATGGAGCAGCTAGAGAGACTGATGGCGGCCTCTATGGGGGCCGCAGCAGACGTCTCAGGTTCAGGTCCAGCACCAGCAAGAGCTCCGGCCACATCAGGAATCCGTCCAGTGGTGTGCTGGTAAAATTTTTAACAACAGGCTCTCTCCCCGGTCCACCTCGGCGCCCCCCCCCCCCCCCCGCCCCCCGCGGCCCCCCCCCCCATCTATCTCTGCGCCCCCCCGTCCACCCCGGCGCCCCCCCCCCCCAAAACAAAATTGCAGAGCTGGCTATACCCGGGGGGGGGGGGGGGCAGCGGCCAACACATTACTCTCTCCAGGAAAAAAAATTAAATGATCCCAGGTTCTAATCTAATTCATGTTTAATATGGGATAAATGCCATAAATAAGTAAATAAACATAAACTTTTAACGTTCAGCACCTGATTCTCAAAGTGGACATATTCCAAACACTATAATGAAAATAAAATTATTTTTTTTCTACCTTGTTGTCTGGTGACTGTTTTCTCTGAACATGCTGGTCCAGTATCTGATTCTGCTGCTCTCTATCTGTTCCCTTGACTCCGTTTCCAGGGCTTCCTTTCCATTTATTTCTTTTCTTTCCTCCTTTCTTCTTCATTTCTGGTCCTCCGCATACTTGACTGTAGTGGATCCAGCTTCTGCCTATTTTCTCCATCCATGTGCAGTTTCTCTCCTCACTTCCTTTTCCCTCATCTAATCTCCTTCCTCTATCTCCCTCCATGTCCAGCATTTCTTCTCTCTCCCTTTCCTCCCCTCCATCCATGTCCAGAATTTCTCTTGCTCTCCCCACCATCCATGTCCTGAAACTCTCCTCTCTCCCCTGCCCCTCTCTATCCATCCATACCCAGCAATTCTCTTCTCTCCCCTGCCCCCTCTGCCTAGCAATTCTCTCCTCTGCCCATCCATGCCCAGCAATTCTCTCCCCTGCCTCCCTCTGCCCATCCATGGTCAGCAATTCTCTCTCCTGCCTCCCTCTGCCCATCCATGCCCAGCAATTCTCTCCCCTGCCTCCCTCTGCCCATCCATGCCCAGAAGTTCTCTCCCCTGCCCATCCATGGCCAGCAAATCTCTCCCCTGCCTCCCTCTGCCCATCCATGCCCAGCAGTTCTCTCCCCTGCCCCCCTCTGCCCAGCAATTCTCTCCCCTGCCCCCCTCTGCCCATCCATGCCCAGCAATTCTCTCCCCTGCCCATCTATGGCCAGCAAATCTCTCCCCTGCCTCCCTCTGCCCATCCATGCCCAGCAATTCTCTCCCCTGCCTCCCTCTGTCCATCCATGCCCAGCAGTTCTCTCCCCTGCCCCCCTCTGCCCATCCATGCCCAGCAATTCTCTCCCCTGCCATCCATGGCCAGCAAATCTCTCCCCTGCCTCCCTCTGCCCATCCATGCCCAGCAGTTCTCTCCCCTGCCCCCCTCTGCCCAGCAATTCTCTCCCTGCCCCCCTCTGCCCATCCATGCCAGCAATTCTCTCCCCCTGCCCATCTATGGCCAGCAAATCTCCCCCTGCCTCCCTCTGTCCATCCATGCCCAGCAGTTCTCTCCCCTGCCCCCCTCTGCCCAACCATGCCCAGCAATTCTCTCCCCTGCCCATCCGTGCCCAGCAATTCTCTCCCCTGCCCATCCGTGCCCATCCATGCCCAGCAATTCTCTCCCCTGCCCATCTATGGCCAACAAATCTCTCCCCTGCCTCCCTCTGCCCATCCATAGCCAAGCAATTCTCTCCCCTGCCTCCCTCTGCCCATCCATGCCCAGCAGTTCTCTCCCCTGCCCCCCTCTGCCCATCCATGCCCAGCAATTCTCTCCCCTGCCCATCCGTGCCCAGCAATTCTCTCCCCTGCCTCCCTCTGCCCATCCATGCCCAGCAATTCTCTCCCCTGCCCCCCTCTGCCCATCCATGCCCAGCAATTCTCTCCCCTGCCCATCTATGGCCAGCAAATCTCTCCCCTGCCTCCCTCTGCCCATCCATAGCCAGCAATTCTCACCCCTGCCTCCCTCTGCCCATCCATGCCCAGCAGTTCTCTCCCCTGCCCCCCTCTGCCCATCCATGCCCAGCAATTCTCTCCCCTGCCCATCCGTGCCCAGCAATTCTCTCCCCTGCCTCCCTCTGCCCCATCCATGCCCAGCAGGTCTCTTCCCTGCCCCCCTCTACCCACCCATGCTCAGCAAGTCTCTCCCCTGCCCCCCTCTACCCATCCAGCGATTCTCCTCCCTCCCCTGCCGCTCTGAAGCATGTCCAAAGATGTCCTTCGCTCCCACCCTCCCCTCCCGCTCCCCTCCGTCTTTTTTTTAATTACCTCCGTCAAAGCGCCGCCATTTAAAGCCCTGCTGCGTGCTGGCTGGCCATCTCCAGGCTTCCCCTGCTTGATTCGGATGATGTTCGTGCCTTAGTCCTGCCTTCGCAAAAAAGGAAATGACGTCAGAATGGAAGGCGGGACTTAAGGCACGAACATCATCCAAATCAAGCAGGGGAAGCCTGGAGACGTTCAGCCAGCACGCAGCAGGGCTTTAAATGGCAGCGCTTTGACGGAGGTAATTAAAAAAAGACGGAGGTGGGCGAAGGACATGGTTGTACATGCTTCGGAGCGGCAGGGGAGGTAAGCATGGCCAGTGATGGCGCCCCTCCTGCCATGCTTACCTCCCGCAATGGAGCCGGCTCGCCCCCAACAACAACCGGCTCGCAAGGAGCAGTCAAAATTTACCAACGGCTCTTGCGAGCCGGTGCGAGCCGGCTCCAGCACACCACTGAATCCGTCTGAAGTCACCTCCTAGATATGATGGTAATCCAAGGGCTGTAGTAGGGTTCTTAACCAGTGCGAAATAAATTTTTGTGCTCCAGGCCCAAGATTTTCCTACGGAGAGAACCCGGATAGCTTATATGATGTCCCTGCTGTCCGGCCAAGCCTTAGATTGGGCGTCCCCACTTTGGGAAAAGAACAGTCCGGTGCTTCAGGATTTCTGGGGCTTCGTGGAGCACTTCAAACGGGTGTTTGAAGAACCAGGGAAGGTTACTTCAGCTACTTCTGCTCTCCTGAGACTCAAACAGGGAACCCAGACCTTAGGGGACTATGCGATTAGGTTACGCACCTTAGCCTCTGAATTGGACTGGAATAATGAAAGTCTGCTCGCAACCTTTCCCTTGTTCCGGAAGATACGCTGGTCCGGTCCGGATCTTCCAGCTCTCCAGATTGTTTTGGGAGTTTTTTGGAATCAAGCAGCACCATACCTGGTGAACTCCCTTGTGACCTGCCTTTATTAACCACCTGGTAAGGTTCCTAGTTACCTTGCAGCAGTGTTCTTCAGAGGCGTTCCTTTGGTGTGAGTTGTTGCAGTGCCTTTGTGCTTTTCGTTTTGGTGACTTTTACTCTGCTTGTTTTTTGGACTATTCTTCTGCCTGCCGCCTGCCCAGACCCGGATTGTTTATTGGACTATTCTTCTGCCTGCCGCCTGCCCAGACCCGGATTGTTATTGGACTATTCTTCTGCCTACAGCCTGCCCTGGCCCGGCTTGTTTCTGGATTGTTCATTTGCCTGCGGTTTTCCTGGAACCCAGCGTGTTTCTAGTGTTACCTGTTATTTGTCCGCCTGCTGCTGTGTCCTGCAGTCCTGCCTCCCTGTCCTGTCCGGTAAGTCCTGCTGGCCACCTGAAGCCAGAAGCTCAACTTCTGGTGAAAAGCGGCCAGGTGCAGGTGAAGCCTTGCTCCGGTCCACTGTGTTCCAGTTCCGGTCTGACTTGTCTTGTGTTGGGGTGATTCTCCTGCCGCTGCCGCTCCTCGGCAGTGGCCCAAGGGCTCACAAAACTAGGTTCCTGCTGTGTATACGTGACAGTGAACTGGATTAGGAACTGGTTGACGGACAGACACCAGAGGGTGGTGGTAAATGGAACTCGCTCGGATGAGGGAAAGGTGAGTAGTGGAGTGCCTCAGGGATTGGCGCTGGGGTCGATTCTGTTCAATATATTTGTGAGTGGCATTACTGAAGGGTTAGAAGGTAAAGTTTGCCTTTTTGCAGATGGCATCAAGATTTATAACAGAGTGGACACCCCTGAGGGAGTGGAAAACATGAAAAAAGATCTGCAGAAGCTAGAAGAATGGTCTAATGTTTGACAATTAAAATTCAATGCGAAGAAATGCAAAGTGATACACTTAGTGAGTAGAAATCCACTGGAGACATATGTGTTAGGCGGTGAGAGTCTGATATGTACAGACGGGGAGAGACGTCTTGGGGTGATAGTATCTGAGGATCTGAAGGCAACAAAACTGTGTGACAAGGTGGTGGCCGTAGCTAGAAGATTGCTAGGCTGTACAGACAGAGGTATGACCAGCACAAGAAAGGAGGTGTTGATGCCCCTGTACAAGTCGTTAGTGAGGCCCCACCTGGAGTATTGTGTTCAGTTTTGGAGGCCTTTATCTTGCTAAGGATGTAAAAAAAAGTGAAGCAGTGCAAAGAAAAGCTACAAAAATGGTATGAGATTTGTGTTACAAAACGTATGAGAGACTTGCTGACCTGAACATGTATACCCTGGAGGAAAGGAGAAACGGGTGATATGATACAGATGTTCAAATATTTGAAAGGTATTAATCCGCAAACGAGCCTGTTCTGGAGACAGAAAGACGGTAGAACTAGAGGACATGAAATGAGGTTTGAAGGGGGACAGACTCAAGAAAAATGTCAGGAAGTATTTTTTCACGGAGAGAGTGGTGGATACTTGGAATTCCCTCCCAGGGAAGTGGTGGAGATGAAAACGGTAACGAATTCCAAAAATGCGTGGGATAACATAAAAAATCCTGTTCAGAAGGAATGGATCCTCAGAAGCTTAGCGGAAGATTGGGTGGCAGCACCAGTGGTTGGGAGGTGGGGCTAGTACTGGGCAGACTTCTATGGTCTGTGCCCTGAAAATGGTAGATACAAATCAAGGTCAGGCATACATATAAAGTAGCGCATATGAGTTTATCTTGTTGGGCAGACTGGATGGACCGTACAGGTCTTTTTCTGCCGTCACCTACTTTGTTACTATGTTACTATGAATGCAAACCTCCCACATGCAGACAATCTTGCTAAATACGTTGAAGAAAAATTTACCAATCTACGCAAGATTCTGCATCAGGTAAATATTAATCCAGAAACCTTCATAAATGAACTAGAGCCGAACCCAAGGGAATACCCGGCAGACCGTATTTGGAATAACTTCACTCATCTAAGCACCGAAATAATATCTCACGCACTCAGAAACTTCTCCTCCGCCCACTGCCAACTAGACACCTGCCCCAACTATATAATGAAAACAAAACCCTAATCAATACGTCACAGAACTCACAGACCACCTTAATTATCTATTCAAAAAAGGCCTATTCCCACAGGACAGAGGAAATATCCTACTAACTCCCATCCCAAAAGACACCCAAAAAAAAAAAGCAGAAGACACCTCGAGTTATAGGCTGATAGCATCCATACCCCTACCAACCAAATTGACAGAAGGCATAGTCACCAAATAACTAACAGAATACCTCACTGTTGCAACATACTGCACAAATCTCAATCTGGCTTCAGACCTCAGCACAGTACAGAAACAATACTAACCACACTCCTGACCAGATTCAAGCAGGAAATAGCAAGGGGTAAAAACATCCTCCTACTCCAGTTTGACCTATCAAGTGCATTTGATATGGTCGACCACCACATACTACTGAGAATCCTCGACAAGATAGGAATTACAGGAAAAGTACTCTCCTGGATCAAGGAATTTCTGACATCCAGAACATACCAAGTCAAATCAAACTCAGATATGTCTCCACCTTGGAAAGCGGAATGTGGAGTACCACAAGGATCACCGCTCTCACCTATATTATTCAACCTAATGATGACACCACTGGCTAAATCTCTATCCAAACAAGGCCTAGTGGTTAGGGTGGTGGACTTTGGTCCTGGGGAACTGAGGAACTGAGTTCGATTCCCACTTCAGGCACAGGCAGCTCCTTGTGACTTTGGGCAAGTCACTTAACCCTCCATTGCCCCAGGTACAAATAAGTACCTGTATATAATATGTAAGCCGCATTGAGCCTGCAATGAGTGGGAAAGCGCGGGGTACAAATGTAACAAAAATTTTAAAAATAATCCATTTCTCTACGCAGATGACATGACCATCTATATTCCTTTCAAACAGAACCCCACATAAATCACCAAGGAAATAATAAACAGCATGACCATCATGGAATCCTGGGCATCAGCATTCAAGTTAAAACTCAATAGAGATAAAACCAGTGTATTTTTTCTAGCGAAAAAGGTGCCAGGCCACCCTTTAGGGGTGGGTGATCACTGAGGGATCCACCTCACAATAGACAGACCCCCTGCAACCAGTTACAGAATCTATGATAAGGCAGAATTGGTGTGTAGAGCCTGAGTGTTTTGATTCTGTTGGTATTTCTGCTAGTCAGACAGGGGAATGCTTGGGACCGCTCCTGTTTGGTCCGTCATGGGCTGGGCTCATGTCAGTCTGATCTACTTAAGCTCACCCCTCCCGCCAACCCCTGCTTTGGCATTTTCTCCGATTCTGCTGAAGCCTTACCTGTGCTCTGTCTGAGCTATTTGCTCTGTGCTTGTGTGGAGTTGTTCTATGCTGGCTTGCAGTTTTCTATTGCTCTGTCTCTGCCTGCGTATGTCTAATTACCTTTCTCACTACACCTGTGTTTCTCTTTTTGGCTCTGGTGCCCTGTGGTGAGTCCCTCCTCATTCTGTTCCAGTCTGTTTGTTTTGCTTCCCTTCAGAGTTCCCTTCCTGCCATGTTTGTTTCTGCTTGGCAGGTCCTGCCCTTTATTTCTCTCTGTGGGGGGTTGTTTGTTTTTTCATTGTACTCCCGATTACTCCCCCCCCCCCCCCTTGTCTGCAGTGTTCCCTGCCTCTGCTGACTGTGGTTTAACCCTTTGTCTGCAGAGCTTCTCTGCTTCTGGCAGTTCTGTTTACTGCAGTTCCCCAGTGTGACTGGTTCAGTCCTTTCTTTGTTGTATTACCTCCTGTATTATAGAGCCCTGTCCCTTTCTATGCTGGTGTGTGTGTTAGGCTCTGCACTCTGTTTTGCAGACTTTTCCCTTCCCTGTTTGCTGAGGGTCTCTGCCTACAGTGTCTTATGACATTCCCTCACTTTTTCTGTGTGGTGGGCTACGGCCTGACAGGTTTCTGTGTATGCTTCCCTTCCTCCTTGATTACCAGCACCGAAGGGGTTGCTGGTGCTCCGGTCCCCGTGGGGGACCCCTCGTTTAATATCTTTCTCCCCTCCCTAAGTATGACTCGGTTCCAGTTAGGCCGTGAGACCCGCATGCTTGAATTCTGAGGGAATCGGTTCCAGTTAGGCCGTGAAGCCCACCTGATTGCCCTAGCTTCCCTTTTCTGTGGTGCAAGTTGGTTGCTGCGTGTGTGCATACAGGGCTTGGTAGCTGGGGTAGTGTAGTGCCTGCTCAGCCCGCCCTCGACCTTGGCCTAACCCCTACACTAGGCCTCGGCTGGGGCCCAAGGGCTCACAACCAGACTAACACTGAGCTCTTTAATTAAAACTTGGGTACTATGGGTCAATTATAGCAGACAATGAAAAAGGTGCCAGTACTCAATACCCCCAAGTAACCCCTCAAAAAAAGCCCTAGATAAAACCTAGTGTCTCATTCTCTCGTCCCAATACAATAATGTTTCCCCCCCCCCCCCTCTCGGCAATTAACACACAGGGTTCATCCCTCCCAATCTCAGACCATTTGAAATCTTAGGCATAACAATTGACCACAACCTAATGCTAGAAAGCCAAGCTAAGAACACGACCAAGAAAATGTTCCACACTTTGTGGTAGCTCAAACGTATAAAACCTTACTTTCCCAGGGATTCATTCCGCAACATGATCCAAACCATGGTGCTAACCCATGTAGACTACTGCAATAGTATTTACATAGGCGCAAAGATCAAATCATAAGAAACTACAGACAGCACAAAACATGCGCCAGACTCATCTTCGGAAAAACACGCTTCAAAAGCACAAACCCCTCCTACGAAGCTACATTGGCTTCCTATTAACGCTCACATAACATTCAAATATGCACAATAGTCCACCAGAATCATCTACGGATTCATACCAGATTACATGACGAACTTATCGATCTACCATTAAGAAACGTGACGAGAACAGCAAGAACCAGGGCTTTTTTTGAGGGGGTACTGAATACCGGTACTTTTTCCAGTGTCTGCTAAAATTGAACTGTGGACCACAAGTTTTAATGAAAAAGCTCAAGCTCAACGCACCAATTCTGCCTTGGCATAGATTCTGTGACTGGTTGCAGGGGGCTTGGCCATTGTGGAGTGAGTCCTTCTGTGATCACCCCACCCCTGAAGGGTGGCCTGGCAGAAGCACCTTTTTTGCTAGAAAAATTGCACTGGCAAGAACCTACTTAACCCTTCACTACCCCAATTGCAAAGGTATAAAATATAAATCTTCACGTGCCACCAGCCTATCCTTTATAAGCACACAACTTTGGAACTCACTACCCAAAGACTTGAAACTCACAGAAAACTACCTACAATTCAGAAAAAACCTGAAAACACATCTTTTCAAGAAGTCTTTCCCCCCTGGATCTGCCTAATCCCACACCACCATACATCACGAAAAGTTCAGAAATGGAAAACAATAATACTAACCTCTCTCACAATATGCTAATTTATCAACCTAAGCATTTATTGTAATTCTGTATTATGTACTAGACTTGTACAAATCTAAATTTTGTAACCACCTTTTTAGCAATATGTAAGCCACATTGAACCTGCCATACGGTGGGAAAATGTGGGATTCAAATGCAATAAATAAATAAATAAATAAATAAATCATGGTTGGTTACCCTTCAGGATGTGGACTACCCCATTCTGGACATTTAAGGAAGGAGGAGGAATGTGAAAAGCCTCTGATCCTCAAATACTTATTACATCCACAACCACTCTACACCCTTGCCCTTACACAACTACACTGGCTACCAATCAAGCCAGAGTAAAATTCCAAACTCTTGACATTGTACAGGCCCCCTTGGATGCGTCACCACTCTGAAGCCTTCTCTAGGTCTTTCTCTCCGACTTGGGTAGCAGGTGTCCTGGAAATAGTCACAAACAGCCAAAGTAAGAAAAAAAAAAAACTACCATAGTCCAAGGCCTGATCCAGTCCAGGATTCCCTGTCCTTCCCTGGGGGATTCTCTCTCCAGCAAAGACCAAAAAGAAACAAAATTCAAATAAAGCAGGGGCAGTTATAGTCTCCTTGTCTAGCCGTCATGTTCTGGCACTGGGTAATCCTCCCAGAAGTGCTGGATATCAAAGTCTTTTGTAAATCCTCCAGGTCTTTAATAACATTCACTACTACAAACAGACTCAGTCTTTCAGTCCCTGAGTCTTGCTCTTCCACCCTCTTACCGGCAAAAACAAACTCCCGGTTCCACCCACTGGATGTTATCTCTAGCTTCTGTCACCTGAACACTGATGGTGCTTGTTGAATTTAGTCTATAGCAGTCTCCATTTCCTCCTCCTCTACAGGAAAAGGTGACTGAAGCAGGCTGCAGCCCGCCCTCCACTAGCCATCTGTGACTTCTCATCTCTGGTCTCGGTGTTCTTCTGTTTTTGATGAAGCTGCACCTGTGAGCACGGTGGTGAAGGATATGGGTTATAGGCCTTGTCCGTGGAGATTTGTATCTGTGAGACAGGTTCGTAGGGAACTGAGGCAGGCTGAAAGAAGGTGGAGAAAGTCTTGTGATGTGGATGATTTGGAGAGTTATAAATTATGGCTTATTGAGTATCTTGGTTTTTGTGGGAGATTGAGGAATGAGTATTATAGGCAGATGGTTCGTGATGAATTGAATAGGCCCTGTGGGTTATATCAAACTGTCAAATACCAGATTGATGGTCCTAGGGTTGAGGAGGAGAATATTGTCCCTGATGCTATAGCCTATGCTTCCTTCTTAGAAAATAAGATGGTTCAGTTAGCTAGAAGAGTGGGAGGTGGGGTAGAGGTAGGGAGAGAGGATGTTAATGAGCAAGAAGTGAAGTGACAAGAGTTTGAGTTGGTTGGCATGCAGGCAGTAGAAAAAATTCTCTTCTATTACGTCGAGGTCCTTATCAGACCCCTGCTCTTCTGGAGTGATAACGCCTATTGGCAGATAAGGTTGCACCGGTATTGGCTTCTGTTATGAATAAGTCTTTAGTGGAGGACGAGTTCCCACAGGTGTGTAAACAGGCTACTGTTAAACCTTTATTAAAGCAAGAGGAACTGGACCCTAAGATCACACCGAATTATAGACCTCTTTGATTCCATTTTTAGGGAGAGTCATTGAGAAAGTAGTATTACAACAGCTGGAGGCCTTTGTGAAGAGGAATGATTATTTGTATCATTTTCAGTATGGCTTTAGGAGAGCTCATGGAGTACACTGTTGATATCAACAGTGGGTGTGTGTCTCAAACTGGAATCTCGTGAGCCCTTGGGTCCAGCTGGAGTGCTGAGGTGAAGGTAGACACCAGCCCCCAGCGGACAGCCGAACAACCCTAGTCTTCACCTGCGGTGACCGCCGTTCCCCCTGGAGTTGAGCCCCCAGGTGCTGGCGGCCAACAGGACTTCCGGAACCACAGGGTTGGCGGACTGTGGACCGCAGGTGGCGTGGAAGCGGAGATTGATGTGGACACCCAGCCGAGAGTAGTCAGGATACCAGCAGAAGTCAGGGCAGGCAGCAAGCAAGAGTATTCAGGATACCAGCAGAAGTCAGGGCAGGCGGCAAGCGAAAAGTAGTCAGGATACCAGCAGAAGTCAGGGCAGGCAGCAAGCAGTCAGGATACCAGCAGAAGTCAGAACCAGGAGCAATCAGAAGAAACATCAGAAGCACTGCCACTACTCAGAAAACCAAATAGAAGCCGAAGCAAGGAAGGACTGGTAGCAGGGCTTTAAATAGTGCAGGAATTAGGCTCAAGCATGTGCAGCTGTCACAAGATGGCTGCCCCCATCAGAGGAGACGCCCTATGCCCAAATATGGCCTTCCTTCCTGAAGCTGCCCAACTCCAAGATGGCTGCCACCACCTAAGACACCCCGCTTCAAGATGGCTGCCCTATCATGGAGATGCCCACATCCAAGATGGCCGCCCTATCCTCCGATGCCCATATCCTGAATAGTCAGGGGACATGAGAGCGTGCTGAGATGGGGATTGGATAGAAATCAGGATGTTTCTTCCGCATTTGATTCAGTTGATGTCACTGTGTTGTTGTTCAGGTTGAAGCAGCTGAGAGTGGATGTTAAAGTGTATGATTGGTTTACTTCTTATTTGTCTGGCTGTGTTATGCAGGTTCAGAGTGGGGTAAAGCTCTTGGAGTCTGTTTAGGTTCTGAGGGAGGGGGGGATTCCACAGGGCTCGGCTTTATTGGCCCATCTATTTAGTATCTATATATTCCCCTTGTGTTGATAGTTTGAGTGATTGGGGGTTGAGTACCACCTGTATGCAGATGATTAGGGTTTTTTTTCCGATGTTATCTTGGGCGTCTGATCTCTCTAGGCAGATATCAGCTTATATGAGGGTAATAGGTGAATTGATGGCTGTGAATAAGGTTGCACTGAATGTGGAGAAAACTGAAATTATGATTGTGGGAAGAATGGTGAAGGAGAGTTGACCGCAGATGGTACGAGTGGGTGAATTAGATGTTCCTGTTACAAGGGAGATGAGGTTGTTGGGGGTGTTGTTGGATGCCCAGCTTACAATGCAGTCACACATTGGTAATGTGATACAAGAGTCCTTCCATCAATAGTGTTTGTTGTATCAATTAAAACCGATGTTGGCTTTATCTGTCTTCTGAAGTGTTGTACAGAGTATGGTTTTGTTGAAGGTGGATTATTGTAATTCCCTTTATTTGGGTGTGTCCAGTGCTAGAGTTAAGGAGTTGCAGGTTGTGCAGAAAGCTGCCGCGAGGGTGGTTGTGGGATCATATAACACTGTGCTAAAACAGCTACATTGGTTGCCTGTGAGATTTAGAATTCAGTTTAAAATTCTGTCTCTTATTGATCAATCTGTTTATGGGAGGGTCCCATGGTATTTACATTTGGTTGTGAAGCTTTTTTTCAGCTGGTAGGGATTTGAAATCTAATTTTGCAAAACATTTGGCTGTGGATTTGTTAGTGTTCACACACTATGCTTTAACAAAAAGACTTCAACATTCTCAATAGCAGGACCTGTAATGTAGAATGCCTTGCCTGGTCATTTGTGTCTCTGTGTTAATGTATTACAGTTTAAGAAATTGTTGAAAACCCAGCTCTTTGTCCAGGCCTTTCTTATTATACGATGATGGGGGAGTGTGGCAGCTACTTAATGGGGGAATGTAGCAGCACATTTCTATAATTGTATGTTTTTGGTTTGTAATTGTTGTGTGTATTTTTATGGTAGCTGCTTAGGTTTAAGCAGGTTATAAGCTTTTAAAATAAATAAATAAATAGATTATAATTTTTATTAATTAACAGTCTGCAAATGCAGGTCCTTCTAAGGATGGATACAAGGTTGCACAGAATGTAAAGTAACACCACAAATAAAGAATAGATTGTATCAAAACTGAGTAATGTCCAGAAGGCAGTTAAAACAGATGTTATGTAATTATATACAGTGGTGGAAATAAGTATTTGATCCCTTGCTGATTTTGTAAGTTTGCCCACTGACAAAGACATGAGCAGCCCATAATTGAAGGGTAGGTTATTGGTAACAGTGAGAGAGCACATCACAAATTAAATCCGGAAAATCACATTGTGGAAAGTATATGAATTTATTTGCATTCTGCAGAGGGAAATAAGTATTTGATCCCCCACCAACCAGTAAGAGATCTGGCCCCTACAGACCAGGTAGATGCTCCAAATCAACTCGTTACCTGCATGACAGACAGCTGTCGGCAATGGTCACCTGTATGAAAGACACCTGTCCACAGACTCAGTGAATCAGTCAGACTCTAACCTCTACAAAATGGCCAAGAGCAAGGAGCTGTCTAAGGATGTCAGGGACAAGATCATACACCTGCACAAGGCTGGAATGGGCTACAAAACCATCAGTAAGACGCTGGGCGAGAAGGAGACAACTGTTGGTGCCATAGTAAGAAAATGGAAGTACAAAATGACTGTCAATCGACAAAGATCTGGGGCTCCACGCAAAATCTCACCTCGTGGGGTATCCTTGATCATGAGGAAGGTTAGAAATCAGCCTACAACTACAAGGGGGGAACTTGTCAATGATCTCAAGGCAGCTGGGACCACTGTCACCACGAAAACCATTGGTAACACATTACGACATAACGGATTGCAATCCTGCAGTGCCCGCAAGGTCCCCCTGCTCCGGAAGGCACATGTGACGGCCCGTCTGAAGTTTGCCAGTGAACACCTGGATGATGCCGAGAGTGATTAGGAGAAGGTGCTGTGGTCAGATGAGACAAAAATTGAGCTCTTTGGCATGAACTGAACTCGCCGTGTTTGGAGGAAGAGAAATGCTGCCTATGACCCAAAGAACACCGTCCCCACTGTCAAGCATGGAGGTGGAAATGTTATGTTTTGGGGGTGTTTCTCTGCTAAGGGCACAGGACTACTTCACCGCATCAATGGGAGAATGGATGGGGCCATGTACCGTACAATTCTGAGTGACAACCTCCTTCCCTCCGCCAGGGCCTTAAAAATGGGTCGTGGCTGGGTCTTCCAGCACGACAATGACCCAAAACATACAGCCAAGGCAACAAAGGAGTGGCTCAGGAAGAAGCACATTAGGGTCATGGAGTGGCCTAGCCAGTCACCAGACCTTAATCCCATTGAAAACTTATGGAGGGAGCTGAAGCTGCGAGTTGCCAAGCGACAGCCCAGAACTCTTAATGATTTAGAGATGATCTGCAAAGAGGAGTGGACCAAAATTCCTCCTGACATGTGTGCAAACCTCATCATCAACTACAGAAGACGTCTGACCGCTGTGCTTGCCAACAAGGGTTTTGCCACCAAGTATTAGGTCTTGTTTGCCAGAGGGATTAAATACTTATTTCCCTCTGCAGAATGCAAATAAATTCATATGCTTTCCACAATGTGATTTTCCGGATTTAATTTGTGATGTGCTATCTCTCACTGTTACCAATAACCTACCCTTCAATTATGGGCTGCTCATGTCTTTGTCAGTGGGCAAACTTACAAAATCAGCAAGGGATCAAATACTTATTTCCACCACTGTATTTGCCAACTCTACCGCACCGTTCATGATTATCCATTTTAATCCTAGTAAAAATCCTGCTGTCTTTTCAGTTTATTCCCAGGGAATACCTGCCTCTCCACGGAGCCACTGGGGGGGGGGGGGGCAAGATTCCCCCAGGCCCAGCCTTCAAGTGTAGCGGGAGAGAGAAAACTCTGGCGCCGGGCCACCCTTAGAGGCTGGGGAGGAACAGACACAGGGCTTCGGGGTGGAGTGAAGAACAGCGTTAGAGGAAGGCTTCTTGTGCTGGCAGGGCCTGGAGACCCCTACCAGCCAAAGTATGTGGAGTTGTGGTGGGGAGGGGGGGGTGGCAGTGGCGATCCTGGAGGGGGCAGCTGCGATCCTCGGGGGCGGCAGCAATGGCGATCCTGGGGGGGTGGCAGCAGCAGCTCTGCCCCGGGTCCAGCTCAGTCTCTCAGTGGCCCTGCCTCTCTATGACAATCTAACCTAATAGTATAGTAGAGGCTGGCAGAAAAAAAAGACCAATCAGTCCATCCGTTCTGCGGCCTTATTCCTGTTATCTGCCAAGGATATATTCTGGCTGCCAATCATAGGGGTCTTACTAGATGTAGAGATGCTACCATAAATTCATGCTATGATTTAATAACAATTATCATATGATTACATTTTTTAATCTCATGATTAATTATGATTAAATTTTTTAATCATTACGCAACTCTATATAAAATGTGTCTGAAAATATTAATGTGACATGTAACCTATTTTTAATCCATTATGGTTTCAGATATCTGCATATGAGGATTCAGTAGCTGCTCATCTTGCAAAAATACTCAATTCTGATCAGCACTCAGTAGTCATATCATCAGCGAAGTAAGCAGAGAATGCTTTAGTTTTCTCTCTTCTTTTTATGTTTAATGATGAGCTTGGTCATCAGGGACTCCATTTCCTGCTATATTCTCTGAGGTGTATTTAGTGATGGGTGAGTTTACTCTGAGTTCTTCTTTCTCGAGGTACAGTATGCTTAATCATTGTTGCTGCATGCACCTACTATCAACAGAGTGAAGTGTTTCAGAGGACCTAGCAGGCATTAACAAGCCTGCCTATAAAATTTGCACTGTAAAACAATTTCCAAGGATGAGGAGGAAAAATCCAGATTTTTGTTTTGTATGTATTATTTAAATTTGGATCCTAAAACCTGTGTATTTCATTTTAACATTTCTTTATGATACACTTCAGCATACGTTTGGGATGACAAAAGCTTTGCAAACTGTGCTTCATACGTCTTTGGCATTAGTGTGTTATTTATTGTCCAGTGGGGTTACTGACAAATCTATAGAAGACAACATAAATATTGTAGCAGTGCAGAATCTGCTCAACAAATTCAGCAAATGGGGTTCTTTGTTTGCAGCAGTCTTGCTAGTGCTTTGTTTCACAGTATAGAAAGAACAAGGCATAGTGCCATCTGTCACTGCAAGTACTTAGATAGCTATCTTAGCATACCTCTATCCTGAGCTGTATTGCCTCTTCTATGACAATCTTGGATCCCTCTGCCAACAGCACCCAATTATATGATGGTTGATATAGAAAAAAATGTCTAGTGAGGCTTAAAAGGAAACACCAACGTCTTTTCACATGTGTTCTAAGATGTGCATTGAACCCATGATCATTGCTGAAAGGCTTTTATGCTATCTCACTGTGCCCTATAGCACCCCCCTCCACTGCTTCAAAATACTGTCTTAACTTTTTATGTGTCCTTGCTTTCTTTTTTTTTTATATTGAAGGATATTATGTGAAACTGTAAAGGATTTTGTTGCCAAAGTAGGGAAGACGTATGAAAAACCTATGGAAAATGCAGAAGAAGCTGAAGCCATGGCCATTAAAGTAAGGATTAACATTGTAATAAATATTGGAAATGCATTAAGAAAATTAAAATCTAGCTAGGCTTAAAAAATGTATTCCCATTTGTCTATTCAAACGTCTAGCTAAATTTTACTATTCTAGAGAATAAAATGCTGTAGTACTGGAATATCTTTTATATGTCATTAAAAGTTTCTTTTTTTAGTAGGATCAATCTTTTTTGTAGTTGTATTTTTGTTGCCTAGGAGAATGTTTGTTGACTATTACGTTTATTTTCGAAAGAGAAGGGCGCCCATCTTCCGACACAAATCGGAAGATGGGCGTCCTTTTCTCAAGGTCACCCAAATCGGCATAATCGAAAGCCGATTTTGGGCGTCCTCAACTGCTTTCCATCGCGGGGACGACCAGAATTCACGGGGGCGTGTCGGCAGTGTACCGAAGGTGGGACTGGGATGTGGTTAAGGCGTCCTCGGCTGATAATGGTAAAAAGAAGGGCGTCCCTCACGAACATTTGGCTGACTTGGTCCCTTTTTTTTCACAACCAAGACTCAAAAAGGTGCCCAAACTGACCAGATGACCACCAGAGGGAATCGGGGATGACCTCCCCTTACTCCCCCAGTGCTCACCAACCCCCTCCCACCCAAAAAACAAACTTTTAAAAACATTTTTTGCCAGCCTCAAATGTCATACCCAGCTCCATCACAGCAGTATGCAGGTCCCTGGAGCAGTTTTTAGTGGGTGCAGTGCACTTTAGGCATGCAGACCCAGGCCCATCCCCCTCCTACCTGTTACACTTGTGGTGGTAAATGTGAGCCCTCCAAAACCCACCACAAACCCACTGTACCCACATGTAGGTGCCTCCCTTCATTGCTAAGGGCTATGGTAGTGGTGTACAGTTGTGGGGAGTGGGTTTTGGGGGGCTCAGCACCCAAGGTAAGGGAGCTATGTACTTGGGAGCAATTTATGAAGTCCACTGCAGTGCCCCCTAGTGTGCCTGGTTGGTGTCCTGGCATTTAAGGGGGACCAGTGCACTATGAATGCTGGCTCCTCCCATGACCAAATGCCTTGGATTTGGTCGATTTTGAGATGGGTGTCCTCAATTTCTATTATCGCCGAAAACCGGGGAAGACCATCTCTAAGGACGACCATCTCTAAGGTAAACCTAAATGTTGAGATTTGGGCGTCCCCGACCGTATTATCGAAACGAAGGATGGACGTCCATCTTGTTTCGATAATACGGGTTGCCCCACCCCTTTGCGGCACCGACCTTAGAGATGGGCACCCTTAGAGATGGTCATCCCCGTTCAGTTATGCCCCTCCACATGTTCTGTAGCTGAATAAAAAGTGTTTGATTCAGGTATAAAATGGTCTAATCCAGGGCTCAACAAATCCTAGGCACCAGGTTACTACCACAGCGCTGCTTGAAACTGCTTCTCTCCTCCCTGCACAGCGATCAGGTTCTCCATATACTTGAACCATACGGTGCAGGGGGTTTTGGAAGTCTCATGGGACTTGAAACCACGAGACTTCCCCAACTTTCCTGCACTGCATGGCTGAAGTATATGGAGAGCCTGATTGCCATGCAGGGAGGAGAGAAGTAGTTTCAGGCAGTTCTGTGAGTAACAAGTGAAGGAGGAGGGGAGAGGGAGGGAAGAATGCTGGAGAGGGGCAGGAGAGAGAGACAGGGGGCAGGCTGGAGAGGGGCAGGAGAGAGAGAGACTGGGGGAAGGCTGGAGGGGGCAGAAGAGACAGTGAGTGAAGGCTGTGGCAGGGGGTATGAGTGAGATGGACTGAGTAAAGGCTATGGTGAAGGGTGTGAGTGAAAGCTAAGGGGGGAGGTACGAGAGAGAAACAGACAGACAGACTGGGTAAAAGCTGTGAGGGAGGTGTGATGGGAGAGACAAACAGATGATAAACTGGATGAAGGTGGGGGAAGGTTATGAGAAGAGACTGATGGACTGGGTGAAGGCTGTGGGAATGGGGTATGAAAGAGAAACTGATAGGGACCCAAGCTATGATGAAAGGCATAGGAACCAGCTCTGTGGGTGCTTGAGCACCCCCAATACCATGTATATGCCCAGGGAGGGTTTTTTTCCCATTGGACTTAACACCCCCAATAATTTTGAAAAGTTTGCTGCTATGATGAAAGGTGAAACAAAGATGGTAGACTGGATGAAGGTGCTGGTGGTGGTGGTGGTAGTGGTGGTGGTGGTGGGGGGGGGGGGTTATGGGAAGAGACAGACAGACTGGTTGAAGGCTGTGGGAATGGGGTAAGAAAGAGAAACTGATGGGGATCTGAGCTATGATGAAAGGTGAAACAAAAAGGCAATTGCCCCTTTGCTTCACCTATCTAGAGGGTGCTACCACAAAGCTATCAGCATGCTTTGGAAAGAGAAACTATTGACTTCTGCAGTCGATTAGCTGAAGCACCTTAAAGAACTGATGTATTAAAGTGTCTTTGCTCACAGGAACAAAATAGGGAAAAAAAAATCTTAGTCAATTTCAAAAAGAGCTACTTCTAATTTGAGAAGGGATTCCAACCACCCCTAGACTTCACTGGGGTCAATGTTGGAAAGATGGGAAAGGATAAGTAAGAAAGTTCTTAAATGCTGGTTCCTAAGTTTTGGGGCTGGCTCCTAGATTTAATGAAAAATTGTCAAGGCCTGGTCTAATCTGTGACTCTGTTTTTATGCTGCATGTGTGTTTTTTCTTTGTCCACTAGGTTTGGTGAGACTTGGGCATGTCACAGAATTGATTAGGTTGGTCAAAGGAAAGAGCATGCATGCCACTATAGGGATTGCCCCAACTGAAAAATTCAGTCTTGGCTGAAACTTTCTTTCAAATTAATGACCATTTCCTGGTATGAGATGGGTTGAAAATGAAGGAAATAGACATTTCAAAAAATTATATTAACATATATTGCGATATTTTTATTCTTTGATAGCATTTTCTAAATGTTAATTTGTTTGACTTTATCTTTAAATTAATTGGCCGTTAGGTGTACTAGTACTGTTGGTTTGAAAGCCAGAATTTGTTTTTTTTTTTTTTGGGGGGGGGGGGGGCAGGAGGACTCGGAGTACAGAAAAATGTTTTGATCCATAACTGACCAGTGTATGTGGATGTTCTGTTGCCTTTTCTTCCTCCTTTATGTATTTCATTTCTTGCTTCCTTATCTGTCTTTGGTTCTCTTTCATCTCTGCCTTGCTTCTGTTTCCCTCTCAGACTCTTCATCCCCGTCTTGCTCTACCTAATTATGCATATGTTGCCCTTTTGCCTTTTATAGGCAAGTATTATATAAGAAATGGATGAGAACTTTTTATAAAGAGACATTAGTGGTGTGTATGTATGTAAAATCTTAATAGCTGCTTATAAAATGATGCATTATAGGAAATTATTGCCTTAAGGATGTCCTGGATACCATAAACCACAAGATCAATAGTTACTTGTTTTTCTGTTTTCATGTGGTGGAGTAATGATCATCTGGTCCCCGGTTCTTATTTTCATTTAGGGCCTCTCCCCCTAAACACCCCCCCCCCCCCCAAGAACAAATTCATAAATTGGAACCATCAGGAGTTACATATTTATTTTAAAATATAGTGTGCCTGGCTTTTGGAATGCTCTCTGTCAGTGTAGAAACAAGGCCTTGTGAAGAAATTTGAAGATCCCATTGCAGTGGTATCTACTTTGCAACAGTAGATGAATGTGATACATCAGCGGGTCTTTGACCTTGAAGAGGCAATTAAGTTGTCTCAAAGTAGCAAGGAAGCTTTCATTTGAGATTCTTTGCAATACATAGAAAACGAGAGGCTCTTGAGAACTCTTAGCATAGGAAGAATCTATGATTTCTAAATTTTCCACATGTTCCAAATGTGTCCCAAGTGGAAATACTTATCCTATATAATAATTCTCACCTCCAACATTCTGAGGCTGCCTGGAACCGTGGATCCCTTGCAGGTGGTCTGGATCATGTTGGAGTAGATAATAGTGATGCCACACAACCCACACCAGATTGGCCAGTAGAAGGGAGAGGGGCGGAGCCACGATACAGGGAGCAGCAAATCAGCACAACACGGGGAATGCACAGCAGCAGGAACAGAAGCCTCTCTCACGCAGTCACCCTCACATACACTCTCTCAAACATACACACTCAGAGGAAAACCTTGCTAGCGCCCGTTTCCTTTCAAACAGAAACGGGCCTTTTTTACTAGTAAAATATATTTCTGGAGAGTCCACACACTGGCTAGACTTTTTATTTGCCTTATACTAGAAGAAGGGAGACAGAGAAATTGGGTCCAGGGACACAACTTATAATGGATAGTATGGAGCTGATTGAGTGTCTACACAGTTAGCATACACTAATTTTTAGCACGTGCTAAAAATGCCAGCATACCTTCCAGCTTATTTTCAAAAGAGATCACCGCCCATCTTCCGACACAAATCAGGAGATGGGCGTCAATCTCCTGAATCTGGCCAAATCGGCATAATCGAAAGCCTATTTTGGGTGGCTTCAACTGCGTTGCGTCGCGGGGCCGGCAAAAGTTCAAAGGGGGCGTGTTGGCATGGTAGCGAAGGTGGTATGGGGGCGTGCTTTGAGATGGCCAGCTTCGCCCGATAATGGAAAAAAGAAAGCCGGCTGTCACGAGAATTTGGTCCACTTTATTTGGACCCTTTTTTTTCAGGTCCAAGTCCCTAAAAAGGGCCCCAACTGATTAGATGACCTCCCCTGACTCCCCCAGTGGTCACTAACCCCCTCCCACCCTCAAAACAACAACTTTAAAAACTTTTTTTGCCAGCCTGTATGCCAGCCTCAAATGTCATACCCAGCTCCCTGACAGCAATATGCAGGTCCCTGGAGCAGTTTGTAGTGGGTGCAGTGCACTTCAGGTAGGAGGACCCAGGCCCATCCCCACCTACCTGTTCCACTTGTGGTGGTAAATGGGAGCCCTCCAAACCCCCCCCCCAAACCCACTGTACCCACATGCAGATGCCCCTCTTCAGCCCTTAGGGCTATGGTAATGCTGTAGAGTTGTGGCCAGTGGGTTTTGGGGGGGGGGGGAGATTTGGGGGGCTCAGCACCCAAGTGAAGGGTGCTATGCACCTGGAAGCTTATTGTTTTATTTTTTAAATTTTTTAGAAGTGCCCCCTAGGGTGCCCAGTTGGTGTCCTGTCATGTCAGGGGGGCCAGTGCACTAGAAATGCTGGCTCCTCCCACGCCCAAATGCCTTACATTTCACCGGGTTTGAGATGGCCGGCTTCGATTTCCATTATGGCTGAAAATCGGAGTCGGCCATCTTATCTAACCCCGGTGAGCGATTTGGCCGTGCCAAGCGTATTTCGAAAATACGCTTGGCTCAGCCCCTTTGCGGAGCCGGTCCCGAAGATGGCCACCCATCGATTTGGCCGGCGCCGTTTGATTATGCCCCTCCTTATTAAACAGGGCCTTAAGTTTCCTCTAACACCTTGATCATAATTTGTGCCTTGGACCTGATTACTGAGTTTGTATTTTAGGACACAAGACTGTTTATTTATTTATTTATTACATTTGCATCCCACATTTTCCCACTCATTTGTAGCCTCAATGTGGCTTACATAGTTCCGGAGAGGCATTTGCAGACTCCGGTGTGGACAAATACAAAGTGATGTACGTGACATTGTGATTAAATAGATAAGCTAATGTGGTGTAACCACATTGGGGGGATCATGCAACAAAAGATATGTGTCCTGGTTGAACTGTGCATTAGTTAAGTTGTGTTGCAGAGATTGGGCATTTATTTTATTTATTTATTTATTCAGAACATTTATACCCCGCTTTATACCACTTAAAGCAGCCTCAAAGCGGTTGGATCGGTGGGGTATGCCTTTTTAAACAGGTGAGTTTTTAGGCCTTTCCAGAAGTTTGGGTGCCCATTCGTGTTTTTCAAGGTTTTTGGTAAAGCGTTCCACAGTTTTGTGCTAATGTAGGACAAGCAGGACGCATATGTTGATTTGTATTTGAGTCCTTTACATCTTGGGAAGTTCAGATTTAGGTATGTTCATGCTGATTTAGGGGCCATCAAGAGCAAATCTTTCCTGATGTGGCTAAAAGAACCCAGAAAGGAGAGGAATCAGTTTTTGCTGCTTTATCCAGGTGTTTGACACCAGGGGGAGGGGCTTTTCTTTTTTCCCCCTTCAATATGTATTTATTTTGCGCCCCAATAATTATCTACATTTGTTAATGTTAGATTATCTGATCGGCAGGCTTCATCCTCTGCTATAATCCCCACAGTTATGTCCAATTGTCCATTAATACTTCAGGAGTAAAATATCTACGGTTGTAGAGCTTGTATACCCCATTTGTTGATTTTGACAAACAGACTACACTGATGACCAGTAGGTTTCGAGAAAGAGGATACCCATCACACTGTAATACCAGAGGATTAAATAGAGAGAGGGCAGCAGATAGAGATACACTGTTAAACCAACAAACACACAGACTAGCACTGGATATCGTTTGCCGTTTAAAATGTTCATGCCTTGCTAAAGATATGCAAAAACTTTTTAGGAGAAATTGGTATATATGTTAGAAGGGCATTCATGTTTCAGAAACAAAAAATTGACAGTTGCATACACATGTGGCCGAATCATCAAAGAGATGGTTGCTACATCAGCCCTACCCATCATAAGAGTAAATTCAGCTCCCACCTCTGGTCATTGTCCCTGCTGGACCTTCTTTGTCTGCCCTCTTTCTTTCATTATTGACAGTTTCACACACCCACGTATGGGTAGGGTGTATCAGCTGAAACATAACTGCGAATGCAACACTGAAAGGGCAATTTATGTTATCATTTGCCCCTGCACTCTGTTATATGTTGGTAAAACTATGAGAAAAATCAAAATGAGAATCATTGAACACAGAAGTAATGTCAGGAGAGGTAATTTCTCTACTCTCTTAGTACAACATTGTTCAGTTTTTTCTCATTCTTTCTCTGAATTAAGGTTCTTTGTGTTTAAGGCTATTAAGAGCCCCTGGTGGGGAGGTGATGTAGACCAATTATTACAGCAACAGAAACAACAATGTGTTTTTGAGCTCAGTACTGTACAACCAGCAGGATTAAATGCTGAAATTGTTTTTTCTGTTTTTGTTTAAGTATGAGGATCTCACTCCATTTGTCATTAGGTGGAGTTCCTTCTCCGATCACTTATCACTGAGTATATCTGTTTCATATATCCTGTTTTATGTACAGTCACACATTTTTTATTTATGTTTTAATTATAGAATGATTCGTATTGACCTTAGGCAATGTAATTTTTGATATCTATGCTCTTTATTTAATTGTACATATCATCTGTTTTTATGTATTATATTTATCAGATGAACTATTTAATGTTGGATGTTTGTATTCGGATGTTATTAGAGTCAGTTGTGATCTTATGACCCACATTGAAGTGTTTTTATCATCCATATCTTATCATGCCTTTTTTTGAGAGGGATCAGGTTACATCTGACTGTCCACTCATTTGGGGCCCCTTTTACCAAGCTGCGACAAAAGAAGGCCTGCACTGGCGTCGGAGCGTGTTTTTCACACTGCCGAGCGACCCTTTTACCGCAGCAGGTAAAAAGGAAGTCTTTCTTTCCTGCAGGAAATGATCATGCAGCAAATAAAGCACTTGCTGCATCGCCATTTCAGGGGGGGAGCCCTTACCGCCACATAAGGGCTCCCGCGCTAGCCCGGTGGTAACCGGACAGCGCGCAGCACTGCCTGATTACTGCCGGGTACACTCTGGCAATACAAAATTAAATATATGTTTGTAGCGCCAGATATGACAGCGCACTAAATGTGGGAAGTACCACCGGGCTGCTGCAGTAGCCAGGTGGTACTTCCTGTTTAGTGAGCGGTAAGCCCGCATTGGGCTTTCCGCCACTTAGTAAAAAGGACTCTTGGTTTTTATGTCCTTCCTCTTGACATGCAGGCATCCCCAATGTTGTTTATTAATATTAATATTTTTCTTTTAACTGGTGCATACATTTTTAACAGTATAAATTCAATTTCTATTCCTAATGTTGCTTATTAGTATTATTTTCCATTTCATTGTAACTGGTGCATGCATTTTTAACATGCTGGCTCCCCTAATATTGTTTTTATGCTTATTCATGTTATTTGTACGCATTTTCACACACAAGCACTCATGTCATTATAGCATACTTTTCACATCACAGATCACTTGTTTAGCTAATCTGTTCATAGTGCTTTATAGCAATTATATCCATAGGCGGTCGGTGGCCCAACTGTTTGGGGAGGCTAAAGGGGTGGAGCTTAAATCCATAATTGTCTGATAACCCGCAGAAAAAATAAGTAAATAAATAAAAATAAAAGTCACAATATCTAATATCTAAATTTAATAAAAGGTATGTATCATATGTCAAAGAATAAAGTGGTTGCTCAAAGCATATTCTAACCACAATCGCTCTACCTGAATAAATCAAAGATTTTACTGTATTTTTCCGCCAGTTATGTTAACACCTTCCCCCTTTTTTATTCCTTTCTAAGAGCAGAAACAGGACTTGTTTTTTTTGTCTATTGGTATCTTTTTAACTCTCGTATGCTATTGTAAGGTGAGTTAGTAGGTGCTCCGTTTTTACGGCACAGCATTATCTCTTTTAATCCCATGTCATGTTCACGTTTGTGTTTGTGTTGACACACCATAAAAGCATTATCACATTTTTATTTCATTAAATGAGTCACTACTTCACAGTGGCAAGATGTTATTTGTTCATTCATGCATGTTGTCAACATCTTGGCTTATTTCACCACATATTTTTTCAAGAACACTACAATTTGTACCCATTAAATGAAGCCCATATTTGTTTCCCACCAGCATGGTGCCAGTTTCTGTGTATATGGCTTAGTTCCTTTAAGAATAACATTTCTACTTAGGTCACCTTTTTGTAGGTAAGGCATCTTTTTTATTTAGGTTTTAAGTTATGTTTTAAAGAGATGTTTTGTGTAGCAGATTTATATTTTTAAAGCATTTTTTGTTGTCTAAGGTAGTTTCTTATTTATGTTTTAAGTTATGTTTTAACGAATATGTTTTGAGTAGTTGAATCGTCCCACACAGTGTCTGATTCTAATGTTATAGATTGGCACCTGACGCAGGTGCAGTGTTGCCAAAACACAGCCCATGTTGGTTCCTTGAACAAAGCACGTTTGTCTGACCTGATCTTGGATGCCCTTTGTGTTGTTCTTTTGTTACTTTTCTTTGGATCATTTACCTATGGTTTTTGTCATTGGTCTTCATAATATGTTGAGGACTAACAGAGGTTCTCTTCTTTATTCTTGCATATTGTAATATTCAGAATTAGGTTCTTATTTTTCTTTAGTACGTTGTTATTGGCTTTTGACATTATTGTAATATATTTTATAGAAATATAAAAAATATGCATAGTGTGAAATTATGCAGTGACAAGAAGGCGTATAGTTTTACATGACCCAGATGGAGATGTGCATGGGGAGGGCATAGGGAAATTCTATAAAGTATACACTAACATTTAACCTCTGAATATGTGCATAAATTATTAGAATAAGGGCACATAAGTTCATATGTGTGCACCTAAGACCAGATTCAATAAATAGAGCTCAAACTTTGTGTGATGAAACATGGGATTGTTGTCTGTAACGTCTTATGTGAAAGTATAACATATTTGTTCCCTAGTGCATTTTCCTTGTTTAGCCAGCAGATGGTGACTATCTTTTTTTTGTAAAGCTTTTACAGAAGTGACTGTTTTTCCCACCTAAACTGTGAGGTAATCTTTAGTCTCAGGGAGAGGAGAGAGAAAGATCTCTTCATTGAGGCCCTGTGAGCAGTTATATTTTATAACCTGTGAGCAACTATATTTCCTGAACTCCCCAGGTACTATTCAGGTAGTGAACAAATGTTTAGTTAGTTTTAATATTGATACCTGTTTGAGTTACCTGTTATTGTTGCTATATTATCACAATATTTTCCTCTTATCTTTCCCTGTTCAATTTCTTGACAGTAAACCTTATTAGTTTATTGACTCTGTTGTTCTGGACTAACTAAGAATCCTGGTGGTTTATGTTTTGGTCTGTGGGTTCTTTCTGGGAACTGTGGGACCCCTGGGATTATGGCCCTAGTGTCCTTAGAAACCATTTGGCTTTATGAATTTACTGTGATGCCTTTTGGAATGAAAAATGCCCCGATACTCCAGTGGTTGGTCATTCGTCTGTTAGATGGACTCCAGGAGCATTCTAGGGCTTATCTTTGTTTATTTGTAAGATTTGTATCCCACATTTTCCCACCTCTTTGCAGGCTCAATGTTGCTTACATAGTACCGTAAATGGCGTTAACCGATTCCAGTATGAACAATTACAAGGTGATTTTATGGTAGAATGAGGTACATGTATGCTAGAGACAATTGGGGAGAACTTAGAGAGGGAGAAGAAAAGTTAGGATATGTCCATTACAGTCTTTGGTTACGTTGTGTCGCAAGTGTCCAGGTTTCTTATGTTGGGTCGGTGGGATATGCCCTTCTGAGCAGATCTGTTTTTAGTGCTTTCCGGAAATTCAGGTGGTCGAGCGTAGTTTTTATTACTTTTGGTAGTGTGTTCCACAGTTGTGCGCTCAACTAGGAAAAGCTGGATGCATAAGTGGATTGTATTTGAGGCCTTTGCTGCTTGGGTAGTGGAGGTTTAGGTATGATCGTGCTGATTTTATGGTGTTTCTGATTGGCAGGTCGATGAGGTCTGTCATGTATCCCAGTGCCTTGCCGTAAATCATTTTATGAACTGTCATGCAGATTTTGAAAACAATACGTTCCTTAACTGGAAGCCAGTGCAGTTTCTCGGAGTGGTTTGGCACTGTCAAAACGCATTTTTCTAAATATAAGCCTTGCTGCTATGTTTTGGGCGGTTTGAAGTTTCTTTATAAATTTGTTCTTTGCATCCCGCATAGATAACATGCGGCAACCAAAAATGCAAACAGAATACTAGGAATCACTAGGAAAGCAATAGAGAACAAGACAATATCACAATGCCTCTGCACCGTTCCATGGTACAACCTCACCTCGAGCACTGCGTGCAATTTTGGTCACTGTATCTTAAAAAAGATACAGTGGAACTAGAGGTACTAAGAAGCGTGACCAAAATGATTATGGGGATGGAAAGACTCATGAAGAAAGGCTAAAGAGGTTAGGGCTCTTCACCTTAGAGAAGAGGCAGCTAAGGGGGAAATACAATAAGAGGTCTGCAAAATCCTGAGTGGAGTGGAACAGGTAAACACAAATTGTTTAAATTGTACAAAGTCTAGGGGACACAACTTGAAGTTATATAGTAGTACTTTCAAAAAAAATAAGAGAAAATATTTTTATCACTGGCCCCAAAGCAAATGCTGACGCTAGAGGCCATTAATCCAGACTAGCACCCGCATTTGCTAGTGCCGAATGCTCAGAGCCGGTAAGCACGTGAACCAATGAGTTCGCTGTCTCTGAGCACAATGTCATTGCTGTGTACAGACAGGCTTGGGATGACCACCTGATTCATTTAAGTGGGGTGTTAGACTGAATCAGGGAGGCCTGCCTGACCATCAAGCCCAGCAAAAGCTGAGATAGCAGAAGTCCAATATTTAGGGTACAGAATGAGGGGTGGACAGCTAAAACCTGAGCCCACTAAGATGGGAGCTATACAAAATTGGCCCACTCCCCAAACCAAAAAGCAAGTATTGGCCTTCCTTGGGACAGCAGGGCACTACAGGAAGTTTGTGTCTCACTATAGCACCATAGCCAAGCCCCTGACTTACTTGACAAAAAAGAGACTGCCCTGAATCATTATCTAGTTGCCAGAGTGTGAAGCGGCCTTCCAAAAACAGATTGCTCCTGTATTAGTTGCACCTGATTTCCAACAAAGAAACTGGTGCCTTGACATATAGCACTGGGGCTATACTCACTCAAGTGAATAGCAGAGGGGAGGAGCACTCCATTGTTTACCTGAATTGCAAGCTTCTTGACAGAGAGGTTACCAATGCCACTATTGAAAAAGAAGGGTTGGCCTTAGTGTGGGCCCTTAAGAAACTGCAACCATACCTGTATGGGTGAGACTTTACTGTCATCACAGATCACAATCCATTGGTCTGGCTTTAAAAAGTCTCAGGAGAGAATGGAAAACTACTCTGGTGGATCCTGTCCCTGCAGATGTACAGCTTCACCAGACAGCACTAGAAGGGCAGTGAATATGGCGAAGCTGATGGACTGTCCAGGAATGAAGAGCCAGAACTGCTTTGACACTAGACTGTTGAGACCCGACCAGTGAACTGAAGAGGCTGCAGTCCGGGATCTCTCTTCAAGAGGGGAGGTGTGACGAAACAGGGGATTTATGTTTGTAACTTCTTATGTGAAAGTACGATATATTTACTCCCTAATGTATTTCCCTTATTTAGCCAGCAGATAGATGGTGACTGTCTTTTTTTGTAAAGCTTTTACAGAAGTGGCAGTTTTTTCTCGCCTAAAATGTGAGATAATTTTTAGTCTCAGATAGGGAGAGGAGAGAGAAAGATCTCTTCATTGAGGCCCTGTGAGCAGTTATATTTTATAACCTGTGAGCGACTATTTATTATTTATTTATTTATTTATTTAGATTTTGCTCACTCCTTTTCAGTAGTAGCTCAAGGTGAGTTACATTCAGGTATACTGATATTTCCAATCTAACCAGCTTCCGCAAAGCTCTGAAAACACACCTCTTTAACAAAACTTACAATAATCACCCTCAATGAAACAATTCATCCCCCAAATCACCCAAACACACCTAAAACATTTCTCAAACAACCTACCCAACATCAGCCCATCTATCACCTCCCTTACCTCAGCTTATGATCAACTGTATTTAAATCATGTACTGACTTTATCATAACCTTACTCTGTAAGCCACATTGAGCCTGCAAAAAGGTGGGATAATGTGGGGTACAAATGCAATAAATAATAATAATAATTTCTCTGTCTCAGGAGGGCTCACAATCTAAGTTTGTGCCTGAGGCAATGGGGGGTTAAGTGACTTGCCCAAGATCATAAGGAGCAGCAGTGGGATTTGAACTGGCCACCTCTGGATTTCAAGACCGGTGCTCTAACCACTAGGCCACTCCTCCACTCCCCACTAGGCCACTCCTCTACTATATTTCCTGAACTTCCCAGGTACTACTCAGGTAGTGAACACATTTTTAGTTAGTTTGAATATTAATACCTGTTTGATTTACCTGTTATTGTTGCTATATTTACCATTTTTTCCTCTTACTGTTCACGGTTCAATTTCCCGACAGTAAACCTTATTAGTTTATTGACTCTGTTGTTCTGGACTGACTAAGAATCCTGGTGGTTTATGTTTTGGTCTGTAGGTTCTTTCTGGGAACTGTGGGACCTCTGGGAATATGGCCCCAGTGTCCTTAGAAACCACCGGGAAAATAACTTGTGGGTGGGAGACTCACCCAGAGTACACTGTATGCCATCGTAGAGCAGTTGCGCAGGTGGTAGCAGACCTGAGCAGTGCTGTGACAGACCCTGTAGGTGACCGCAGGGTTAACCCCCCCAGGTGGGCTCTAGGAGTTTCGTGACAGGCACTGGAAAAAAATAAACTCTAAATGGTATTTTATAAAGAGCAATCCAGGCTGAGTGCCCTTTATAGAACAGAACTTAGTGTGGATTCCCATGCCCAACTTTGGGTGCAAGGACTTGCGCCTAATGAAACATGAAGTAAATCTTGGCACAGAAGTTGGGCGTATAACCCTGGTATTCTACAACACTATCCAGAAATGTTTGAAATGCCCCTCTCATGGCCATTCCCCTTTTTGGATTGCTTGTGAGACACTTTGCCTGCACAGCATTATAGCACATAGGCAGATCCGCATTTAAGTCCAAATTAGTGTTAATTAACATCAATAATTGATTGTTAGCTCATTAACTAGTTAGTTTGCTACAGAATCTGGGGGATAATGTGCATAAATGCCAAAAAACCACATAAGCACTATTCCATACATATAGTTGGGAGTCTGGGTGGAGTATGGTAGTAACTATAGAATACTATAAGTTACAGCATTTAGGCATGAGCACTTACATCAGCTCTATGGCTGGCATAGGTTGTTGTGCCTAAATTATAGGTACCATATTTTTCGGACTATAAGACGCACCTGTTATGACCTGGTGAATGTGAGCCCTTGTGCCCCGACTGAGCACAGCGAAGATGAAGTGGCACCGCACTCGATCATGCAGCCAGACAACCCCTAGCTTCACCTGGGGAGCAACCAACGTTCCCTGGGAGTTGAGCCCCCAGGTGCAGGTGGCCACCAGGACTTCTGGAACCGGCGGGGTTGCACAACAGCTGACCAGGCTGGCAGGCAGGCAGACACAGTCCAGGAGCAAAGAGTCAGTGAAACAGCAAAACAGAGAGCAATCCGAAAGTCTGGGCAGGCAGCAACACAACGCGTGGTCAGTAAACAATCCAAGGTCAGGAACACAGGCAAACACTAGAACAGATGAAGACCACAACCTCTAAGCGAATAGAAGCCGAAGCATGGAAGGACTGGAAACAGGGCTTTAAATAGAGCAGGAATTAGGCTCAACCATGAGCAGCTGTTCCAAGATGGCTGCCCCCATCAGCAGAGGTGCCTACATCCAAATATGGGCTTCCTTCCTGACCTCGTTACTCCAAGATGGCTGCCCCCTCCTGAGCTAGCCAAGATGGCTGCTGTCCATGATCCAACCCGGATGACGGCTGCTAGGTTAGGAAACAGAAACCAACCCATCCTGGAGAAGTGTAGCAGAGCGTAACAGCACCGGACCATAAGACATACCTAGGTTTTAGAGGAGGAAAATAGGAAAACAAATTTTGAAGCAAAAAGTGTGGTGGATATCTGCTGGAGGACCACAGGTTGTGTAACACTCTTGTATGGGGACAGCAGTTTTGCACAACCTGTGTGGCTCTGCAGTGGAATTTGTCCTCCCCTGCCATCCATGTCCAATGATTCTCCTCTCTCCCCTGCCTTCCCCTCCCCTCCATGTCCAGCAATTCTTCTCCCCTCCCCCTGTCCAGCAATTCGTTCAAACCCCTGCCCGCCTGCCTGCCTGTCCACCCTCAGCTCCCTGACTTTCCGTTCGTGCAACTGTGCTCCCTGCCTTGAAATCTTTAATTTACATACCCAAAGTCGCGGCGAACCAGCAGTAAGTAAAAGCAGCAGGCAGGCAGGCAGATTCGCCTCCTCGTCGCTTCCCTTCCCTCTCAGCGTGTCTCGCCCTTGCGGAAAGGAAGTTACATCAGAGGACGGCAGGATGCGCTGAGAGGGAAGGGAAGCGACGAGAAGGCGAGCCTGCCTGCTGCTTTTACTGCTGGTTCGCCGCGACTTCGGGTAAATGAAAGATTTCAAAACAGGGAGCACGGGTGCACGAACGGAAGGGAATGGGCAAATGAGCCGGACCTCACAAAAAAAGCACTGGGCAAAATTGAGGTGCACCGCACGGGGCCCATTTGAGCATGAGGCCTTATGCAGTCGCAACGCTCGCCTCGGTCTAAGTCCGGCCCTGCCGCCCCCCCCCCCCCCCCACACACACACACACAGCGAGCAGGTACACTACATTCGGACTATAAGACGCACCCACATTTTCCTCCAAAATTTTGGGGGAAAAAGTGTGTCTTATAGTCCTAAATATACAGTATGTTACGTTACTGTAGTATTCTATGAAGTAAAACAGATGCCTGCTTTCCTATGTAGAATAGGCAATCTGTAAGTGCATAAACATAGGCTCACTGTTGTAGTATCCCCTCCCCCTGTGGTACACATCTTTCTTGCAAAAATGTCCAAATTAGTATTTTCAAAACCAATTTTTAGATGTTTTTCTATGAAGTCTGTCAGAAATGAGTTCAGACCACAAGGGGGCGTGTTAAGGGTGGGATCTGAACATTCCTAACACTTTGATGTTTTTCTGCCATAATGGAACAAAACAAAAACATTCAGGGCTATAAGTTGGACATTTTGACCTAGACCTGTTTCAATCACGACTAAGTCACAAAAAAGTGCCCAAAATGACCAGATGACCACTGCAGGAATAAAGGAATGATACCCCCTTACTCCTTCAGTGATCACTGACCCCCCTCCCACCCTACCCCACAAAGATGTAAATGAAACAGTACATACCAGACTCTATGACAGCTTCAGATGTTATGGCCAGTCCTAATAGAGCAGCAAGCAGATTCCTGGAGTAGGCTAGTGGTGGGTGCAGTGTACTGTAGAGGTGACCCAAGTCCATAATCCACTCTGACTATTACACTTGTGGTGGAAAGTGTCAGCCCCCCCCCCCAACCCCCCAAATCCTACTTTACCTACCACATATAGGTGACACCTACAGCCATAAAGCCTATTGTAGTGGTGCATAGTTGGGTACAGTAGATCTTTTGTGGGTTTTGAAGGGCTCACCATACAGTATAAGGGGGAATGTTGAGATGTGTACCTGGGACCTGTTATGTGAAGTCTATTGCAGGGCCCCCTAGGGGTGCCCCACTGCTCTGCCGGGATGCCCGTGTGGCCAGTCTACTAGGAAAGCTGGCTGCTCCTACATCCCAATGGCTTGTGCATTTTTTTACTTGGATGTTTTTTTTTTGGAGGGGGGTGGAAATTGTCCAAAAAGATAGACATATTAAGCACAACAATATTTAGGAAATGGTCGTTTTCAAAGAAAAAAGAGAGACATTTTTCTGGTTTGAAAATGGTCATTTTCACTATTTGATTTTTGAACGTTTTTATCAAAACATCCAAAGTTGGATTTAGATGTCACATGAAAATGCCCCTCCAAATGACACAGACATATAGCAGCTGCTTACAATATAGTAGGTTCCTTGAAGTTTTTGTATGGCATGTATGAATAAACCACAAAAATAGTAAACAGAACGACACACAAAAACTAGAAGCAATATACCTTTATTGGCGTACAGAAATCATCAGGTGCAGGCACTCTGCAGATCTCATAATTAGCACAATGGCAGGTTACAGCTTACAAAGGGTTTCCTGCTAAGTCCGAGCTAGTTGAGGCAAGGTGGGTCCTGGAGGGACACATAAATAGGGAGTTGCAGAACCCTCTCTATCCCGTGAATAGATGTTGTTTATCTGCATCCCTTCCCTCCGTAGACCCCCGTGGGATCCGTCCACACGGAAGTGTAAAGAGGGTTTGTGCCTGCACTATTTGTTGGAATGCCTCCCTGAATTTCATTGATATCCCTTCCCAGGGATATCTCTGTTGTGCAGGCATCAGAAGGCGGAGTTCAAAACTTATTCCCATAACCACAATTTCCTGTCTATGAGGATTTAAGTGAATCTTTGGCCATTTATGCTCCCACATATATTCTATTGAAAATCTACTCAAAGTAATTAGGGTCTTGTGTGTGGTTAACTTTGTAGAATAAATGACAGGTAAAGAATGATTAGAAATAAAGACAAAGACAGAGTTTAGAAAGAGAGTTAAGTTTTATTTCTTACCAAATGTAAATCTTCAATTCAATTCAGTACATTCATCAGATTCTGAGTTCAATTGGACAGAGCTCTGCCGTCGGGGAAATGTTCCAAAAATCTGCCCAAATCTTCTCTCTTTTATAGGCACAAGTCTTAATAGAATTCACTGTTTATTGCACAACCTCTGCATTAATTTTTAATTCCTATCCGGTCAGGTGCACATCTCAACCCATCTGTTCTTTCCCTTTTTAGCTTTTACAAGACATTGCAACATCCGGTCAGATGCCCATCTTAGCCCATCTGTTCTTTCCGTTTTAGCTTGTACAAGACATTGCAACCTTTCCGCTCTTGTATACATCTTATCTTTCTTTTTTTTCAAAAATATCCTAATATCTTAATATATCAGTTTCACTTCTCATAATCTGTGTGCCATCACATAGAAAAACAAACCCTATTTTAAAAACCAAACTTTTATCCATTTTTATCCATTTTTCCTACATTATAGGTGCTACATTCTATCAGAAACTTGTACCTGGTTTTGTCAAGACTCATCATTCAGACCTGCTTTTGCAGACTTTCAAATGTGAGGCCATTAGCTTGTTATCAGGCCTTGTCAGTGCTTTTCTGCTGTGTAAAGCTATGTAGCTTCGCCCACCACCATTCCAATGGATAGGTCTCAAGCTAGAACACATATTAACATTCCCCTCTTCACCCTATCCCATAGGGTGACAACAGGGTTAATGTACCATGGTACCATCCATTCCAGAAGGTATTCTATAAAGCTATCGAATTTTCAGAGTCTTAAATGTAAACCGATACAATCAGATCTGTTTGGTGTGAGATTACCATCTTGGCACCAGTTCTATTATCTCCATTCTTCTTATCTATATCTATGGTTAAACAACAACCTATAATTACAATAATAATATTTTTCTTCTACCTTTTAATATGCAGGTTCTATCTTACTCTTACCTATGTGAGTATATCTTGTTACTAATCATAAATTCCTTGATTATATACTGATTATATCTTAAGTATACATTTGCATAGATTATGTAGATATTTTGATCATTGATCACATTATTTCATAAAGCTTTATATTGTACCCCTGTGTGCTATTACTTGATTATACGGTTGCAGACATTTCTACAGTGTCTCTAGCATTTGCATAGCGATTGGTCCATCTCATAGGGAGATAGTCCAATGTGTTATCTCCTGTGGTGTTGGGAAGGAGATTTTCGTACAGGGTATATTGTTCTGCTGTTGTCTTTTTCATTATTGCGGTTTCAATTAAGCGTTCTACTAAGCCTCTAGCACAAGGGATTATGCAGCATCCTACTAATACAAAAATTGCTACTACTATGATTATGGTGGTGGCTGCTGAAATGATAAATGTCTTCCATTTACCAAAAGCTTTATCCAACCAACCAGTCCAAGATGTGTCGACACCAGAGTTCTCTGCCAATTCCTATGACAGTGAAGTTAAGCCTTCCAAAGCTCTGGTGATCGATCCATCTGGAGCAGTATTGTTGGGGATAAAGGTGCAACACTGTGTACCAATCTTGCGGCACACTCCGCCATCCGCTGCCAGAATCTGGTCAAGCAATAATCTGTTTTCTAACGTCATTCGGCTAGTGGCGTCTAACTGTGCTGCAATTCCTTGAACTGCATCTCTGGTATAATTCACAAATCTCTGCTGGTTATAGTATATATAGTTTATCCAGTCTAAATTCTTGTTAATCGTCGCCCACCAAAAGAAGGCTGATTCGAACCCTGCAGCTATCTGGTTTCTAGCTTTGAACTCATCAGGAACCCCTCTTGGGACTCCAATTGCATCTATATAGACTCGATCATCAAAGGATCCAGGCATTGCATTTCTCTTCACTCGTGAGGAAGAGCTGCTATGAGGAGGGAGTAAGGATGCTATAATGATGGGAATTACCAATTTGACTAAAGCACATCTGCCTGTCCAACTCCTGTGGAGCGTATGATAGATAGTGTGGGTTCCACAATACCACCATATATCTGCTCTAGCCTGTGAAAAGTCTGTGAGATTTAGATTTCGCAGAGTCCCTTTTTCTAGGGTAGTATTACAATTGGTCAAATTTCCTAGAAACCGTGTATTTTTCACCCCATAGCGTTCCAGACATGTATGATATCTGGTAGCAGGATCTGGAATCCTGAATGCAGGTGGAACCCTCAGCCGAGGGGGTAGGTAGGGGTGATGTTTGTCAAGGTGTTGACAAGACTGATTGGTTTCAGTTGTCACCTGTAGTAGCTCTAACATACACCAAAAACCATCTGGATCATTGTAGAGATCTAAAGGGAAGGGAACTACTGTTGGTTCTGCTCTTGCATGGGCACAAAAATAACAATTAGAGACATTCAAACTCTTTGTAGTATAATGCGTACAGAAATCATCAGGTGCAGGCACTCTGCAGATCTCATAATTAGCACAATGGCAGGTTACAGCTTACAAAGGGTTTCCTGCTAAGTCCGAGCTAGTTGAGGCAAGGTGGGTCCTGGAGGGACACATAAATAGGGAGTTGCAGAACCCTCTCTATCCCGTGAATAGATGTCTCTAATAAAAACACCCATACCTAGAACAATTATACCTTTTGCCCATGTAGAGAGCATTGACCATAGTTGACAATCTGTGTTGGTGCACGTATAAAGAAAAGAAGAAGAATTTATCTATTACTAGGACTGAGAAAAATGTAAAATCCTTGCCTATTCTGCCCACCACTAATTCTTCCTTGTAGCTTGTTATGTTATTGTAAACCGCTCTGAAGCCATTTCTTGGTACTTGGCGGTATATCAAGCTCTTTGAAAGAAATAAATAAGAGGAAATAAAAACAAGTAATCCTTATATCAGGGATCATTATATCAGCCTGTGGTAGAGGAATTCAATACCAAAGCAGTATAAACATGAACATGTAAATAGTTTTAAATATAAAGAAAAACAGACAAACTCTGTGAGGCCAAAAATAGAAAAGGACTGAATGAAGGCCTTGGATACTTAGGGAGCCTTCTGAACCTTTGGAAAATCTAATTCCCAGCATAGCCTTGTGAGCCCAGTTTCCAAAAATCAAACAGATTAGTTTCCTTCTGCCTCAGAGCCTAACTTATGAGTCTAAATTAAGAGCTTCATTTTTTTTGAATATTAGAACCAGAGAGCTTTTTCTATTGAGAAATTATTTTTTATTTATATTTAATTCATAAGTCGAGAAAACTTGATTGCTATTAGGGTACATATACCGTATATATCAAGTACAAAGAAATATTTTCTGTGTAACAATACATATAGAACTCCTATGAAGCCTGACACAGTCCACAGTATGGGAGGATCCATGGCAAATGTGAGGGTTTCACTACACTAAGGAAAAGTAAAGAGGAAATGAAAATTCAAAGGAGGAATCGTAAACAGCACTCAATAAAATTTCAGTAGTGAGCAAGCTCATCATCTACAGCAATGCTTATCTGTCTTTCTGTGTCCATGACCCCATTCATTTGGCCATAGAAAACCCATGACTCCCTGGAGGTACTGGCCAATGACTTTCTTATGGAGGGCCCAACTAGGTCACAACCCTTAACTAGGTCTTCCAAAGCCATTTGGGGTCATGATCCACAGTTTGGGAAGCCACAATCTATAGCAATCAATCAGAAACACTAAGGAGACAATTTTAGAAGGTTTATACATGAAATCCTTATACATTTATAAGTAGTGATTTTAGAACAGGTGCTACTTATGTGTGTGTGTTGTAGACATAGTTGGAAGCACTGCTGAAGGAAAGGATAGTGAATTCCCTGGAATCCAATGGGTTACATGATCTGAAGCAACATGGTTTTACCAAAGGTAAATTATACCAAACAAATCAATTGATTTTTTTTGACTGGGTGACTAGAGAATTGATTGAGGACATGCGCTAGGTGTAGTCTACTTGAATTTCATCAAAGCCTTTGACACAATTCTTCATTGGATGATCTTGAATAAACTCAACAGGCTGAAGTTAGGACCCAAGGTGGTGAACTGGATTAGAAACTGGTTGACTGACAGATGTCAGAGGGTGGTGGTGAATGGAATTAAATTGGAGGCAAGAAAGGTGAGTAGAGGAGTGCCTCAAGGATCAGTGCTGGGGCCAATTCTATTCAGTATATTTGTGTGCGACATTGCTGAAGGGTAAAAGGTAAAGTTTGCCTTTTTGTGGATGATACCAAGATTTGCAATAGAATAGACATCTCAGTGGGAGTGGGCAACATGAAATGCAATCTGCAGAAGTTAAAAGAATAGTCTAGTGTTAGGCAGTTAAAGTTTAATTCGAAGAAGTACAGAGGATGGAGGCTGATATGCATAAACAAGGAGACCGACCTTGGGGTGATGGTGTCCAAGGATCTTAAGGCGATGAAACACTGTGACAAGGCAGTGACCATAGCCAGACGGATGCTGGGAGAGTCATAACAGCAAATGAAAGAAGATGATGATGCCACTGTACAAGTCTGGTGAGGCCCCAGTTGGAGTATTGCATTCAGTTTTGGAGGCCGTATCTTGTTAAGGACGTAAAAAGACTTGAAGCAGTTCAGAGGAAGGTGACAAGCATGTTATGGGTTTTTTGCCAAAAGACATAAGAGAAGAGACTGGAAGGCCTAAATACATATACCTTAGAGGAAAGGAGGGATAGGGCTACGGAGATATGTTGCAGGCGCTTCAAAACTTGTAAGGTATTAATATTCAAATAGATCTTTTCTAAAGATGGTAAAACTAGAGGACGTGAATTGAGGTTGTGGGGTAATAGAATTAGGAATAATGTCAGGAAATAGTTTTTCACGGAGAGGGTGGTCAATGCCTGGAATGCCCTGAGGGAGGTGGTGAAGACAAAAATGTTGACAAAATTCAAAAAGGCCATTGCATAAACATAGTGGATTCCTAATTAGAAAGAGGTTGGTTTAAAAACAAAACTAAAATGGCTGCATTTGTATTGATGGGTTGAGTGGTGCTTAGATAGTGACTCCAACTGTGAGGAACTAAGTCCAATGTCATGTGGACTTCTACAGTCTTGAGTCCCATAGATGGCAAGACAGAGCAGGATACCAGTAGTTGGTATGTAAAGGCAGCACTGGGCAGACTTCTACAATATGTGTCCTCAAAAATGACAAAGAAGGCCGACAGTCGCTTGGGGGGAAGGCCGACAGTCGCTCAAAAGCGCATGGTTCGGGAAAAGGTATCTTGCAAAGATACCTCACAAACAGGGAAGATAGGGTTTCTGGATAGTGAGGTTGCACAACAGACCGTGGTAGGCCAGGTGCCCTTAAATACAACTAAAGATCAGACAAAAGATGTCAAATCAATAGTGTCAGGTACTAAGCATCATGCAAATAAGAACAACAAACATACTCTGAAATGTCTATATGCAAATGCTAGGAGTCTAAGAAATAAGATGGGAGAGTTGGAATATATTGCACTAAATGAAAAATTGGATATAATAGGCATTACTGAGACCTGGTGGAAGGAGGATAACCAGTGGGACACTGTCATACTGGGGTACAAAGTATATCGTAATGATAGGGTGGACCGGACTGGTGGAGGGGTAGCATTGTATATTAACGAGAGCCTTGACTCAGATAGATTACAAATTCAGCAGGACACAAATCACACCTTTGAATCACTGTGGGTTGAAATTCCATGTATAAAAGGGAAAAAAAATGGTGATAGGAGTGTACTACCATCCGCCTCGCCAGGATGAGCAGGTAGACACAGAAATGGTAAAAGAAATCAGAGACACGAACAAAATGGGCAATGTGATAATAATGGGTGACTTCAATTATCCAAATATAGACTGGGTAAATGTAACATCGGGACACGCTACAGAGATACAATTCCTTGATGAACTCAAGGACAGCTTTATGGAGCAACTGGTGCAGGAGCCGACGAGAGAAGGAAAAATTCTAGACTTGGTCCTTAGTGGAGCGCATGATCTGGTGAGGGACGTTATGGTACTGGGGCCGCTTGATAACAGTGACCATAATATGATCAGTTTTGACATCGACCTTGAAGTAACTGTACACAGAAAGTCAAATACGTTAGCGTTTAACTTTAAAAAAGGAGACTATGATAAAATGAGAAGAACGGTAAAAAAAAACTTAGGGGGGCAACTGAGAGAGTAAAAACTGTACAACAGGCGTGGACGCTGTTCAAAAATACCATCCTGGAGGCCCAGGCCATACATATTCCGCAAATTAGAAAAGAAAGACGGAAGTCCAAAAGACACCCGGCCTGGTTGAAAAGTGAGGTGAAGGAAGCTATTAGGGCTAAAAGAAACGCCTTCAGAAATTGGAAGAAGGAACCGTCTGAAAATAACAAGAAACAGCATAAGGAGTGTCAAAGCAAATGCAAGGCGCAGATTAAGAAGGCCAAGAGGGAGTATGAAAAAAAGATAGCATTAGAGGCAAAAAAAACATAGTAAAATTTTTTTTTCGGTATATTAAAAGCAGGAAGCCGGCAAAAGAATCGGTTGGGCCGCTGGATGACCGAGGGGTAAAAGGGGCGATCAAGGAAGACAAAGACGTAGCGGAGAGACTGAATGAATTCTTTGCTTCGGTCTTCACCGAGGAAGATTTGGGTGGGATACCGGTGTCGGAAATGGTATTTCAAGCGGACGAGTCGGAGAAACTTACTGACTTCACGGTAAACCTGGAGGACGTAATGGGGCAGTTCGGCAAACTGAAGAGTAGCAAATCTCCTGGACCGGATGGTATTCATCCTAGAGTACTGATAGAACTGAAAAACGAGCTTGCGGAGCTACTGCTAGTGATATGCAACTTATCCTTAAAATCGAGCGTGGTACCGGAAGATTGGAAGGTGGCCAATGTAACGCCCATTTTTAAAAAGGCTCCAGGGGAGATCCGGAAAATTATAGACCGGTGAGTCTGACGTCGGTGCCGGGGAAAATGGTAGAGGCTATTATTAAAAACAAAATTACAGAGCACATCCGAGGACATGGATTACTGAGACCAAGTCAGCATGGCTTTTGTGTGGGGAAATCTTGCCTGACCAATTTACTTCAATTCTTTGAAGGAGTGAACAAACATGTGGACAAAGGGGAGTCGGTTGATATTGTGTATCTGGATTTTCAAAAGGCGTTTGACAAGGTACCTCATGAAAGGCTACAGAGGAAATTGGAGGGTCATGGGATAGGAGGAAATGTCCTATTGTGGATTAAAAACTGGTTGAAGGATAGGAAACAGAGAGTGGGGTTAAATGGGCAGTATTCACAATGGAGAAGGGTAGTTAGTGGGGTTCCTCAGGGGTCCGTGCTAGGACCGCTGCTTTTTAATATATTTATAAATGATTTAGAGATGGGAGTAACTAGCGAGGTAATTAAATTTGCTGATGACACAAAGTTATTCAAAGTCGTTAAATCGCGACAGGATTGTGAAAAATTACAAGAGGACCTTACGAGACTGGGAGACTGGGAGACTGGGCGGCTAAATGGCAGATGATGTTTAATGTGAGCAAGTGCAAGGTGATGCATGTGGGAAAAAAGAACCCGAATTATAGCTACGTCATGCAAGGTTCCACGTTAGGAGTTACGGACCAAGAAAGGGATCTGGGTGTCGTCGTCGATAACACACTGAAACCTTCTGCTCAGTGTGCTGCTGCGGCTAAGAAAGCGAATAGAATGTTGGGTATTATTAGGAAAGGTATGGAAAACAGGTGTGAGGATGTTATAATGCCGTTGTATCGCTCCATGGTGCGACCGCACCTTGAGTATTGTGTTCAATTCTGGTCGCCGCATCTCAAGAAAGATATAGTAGAACTGGAAAAGGTGCAGCGAAGGGCGACTAAAATGATAGCGGGGATGGGACGACTTCCCTATGAAGAAAGACTAAGGAGGCTAGGGCTATACAGCTTGGAGAAGAGACGGCTGAGGGGAGACATGATAGAGGTATATAAAATAATGAGTGGAGTGGAACAGGTGGATGTGAAGCGTCTGTTCACGCTTTCCAAAAATACTAGGACTAGGGGGCATGCGATGAAACTACAGTGTAGTAAATTTAAAACAAATCGGAGAAAATTTTTCTTCACCCAACGTGTAATTAAACTCTGGAATTCGTTGCCGGAGAAAGTGGTGAAGGCGGTTAGCTTAGCAGAGTTTAAAAAGGGGTTGGACGGATTCCTAAAGGACAAGTCCATAAACCGCTATTAAACGGACTTGGAAAAATCCAAAATTCCAGGAATAACATGTATAGAATGTTTGTACGTTTGGGAAGCTTGCCAGGTGCCCTTGGCCTGGATTGGCCGCTGTCGTGGACAGGATGCTGGGCTCGATGGACCCTTGGTCTTTTCCCAGTATGGCATTACTTATGTAAGATCAGTATCAAGTATACGCATAGTTTAATTAATAATTTATAATGAGTGTGATTGTTAAGCAGACTGGATGGACTGTTTAGACTGTTTAGATTTTTATCTGCCATCATCTGCTATGTTGCTATATGCTTCTCCACTCCTATCTGAAATCATTTTCCTGCATCTTTATTTTTTTTATATGTGCCATTTTTCCTTAAGTTAGTCACCTTTATTTCTATCTTACTCCTGTTACACTGGTTTATCTATATGTTGCACTTCCGCTCATATCGTATGTTGTCTATTAAGATATTTTAATATGTATTGTGTTGACATTGTAATACTCTGCCATAATATTTGTTATTTGAATGTTTGCTGCTATAATTGTCTATTGCCTTTGTTTGGCTTATTCTTGCTGTAAACCATCTTGGATGAATTTCTTCACAAAGCCACTAAATAAATTCTAATAAATAAAAATGTATATTTTATGTTTTGCAGTAGTAATGTGTGTATACTTCAAAAATGTACATTCAGGCATTTATATTTACTTCCAATCAGGGTTGCATTAACTGCCATGAAGCCATGGCAAACTTTTGTGGATTCCCCCCCCCCCCCCCCCCCCCCCCCCCCAAGATCTAGGGCTCCCTCAGTCCAGCAGTACCCTTTTCCACTCTCCATCAATCCAGCAGGGCAGGGAGCAATATATTTATCATGACCCAAAACTGCTTATTGAATTTTGAATGGTGGAACATTTCTTCCTATTCCAGAAACAGTAACCTCTTTTCTCATACTTCAATGTACAGATTCATGCTAAATTAAATTGTATGTCTATAAAGCATTGGATATTGAGAAGTCATCAATGTTTCAATGTTGTTTGAGAAACCTAGGTTTTTTTAAACTTTATTAAATTATCCATATAGGCGCCTTTTTACTAAAGCTTAGCATGCACTAATGGACATTAGCATGCAATAAATGCCACGTAGCCCATAGGTATAAAATAGGATGTACAGCATTTAGCATATGCTAAGCGTTAGTGAACGGCCCAAATATTTTCAAGAAATCCTATATTTCACACAGCAGAAATAAAATATACAGTAACATAATAAGAAACAAAACCTGGTCTATGTATGAAAGACCACCAATAGGGAGGAACCAATATGAAATAACAGCAAAGACGACATAATCACAAATAAACCAAAGGAAATAGGACAGGTCAATAGAGCCCACTCACAGACCCCTCACTGATGATGTTGATTTAATTGATATTAAGCTCCATTTTACATAGAACATCTGCACTGGAATTGGGATGTCCAAGTAGGCATTCACAATTTCCTGAATAACTTATAATCCAACATGGATTCTCTGGTGGACTGTGAGGCTGTCCTCAATGACACTTTTTTTTTACCACAGTTTCTATATGCAACTGTTTTAACGTCTGAATGGATGCTATGGTTCATTGCTAGACCAGTCCATCAGAGAATCCATGTTGCAGTGAAACAATATACATGCCTTGAGTGTGGTAAAGGCTTTAGGTAGAAGGCAGACCTCACAATGCACAAGAGAATCCATAATAGAGTGAAACCATTTATATGTTCTGAGTGTGGTAAAAGCTTTGGTTGGAAAGAAAGCCTCACACTCCATCAGAGAATCTACGTAGGGATGAAACCATTTACATGCACTGAGGAGGCAAAAGCTTCAGTTGCATTGGGATAGGTAATTAGGGACTGTAGTACACTCTTGCTATGAAGTATGGAAAAATAGCATTCTGGTATTTAGATAAATATAATGAGACCTCCTTTTTATCTATAGATCTGAATTCAAAGCCCAAATCTACTGATAAACAATAGACACAAGGCTCAGATGTTATAAAAAATAGAAAGCTTGGCATCAGCTAGAATAATGGAAAAGTGATATCCCAGGAAAGCAATAGGGCACCCTAGGGGGCACTGCAGTGGACTTCATAAAATGCTCCCAGGTACACATCTCACCATTGCTTCCTTACCTTGTCTGCTAAGTTCCCCAAAACCCACTACCCCCAACTGTACACCACTACCATAGCCCTTGCGGGTGAAGGGGGCACCTATATGTGGGTACAGTGGGTTTCTGGTGAGTTTTGAAGAATTCACAGTTTCCTCCACAAGTGTAACAGGACTGATTCTACAGCAGTTTGAATTTTGTTATCCTATATGAATGTTTTCCTGTGACTGAAACTTTTCTTATGATCTGTATCCTAATGGCTTGATTTTGTATGTTTTGCATTTGGAGGTTTTTTTGTTCAAAAATGGACCAAAAAAACAAAACGTCCAAATCACAAAACATTTTTCAAAACAGTATTTTCAAAAGAAAAAGATTGCTGTTTTTTGTTGTTGAAAATTACCTTCTTTCCTGTTCAGAATTTGGACGTTTTGTATAAAACGTCCAAATTCAGATTTATACGTCATATCGAAAATGCCACTTTGAAAATGCTTTGAAAATACACCTCCACTTGCCAGTATTTTGTACATTTAGGTGCACAGTTGGCATGTAAATATAAATGATTTGTTATATAATTGCCCTTATAAGGGTAATTCTCAAAAGGATACCTAAAATTAGACACTGGGAGAAAACGTGCTAAACATGAATTCTGTATCGGCAATTATGCGTGTAATTGCCGTTATAGAATAACTTTAGGGGTAAATGCTTACACTAGCTCAATGTCTGGTGTAAATGCTTGTGCTTAAATATAATAAATCACAGTTTGGAGTAAATAAATAAACCTCAAACTCACATATCCAAACCATAAAACATTTTTTTAAAGACTCATTGTGGATATGGCTTAAGTCATATTCACTTTGAAAATAAAGTATATTTTTTTGAATGACAATCAGAAGCAGTACATAAAGGTGCTAACAAACCTTTGCAGCGATGTGCTCCAGACCCACTATATTCTTCATTGGTCATTTCTAATTTTCTTACTTTCTTATATTCTTGTTTTAAACCAATATTCTTCAAAACTTCAAATCGCTAGACAAGGATATAAGAAAGGAAGAAAATGAGAAATGACCAATGAAGAATATAGTGGTCTGGAGCATATTGGTGCAGTGGTTTGTTAGCATCTTTATGAACAGTTTTTGTACAACTTCTGATTGTCATTAAAAAATGTACTTTATTTTCAAAGTGAATATGACTTAAGCCATATCCACAATGAGTCTTTAAAAATGCTGTTTATGGTTTGGAAATGTAAGTTTGAGCTGTGCCTAAATATAGGCAGTTAGGTGTGTAAATGCAGGTGTACTATAAACTGTGTGTGCTACTGTTGGGTACTTCCTTGATCCACCCATGCCCCTCCCTTGTCCCTGCCCCCTTGCATTGTGCATGATTCATTTTATGCACATAATTTATAGAATACCAACTAATGGCAATTATGTGTGTAACTGCTAATTAGTGCCAATTAGCACTAACACCAATCATAGCCTATAATTGCTAGTTTAAAACACCAGTCATAGCCTATAATTGCTAGTTAATGCCAATTAGCAGCTAATAATATTGAGATGTGTGTACAACTGACATTAAATTGTGTGCACAAGTAGGGGGATAATGTTTGAGGGGCCCTTTTACAAAGGTAAGGTAGGGCACACCAAATCACTCCTGCCGCTGGGGTAGCACGGGAGCCCGGTGGTAGTTCTGAAGTTGGCGCAGCACGGGCATTCCCAGCGTTAATCGGCAGCACTGCCACATTGCTGTGTGTTGCTCATTTACTGTGGGATTAGTGAGTGAGCCCTTAGCACCTCCTAAATAGGTGATGGTAAGGGCTCAGTCAGTAAATAGCCGTGTACTAATTTTAATATTAGTGCATGGCCATTTACTGCCCCATTTTTTAAAAAAGGTCTTTTTCCCACCCAGGTAAAAAATGGCCCAGCATGCGCCAATTTATGTGCCAAAACTAGCTCAGGCCTCTTTTTACCATGGCTTAGTAGAAGGGCCCCTAAGAGAGCACTCTAATTTTTGCTATCAAGTACATAAATTAATATATTTGGAAGTATATATTAACTTATCAAAGAAGAGTTTTGAACAGGCAGATTTCAGAAAATCCTAACACAAATCCACCCAAATTTGTGATTTGTGGAACCCTTAATTCTGTTACTATATCATATCAATATTTTTAAAAAATGTGGAGAAAAAAAGACCTCAACAAAACGTACTTAATTGTTGCAAGATTGATATAGTATAATGAGATGAATACACAGTTCCCCTTCTCACACTGCTGTGTGTAGTAATTGTACAGCGCTGCTTAAACCCTAGTAGCGCTTTAGAAATGTTAAATAGTAGTAGTAGTAGTAGTAGTAGTAACTGAATAGTCATGAAAAAAAGCCAAAAACTTAGGGCCCTGTTTCCTAAGCCGCGCTATAGGTGCGCTAACATTTTTAGCGCACACTAACGCTAGAGACACCCATAGGAATAGATGGGTGTCTCTAACGTTAGCGTGTGCTAATTTTTAGCACACACTAAAAACACTAGCGCACCTTAGTAAGTAGGGCCCTTAGCTTAAAAATGCTGATGTACACAATGAATGGAATGAGCTACATCAGGAGATCAAAATGGCCATTTATTACACACAGCAGTATGAGGAGGAGAACTGCATATCTGTATTGTGGAGTGTCCAGGTATTGATTTCATGTTTACAAACAAGTTGAAAGTGTTTTTGTTTTGTTTTGGGGTTTTTTTTTTTAACCAGAGATTATACTATGCATTGCTCCAAAGACAAACATCTATGTCATTATGACATCATTAACAGTAAGCTGGTAACCCTTTTTTTCATATAATGGTAGCTTTACAGTGCAAACATTTTTGAAAGCATAAAAATCGCTGGGTGGTCACGCTAAAGAGCTTGTGTCAAGTGGAATGAGATTATCTTTAAACATGGAGAAGTTACAGAAATGTAGATAGTAACAGCAAATGAAGCTGTAAAATTTCACATTGAATTTCTAAGCAGTTGCTGAGAAAACAGCAAAAAAATTGGGGGGGGGGAGGTTACTTTTTTTTTGCCTCACCCTATACATTAGTAACAGAATTAAGGATCCCACACAGTACAAATTTGGGCGGATTTGCTTTAGGATTTTCTGGTATATATGAATATTAATCCCAATCATTTGTTAAGTTTTTCTGTAGACAAGAAAAAGAGAACTATCGTTGTTCCTCTTTTCTTGTTCATAAAATATAACCTACTGTTGGTAAAGCAATATATAACTTGTTAAATATGTATTGACAGTGGACAAAGAGTTATTTGTTTTTTAGAAACCTCTAAAATAATATTAAAATAGAAGTCATGTCACTATTGTTTTCTTTTTAATACAAGAATATAACATTGCTTGTGTCTTAATTGGCTATCTCTTTAAGCTTTCATTATCTTGTTCATTTCAGTTCATTACAGAAGTTAATGCTTTTGATCTAATTGCTGCAGAAGTTATATTTCTGTCTTTTTTTTGGAACAGTGCTCAACATTGAATGAGAAGCTTGACCTACTGCTTCAGGCTCTTCATGCGGAAGCCCAGGCTGCTCCAGTACTTTCACGCTCCACTCCCCCTATTGTAGAAGAAGAATCTGAAGAGTTGTCAAGTGAAGAATCCTTTTCTGAGAGCAAGGAGCAGCTAACAGAAAGCATTTCCAAGTCTTCCACTCAGAAAATCTTCAAACCACGAGAGCAGTTAATGCTGCGGGCAAACAGTTTAAAGAAGGCAGTAAGGCAAATCATTGAACAAGCAGAAAAAGGTGTGCATCAGTTGTGCCCTGGTGCTTGTTAAACATTTAGGGGAAGATTCTATATATGGCGCCTAAAATATTGGTGCTGAAATCAGTGCTGACTAACCGTATCCTATAATCTGCGGGTAAAACTACGCGTGTCCATTTACACCAGTGAAAACGTGGTGTAAATCCTGGCACGTAGATTTACACGCACTGGGCCAAATTCTATAACTATGCATGGGAATGCCCACAGAATGCCAATTTCCCTGCCCATAACCATGCCCCTTTTTGCCTGCGTGCGTTAGAAGTTTGTCCCACTTCATTACAGAATATGCTTAGTGAGTTGTGCATGTAAATTTTAATCAGTGCCAATTAGTGCTTATTATTGCTTGTTGAGTGCTGTTATCAGCACTCATTAGCTTGTTAAGTTATGTGAATTGTTATAGAATTTGTGCCGAATCTCTAGGCATGCTTTATAGAATCTAGGGGTTAGGGAGCAGATATTCAAGAAGGCTTTTTCATATATGTATGCCACTTATAGGCCTTGCAAGGAGTGTAGTTTGGAAGAGCAGGGAGGAGTTGTGGTATGTATATGTATTTATAAATTATGTCAGGAAACTAGAACGTGCATGGAACAAAAAGAAAGATGAACAAACACTAAATGCCTGGAAACTACTTTGGAGGAAATACAAATATACCATAAAACAGACTAAAAGACTACATTACAAAACAATGATAGGACCCAACTACAAAGACACACACAAACTCTTCTACCTTGTGAATAAATTGCTAGACACCTCACCAGCTACAAACAACAGCAAAGACATACCAGATGTCGACAACCTTGCGAAACACTTTAAGGAGAAAATTATACAACTACGACTTAAAATACCCGCCAGCACTATTGAATATGCCACACTTCTAGACTGTCTAGACCCAGAAGACGGAATTTACCCAGCAGACAGAACCTGGACCGAATTCGAATTATTATCAGAAGACCTCATCTCTGAAACACTTAAACGATTTGCTAAATCCTACTGCAAACTAGACAAATGCCCAAACAACCTCATGAAATCAGCTCCTCGGCAATTTGTAATAGACCTAACGAACCACGTAAACTTCATGCTACAAAACGGACTCTTCCCAAAGGAAAAATCTTACTCACCCCAATACCCAAAGATACAAAGAAAAGCGCAAGCGAAATAACCAATTACAGACCAGTAGCATCCATACCACTAATAACCAAAATAACCAAAGGGATGGTAACAAAACAACTTACAAACTATTTAAACAAGTTCTCAATACTACATGATGCCTAATCAGGATTCCTTTCGAACCACAGCACAGAAACAGTACTAATTACCCTAATGACTAAATTCAAACAAATAATCGCAACCGGCAACAACATACTTCTCCTACAATTCGACATGTCAAGTGCCTTTGATATGGTCGACCACGGAATTCTATTGCACATACTTGAATACTTTGGCATCGGAGGAAATGTCCTAAACTGGTTCAAGGGGTTCCTAAGCCTGCGTTCATATCAAGTCACATCAAACTCAAATACATCCGATTCATGGATACCTGAATGTGGAGTACCGCAAGGATCACCCCTCTCACCAACCATTTTCAACATAATTATGATCCCATTGGCAAAACTCCTATCAAATCATAACCTCAACCCATGTATATACGCCGACGATGTAACAATATACATACCTTTCAAACAAGATATCAAAGAAATATCCAACGAAATTAACCAAAGTCTACACATCATGAACACCTGGGCAGATGCATTTCGACTGAAACTAAACGCGGAAAAAACTCAATGCCTAATACTCACCTCCCAATACAACACGAATTAGTTTACCACCTTAAACACACCAAAACTAAACCTTCCAATCTCAGAAACTTTAAAATCCTTGGAGTCACTATTGATCGCCACCTAACACTCGAAACCCATGCAAACAACACAACCAAAAAGATGTTCTACTGCATGTGGAAACTGAAAAGAATAAGACCATTCTTCCCAAGATCCGTCTTTCGCATCCTAGTGCAACCCTCGTAATCAGCCATCTGGATTACTGCAATTCACTATACGCAGGTTGTAAAGAGAAAATACTGAGGAGACTTCAAACAGCCCAGAACACAGCAGCCAGACTCATCTTCGGAAAACCGAAATACGAAAGTGCAAAACCCTTACGAGAGAAGCTACACTGGCACCCACTCAAGGAACGCATTACTTTTAAAGTATGCACATTAGTCCACAAAATAATCCACGGTGAAGCTCCAGCCTACATGTCTGACTTAATAGACCTACCACCCAGGAACGCTAAAAGATCATCTCGAACTCTCCTTAACCTCCACTTCCCTAATTGCAAAGGCATAAAATACAAGGCGCTGCACGCATCAACCTTTTCTTACATAAGCACGCAATTCTGGAATATACTACCGCGCAACTTGAAAACAATCCACGAACTAACCAACTTCCGCAAATTACTAAAGACTCATCTCTTTGATAAAACTTACTGTAAGGATCAATACACATGAAGTCCACACTTACTGTTCCAGAAATACACCAATACATTCTTTTTTGAACTCTCATCTCCCGTAATTTTATCACACTAAAACCTTCACTCACAAAAAATGTTATACCGAATGTTCATTTGCTAAGGTTCTATTACCCTATTAATTTCCCGTTCTCTTTCCATTGTTCCATTGTTCTTTTCCTTGTCCTATTCCCCAACGATACCTCGACTCTGCCTTCGCTTAAATTCTCACAATGTAATCCATAACTGAATAGTAACAAATTGTATTTCCATTATTTACAATGTATTGTAAGCCACACTGAACCCGCAAATTGGTGGGAAAATGGGGGATACAAATGCAATAAATAAATAAAATAAATAAAAGTAAACATGTAGAGAACATGCCCACATTTACACCAACTTTGGAGTATCTGCAAAAGTGTGCATCAAAAGATGTGAACACTACAAGGGCTGGTTCTGAAAAAAAACAGTGTTGGTTATGTTGCCTTAATAAAACTAAGATTAAAATTGGTGCATTTTTGGGCTTCTCAAATAGGTATAAAATTGAGCTCTTAGAGGGTAATATTGTAGCAAGGCTTCCAAACTTCTGTGGCAAGTTTGTGCATACGTTAAAAACCATTTTCACGGGAGAATAGGTACATATTTTTCGATTGCAAATTGCTCCACTGAAACTGTATAAACGTACTTATCCCTTCTGTAGCGTGTACACAACATTTGTGAGAAACTTTACATGTATACTTTTGAAAATCCAGAAGTTTTCATGCAAATCTAAGTTTTACTGCACCTCAAGTACACTTCTGCTCATTGCAAGGAAAAAGTATGCACAAACCTTCTTATTCTCCGAGGACAAGCAGGCTGCTTGTTCTCACATGTGGGTCAACATCCGCGTCGGCCCAGGAATCGGCATTTTGCAAACAAAATATAAAAAAAGTTTTGTCAGAGTTTTCTGGTCTGCGCGCACCACGCTTGCGTGAACTGATTTCCCGCCCGTCGCGTGACCGCGTTCCCTCAGTTTTCTGCTCCTCTCAGACCCAGGAAAAGAGTCTTCGCAAATTTTTCGCTATTTTTTTCTAATTCCTCTTTATTTTACTTTATTGTCAGTTTTGAAAAAATAAAATAAATTAGTGTCTTTCAGGTTTCTTCACTTTTTAAAGTTTCCTTTGTTGTTGTGTTATTCCCTTGTTTTTTGTGCCCTTTTTTCTTTTAACAGGCACAATCGCGTCTTTTGATTTAGCCGAAGCTGTTTTTCCTTCCATGTCATTGAAGACACCCAGTGGCTTCAAACGTTGTACTCGGTACAACTGGACCATCTCAGGTACCAATACCCACACCTGGTGTATCCAGTGCCTTGGGCTCGACCATAGCCCAGCCGCTTGTAATCTGTGTCTTCATATGAAGAAACGGACCCAAGCATCTCGAGAAGCCCAACGAGAAAAGCTTTTTGGGGCTCGGTCCGGTCCTTCGACATCGGTACCGAGGTTGGCGGCGTCGACATCAAGGGAAGCATCAATGTCGGGAGCGGAGGTAATGTCTGCTGAAAGACCAATTCGCACTGGGAGCAGTGAGGCATCGAGTGGGTCTCTACCTGCCTCGAGGCCTCCTGGTATGCAGGCCCCCTGGAACCGACCTTCATCGGACCCGGCCCCGAGGAGGCATGGGATTCCACATCCTCCTCTGATACTGAGGAGTCTCGATGACGGGCGTCAAGCGAAGGTGAAGAAGCACCATCATCGTTCTCCTTCGACACACGGTGCCGAGAGCTCCAGGGCATCGAGTAAATCGGCACCCGAGAAGCATTGGCGCCGAGACGATCGCTCCCCCTCTATTCAGGAGGTGCCGATGCATCTGTCTTCTGGCAGCCCGATACCTGCTCCCGAGCCTCGACAGATTCTGCTACCGACTCCTTTAACAACCCCGCAGCCTTGTCCAATGGCGGCTCTCGACGAGCGCAACAGAGCCCTGCTTCCAGAGCTTCTGGAAGGATTGCTGCGCCAGTCTGCTTCGGTGTCGGGGGTGCTTGCGCCTTCCATACTGTCTGCTGCAGCGACATCTGTCCGCTCGCCTGTGGTGAGGTCCCCAACCTCGTTGCCACCTGCGGCATCGGTTTCGACTGCCACCCAGGTCGACTCCCCTTCGACGTCAGTAGAGGAAGCTTCATCGCAGTCCAGACGGGCATCGACTTCTCAGCACCGCCATCGAGGATGTCGCTCTTCGGCGTCAAGGGAGGCTCAGTTTCGGACTGCTCTGAGGGATGTCTTATCCAATACTGAAGATGAGCGTTCGTGGGAGGAAGAGGAAGATCCCAAGTACTTTTCTTCTGATGAGTCCTATGGGATTCTCTCTGAACCTTCCCCTCCACCAGAAAGGAGACTTTCTCCCCCGGAGAGTCTAACTTTACCTCCTTGTGCAGGAAATGGCTGCAGCTATTCCCTTCCCTATGGAGGTTGAGGATGAGCCCAGGGATGAGATGCTCGAGTTCCTGAATTCTCCTTCTCCGCCTAGAGAGGCTGCAACAGCTCCTTTGCATAATGTACTGAAGGAAGTCCTTATGCAAAACTGGTCGTTCCCTCTGTCTAATCCCGTGATCCCGAAAAAAGCTGAATCCCAATATTGGATTCACGGTGAACCTGGATTGATGAGGTCTCAGCTACCTCACAATTCCATGGTGATGGACTCCACCCTCAAAAGACCCAAGAGCACTACGGACTATGTCTCGGCGCCCCCAGGCAGAGAATCTAGAACCTTTGACTCTTTTGGGAGGAAGACATATCAGGCTGCTATACTTACTGCCAAGATCCAGACATACCAGCTGTTCACGAGAGTCCACTTGCGGAACTCGGTGAGGCAACTGTCCAGCTTGGTTGATGCACTCCTTCCGGAGCAGGCCGATCCTTTTTGCCAGGTGGTCAGGCAGAAGAAGGCGTGTCGAAAATTCCTGGCTAGGGGTACGTTCGACACTTTTGATGTAGCATCCAGGATCGCTGCCAAAGGTATAGTGATGCACAGACTCTCATGGCTGCATGTCTCTGACCTGGATCATTCGGTCCAGCAGTGGATGGCAGATGTTCCTTGCGGGGGAATAACCTTTTTGGTGAGAAAGTAGAGGATCTTGTTGACCAGATCAAGAAGCATAATGATGCTATGGATTCTCTCTCCCGCCGGGCGTCTTCTGCTACTACCTCCTCATCTAGGAGGTATTTTGGAGGGAAGAGAAGTGCTCCTTATTCCTATCCTAGGTGTCGGTACACTCCTGCTTCTCGGCAGCCTGCCCAGGTTCAGCCCCAGCGCGCTCGTTCTCGTCAACAGCGTGCGTCTAAGGCCCATACTGCTCCCCAGCAAAAGCAAGGGATGGGCTTTTGACTGGCTTCAGTTAAGCTTTGCCTCAAAAGTGTCCACACAACTTGCTGGTCGGGGGGAGGTTGATATTTTTTCACCGAAGGTGACCTCTCATAACCTCCGACAGGTGTTCTTCAAATAGTCCGGTTAGGATACACCCTCAATCTGGATTCCAAACCTCCAAATTGCCCACCGGGAGCTCATTCTTACAGCTCCCAGCACAATCAGGTACTTGCAGAGGAATTCTCCGCCCTTCTAAAGGCTCAAGTGGTCGAACCCGTTCCACCAGGGGAAGAACGGTTTGGATTCTATTCCAGGTACTTCCTTGTGCAGAAAAAGACCGGGGGGATGCGTCCCATCCTAGACCTAAGGGGCCTGTATAAATTTCTTATTTGAGAAAAGTTCAGGATGGTTTCCCTGGGCACCCTTCTTCCCATGATTCAGGAGAATGATTGGCTATGCTCTCTGGACTTAAAGGATGCTTACACACATATCTTGATACTTCCAGCTCACAGGAAGTATCTTCGGTTTCGGCTGGGAACTCAGCACTTTCAGTACTGTGTATTGCCTTTAGGTGTGGTGTCTGCGCCCAGAGTGTTTACAAAGTGTCTGGTGGTAGTAGCAGCATCGCTATGCAGACTGGGAGTGCATGTGTTCCCTTATCTCGACGATTGGCTGGTGAAGAGCACCTCGGAAGCAGGCGCTCTACAGTCTATGCGAATGACTATTCAGGTGCTAGAGCTACTGGGTTTTGTGATCAATTACTCCAAGTCCCATCTCAGCCCAGTACAGAAGTTGGAATTCATTGGGGCTCTGTTGAACACAAAGACAGCTTGAGCTTATCTTCCCGACACAATGGCAGACAACCTCCTGTCCATGGTTTGAGTGTCTCAACAGATCACGGCTCAGCAGATGTTGAGACTTCTGGGGCACATGGCCTCCACAGTTCATGTAACTCCCATGGCACGTCTACATATGAGATCAGCTCAATGGACCCTAGCTTCCCAGTGGTATCAAGCTGCGGGGGATCTAGAGGATGTAATCCAACTGCCCACTGACTTTCGGAATTCCCTTCAGTGGTGGATGATTCGATCCAATTTGACCTTGGGACGTCCATTCCAAATTCCTCAGTCACAAAAAGTGCTGATGATGGATGCATCCCTCCTGGGGTGGGGAGCTCATGTAGATGGGCTTCACACTCAAGGGGCTTGGTCCTTTCAGGACAAAGATCTTCAACCTCTTGGAACTGCGAGCGATTTGGAACGCTCTAAAGGCTTTCAGAGATCGGCTGTCAAACCAAATCATTATAATTCAGACAGACAATCAGGTTGCTATGTATTACACCAACAAGCAGGGGGGCACCTGATCTCGCCCTCTGTGTCAGGAAGCCGTTCAGATGTGGCTTTGAGCGTGCTGTCACGGCATGTTTCTCCTAGCCACTTATCTGGCAGGCGTAAACAACAGTCTGGCTGACAGACTGAGCAGGATAATGCAACCTCACGAGTGGTCACTGAACATGGGAGTAATCCGCAAGATCTTCCGAGCGTGGGGCACCCCCTCGGTGGATCTTTTTGCTATTCAGATCAATCACAAGGTCCCTCAGTTCTGTTCCAGGCTTCAGGCCCACGACAGACTAGCGTCAGATGCCTTTCTCCTACATTGGGGGACAGGCCTTCTGTATGCATATCCTCCCATACCTCTAATAGGGAAGACTTTGCTGAAACTCAAGCAAGACTGCAAAACCATGATTCTGATTGCGCCCTCTTGGCCCCGGCAGATTTGGTTCCCTCTTATTCTGGAGTTGTCCTCCGAGAAAACATGGAGATTGGACTGTTTTCCGATCCTCATCACCCAAAACGAGGGTCGCTTCTACATCCCAACCTCCAATCTCTGGCTTTCACGGCCTGGATGTTGAGAGCTTAGAAATTGCCTCTTTAGGTCTTTCAGAGGGTGTTTCCCGAGTCTTGCTTTCAGAGGGTGTTTCCCAAGTCTTGCTTGCTTCCAGGAAAGATTCCACGAAAAAGTGTTATTCTTTCAAATGGAGGAGGTTTGCCATCTGGTGTGACAGCAAGGCCCTAGATCCTTTTTCTTGTCCTACATGGACCCTGCTTGAATACCTTCTACACTTATCAGAGTCTGGTCTTAAGACCAACTCCGTAAGAGTTCACCTTAGTGCGATTAGTGCTTATCATCGCCATGTAGAGTGTAAGCCCATCTCTGGACATTGAAGAAATTTGTAAAGCTGTAACATGGTCATCAGTCCACACATTCACATCTCACTACTACCTTCAGCAGGATACCCGACGCGACAGTCGGTTTGGGCAGTCGGTGCTGCAGAATCTGTTCGGGGTTTAGAATCCAACTCCACCCCCCTAGACCCATTTTTCTTCTGTTCAAGTCTGCACTCTCAGTTAGTTCTTTATGGTTTCAGGTCAATCTATATTATGTCCTCGCCGTTGCAAGGCCCAATTGACCAATGTTCATTGTTTTTAGTGAGCCTGGTTGCTAGTGATACCCCACATGTGAGAACAAGCAGCCTGCTTGTCCTCAGAAAAAGCAAAGATACTTACCTGTAGCAGGTATTCTCCGAGGACAACAGGCTGATTGCTCTCACAAACCCGCCCACCTCCCCTTTGGAGTTATTGTTGTTTATTTGTATTTATGCTTTTTGATTAAACTGAGGAGACCCACTCATGCAATGGGCAGGAAGTCGTCTGCGCATGCGTGGTGCGCGCTGTACATGTGCCAGAAGACTCTGGAAAAACTTTTAAATTTTGCTTGTGAAAATTTGCTTTTTCCTGGGCCAATGCGGACATCGACCCACATGTGAGAACAATCAGCCTCGCTGTCCTCAAAGAATGCCTGCTACAGGTAAGTATCTTCGCTTTACAGAACATAGAAACATGATGGCAGATAAGGACCAAATGGCCCATCCAGTCTACCCATCCTCAGCAACTACTAGCTCTCTCTTTCCCTATGAGATCCCACTTGCCTGTCCCACACTTTCTTAAATTCAAACACAGTCCTTGATTCCACCACCTCCACTGGGAGGCCATTCCACGTGGCCACCACCTTTTCTCTGAAAAAGTACTTTCTTAGAGTACTCCTGAGCCTATAACCTCTTAACTTCATCCTATGCCCTCTCATTCCACAGTTTTCCTTCATTTGAAAAAGTCTCACCTTCTGTATATTAATGTCACGGAGGTATTTAAATGTCTCTGTCATATTTCCTCTCCCCCGCCTTTCTTCCAGAGTATACATATTGAGGTATATAAGTCTGTCCCCATATGCTTTATGATAGAGACCACTGACCAGTTTTGTGGCCAACATCTGTACTGACTCCATTCTGTTCATATCTTTTTTAGGTGCGGTCTCCAGAATAGCACGCATTATTCTACATGGGGCTTCACCAGAGACTTATACAAGGGCACTATCACCTCTTTTTTCCTGCTGGCCATTCCTCTCCTTATGCACCCAGGCGTCCTTTTGGCTTTGACCATCACCTTTTCTACTTGTTTGACCACCTTAAGTTTATCAGATATGATCATCCTCAAGCCCTACTCTTCTTCTGTACACAGAAGTACTTCACTACTTATACTATACCGTTCCCTTAGATTTTTGTAACCCAAGTGCATGACCCTGCATATTCTAACATTAAACCTTAGCTGCCAATTTCTGGACCATTCCTTAAGCTTTGCTAGATATCTCCTCATACTATCCACACCCTCTGGGGTGTTCACCATATTACACAGTTTGGGGTCATCCACAAAGAGACAAAACTTACTGGACAGTCCATCCACAATATCACTCACAAAGATGTTAATAAGAGCCATCCCAAGGACTGATCTCTGCGGTACACCACTGATAACATCCTTTTCCTCTGAGCAAACTCTGCTTACCACTACACTTTCTCCTTCCATTTAATCAGTCTTTAACCCAGTCAGTCACTTTAGGGCCCATACCGAGAGCACTCAGTCTATTTATCAGTTGCCTGTGTGGAACCATGTCAAAGGCTTTGCTAAAATCTAGCGCCCCTCCCACATCCAACTGTTTGGTCACCCAGTCAAAGAAATGAATCAGATTTGTTTGACAAGACCTGCCTCTAATGAAACCATGCTGCCTCGTATCATGCAGTCCATTCAGTTCTAGAAACCTCACAATCCTCTGCTTTAGAAACATGTCGATTAGTTTACTCACCACTGAGGTCAGACTAACAGGTCTGTAATTCTCAACCTCCTCCTTACTTTCGCTCTTGTGCAGAGGGACCTCATCCCCCTTCACCAGTAGTATTGGCTATTCAGAATTGCCCCATAAATATTAATGGGATAATTTTATAAAGCTTTTTCCATTTACAAAGCATGTTTTCTATGCGGAAAAGGACTCTTATAAAAAATTGCCCGTTGGTATATGCACATAAAAAGGGTTCACACCAAAAGGTCACATGTACTTCCGTGCAGACCATGCATAGGTCTTTCCCAGGGGCATAGTTTGGGGGGTGAAGTTTTGAAGTACTCATATTTTATAAAATATATGAGTACGTGCATAGAATACACGCTCACATTTACACCTGCTCTGAAGCAGAAAATGTGTGCATGAGGATCTGTGTGCTTCTGAACTTGGTTCTGGGTGCTTAATTTATAACTGCATGTATATGCATATGTTCATTTTATAAAATACAGCTCCTAAAAATCCTTTGATGTTTTAACTTTGCTATCTTGCTTTGTAGTTGTGGATGAACAGAATGCCCATACTCAAGAACAAGTGATCCAGTCATCTATAGAGTATACAAAAGAAGACGATGAATCCAAAGAAGAGGAAAAGGAAGATGACACAAAGGAATCTGAGCCCTTGTCAGGTAAATAACCCTTTTGTTGTTTAATATTTCTCCTAAGCAAAGCATCTTTCCATCTTGCCGTAGCTGCATTTGAGGATCGCTTGAGTTGTCATCTCACTAGTTAGATAAAACTGGAGGCACCAGTTGCCTTATTTCCTTTACATTTTTGCTCAGAAGTTAGCCAAGCCTTGGAGTTTTGTCTCCTCAGCTCAAATCAAAGTTGCTAAATTGTGAATTATTTTTGGCTCTTCCTCTTGTTGAGCTTGTTCGGAGCAGATGACTCTTGCAGAGTCGTTGAATCATATTCCTCTGATACATCTAAAACAGACTGTCGGTTGGCATGAGAGCACAGCACTACGGCAAGTGCGGCACTAGAGCAGCCAACTTCCGTTACCAGCTCAGACCCCCACTAAAAAAAAAATAAGCAGGTAGGAGGAGAGCTGCTGTTTTTGCTGCCCACTGCCTAAATGCAGGTAGCTGAGCTGCAGCAGAATTGAAAGGCCACTGTGTCTAACTGGTGCCTAGAATACCTGCACCAATTGGAGGATCAGGACAAACTGGGTGGGCCTGGGCCAACCCGTAGCTACGCCCCTGAATCTGATGCTCCTATATTGCTACTTTTTGGACTTTAACCCATGGCTATTCCATCCACATCATCCCACCTTTTTAAAAGCTCACTGTATTCATACTAGTGATGCTACAGCTGTAGTAGCGGCTGCTCCTAAGTTCCTACTGCTATCAGAATCCAAGTTGGCCTACGCATGGGCATAATTTTTAGCAATCTAGGCCAAGCATCTACACCAGCACTATGACTGGTCTCAGTGGTCGTTCTTAAGTTATATGTGTATATTGGCATTACTGTAGTAGTATTTTATAAAGGAAATAGGATAGGCTTTATACAATAGGCTACAAAAAGGTGCCTTCTTGTGCCTGAAAATAGGTGTTCTTTTATATTTATTTGAAAAATGTATAACTTGCTTCATTTTACCATTCTGATATTACATTTTTTATGGATTTTATAGATTTTTATGGACTATGTTTTTTAAATATGATTTTTAATAAATATCCCATTGTTGGTTGTTCATTCCCCTTTTTGTTCTGTTGTTTCTCCTATCACAAAACACATGACACATCTCAATAGGATCACAGAGCATTCAAATCATATAGATTTAATAATCTTAATATCAGTACAATACAAATGAAACACCTTAATAGGCAGCTTGGGGGGAGGGGCAACAAATGCAGCTGAAACTTACAGACAGACAAGATGGGTAGGACAAAGTCATTGGGATAAATGGCTAAATTGAAGGTAGATTGTATGTATAGTTGAATAAGGTATTTGGAACTGGTCTTAGTTTCAAGCTAGTCTGGATGTGGACTGAGTGAATAGTTAGTTGCCACATGTATTGACGGCTTGGGAAAAGAGCCAGACTTTCACTTGCTTCCTGAAGTAGAAGTAGTCTTTACATAAGTATTGCCATACTGGGACAAACCAAAGGTCCATCAATCCCAGCATCCTGTTTCCAACAGTGGCCAATCCAGGTCACAAATACCTGGCAAGATCCCAAAAAAGTACAAAACATTTTGCTGCTTATCCCAGAAATAGTGGATTTTCCCCAAGTCCATATTAATAATGGTCTATGGACTTTTCCTTTATGAAGCCATCCAAACCTTTTTTAAACTCTGCTAAGCTAACCGCCTTTACCACATTCTCTGGCAGTGAATTCCAGAGTTTAATTACATGTTGAGTGAAGAAAATTTTTCTCCGATTTGTTTTAAATTTACTACTTTGTATCTTTATCGGCATGCCCCCTAGTCCTAGTGTTTTTGGAAAGTATAAACAGACGCTTCACGTCTACCTGTTCCACTCCACCATTATTTTATAGACCTCTATCATATCTCCCCTCAGCTGTCTTTTCTCCAAGCTGAACCCTAGCTTCTTTATGCCTTTCCTCATAGGGAAGTCGTGTCATCCCCTTTATCATTTTCATCGCCCTTCTCTGCACCTTTTCTAATTCCACTATATCTTTTTTGAGATGTGGTGACCAGAATTGAACACAATATTTGAGGTGCAGTTACACCATGAGCGATACAAGGGCATTATAACATCCTCATTTTGTTTTCCATTCCTTTCCTAATAATACCTGAGTAGAGAGGTTGTGGTAGCCGTGTTAGTCCACTATTAATGGTGATCAATAGAATAAAACAAAATAAAACATGGAAAGAAAATAAGATGATACCTTTTTTATTGGACATAATGTAATACATTTCTTGATTAGCTTTCGAAGGTTGCCCTTCTTTGTCAGATCGGAAATAAGCAAATGTGGTAGATGACAGTATATATAAGTGAAACATCAAAGCATTTCAGTGACATTTTAACAGGGTGGGGGGTGCGTAGGAGATGTGCATGGCAGTGTAAAAAATGTGACGAAGGATGCTATATTGGAGAAACAAGCCAGATGCTAAAGACAAGATTTAATTTACATAGACATCACATGAAGAATGCCAGTGCCAGCCAGGATTCCACCCCTGTGGGGCAGCACTTTACAAAACCAGAACACTGTACTAGTAATTTCATAGTAAGAATCCTGAAATGTAACTTTAAAACAATACAGGAATGTAAAACCTTTGAAGTCAGAATGATTGAATATTTTGACACCCAACAGACAGGACTTAACAAGGATCTGGGTTTTCTAGCCCATTATAAACCATAAAGTTGTATTGCTCTGTTTGTCACCCTCCTCTCACCTATCCACCCCCATCCTGTTAGAATGTCACTGAAATGCTTTGATGTTTCACTTATATTTACTGTCATCTACCACATTTGCTTATTTCCGATCTGACGAAGAAGGGCAACCTTCGAAAGCTAATCAAGAAATATATTAAGTTATGTCCAATAAAAAAGGTATCATCTTATTTTCTTTTCCATGTTTTATTTTGTTTTATTTCTATTGATGATCACTAATAATACCTAACATTCTATTTGCTTTCTTAGCCGCCACAGCACACTGAGCAGAAGGTTTCAACGTATCATCAGCGACGATACCTAGATCCCTTTCTTGGTCGGTGACTCCTAACGTGGAACCTTGCATGACGTAGCTATAATTCGGGTTCTTCTTTCCCACATGCATCACTTTGCACTTGCTTACATTAAACGTCATTTAGACTCCCAGTCTCCCAGTCTTGTAAGGCCCTCTTTTAATTTTTCACAATCCTCCCACAATTTAACAAGTTTGAATAATTTGTGTTGTCAGCAAATTTAATTATCTCACTAGTTACTCCCATCTCTAGGTCATTTATAAATATGTTAAAAAGCAGCGGTCCCAGCACAGACCCCTGAGGGACCCCACTAACTAACTTATGTTAGGCGTAGCTCCTCTAGGATTGAGTTCCAGATTGTGAGGGACACTCTGGCGGGCATCATGTCATACAATTTCCTTTGATGAGGGTACAGATGGTGGTGCTCCTTGGGGGGATCTTAGGGGCCTCAAAAGCATGTACAGGGCCAACTTATGGGGTCTTTTACTAAGCATGCACCATTTCCGGCACTACAAAAATAGTTTTATTTTTGTAGCGCCAGTGTTTATCTGGTGGTTATTGAACAGTGCCACGCACTGCCCGGTTACTGCTGGGTTAGCGTGGGAGCCCTTACCGCACCTCAGTGGTGGGCAAGTAATGCTATCCCCGAAATGGCTGCATGGCAAGTGCTTCACTTGCTGCACAGACATTTCTTTAAAAAAACAGCCTTTTACCTGCTGTGGGAAAAGGGGGCCTCAGCGCACATCAAAAACACACACTGTTGCCAGCGCAGGTCCCCTTTTGCTGCAGCTTAGTAAAAGGACCCCTCAGTCTTTAGGTACCCTGGCCCATTTTGTCTCAGGGCCTTGAAATCAAAGATAGAGTTTTAAATTTGGCCATGTAGAGTATTGGTAGCTAGTGCAGTTCTCATGGAAAGGATGTGATGTCATCATGCCATTTTGAAAATTTCTATCAATCGTGCTGCAGCATGTTGAAGCAGAGATGGATCTTGTGCAAACTCTTTTTGGTTTTCCCAATGTACAGAGCATTATAATAATTTAGCCATGACTATATCATGGCATAGACCACTGAAATCAGTCTCGTCTTTTTGATATACTGAGAGATTTTGTATTATGCAGGGATAGAAACAGGTTTTTAAAGGTTATTTGAATTTGTGGAATCAACGTAAGTGATGAGTCTAGCAGTATCCCAATATTTCTGACCTGTGACTTTAGGGGGAGGTACCCATGTTCTTGCATAAATGTTGTGTTCTTGCAAGGTTCTCAGGAGACCACTAGCAATCACATTGGTTCCTTACCTCGTAGCTGGATTAAGAGACATTCTGAATCAATCAGGTGGAGATGATGACTTTGCACAATCTGATTGTCTCTCAGATCAAGGCTGCTATCCCTCTACCCCACTTATCTAGTGTTGGTTAATGCTAGATGTTGAATCCTGTTGGGCATGGTTTGGTCAGTTGGACTCCTCTGCTTTCATCTAGCCAGTTCTCAGTTATTCTCAGGTTGTCTAACGGATATTTACTGATGGCATCATGAATCATAGGAAGTTTTTTTTAGTTGACCTAGCATTTACCAAGCCTAAGTTTCCAAGTTGTGGTTTGTTAGTGATAGGGATACTAGATGGTCATAGGACAGGTATAGTAACTGGGTGAGTGATGGCAGAAAGGTTGTTTTGCCTCTGGGTTTGCGCCTTCTTGGCAGACAGGGGGAGGCTATAGTTTATTCTTCCCCCAAATTAATGAAATGTGAAGGCATCTTTGGTTTATGGGGCCAAATCACATTCCTGTTCTTAAGATAGATGATGGATCTTTCAGTGTGTATGTATGTCAGAGGGCAGTTTGTTTGTTCTCAGCAGTTTTACTGGACTAAAATAACTTCTTGTTAAAAATAAAGAAGAGATCACAGAGCTCTCTAGCTGTGCAGTATACAGAAAACCAATTTGTCTTTGGCAGCATTTAACAGTGGGGGAATTTAAAGATTAGTTGTGTTGATTTTACACAGCCCAAGAACAAAGTGAGAACTTCTCATTGTGTGCCAGTGAGCTGTTTCTGATTCCTGCATCAGTTTCTATATGGCAGTGTGCAAACAAAATCAGCTTCCAGTGCAGGGATTTAAAGAATGTAAATGAATTGTTACCTTCTGCGCATTCTCTGAGCCCTGCTTTGCATTTTTTTCCTGATAATTTCCTCTTACAGCTGTATTTTCCCAGCTTAATTGCAGTAAATAGTTTTCCATGTAAAACTGTTTAATATTCTATAGTGATAAGTGGAGGAGTGGCCTAATGGTTAGTGCAGGGGGTTGCGGATCTGGGGAATCAGGTTTGATCTCTGCTGCTGCCCAGCGGTTGGCAGTGGGTTGAGACCTTGGGGAACCGGGTTCAACTCTCTCTGCAGCTCCGTGTGACTTTGGGCAAGTCACTTAACCCTCCAAAAATGATAGAACTATTCCCACTTCACTCCTTTAATTCGCATTCACATAGACAGTGGTTAGACAAAGCTATTAAATGATGTTGACAAAAAGGTTCTTGACAACAAAAAGATTTTTTATTTCCTTTTTTTTCCTTTTTCCTTTTCTATTTTTCTTTTTTACTTTTTTAACCTTGACAAGAAATCTTTGTGCGGGAAAAAGCCTCTGTACGTCAGCGGACTGAAAATGCTTTAGTTTGCACAGACTCGCTGAACTGACTTTTCACTGGCAAAAAAACCTGCTGGATTTTTCTTGTGTTCTAACAATTCAGTTGTTTCAAATGACAGTGAGCCTTTTTGAGTCATTTTCCCTTGCATATAATTTTTTGAATGATTTTCACTTGCATTTAAAAATACTCTGATTCTTCTAAATACATTTAAGTTAAGGAAGCAAATTCACTCAGTCACAAAAGAAAGACCTAAAGCCATTACTTATCTTTAGGGCTCAGTTAGCCTACGGGGTCCCGTTTCGCCTTCCTCTAAACATCTGCTTCGTCAGGGATTGTTTAAGGCTGTGCTTCCAATGTTTCTCAATTAGCGTCCTTATTCAGTGCTTCTTGTCAGCGCCCTTGCTACAATTGAAGCGCGTAAGGACGCTGACAAGAAGCATTGAATAAGGGGATGGGACAACTTCCCTGTGAGGAAAGGCTAAATCTGCTGGGGCTCTTCAGCTTGGAGAAAAGACGGCTGAGGAGATATGATAGAGGTCTATAAAATAATGAGTGGAGTGAAACAGGTAGACGTGAAGTGGCTGTTTACGCTTTCCAAAAATACTAGGACTAGGGGGCATGCAATGAAGCTACAAAGTAGTAAATTTAAAATGAATCGGAGGAAATCTTTCTTCACTCAACGTGTAATTCAACTCTGGAATTCATTGCCAGAAAATGTGGTGCAGGCAGTTAGCTTAGCGGAGTTTAAAAATGGTTTGGATGGCTTCCTAAAGGAAGAGTCCATAGACCATTATAATGGCTTGATGGACCTTTGGTCTGTCCCAGTATGGCAATACTTATGTACTTATAAACTGCTTTGATCCAGCCCAGGAGAGCGCTGACTTTAGAATTCAAAGACTGGTGGATATTATTATGAACTCCCCCTGAGGCAGCATTGAAACCGGGGTAACGACATGTGACCACTACCTGTGTTTGAATTCTAAAGTCAGCGCTGTCCTGGGCTGGATCAAAGCAGTTTATCTCCTATCCAGTGGAAGAAGCTAAGTGACATTTTTTCTATATATACAGGCGGGGCAAATGCTTATTGTTGCTATTGTAGTATTTCAGTTTTTGGAATTGTAAGGTTATGGATATAGGACTTTACCATTGAACATTAAAAGTCCTCAGTTTTTTTTGCTACAGTGTTTTTTCTCCAATAGGGAGGTTTTTACACTGTAGCTGATTTTGGAGGCTATAATAAAATCTATGATGATGAGTCCGTTAAAGGGTAGACCATCTCTGTAGGCACCCTGGATTCTTGAGGTTTCTTTTCTTTAAATTGAATTAACTGTTTATCAAGTCCTTTATCCATCACATTATAGTGAGATCAATTTTTGATGGGTAGTTTCTATAATATTAATCCATGACCATTAATACAAACGTTGTCTGTTTTACTGCTGCGGTAAAAATGTCCTTAGCATGTAGGAAAAACCCGCTCAAGGGTGCACTAAGGCCACTTTTTTACTGCAGCTTAGTAAAAGGACCCCTGAGATTTTTTTATCTTATAGAATACCTGATTTTTGCCAGATGCAATCAGTATTTTTTCTTACGCTAACCTTTTAGGTAGAGGCTTGTTTGTAACTCAGTCCTATAATCTTACTGATTTTTTTTTACTGTATGTTTTATCTGTATGCAGTTAATAAATATTTTAAATAAATAAATAGCTAAATAAATAAATAAATGTATGTTACCTTGATGAGATATTTGGATGTGCATCGATCTAGAGACATTTTGGACACATTCCCCTTCCCTCTTCCCTCCTGGTTTCCCTACTCCTTCTGTCAATTCCTACTCTTCCCCATTATCACTTGTAGGTTTTCCTGCTGTATTAGCGTCATTTTACTGTATTGGCATTTGCCTCTGTGGTGCGCTGTAAGCCACATTGAGCCTGACATTGTTGGGAAACTGTGGAATACAAATGAGATAATAAATAAATAAATAAATAAAATTTACTATTGTCATAATCTGAATTTGTAGCTTATTTATTTTTTGTCTCTGAAAACGAGGTTTAGATAATATTAAAATAAGAACATTGGCATTACTTAGCAAATTACTAATAAGATTATTTTATTTCTAGGATTTTGACACTTGTGAAATTTATGGCATCACGAATTAGCGTGCAGGCTTTTATAACATCGTGGTTATGCTTTCCTGCTTTTTTCCAAACAGTTAAAGCTGCACCAAGATCTCCAGATAGACGTGCAAGTCGGGGCACTCATTCTCAAACCAGCTCATTCTCTGCCCCGCCCTCACTTGCCAGCAAGGAAAACCTCCCAGTTCTGAACACTAGAATAATCTGCCCAGGTAGGGAACATTTTTTTCTCCTAAGATAAACAGGATGACAAGGCATGTGAGTGAAGTCATCTCATAGAAAACTGTTTCCATAGAAAACTGGTGTCCAGTCCTCACCGGGGAAATGCTGTTGTGAGACAAGGACTGACCAGCCTGAAGAGAGGGGAGGTCAGGGTCAGCCATGTGAAGGGTGCAGAGACTATTTCTGAGCAGTCCTAGCCTGTGGCTGGGAGAAAGAACTGGTGTCTGGTTCTCACCGGGGAAATGTTGTGGTGTGACAGGGACTGACCATCCTGAAGAGAGAGAGAGGGGGTCAGGATCAGCCATGTGAAGGGTGCAGAGACGGTTACTGAGCAGTCCTAGCCTACAGCTGGGATCAGGTGGGGAATTAATCTGGTCAGAGAGAGGTTCATTAAGGGCACAACTCTAGGCTGTGTCCTGGAAATGCTTGTTCAAACTTATGAGAAACGTATGAAGCGCTATGGACGTAAAATACAAGCTGGGTTAGGGAAGAAAAGAGAAACCCTTCCTATACTGTTTTTGTATGAATTCTTTTGGGTTTATTTTTTCCTTTGAATCCTGAAGCACATGTCAGGGGGACTTGTGCTGTGTTTTGGAGACTGAACTTTGCTTATGGAATCTAATTCTTTGTGCTGAATAAAAGCTCTTTATGTTTTTGAACCTGGTTGCTGTATAAGTGTCTGAGCTGGAGAGTTGGAAATCCTGGACCTGAGCGGGATCTGGACATGGGGATTTTTCCCGCCCTTTTCCAAGGAAAGTGTAAGAGGGAGCAGACCTAGTGATACAGACCATGCCACACCGAGGTGTGACATTATAACCCCAAGATAGTGAAAAGATCTTCCTACCCACTTCAGTGGGAAAGGCCTTCGCCATCCTTAGCCATGCACCCCTTCTCTCTGCAGAGCCTCTGATTTCTCCAGATTAAGTTTAAAGCCGGAGAAATCCCCATGCATTCTAACAGCGCAGAATCCCCATGCATTCTAACAGCGCAGCAACTAAGGTAGGTTCACCACATGAACCATTCATTGATTGGCGAAAGCTGCTATTTTAAAAGTATCTGCGCCCAGTGTAAGGCCTTGTATGTTAAGAGTCCTCTGAATGTCTCAACTCAAGAAGTCCATGGTAAGAACAAACAAAAGGGGTGATAATGGGCAGCCCTGTCTGGGACTTCGATATATAGAGAAGGGTGAGGAAAGTAGACTATTCATCTGCACCTGAGCCTGAAGAACAGTATATAAAGCATGTATTGTTTCCTGAAAAATCCACATACCCCATATGCGTCCAAAACCCCAAACAGAAAGTCCCACACCACCTGGTCTTAAGCCTTTTTAGCATCGAAACTTATTAGCATGGAGGGGGTAGACTGACAACTTGCCAACTCCAAAGTGGTAAGATTCCTCTATCACGTCCAGGAGAACTAAGGACAAATGATTAGCCAAGACCTTAGCAAATAATTTGGCTTCATAATTAAAGCAATGAAATAGGCCAATGGGTTTTCAAGTCACGGCCAGGTTTTGGCAGAACAATTATCTGGGCAAGCTGAAGTGACTCAGGCAATTGTCTTGCTGCCACTATGGAATTGAACATTGATATCAGCGGGGTAAAAACCTCAGTTCTCATCATCTCATCCCAAAGGAGCACCTCTATATAGCCAAGAATGCCTCCTCCTCCCAAAAAGGGGTGTTCAGCATGTTCAAATTTCCCTGGTCCAACCTCTGGAGGTCTAGGCTAGACAAATACATAGAACTTTCCAATGGTGGAGATGCTGGGAGTGAATATAAATGAGCATAATAGGCCTTCATAATTATATTAATTGTAATATCTCTATTCTCCAAATCCCCATGGGAAGAATATAAGGCATTTATTTTAAAGGGACCTTGTTGAGGGTGAACCAAGTGTCTTGTCAGCATTCTTGTATAATTGATATTTAAAATAAATGAGTGACTTTTGTGTGTTGTGGTGTATCAGTTCATTTGTTGCAATTCTAAAAGCTAAGTCTTGAGCTGAGTACTGTGGTTTGTCCCATAGAGACGCCTCAATCCGTGTGACCTCTTGCTGCAGATGAAGTAACTCCCACTCTCTAGCCTTCCCTTGATGACTGCCATAAGCTATAATTTCTCCTCGTAGCACTGCTTTAGCATGAGCAGCATTCATTTCTTTATATAACTGCCATTTCTGCGAGAGAAAGTCTAAAAATTTCCTGTCCCCATAAAAATGGATAGAAAACCGCCACTGAAAAGATTTTGTAGGTACCCTGGAGAGCTCCAGTTGAGTGTGAACTATGGCATGGTCTGATATTTTAATGGGGTCTACTTCAGCCCCTTGTATAGCCGTGAACAAATCTCTCGAGACACAAATGTAATCGATCCTGGACATAATGGAGTGCAGTCAAGACAAATGTGTATAATCTCGGACCACAGGATATAGAATGTGCCATACATCCACCATGTCCAGAATCTCACATATGCCCCTAGACCCATGGCAGGATCCCCCAGATTTCCCATATGATCTATCTAGCATTGGATCTCCCACTTCGTTGAAGTCTCCGTCCACCAAATAGGGAAGGGAAAGGGAATGGGACTTATATACCGCCTTTCTGTGTTTTTTTCCAACTACATTCAAAGCGGTTTACATATTATATACAGGTACTTATTTGTACCTGGGACAATGGAGGGTTAAGTGACTTGCCCAGAGTCACAAGGAGCTGCAGTGGGAATTGAACCCAGTTCCCCAGGATCAGTTCCCACTAGGCTACTCCTCCACTCCATCAAAACTCAGGAGGTGATGAATAATTTGCTTATAAAAATACTTACTGTAGCAGTTTGGTGTACCAGTAGTGTACCTTACCAGCATTCATAAAAATTAATTGATTTTGACAGGTGACATGCGCACTTCCAGGTTTTCAGCCAATCAGAAATGAGGACACACCCACACCATGCCACTTGGATGATTTCACCAGATATGATGACCCTTCCCAAGCCCTGCCTCTTTTGCATAGCCCCGACCCTTAGAGATGGTCGACCTAAATGTTGAGATGGTCAACCTTAGAGATGGTCGTCCCCGGTTTTCAGCCATAATGGAAACCGAGGATGCCCATCTCAACAATGACCAAATCCAAGCCCTTTGGTCATGGGAGGAGCCAGCATTCGTAGTGCACTGGTCCCTCTGACACAGCAGGACACCAACCGGGCACCCTAGGGGGCACTGCAGTGGACTTCAGAAATTGCTCCCATGTGCATAGCTCCCTTACCTTGTGTGCTGAGCCCCCCAAAACCCACTCCCCACCACTGTACACCACTACCATAGCCTTTATGGGTGAAGGGGGGCACCTACATTTGGGTATAGTGGGTTTCGGGTGGGTTTTGGAGGGCTCACATTATCACCACAAGTGTAATAGGTAGGGGGGATGGGCCTCGGTCCGCCTGCCTGAAATGCACTGCACCCACCAAAACTGCTTCAGGGACCTGCATACTGCTGTCATGGAGTTGGGTATGACATTTGAGGCTGGCATAGAGGCTGGCAAAAAAATGTTTTAGTTTTTTTTTAGGGGGGGGGGGTTGGTGACCACTGGGGGAGTAAGGGGAGGTCATCCCCGATACCCTCCGGTGGTCATCTGATCAGTTCAGGCACTTTTTCACAGTTTGGTCGCAAGAAAAAATGGACCAAGTAAAGTCAGCCAAGTGCTCGTCAGGGACGCCCTTCTTTTTTCCATTATCGACTGAGGATGCCCATCTCTTAATCACGCCCCAGTCCTGCCTTCACCTCGATGCCGACACGCCCCCGTGAACTTTAGTCATCCCCGCGACAGGAAGCAGTTCAGGACGCCCAAAATCGGCTTTTGATTATGCCGATTTGGGCGACCCTGAGAGGACACCCATTTCCCGATTTGTGTCTGAAGATGGGCGCCCTTCTCTTTCGAAAATAAGCCTGATAGTGATGCCCCTTTTTCAAGATGGCGATGGCAGCCACTACTATATGCTTCATGTTTCTACTACTAGCCACCCTCTTGGATGGGGTCATGTGACGGGAGATTACATCAAAAAACCCTGAGACCACCCCCTAAAGCCTTGGCGGAATTTAGTCATGAATGCACACCTTAACCTTTTTATTTCTTACAGGAAAGAAAATTTACTTTTTTTTTCCTTTTTCTTATAATTTTTTTCTTTCAAAAGGATACCTTGTGCTTAATTTTAAAGCTGTTCCTTCACTTTTTTCCTTACAGGAAAGAAAATATGCATTTGTTTTCTTTCAAAGGGATACCTTGTGCTTACTTTTAAAACTGTTTTTACTGAATGACAGCTGTTTTAGGTTTTAAAACAAAAAGAATAGACTGATCCTCTTTCTCCTCTTTTAGCTTACATAAGAATGCAAGAGCTGGCCCCCCTCCTGTTTTCAAGAGACAGCTGTGTAAGATTGTGCCCTAAATGGCTGAAGTAAGACAGAGAAAATGCCAGGGGGTTGCTTGTGTAAGAGCCGAGCCACTTCAAGAGGAAATCTCCTTTTGTAACTCATCTCTCAAGGCAGAGTGCTGCTGCTTTGTGCCTTCCCCTCCCCTCCCCTCCCCTCTCCCTCCCTCCTAGCTAGCAACAAAAACTTACAGACAGAATCACAACTCTACCAAAAGACAGATGAATTTAAAAAGTTACAGAGAAGCCACATTTTTTTTCTTTTCAACGCTTTTATTTTAAATTAATAAAGTGGAATGGCATGCTTTTCCATAGGTATTGTTTTCCCCCTTTCTCAGCAGTTCGAAAGGAAAAAAATGTCACTTTATGCATCCCCCCAGACTCCCACCTTTCGTTCTGTCTGCAAAATCAAACTAAATACATGGAATCCTGGCTCTAAGCAGAAAAGCATTTATTTTTCATTTAAAATAAAAATATTGAAAAGAAAAAAAAAGTTGGCTTGTCTGTAACTTTTTAAGTTCATCTGTCTTATGATAGAGCTGTGATTATCCCTGTAAGTTTTGTTGCTAGCTAGGAGGGAGGGAGGAGGGGAGGCACACAGCAGCAGCGCTGTGCTTTGAGAGATGAGTTAGAAAAGGGGATTTCCTTTTGAAGTGGCTTGGCTGTTACACAAGCAACCCCCTGGAATTTTTTCTGTCTCACTTCAGCCATTTAGGGCATGATCTCACACAGTTGTCTCTTGAAAACAGGAGGTGGGCCAGCTCTTGCATTCTTATGTAAGCTAAAAGCAAAGAGGAGGAGGAGGGTCGGTCTATTCTTTTTGTTTTAAAATTTAAAACAGCTGTCATTCAGTAAAAACAGTTTTAAAAGTAAGGACAAGGTATCCTTTTAAAAGAAAACAAATGCCTATTTTCTTTCTCGTGAGAAAAAAGTGAAGACAAATTTTTAAAGTAAGCACAAGGTATCCTTTTGAAAGAAAAAAATTATAAGCAAAAGAAAACAAAAATGTCTATTTTCTTTCCTGTGAGAAAAAAAAGGTTAAGGTGCACACACAGGACTAAGTTCCACCGAGGCAGTAGGGGGCAGTTTTTTTATGTCACTTCCCATCACATGACCCCATCCAAGATGGCAACTAGTAGTAGAAACAGGAAGTGATGTGATGCATACAGTAGTGACCGCCAGCTTGAAAAGAGTGTGGCTACACTATCACTTCCTGAGCTGGCACCAAAAGGGGTGGGGCTATACAAAAGAGAGTTGTGTTTGGGACAGGACAAGGTGTGAGTTTATGGAAAAGGGGTGGGGCTTGGGCAGGGTCAAATGGCATATTTGGTGACATCATCCAAGGGGGAGGGATGGGGAGTGGGCATGGCTTGGGCATGTCCTCACTTCTGATTGGCTGAAAACCCAGACTTGTGCGTGTCACCTGTCAAAATCAATTAATTTTGATGAATGCTAGAGAAATACACTCCTCACATTGCAAAGAAGCAGTGGTTGGTGCTCAATAGTAAAGTGTACTATCACAAATTTACCAGCATAAGCATCATCATGATTAACTTTGTGTAGTAACTTGGATGCCGTTCCTGATTAATATGATAACTCCAGCCTTTTTGTCTCGAGAGGTAGATTCAAAGTAAGCACCTACCCACCAGTAGCATAATTTCAGGTGTTCTTTAGCATCCAGGTGGGTTTCCCGCAGGAGGGCAATAGTCACCTTCTTTTGATTCAATGCCTGGAGTATTTTTTGACGTTTACCTGTTGATGATATACCACCAACATTCCAGGACATTATAGTAAAAGGCATTACGTGACTGCAGATACCATAAGTTGCATAGACATGAGAACTGCTGTAAAGGAGCTATGGGGACATCCCAGCCAGTAACCTTGCCACTCTAACCAAGCCAACAGTGATTGCAGAACCACTCACCAGCCATACCAGGAACCCCTGCCTTTGCCAACTTTCTCCCACTCGTCCCCCAAAACCTCTATCTCCTCACCAAGAACCCCTGCCTTTGCCAACTTTGCTCTCCCCTCTCCCACTCATCCCCCCCAAACTCCCTCTCCTAAAGGGCACCTTTAGGCGCTTGACTTCCGTGCCCCTTCCCACTTGCCCCTCAACATTATAAAGAAGAATAACTGCAGAGCTACCCACCCTACTCTATCAAACAAGATGAACTACAAACACTCTGTCATATCAGGGCTTGGTCAAATCATCTAGAGTAGAAATCCAAACCAATAGATACTACACTTGTTGTTGGACATATAAAACCCTCATGTATTAGTGCACTGTCTCAGTACGCTGGGTCTACTAAGGTTCCAACAGGAGATCTGAGATTAAAAGCAATTCATGTGGATGGACTAAGCTTGTCTCGCTCCTATTGGTCCACCAAGACTTGAACCGCCACTACTGTATCATAAAACTATGGGGCATCATTATGGTACACATGTAATCTAGCTGGATGCGGCAAATTAAAACGCACTTGTAATTTATGAAGGCAGCCGCACAAAGGAGCAAACTGTTTGCAATAGAGCAAGACTTCAGGTGAGTAATCCTGAAAACAGAGAATATTATGTCCTTCATTCTCCAAAAGTTTTACTACCCCTGATAACAGACAAGATCTTCACTTTATGATGGTAATTAAGAAGTTTAAGGATCACAACTCGGGAGCATCCCATGGTCAGTCTTTAGGCCCCAAACGGTGTGCTCGCTCAATTCTCAGAGGACTGGCCGTTCTTTGATGTTGCAGGATTCTAGGAAACCAGGCCTCTAAGAATCCATGTAGTTCAGCTTCCAAGACTGATTCAGGTGAGCCCACTAAGCGCAAGTAGGCACCTTTCCCTGCAAACACTTGAGTTCTGATGAAGATTCCTGTGCAGATGTCTCCATGTCTCCCACTCTTTGCTGGAGGTCTTTCGGCAGAGTTGTGAAATGACTCTCCGTACCATCCAGCTTGTCAAGAATTTTTTGCAGCTGTCTCCCCATGGTGTGCTGCACGGCCAGGCATACTCCCGCTGCAATTTCAGCCGTCAACTCAGAGCCTGATGTAGGAGAGGGAGGAGTGCTTTGTTCAGCCATTTTAGAATACCCACCTTGACCCTTCTCCTTGTCTTTTTTGAGCACCTTAAATGCTATGGCACTGTTCAGCCCAAAAGGTAACAATAAATGATCAAGCACTGGTAAGGGGGGGCTGAGACTTTCAGCTCGCTGAGGCACCACCGTAGGATGACAGTGATAACTGTCTGCAGGAACCAGTTTGAAAGATGAAAAGTGAGCATTCTATAAGCAAACTCATGGGCTGAGAACCACAGGTATAGAGGACCCGAGAGCTCCACTGGTAACACGCAGAAATGAAAGTAAAAATGCAGCTAATTTGATGAGGAACTATTGTCCCCGATTACAAAGAGATCAGTGGACTTGCAGCTGGTAGTGGTTTAGGTGGTAGTGACTGGAGATTACCCCCGGAGTATGTTGCCAACAAAGATATCCAAAATGTTCAGGAGGGGAAGCTACAAGGTGGCTGGGTATAGGCACTGTGGTTTGCAATTAAGGGCAGCAACTCTCGACTGCTGAGTAAGCTCCCTCGGATGGGGTCCAGCAGATCATCAAAACTGTGATTCAACTCGGCCTGTGCACAGCAAGGGTAACACAGACACCATTCGATGCCTGGAGCGGCATTCTCCTCCACGCGTGTCCCTTGCAGGGTAACCAGCAAGATGGCTTGGCACTGCTGCTGATCGCCACACATCTTTTGGTCTCCTGCTGCCTCCGCTTTCCACCAGAGTCGCACCTGCGCTTGCTCTCTGCCACCTAAGCCAGCCGGTCCTGCTTACCACACTCCACTCACGAGTTACAGCTGTCAATAGAGCCCCAACCGTCAGCACTCTCCCAGGGAAGAGTCCAAGTCTCTGCTGGCCCCTGCAGGGGCTTCTCAGTGTTATACTGCCAAGGGGAGTCGAAGAAGCTTTCCAGGGAATCTGCTCGACCCAGAGCCCTTCAGCAGCCTTTGCTGAGTCTGTTTTCATTGGCGGGTAGCTGGTAAGTGGGCTTTAGTGAGAAAGGGCTGCTGGAGCTTAGCATGTAGCGGCCATCTTGGCCAGCAGCTCCACCAAATGTTCCATAGAAAATGCTTTTTTAAAAAAAGTAAAAACACTACTACTACTACTTATTATTTCTATAGCACTACTAGACATACGCAGTAGTTGTACTTATAAAACATGTTTATCTTGCCTGTTGGCTGTGTTGTTGTTTTTACCTCTTATTGTTGGAGAGAACCCTTAGCTATGAATTCCTACACATGTGACTAGTGATCCTGCTGGCTCTTGGAGAACCAATGTTGCTTAGCTGCAAAGATGGCAAAAAGATCTGTCACATATACCAGTCCTTCTCCACTGCTGGAGTTTTTTTTTTTAATACTTTTAGCTGATATGGAAGCCTGAGGGGGCTCTGTAAAACAGTACAATGCAGGGAAGTTTGTGCAGGAACTTGGCTTTGCAATGATTATGGGGTGGCCTTATGACATAGTGGCAGTGTTATATGCTGCTGTGTAGAAGACTCAGTCATAATTCCTGTGCCAGACTTCTGGAGGCAGTCCTTTCCCTCATGGAGCCTAGAGGGGTAGGTGTTTGGTCCTCCAAACCCCCTTGCCAGAGCCCATGGGCACGTGCTTGGTGTGATGTTCTTTGATATATTCTTATATGGCCCCTGCCAGCGGGGGAGTAAGATTCTTTTCCTTACCACTCCTTAGTGACCCTTCAGCTCCCCTATTCTTGTTAGGGCAATAAAGTTCTTCCCAAAAAAAAAAAGAAGAAGAAGAAGAAACACACTGAGAAACACCATGGGGCAAAGAGGTACACCACTGGTCAGAACAGGTGGCAGGAAGACTTGGGAGCCTCAAGTAAGGTCCTGGATAGATCCCAGGTGTGGCGAGAAAGGGTCTCATGTAGCCTGAGTCATCAGGGATTCTGGGCAGGTGTAAATGTTTGGCCTGTGGCAGCAGAGCACTTTTGCTGGCTCCTCCTGCCTCGAGTGCAGTGAGAGTTCAATTTCAACTTTCCTGGTCCTAGAAAGTCTCCTGGTGGTGGAGCATACTGAAGATGGGCCTTTCCTTGATGCTGCTATGCCAGCCATGGGTTCTGCTGTCTTTGTCAGGAACTGTGGATATCTTATCTTCTCGCCTCAGTGATGTGCTGTATGGTGGGGCTGGCATACCCAAAGTGGGCATGGAGGAGTCCCCAGGCCACCCCATACAGGTGGTGGGGTCTGGGGAACACCCAACAGGTGCACATTGGGAAGAATAATCCAAATCATAGTTACTTGATGTTAGGGACTACCTTAGGAGTCAGCACCCAAGAAAAAGTTCTAGGTGTCATCATAGACAATGCACTGAAATCTTCTGCCCAGTGTGCGACGGCGGCCAAAAAAGCAACGAGGAGGCTAGGAATTATTAGGAGAAGAATAGAGAATAAAACAAAGAATATCATAATGCCTCTGTATCGCTCCATGTGAGACTTCACTTTGAGTATCGCGTACAATTCTGGTCAACGTACCTCAAAAAAGATGTAGCGGAATTAGAAAAGGTTCAAAGAAGGGTGATCAAAATGATAAAGGGGATGGAACTCCTCTCATAGGAGGAAAGGCTAAATAAGTTAGGGCTCTTCAGCTTAGAAAAGAGATGGGGGGGGGGGGAATACAATAGAAGTCTACAAATCTGTGTGCGCTGGGCGTGGGAGCAAGCTCTGCCCATTAGAGGCCACATCAGATGCCGTGGAGATTTTCCTACAGTGCCCCATCACTCAGCACACAGCCTAAGGGGCAGGTGCGTGCTTTTGTGCACTGGCTTTGAGTACGGTAAAGTTGGAACTTACTAAGAGGCTTACTAGGGATCATATGGTTAATATTAGCCCTCTCCTCAAGTCACTCACTGTCTTCCTATCCGTTTTCTGCATACAGTTCAAACTCCTCTTATTGACCTAGAAGTGCATTCACTCTGCAGCTCCTCAGTAACTCTCCAATCTCATCTCTCCCCACATTCCTCCCCGGGAACTCCGTTCACTGGGTACACCTCTCTTATCTGCACCCTTCTCCTCCACTGCTAACTCCAGACTCCGTTCCTTTTATCTTGCTGCACCATATGCCTGGAATAGACTTCCTGAGCCGGTATGTCAAGCTCCATCTCTGGCCGTCTTCAAATCTAAGCTAAAAGCCCACCTTTTTGATGCTGCTTTTAACTCTTAACCCTTATTCGCTTGTTCAGAACCCTTATTTTATCATCCTCACTTTAATATTCCCTTATCTCTTATTTCTCCTGTTTGTCTGTCCTAATTAGATTGTAAGCTCTGTCGAGCAGGGACTGTCTCTTCATGTTCAAGTGTACAGCGCTGCGTACGTCTAGTAGCACTTTAGAAATGATAAGTATTAGTAGTAGGTTAATAATAATTTCAAATCTCTTCCCTTGGCTCATACTTTGTTTGAACATTGTTTATTATCTCTTGTCTCTGCTTTCTGTGTAAATGCCAGATCTGTGAATAACAAGATTCTTTTCCTACAGGATCTCTTGGCTGCCTCAGATCTGGGTTTTATGTTCATTTCAGAGACCTTGATTATCTGAGAAAAATAGTTCTATTCTCATCTTTGTCTAGTTGGTTCTTATATACTTTATTCAACCAGGAAAGATACAAAAGAGGGTGGCTTAGTGATAATTTAAGACATTTTTTTAATTAACCCTTGTATCTTCTGGAATATCTCCTGGTTTAGAATTTATGTTATGTTAATTTCAGGATGATCTTTGTAATGGTTCCAATGATATAAGCTCTAATGTTTTAGGCATTCTTCTTATTTATCGTCCCCCCCGGTTCTTGGATTAAATCAGAACAGGAATTGCATGACATTATTGCTTAAGCTTCATGTCAGTTCCAAGACTAATTGTTGTGGGTGATTTAAACATTTAGAAGGCATAAATGATTTTAATACTTTGGATTTTAAAGGGGTTTTTTTTACAGTCATGTGGCTTGACTTTAATGGAAGGTGGACCTACACATGAAAAGGGATATACTCTTGATTTTCTTGCTTGTAATCCATCACACTTGACTGATGCATGTGTATAGTCTTCTATCCCCTGGTCAGACCATTTTCAGTTAGAATTTTCATTGAATGTATGTTTAGACAGGCCTATTGTAAAGCAGGTTTCTAAGGTGATTTTGACCAGAGGTTGGGACCTAGATTCTCTTTCTGTTCTGGATAAAATTCTCCTGTGATATCTAAGAAAGGGAAAGCTCATAGAAACTCACCTTGGTTTAATTTAGATCTTAAGGGCGTCTTTTACCAAGGCATGCTCACGTTTTAGCGTGCGCTAAATGTTAGAGATGCCCATAGGAATGCATTAGCGTCTCTAACATTTAGCGCACCCACAAATTTTAGCACGCTCCAAAAACATGAGCGCGCCTTAGTAAAAGACCCTCTAAATTATTACAACTGTATTGTCGTAGACACGAGAGGCGATGGCGCAAACTAACAACAATGACTTGGAAATCTGCTTTTAGGCATTATAAAAGATATGTAGCAGAAGCTAGAAAAAATTATTACAGGCAAATGATAAATGATTGATGCTATCAACTGAATACTTCTTTGAGTTTAATCTTTAAAGTGAGTAAATTCTCAAGGGTTTCAGAGATTATGGTAAAGTTACATTGGCTTCCCCGTAGCTGAACGTATCATGTTTAAAGCACTTTGCTTACTATTTCAGATCATATATGGCATCTACTTACAATTATTGATAAATATGATTTCTAAAACCTTGTTTGGTCATTCTGTCAGGATTATGTGAATAGCTTATTCTTTGTCGTCCCCCTCCCCCCCCCTTTTAGCACAAATGTAATTCTTGAGAATATTAACACTATTTTTTCTGTTCTATTATTATACCTGTCTGGAATTTTCTCCCTGCAATTATCCGGTTAGAGCAGAATTACTTAAAATTCACGTAAATAGTTGAAAACATTTTTAGATATCCTTATATGTTGTTATACTTGTGTATGAAGTGCTTACTGCAATTGTGAGATTACTTTATTGTATACCGTGTTGAAGCCTTGTCTCAATGAAGTTACATGGTAATACTTTTAAAACAAATAGGAGGAAATATTTTTTCACTCAATGAATAGTTAAGCTCTGGAACTCACTGCCAGAGGATATGGTTACAGCGGTTAGCATATCTGTGTTTGGACACGTTCCTGGAGGAAAGGTCCATAGCTTGCTATTGAGATAGACGTGGGGGAAGCCATTGCTTGCCTTGGGATTGGTAGCATGGATTCTTGCTATTATTTGGGATCCTTCCAGGAATTTGTGACCTGGCTTGGCCACCGTTGGAAGCAGGATACCGGGCTAGATGGACCATTGGTCTGACCCATTATGGCTGTTCTTATGGATCCCATAGTGGAGTCCCTGGGGGCCTTAGGGCAAGAATGATTGATAGCCATTACCAAATGCTTCAAGTAGGCCTTAGCTGGTGATCAGCCCCAGGAATTTTCAGTTCCCCTGGGATCCTGTCCACGATTCTAAGCAACTGCAGTTCTGTGATTCCTCGGACCCTAAGGAAGTTCTTCTTCCACCTGAGTCCCCAGGAGAAGTTGCATGGGGGCTAGAGGAAGATGATCCCAAGAGCTGAGGAAGAGGATTCCACAGTTGTCTAGTTATTTAGACTGAAAGAGCTTATAGATTTGCTGACCACAGTTCTGTGGATCTTGTCACTGACCCAAGAGGACCCCTTAGGGACACCTTTTTGGAGGGTCTCAAGAGGCTGTTGAAGGCCTGTCCCCTTCATGTGGCTCTTGCCCATATGATCCTGATGGAATGGAGGCATCTGAGATCTTCCTGGGGCGCAAGGCTCCTGGCAGGCTTTAACCATTGCTGCGTGAGGAGCTTGACAAGTTTTCTTAGTCCAAATGTGGATGCCCTGGTCACAACAGTGACCAAGAGATGACCATCCCTGGTTGAAGGGAGATCTGCTGTAAAGGATGCTCATGACAGGAAGGTGGACCAGCTCCTAAAACAGGTCTTTGCCTCTTTGGCAGTCTGATCCAGGTCTCTATCTGCAGGACTACATGGCTTTTGCCCTCTTGCATTGGGCTAAACTGTTGCCAAAATTCCTGGATTCGGGCATATCTCAGTGTACCTCCACCATATGCTGTAAGTAGGACTGGATGAATTCAACCATTAGACATAGATCATGGAGTATACCTGAATAGCAAACCCATTGGTCTGGGTGGTCTAGCAGGAATCAAGGAAAGGAAATTAGCAGGTATAATAAACTTCAACTTAAATGCTATTATTTGTAGTAATCCAAATAACTATTGCTAGTAAATCCAGTTAGCTAAATGTTATTTGGTTATTATTTGATTGTAATTTATTGAGCACTTATGTATGCTGTTTTTAAATCTGGCACGCATGACGTGGCAGTTAATGTGTGTCCTTCTCTCCCCATTAGGTCTTAGAGCAGACTGGGCTGCCTCAATAGCAGGAAGTTCTATTATCAGCAAAATGTTGTTGCAAATATTGATCCCTTTGGTGCTACACCTTCAATCGATCCAGATCCAGATGCACTGTAAGAGGACTTTTTCACATTTTCTAAATGCAATTCAGTTTTCTTTTTACAACTCCCATAAGGCATTAATTGCTTGAATTAAAAGAAGGCCAAAACTATGTAATTTCCACATGCTTGTAACAACGGAAATGATTTAGATAACCTATGCTGCTGTCTTTAAAATAGTAATATTGTACCTTCAAACTTTTGTCTTCAATCAGAGAAGGCTATTCGGAAAAATGTGTTCATGAACTAACTACTTTGGAAGTTGGATAGATGCAAAGATTTCTTTGGAGTTCACCAATACGTGAGGAGCATCCTGAGAATGCAGGTATAAACCTCATATTCAGGACAGTACTGAGCAGTTTTATAGTTTATTTTATTAGATTCTTGATCTACTGCTTTTCTGTGGAACAATCAAAGCAGTTTCATAGTATATCACGTACTTTCTCTTGTCCCTAGGTGAGCTACATCTAAATTTTGTACTTGGGGCAATGGAGAATTAAGGGCTCTTTCACAAAGTGGCACTACCGATTAGTGTGCGTTGAATGTGAAGAAGCTCATGGAATTGAATAGGCGTCTTCATATTCAGTGCACGCTAACCAGTAAGCTGCCTTGTAAAGGAGCCTTAACTGACTTGCCAATGTTCCAAGGTAGCCACAATGAAATCAACCCAGTTCCCAGGTCTCAGCCCACTGCATTAACCGTTAGGCTACTCTTCTACTCTACTATTGGGCTAATTTTCAAAAAGAAAAAAAACGTTTAAAAGTGGCTAAGTAGCATTTGGATGTTTTTCTCACAAAAACGTCCAAATCAGTATTTTCGAAACCTATTGATAGGTATTGTTTTCTATGAAGTCACGTTAGAAAATGCCTATTCAGATTACAAAGAGGCGTATCTGGGGTGTTTCAAAGGGGGATTAGGGTGTGCCTAACCTTGGGCGTTTTACGAGCCATAATGGAAACAAACAAAACGTCAAGCACGTGTTTGGTCTAGACCCTGTTTTCAGAATGAATAAGCACAAAAGGTGCCCTTACGTGACCAGTGTGACCACTGGTTGGAATCAGGGGTGACCCCCCCCCCCCATACCCCACCAGTGGTCACTGATCCCCTCTCACCACACCAAAAAGTGTAATAAAAATATGACTTACCAGCCTCTATGACAGCTGCAGATATTAAAGTCAGGTCTATTAGAGCAGCAATCAAGTCCCCTGGATATATGTATCTCCCATCTGCCTGTCACACATGTGGTGGAAACTGAGACCCCCTCCATGGTCACTAAAACCCTACTGTACCCACATAATAGGTACCCCCTTAACCCATAAGGGCTATTGTAGTGGTGTACAGTGTGGGGTAGTGGGTTTTGGAGTGGCTCAGGGGACAAGATAAGGGAGCCAAGGTGAGACTGTGTACCTGGAAGCTTTTCATGACGTGCACAATCAGTGCCCTCTAGGGTGCCCCATTGTTCTCCTGGGGATGTTGGGGGACATCTACTAAAAATGCTGGCTCCTCCTACATCCCAATGTCATGAATCTGTACATTTTGCACTTATTTGGGGTTTTTGTTTTTTTGTTTTTTAATGGACCAAAAAAAAAGTCCAAACCACAAAACCTTTTTTGAAACAGTATGTTAAGATAGACATTTTTCTTTTTTGAAAATGATCATCTTTCCTATTTGGATTTTGGACATTTTGTGCAAAAAGTCCAAAATCAGACTTAGATGTCATATCGAAAATGCTCCTCTACATCAGTTCCTTAAAGGCTTCTTTGCAGTATTTTCTGTCTTTTGGTTCAGCAGATTATGGGAATAGTTTTACGTGTATTCATTTAACTATATGGACGTAGCTGAAAGTATATGTGTACTTTTGCTTTGAAAAGTATCCCAGGAAACTGTGCATACATTCTTACACCTGCTATTTGGTGCTCTTAGGCCCCCGATATTCCAATACAGCTGAGGTCCGAAGTTGGGCTTCTCAATTTGCACACTGTTTTCACCCAATTTAGGTGCCCAAGTCTTCAGCAGAAAATTCAACTTAATTTAAGAGTTTAAAAGTTATGCCAATAAATTTAGGACTATCAATCATTTGCCAAGATTTATGATCCCAGTGCTGAAAATCAGTGGTACGCTCCGAAGTTTATTCCCCTCTCCCCCAAATCCACCCTGCTGCCATTCACTTTTTATGCTCCCTAAATTTAGGAATTTGGTGAAATTTTGGGTATAAATTTAGACACTTGGCCCTAGTAAATTTTCAAGGAGGTCAATTTATGACCATAACTCTCAAAGTACTCCTTTTACAAAGCGATGCTACCAACTAGCATGCACTGAATGCGAAGAAGCCCGTGGGAATTGAATGAGCTTCTTTGCATTCTGCACACTGCTAATTGGTAGCACCACTTTGTAAAAGGAGCCCAAATTTAGGATCATAACTCTATTAAGAGGAGTGGCCTAGTGGTTAGAGCACTAGTCTTGCAATCCAGAGGTGGCCAGTTCAAATCCCACTGCTGCTCTTGTGATCTTGGGCAAGTTACTTAACCCTCCATTGCCTCAGGTACAAACTTAGATTGTGAGCCCTCCTGGGACAGAGAAATATCCAGTGTATCTGAATGTAACTCACCTTGAGCTACTACTGAAAAAGGTGTGAGTAAATATTAAGGGTCCCTTTTACTAAAACTTAGTTTGCTAACAGCCATTAGGGTGCGCTTAATGCCACACATCCATTTTATACCTATGAGCCACGTGATACATAGCGCATGCTAATGTCCATTACAGCATACTAGTTTTAGTAAAAGGGCCCCTAAAATATCAATCCTATAACTTTTCTGAGATAAAATATATTCATACTTCTGAAAATTTTAAAGTATGCATGCAAGTGAAGAATTCTGCCCCAGCCGCACCCTTAAGAATGCTGCCTCAAACACTAATGCAGACATACAGCCCCATTTTAGACATGTGCAGCAGCCTGAGACCCAGGGGAACCTGGTTCAATTCCCACTGTAGCTCCTTGTGACTCTGGGCAAATCACTTAACCTTCCATTACCCCAGGTACAAAATAAGTACAATACCTATATATGTAAACTGCTTTGATTGTAATCACTGAAAGGTGGTATATCAAATACCATCCCCTTTTCCTTTAACATAGGAATTGAGTTGTACAGGTCAGTGCATCTCAAGTTTCATCAGTATTTTGAACAGAATCTGCTGACATAGAGCTTGTTCTAAAATAGAGGAGAAATGATCATTTATGTGCTAGGAGCATGCAGCGTAAACATCCATTTTAGAAAAATATTGACACGTTAAAAGCCACCACATAACCGGTTATGGAGAAGTAGCCTAATGGTTAGTGCAGTGGCCTGACAACCTGGGGAACTAGATTTGATTCCCTTGTGACCCTGGGCAAGTCACTTAACCCTCCATTGCCCCAGGTCCCACTAGGGGCAGAGAAAGTACCTTCATATAATGTGTACAGCTCTGCATTTGTCTAGTAGCGCTGTAGAAATGATTATTACTACTACTTCTGGTTATGTTCTGCAGTGGCAAAATAACCAGCTATCTTTGCAGCCTTAGAATCATAGCTGGTTATTATCCCTTATTTCTCCAGTGGAGTGCCGCTCAATAGCAGCTGTTTACCAAATCATAAACATGCATGGTAACAGGTTTTACTCCCGATGTCGATCTTTTAAGACAGTGAAGATGTTTATTCCTCTTCTGAAATGGAGGATAAACATCTAAGAACTGGAGGACAAACATCTAAAAACTTGCTATGTTCTTTTCCCGCCCAAGACATGCTCAGACCACACCATTTGCACTTACTTGAGTTTGATATGTGCATATCCTGGCTTTATAAAATGGGGACTTAGTTATTTGTGCCATATAAACATAAATGTCTAAGTGCCAGTTTATGCCCATATCAAACTTGAACAAGGCTTGTAAAATGAGGACCATAGGCTATATGGGGGCATTTCTATAACATTTTTACACCCACTATGCACGTAAATATGTAGAGTTTATTTATTTATTTATTTATTTATTTGTTACATTTGTATCCCACATTTTCCCAACTATTTGTAGGCTCAATGTGGCTTACATAGCACCAGAGAGGCATTTGCAGACTCCGGTGAGAACAAATACAAAGTGATGTTGTGGTAAGATAAAATTCATGTGGCATGGCCACATTGGGGAAACGTACATCTGAAGAGTTGAGCTTTGTCCATTACGTACTTTAGTTGTGTTGTGTTGCAGGGATCAGGCATTTACGTTGGATCGGTAGGGTATGCCTTTTTGAGCAGGTTAGTTTTTAGTGATTTCCGGAAGTTTAGGTGGTCGTAAGTCATTTTCAAGGCTTTTGGTAGTGCGTTCCACAGTTGTGTGCTTATGTAGGAAATAGCATATACAAATGTTTGTGTGCACGTATGCACAAATATCTATCTAAACACTATTTTGCTAATATACACTTACATAGTGCATGTTTAAAAGGGGGCCATACACATGGACGAGACTTCCACTAACACACATAACTTACAGGATATTGTAAGTTATACATGTATCCAGTGACTTAGCCAGGAATATTTTACAGGGGGTGTATCTCCCCACTCACTCCACTTGCCATCCCCCCCACCCCAGCCTCCCACGCTGCACAATCATGTATACACTTAGGTGCAAACACACAGAGATACATGCAGTGGCATATTTATTCTAGGTTCATGTGTTGCGTTTGCACCCCCTGTCAGACCTGGCCCCGGTCCACTATCAACTGGACACCTACCCCAGCTACCTAATACAATCTGCCCCCCACTGCTTCATAACAGATCTCACATCCCACTTAAACTCAATGCTTCAACAGGGTATCTTCCCTAATGAAAAAGGCAACATCCTGCTCACCCCAATACCAAAAGACACCAAGAAAAAAACAAACGACATTACAAACTACCGCCCAGTAGCATCTATTTATTTATTTTTGTTACATTTGTACCCCGCGCTTTCCCACTCATGGCAGGCTCAATGCAGCGGGCAATGGAGGGTTAAGTGACTTGCCCAGAGTCACAAGGAGCTGCCTGTGCCGGGAATCGAACTCAGTTCCCCAGGACCACCACCCTAACCACTAGGCCACTCCTCCACTATCCCATTAGTAGTCAAACTAATGGAAGGACTGGTGACCAAACAACTTAATGACGACATAAACAGATTCAATATACTACATGAGTCACAATCAGGATTCCGACCCCTACACAGCACCAAAACAATACTACTTACTCTCCTAACCAAATTCAAGCAGGAAATTGCTATAGGCAAGAGCATTCTCCTCCTCCAATTTGACATGTCAAGTGCGTTCGACATGGTTAACCATAACATACTGCTAAGACTCCTAGAATACTTGAATCGGCGGTAGCACTCTTAATTGGATCAAGGGTTTGCTAACCACAAGAACATATCAAGTGAAATAAAAAACAAACACATGGTTACCGTGGAAACCAGACTGCGGAGTACCACAAGGATCACCACTATCACCGATCCTTTTCAACCTCATGATGATTCCACTAGCCAAGACCCTATCCACCCGCCTTAACCCATTTATCTACGCTGACGACGTTACATTTTACATCCCCTTCAAACATGATCTGGCAGAAATTACCAACGAAATCAAGCTCAGCTTAAACATCATGAACTCATGGGCAAGTGCATTCCAATTAAAACTCAATACAGAAAAAAACATACTGTCTCAATACATGCAAACCCACAAACATAAATACCCCAGGATACACCCTCCCTATCTCAGACAGCCTGAAAATTCTCGGAGTAACAATAGACCGTAACCTCTCACTAGAGTCCCAAGTGAAATCCACCATAAAGAAAATGTTTTTCTCAATGTGGAAACAAACGCGTGAAACCATTCTTCCCGAGGGAAATATTTTGTAACCTGATACAGTCAATGGTACTACGCCACGCAGACTACTGTAATGGAATCTATGCAGGATGCAAGGATCAAATTATAAAGAAACTTAAGACCGCCCAAAACACAGCAGCCAGGCTTATATTTGATAAAAACGTGTTTTGACAGCACCAAGCCATTCCAAGAAAAACTGCACTGGCTACCAATCAAAGAATGTATCACTTTCAAAATCTGCACAACTGTTCATAAAATTATTTACGGCGAGGCACCAGGATACATGACAGACCTCATCGACCTGCCATCCAGAAACACCACAAAATCAGCACGATCATACCTAAACCTCCATTATCCAAACAGCAAAGGACTCAAATACAAATCCACCTATGCATCCAGCTTTTCCTACTTAAGTGCACAACTATGGAACGACTACCAAAAGCAGTAAAAACTACGCTCGACCACCTAAATTTCTGGAAAGCACTAAAGACAGACCTGTTCAGAAGAGCATACCCCACCGACCCAACATAAAAATACTTGGATACCTGCGACACAACGTAACAAAAGACCGTAAATGTGGGATACATATGCAACAAATAAATAAGTACCCTAAAATCCTCTCTGCTGCAGTCTTTGCCCGGGCAGAAGCAGCAGGACTCAGACTGCCTGTGGCCTGAACTGGGACTTCTTCCCTGAACTGTCTCACCCTTCACAAAACAGGAAGTTGAATCAGAAGGGGCAGGACGGTTCAGGGAGGAAGTCCCGGTGCAGGCCTCAGGCAGCCTATGAGAGCAGATTTTGGGGGGACAGGTCTGACATGGGGTGCGTACGCAACACACACACCTAGTATAAATATGCCACTGCATGTATCTCTGATGTGTTTGCACCTAAGTGCACACGTGTGTATACCCAGATAGTCTAGTATTCTGTAAAGGAAAGTAGGTACCTACATTCCTTTATAGAATAGGTACCTACAGGGCACTGTGTTATAGAATTTGCCTTCAAGTGTGTAATTTTACCCACATGTTGGGTGTGCACTTTGGTCAAAGCCCATTTCTGTGGTAAAGAATTGTTTTCTGTGTGCAAATGGATTTGAAAATTACTCTTTGTTGTGTAAATATTCATTTATTTATTTTCAGAAGCCGAACCAAGAATAATGATTGTGGTATGGAGTGCTTGGTACCAAAGAATTGCTACAAAGGACCTACAAAAAATTAGAACAAAAGTCAGCTTGAGGTAATATTATGTTTTTTCTTATGCATCTGCAGAATAGGACTGAAAGGAGCAAGGGTTGACTGCCTTTTGTAGCTGAGTGCTCAAAAATGGCAGAGTTGCCAATAGTTGGACAGGAGAGTTTTCCCTCTCCATCTATCAGATCATCTTTCTTGGGCAGGGGAATTCTGCAGCTGAACTCAGCCACTCAGGCATTGCTTCCCTTTATAACCTACAAGCATTCAACCTGTCCCTCCTGTCAAACCACCAGGTTGTACAGGAAACATACACACAGAAAAGCTATGGAAATGCAATATAAATAAAAAACAAAAAACTTATCTCCCAAGCTTCACCAGTCAAATGCTTTACCATAGCAATGCCATAGTTCACGACAAGGCAACCCTGTTTCACATAACTGCTTCAGGGGAATATCCTGTTGTATGGCCACAAACAATATTCTGATATGGAAAATGCAGAAACAAGACGCTAACTTTCCTTTTCAGCACTGAAGTTCTCCACCTTCAACAAGAACCAATCAGAAGGCACACAAAAAGCCCGCCCACTAAAAAAACTTGGACCATTCAATTTGTACATTCAGTTCATGAAATTCTAGTGAAATTAAAGAAATAGATTCATTTCTGCTCACGTTGTCTCAGAAATCTCCTTTCTATACTGAAGTTTTGTACCTTAGAGTCCAAAATCATGTTCAAATTAATTTGCAATCTGCAACAAGAGGGGGGGGATCCATTTTACCCATCCGCAGGCAAGAACGATGTTCTCTAAGTCTTACTTCAGGCTTCTGGAAGTCTGGCCGATATAGATCAGGCTACAGGACATGTGGAAGGGGCATAATCAAAAGGGACGCCCAAGTTTTGCTGGGACGTCTTCACAAACATCCAGATGGAGGGGCGGGGAAACCCATTTATCGAAAACAAGATGTGACGCCCATCTTTGTTTCGATAATACGGTCGGGGACGCCCAATCTTGAAATTTAGGTTGTCTCTAGACTTGGTCGTTTCTGATTTTCGGCGATTAATGGAAACCAAGAACGCCCATCTTAGAAACGACCAAATGCAAGCCCTTGGTCATGGGAGTGAGTCAGCATTCGTAGTGCACTGGTCCCCCTGACATGCCAGACACAACCAGGCACCCTAGGGAGCACTGCAGTGGACTTCATAAATTGCTCCCAGGTACGTAGGCTCCCTTATCTTGTGTGCTGAGGACCCCAACCACCCCCCCTAAAACCCACTCCCCACAACCCCCGATCTGTTTTTTTTGGCCACAGAATCTTTTTCTCCCCACGATTGAGAGTAAATGGGAGTTTTTTGATGTCTGTGTTGTTTCGGAGGAGGGAGGAGCCAATGATGACAGCCATCAGAGGGGAGTCCTAAATATAGGTTCCCTGTGCTTTTGAGGCTAATTTGTATAATTGATTTAGATTTGATAATTGGGTCAGCCCCATTGCTTAATCTAACTCTCGGGAAGAGTGTATTTATACTGATTTTCAGCGCCTAAATTATGCATGACCTCTCCTCTTAGTGTTTATTCTATAAACCGCAGTCGAACTTTAGGCGTGGCTTATAAAATACTGCTTAGGTGGGTGGTTTTGAGCGACAGTTGTTAGGCGCCATATATAGAACCTAGCCCTGAATGTATAGGCCTTTTTTCACTGTGCTTCCCACATCCCAAATCACTTCCCTTTTGCGGACAGATATATTTCGATGTTCTATGAGTAATCTGAAAGCATGTATCTGTACAGCTACACAGATTTTTAAAAAGGTGTTGGTATTTGGTGCCACCACAACCAGCCACATAAATGCATTTGAATATTGGTCTGGATTACGCGTAAAGGTGGCCAGAAAATATATCTGTTCAGGAGGTATACATACTTATCCTTAGTAGGTTTTTTTAATGTTATCATTTTCTTTCTGTCTCGATCATTTATATTTCTGATTTCCCCTATCATTTATGTGTGTTACAGTGTGATGGGCAGTACATTCCCCTCCCTAGTCTTCAAGGCATAGCGGTCTTAAACATTCCAAGCTACGCAGGAGGCACAAATTTCTGGGTGGAACCAAAGAAGATGATGTGAGTATGGCTGTAAGGAAATAGAATATTTCTAACAAAAAATAATGCACTTCAAAAGTTAGATCTGAATTCACAACACCTTCGTTCTAAAACTACACACTGACGTGAATCTCTTATGCACATTTACAACCACTGTGTCCACGCACACGTGCTGAGAATGAGAGGAAAAACAAAAAAATAAAACAGAATGTGACCTTTGCCTTCCCACTGTTATTATTTCTAATAGTTTTTACAGAGTCCAAAAAGACAGGTGAACAGTATCAAATATAAACGAAGCACACAAAAAAAAAACGCAAACACTGGGCCTTCAGGATTCAGAAAAATGTTAACCTTTATTCCAAAACTGACTGGAATAAAGGGTTAACATTTTTCTCAATCCTGACGGCCCAGTGTTTGAGTTTTTTGTGCTAATAGTTTTTACAACCACATGAGCAGATATACCAGATTAATTGCCAGCAAGCCATTGTCAAGCAATTCTTTTTTCAGTTATCCTCTGTACTTCTCACTAGTTCTTACCAATGTACTAAAAAAGAGTGAGCCTCTTTTGTAGAGATGCGATGCTTTGGAACTTCTGTTGACTTGTTGCATATTTGAGATCTTGCTGGTAAAATAACAAATACGTTTTACCAAATAATCGTCATTTGTTAAAACTTTAATAGAGCTTAAAATAAAGAAATATTTAGCAATTAAAAAAAAAAGTAGATTGAGGGAATTTGGAAATTGAATCATCCTGTACTTACAGGCCCTGCCTGTCACAGGGATGGCCTGGAGAAGAAGGAGCACTGATGCTGTGAGCTCAGATTAATTGCATGTCATTGCTTAGTCAGTCTGTTGGTGGTACTACTTTCATCAGCAAAATCCGAAGGTCTGGGCTGTTCGTAGCAGTGGAGTATAAATGGTCTGTATTGGGTACAGAAAGGAGATAGCAGATGAGTCATTGACAGGGCTGCCAAGAGACTGGCCGGGCCTGGGGCTTGCCGCCACCCCTCCTCCCCCGAGGCCGCCACACTGCAGTTCCCAGTCTCCATCACCCGCCCACCCCCGGCCCCATCGACAGCCCCACCTCCGTCCGCCACCGGGGCCGGGCCCCCTGCATTCAAATCACAGCACCTCACCTCCGTGTGAAAGTGCGCAGCGGCAGATGCGCCTCCCTTTGGCCTTCCCTCCCGATGTCACCGCCCTCCGCGGAGTTACATCAGACGAGGGCGGGACACAGGGAGGGAAGGCCCTAAGGGGAGGTGACTGCCGCTGCTGCATCTTTCACACGGAGGTGAGAGCGCTGTGATTTGAATGCAGGGGGCCCGGCCCGATGGTGGACGGTCCGACTGAGCCGAGGGCAGGCGGGTGAGACCAGGAACTGCGGCGCCAGCCCCCCTTGGAGGCCCAGGCCCAGGGAATTTTGGCCCCCCCCCGCCCCCCCCCCCTCCTTGGCGGCCCTGTCATTGAGCTTCAGAGTGAAAGAAGAAGACGAATGCTTTGAGTTTGGGTGAATGATTGAGGTACAAGCTAAGACAAGGGTGGGCAACCTCAGTCCTCGAAGGCTTCACCCAGTTGGGCTTTGAGGATTTCCCCAATGAATATGTATGACATCTATTTGCATGCACTGCCTCCATTGTATGCAGATAGATCTCATGCAAATTCATTGGGGAAATCCTGAAAACTCGAATGGGTTGGGGGCCCTCAAGGACCAGCTGACCCACATCTGAGCTAGGATGAGAGAGGATTTAAGGTTTGCAGAAGGTGGGGAATGAGTGACAGAGAGAAGAAGAGGAGTTATTGAGGTTCATAGGGTGTGGGAATAATGGGAAGTGATTTCAGTTTGGAGGTACATACATGCACTGCCTAGGGGCATCAAGAGAGAAATCCATCACTATTGTGCTAGGCTGGGCGTTGCGATTCTTATAAAAAAAAAAAAAACTAAGGCTTAAGTTAGAAAAGAAAAGGACTCTTTATTTCTCACTAGCAAAAGCACAAGAAATATTATTGGCTCTTGGCATTAGTAGTTTTACAGAACAGAGTCTAACAATAGGAAGGAAAGTTTATTCCTCATTGTCATACAAAGGTCACAGAACAGACAGAAAGAAAGGAAGGAAGGAAGAAAGAATCTTAGCTATAGGAGAATAGTTTGTATGGGAGGGGGAGAGTACCCCCCCTGGAAATAGGCTGTGGCAAGGATATGAAACTCGCCTGCCATCCAGACTATTTCAGAATCTCTTTAGATGCACAGTTACTTATATACCCTTCCCATCACAAAGGCCACCTCATATATCACCCAGTCAGCAATCCTGCAAGTATATAGGAGACCTGTGATAAGGCCTTAGTGTCCTTGCCACACCTCTGCTCAGTAACAAACAGTTGGGATGTCATGACAATGGGGGGGTCTTGTCAGTTTGTTTGTACAGAACAGTTGGTTGGGATGTCATGGCAATGGTCTTGTCAGTTTGTGGTTAGCCAGAAATTCCTGTCTTGTAACTATCAGTGGAATCTCACAGAAACAGACAGACAGAAATAAGCAGACCCAAATGAAAAGGCCAGAAAATTCCAGAACACTATCTTTCATGGGCTAGAAGATCCTGTCCCCACAGAACCAGTAAGAAATCACAGGAAAAGGAAGAGGATCCTAAGGTTAGTGCAGTGTGCTGAGAACCTGGGGAACTGGGTTCAATTCCCACTGCAGCAACTAGTGACTCTAGGCAAGTCACTTAACTTTCCATTGCCCCAGGTACAAAATCTCAGATTGTGAGCCCAGTAGGGACAGAGAAAGTACCTTTATATATAAATGTAAGCCACTTTGGCTGTACCACAGAAAGGCAGGTATCAAATTCATGACTTTGACCCTGATGAGACTTGTACAGGCTAGGGGATACCCATGCCAGAAGCAGGAGTTAGAAGATCCATTCTAGGCCATGAACACCAATGGCACAAAAGTAGCAAGACCAAGCATACTAGAAGGAGTAACAAAACCAGGTACAGCTTGAGGGATACCCTCCCAGAAGACCTAATACTGACTGAAGATTCTCTATACATATCATTGGCTAGAGCCACACGATCTGACATGGGCCGTTGGGATCCTCTGCCCATGGTACCATAAGGATTTAGATGTTCCAATGTGGGATCTCCTGTGCATGGTACCAGAAAAGCCATGAAAGCAGGGGCAATCCCCAACTGCTTGGTGCCAGAGGAAGCAAGACTAGGCATGCACCAAGAAATTCTCATGCCATAAATTTCCCACTTTTTATATGTAATTAAGAACAGATGTACCATAGAGAACATTATCATTTTTCTTACTTTATTGCTAGTAAGATCTAATTGACAGCAGCTCAAGGAACTTTGCAAATACTTCATTGTCATCGAGCATTCACTGAACATTGCAAAATTCTCTCCTTGATTTATTATCTTTTAGATCACTTTATTGAAGTGCATGTTTTACTATTTTGAGGTCATCAAGGACAGTGTTAACATTTCTCTGCCATACTGATTATTTATCACAGTAATTCGCAGCATTCTTTTTATAAACATATTAAGTTTTTCCATCAGCCTAATTTTATTTAGCAAAGCAAGATTATGCTTTCAATGCATCTGTTTGGCATTTTATGAAATATTTCACTTTATAGCTAGCAATAAAATACTAGATAATAAAAAGAAACCTTAATTATGTTTTTCATTCCCCTCTTGATTCTACTTGTCTACTTTTTCTAACTCTGGTGTCAGACTTTTCCAGGAATTTAGTACAAATGTTATGTGACTTTTTGGTAGGCCCTGCAGTCAGTTTTTGAGTAGTTGTAACAGCTGTTTAATGCATTCCCTACTGAGCAGAATTTGAGAGCCAGCTTAGTCTGGCCCTACAGACACAACAAAGATTCTTTGCTGATGGTTGTTGTTAATGAACAGATGGCTGGGGGGAAGGGGAACTCTGAAGAAAATTAACAACAATATCATACTCTTGGATTCTTATTAATTTGCTTATTTAAAGCAAAAGTTGACGTCAGCCAGCCAGCTTGCAAAATAAGGAGCCCTTTTACTAAGGCGCACCTAAAAGTGTCCTTCGCTGGTATAGGCGCATGTTTTGGACGCACGCAGGTCCATTTGCTCATTGCACCTGGAAACAGCATTTTTTTAATGCCAGAAAATGGACACGTGGCAAAATTAAAACCAGCGGGTGTCCATTTTTGGGCTGAGACCTTACCGCCACCCATTGACTTAGCGTAAGGTCTTATGCGCTAACCAGGCGGTAAGCAGCCAGCGGCGTAAACTGCCAATTACCACCAGGTAAGCACCATGCGGTAGAAAATAGAAAATATTTTCTACCGCGTGTTTTGGGCACACGTCAAAAATGGAATTACCGCCCGGGGCACACAGTAGCCGAGCGGGTAGTGCCAGTTTGATGCGCCTAGATGCCTCCATGCCTTTGTAAAAGGGCCCCTTATTTTTTTAAATAGTTCTACTTTATTCCCTTTATCCTGCTCTTTAATTCCTCTTTTCCTGGTGGATTTGTTTCCTTCAGTAGCCCAAGGCTGGGGGGGGGGGGGGGGGGGGGGGGGGGAATTGGTCCTGAGTCTATACCTCTTGCTTACTACTAGCAAGAGTCTACACAGTAGAAGCAGAAATTTTCCTTTTCATTCAGAGCTAGAGCACATCATCTCCACCATGAACCTAACCATCCTTTAGGCACTGATGATAAGAGACTCAAACCTGATCTCGTAGCACCTCGGCAAACAGTACTACAGCTGAAGCATGGTTGCAATATAATTTTCCTAGGGGGGGGGGAACGAATGCATAGGTCATCACATTAAAAATATATTTATTTGCTGGTTCAAATTTCATTGCAGTGTTGGTCTCAAATTCTGTTGCTGGAATCAAACTTAAACCTTAATTTGAGTGGAAAACAAGTTGTTTATTGCAACTACGTATTTCTGTCCTGTTTATTGACAGTCTCAGTACTATTATAATGTGAGGCACTACTGGAACAGATTTTCAGATTCTACCTGTTAGTGCACTGGACTGAATACAAAGGAAGCCCAATTCAAATCCCACTGCTGCCTCTTGTGATCTTGGGCAAGTCACTTAACCCTCTGTCGCTTCAGGTACAGATGTAGATTGTAACCTTCCAGGGGCTACTACTGGAAAAAGGTGTGAGCTAATCCAAATAAAGAAAGAGGTCGATATTCAAAGTGATTTAACCTGCCAGAAATGGCACCTAGCTGGTTAAATGGCTTGTGTGGAGCTATCCGCTAATATTCAGTGGCATTTAACCGGTTAGTTTCTTTCAATTGTTTTACAATTTATAGCTCTTACAGACACAGAATTGTACCATCAGACTTGTCACAGGCATGTAGAGGATAATTCTGTAAAGGGGCGCTTACAATGTGCATATTTGAAGCCTATTCTTTAAAGAAAAATAGACATCTACTTTATAGAATTCTAGCGTAAAATGCCAAGGACACAGTCATGTTCTAAGCACACCCACTTACACTGGCTATAAAGCTGGTATAAATGATCACAACCTGGACAACTAAAGAACACATGCCCAAACTTTGCCTTTGTGAATGCCCATCTGCAAACTATGCACCAGTGCATTTAGTGGCCATTTTACAGAATACATCATTTCTCTTTCCCCCCCCCCCTTCCCCTTTCTTGCCAACTCAGTCTAATGCAAAAGCATCATCTCCCTAACTCAGCTTTAAATACAACTTCAACCTCACTTAAAAAGAGTCAAATTCTCCTCATGTACATACACAGGAGCACGTATGGAGCAACTTCTCATTTACAAAAGAAATATGCACATCTTTTATACACATGAGGCTACATTCCGTTCTCTGTGTTCCTTGCACACACACAGTCACAACATCCAGGCAAAACTTTGCTGCAAATTGATCTCTATTTCGTGTCTCCCTTCTATTTTTCTTCTCCATCTACATGCTTCAGATACCTCTCAGTTTCACCCCTGAGACCCCTTTCCTGGGCATGGCATATCCTGTCAGTCCCTGCTCCTGCCCTCACCTCCCCCGTCAGAGCCTTAGGAGACTGCTAGTACAAGGACATGGTCAAAACACTCCCTTCCAGTCCCCCACAACTGCTTCTCCTGGTTTCTACATGTGCTTCGTTTCTAAACAAGTATCGGGGCATACGCTGTCACCTTTTCCGTACACTTCTTACTTCTTTGACTGCAGCTATGGGTCCAAGGTGGAAGTAAGGAACATATCATAGTAAATTTAAAACAAATCGGATAAACCTTTTCTTCACCCAACGCATAATAAACTCTGGAAGTCGTTGCCGGAGAATGTGGTGAAGGCAGTTAGCTTGGCAGAGTTTAAAAAGGGGTTAGACAGTTTTCTAAAGGACAAGTCCATAAACCACTACTAAATGGACTTGGGAAAAATCCACAGTTCCAGGAATAACATGTATAGAATGATTGTATGTTTGGGAAGCTCACCAGGTGCCCTTGGCCTGGATTGGCCGCTGTTGTGGACAGGATGCTGGGCTCGATGGACCGTTGGTCTTTTCCCAGTGTGGCATTACTTATGTACTTATGTATCTCTGGATAGTTTAAACCAGGGATAGGCAATTCTGGGCCTTAAGTGCCATAGGTAGGTCAGGTTTCAGGATGTCTACAATGGTTATGCATGAGATAAATTTGTATGCAAACCTATCTCATGCATATTCTTTGTAGATATTCTGAAAACCTGACCTGCCTGTGGCACTCAAGGATTGTGCCTATCCCTGTTTTAAACATATTTATAGAGGAGGGGTTCCTCTGGTTTGCAGCGATACCTCTTTCCACTTTGTCCATCTTTACTACTCCTACTCCTCCTTTTCTTTCCCACTATTCAGAAATCCGTATGTCATGCCTGCCAGTGAAGATAGTTGTGGCTGACAATGCACCATACCCGCATTAAATAATTATTATTGAAATAAACAACACCCTTTTGTACTTCAGAAAAGATTTGGTTTTTATAAAAGTACAAAATGTATATCACTCATAAAGAGCTTGTATTATTTGCTGTTGTTTGCTTGCTTGCTTCTTAGATCTTTGGTGCACCATCATTTGATGACAAGATTTTGGAAGTGGTGGCGGTGTTTGGCAGCATGCAGATGGCTTTTTCAAGAGTGATCAAACTTCAGCATCATAGGATAGCTCAGGTAAGAGGAGAGTATACTGCATTTCTTGCTGTATGGTGTTATTCCACCATTAACCTGCTGCAATAGACTGAAGAAAATATTTTTTAAGGTATACATTACTTAATAAAAGGTTGACTTTGTTTAGCTTTTCAGCTGCCAAGAAACTGTAATAATAAATGAAATAGTCTAGCTTCATGCCTTACACAAACTTGGCTATAATACATAGCTCTTAATTGTCAGCGCCTCTATACACAGAGATAGACAGCTTCAGGAATATATAAGACTGTGAATAACATGTTTATTATATGCCAATATATTTTTCAGTGTCGGTCAGTGAAGATCACCATACTTGGAGATGAAGGGGTTCCAGTGCAAGTGGATGGAGAAGCTTGGATCCAACCCCCAGGAGTTATTAAAATTGTACATAAAAACAGAGCTCAAATGCTGACGCGGGACAGAGTAAGTAATTTTGCTTTCTTTTTATTAATTCTTTCTCATTTAACAATAGTTTTATTTGTTTTCTGATAAGTAGTTATGAAGGAGCCATACAACTGTTGGATGGCATCACTCAACTGTGAGAATACAATTGGTCTCTTTGTCCTCAGAGAAAATTGCAAAAAACTCTAGGGTGTTACTTTTTTGCCTCACCCTGTAGATACTTTCGATGACCTGAATGCATCCTTATGTGAGTATAGGCCTTCTCAATGCTCAACAAAGGCAGCTTATCTCTGATTAGGAGATAAATATTGATTCTTGAACTTTTTATGTTTTAGAGATACTGTATGTTTAGGTTCCATAGGTCTAGGATGGGTTTGAATCTGCCAGTTTTCTTTATTACTAAGAAATATCTGGAGTTAAAATCCCTACCTTCTCTCCTGTAGTCAGGAATTTGACTGGATTGGCTAGCAAGAGGAAGGAGATTTCCAGCCTGAGCAAGTCCTGGTAAAGGGATGGCATGATGTTTGTTTTTGGTGGACAATTTGTGAGGGGGTATATAGACTGTGTCATGTCCCTCACCTGTTCTCTGTAGTCTCAGCAGCATTCTGTGCTAGGAAGAATCTGTTTACTTCCTAAAAAAAAACTAGCACTTCCTTTATAACCATGCAAGAAGGTGCTGGCTGATGTCATCACTTCCTGTCTGGTATAATATAGGAAGTTCCTGACTCCCAGCCAGTGCCTTTGCAACAGGTCTCCTAGAGTTGTCTAGTGTGTGTTGCAGCCTTGTTCCAGCCTGTGTCCTGTTCCTACATTAGTAAATAAGTGTTGTCATACTGGGACAGACTGAAGGTCAGTCAAGCCCAGTATCCTGATTCCAACAGTAGCCAATCCAGGTCATAATTACCTGGGAAGATCCCAAAACAGTACAATACATTTTATGCTGCTTATCCCAGAAATAAGCTTTAGATTTTTCCAAGTCCATTTTAATAATGGCTTATGAACTTTTCTTTTAGGAAGCTATCCAAACCTTTTTTTTAAACCCTGCTAAGCTAACTGCTTTTACCACATTCTCTGGCAACAAATTCCAGAGTTTAATTACATGTTGCTTGAAGAAATATTTTCTCTGCTTCATTTTAAATTTACTACCTTGTAGCTTCATTGTGTGCCCTCTAGTCCTAGTATTTTTGGAAAGAATAAACAAGTGATTTACATCTACCCGTTCCACTCCACTCAGTATTTTATATACGTCTATCATATCTCCCCTCAGCCGTCTTTTTCCAAGCTGAAGAGCGTCATTAGCCTTTTTTAATTCTTTTCCTGTGGAACTACTTCTTGTGGACATAGCAGGATTCTGCACAAAGCCAAAGACACAATAAAATTTTGCAGTGAGTAATGTGAGGATGACATGATTTTCAGCAAAAATAAGTAAATATTGAACAGCCCTAAGAAAGAATATGTCAGTAAGAAATTCTGAGTTTGTCCTTAAAGTGGACTTACCAGGGTTTTGCGCAATACTCTTCAAATATGCTTGTTCCACCAGAAAACTTATGTGAAAATGTTAGACCTGCCTTGAAGCAGGTATAACTTTGTGTGAGATCTTTTGGAAAAGCAGTTTTATAGAGGCACGTAGACACACACATAATGCTGATTTACATGTGTAAATGGGCTCTTACAAAATTCATTTAAGCTTAAAACTACACATGGTGCAAGCCAATACATACTTGCACAGTAGCCCCTTGCTCTATAACAGGTTGCCTAAATTTCAGCATGGGTCATATTTCTCTTGTTAAGCCAGATCCAACCTGCTGACTGTCCTGTTTTATATGCAGAAAAAGGGCTTTTATAAAATTGCACAGCTGTATTCATGTGTATAAGTAGGCATCCCAACAAGTTTGTACTTGTGTGCATATCTCACCAGATTCTATATATCGTGCCTAGCATTCCATGCCAAAATCCAAGCATATTCTATAACAATGCACGTAGCTTAATTGACTTAGGGCACTGTTTACTAAGGTTCGCTAGCCTTTTTAGCACACGCTTAAAATGCTAGTGGACCTATAGCGTAGCTTAGTAAACAGGGCCCTTAACAAGGCAATCAGTGTTTTTAACAGCACTTAACAAGCAATAATGAGCACTAATTGGCAATAATTAGAATTTACTTGCATAACTCGCTAAGCATATTCTATAATGCACAGCTACTAAATTCTAATGTGATGAGCCAAAAAGGGGTATGGTTATGGGTGGGAAAATGGGCATTCCAAAATTTATGTACACTTATAGAATATGCCTCTCTGCGCCTAAATCTATGCTCCAATATTAATGCCATATTTCCCTTGGTGTAAATGGATGTATGTAGTTTTAGGCACTGGGATATCAACTAAGCGTATTCTATATACCGGGCCTGATTCTATATATGGTGCCTAAAATTAATGCACATTAGGCAATTACGCCTAAGCATATTCTAAATACCGTGCATAAATCTACATGTGTTATTTAGAATGCACTTAAGCTTAGTTCATGCAACTAAATCTGCGCACATCCGTTTACACCAACAAAAAGCTGGTGTAAATCCTTGCCCATAAATGTATGTGCAATGGACTGTATTTTAGATTTTGGAAAGCCTATGAAACGCCCATTTCCATGCCCCTAAACACTTCCCTTTTTGCCTGCATGTGTTAGAAATTAAGGCGCAGTACATTATAGAATACGCTTAGCAATGTATGCGTGTAAATTCTAATTGTTGCCAATTAGTGCTTGTTATTGCTTGTTAAGAGCTATTAACACTTAGCAGCTTGTTAAAATGATCTACGCACGTAGTTATAGAATATACCTAGATTTATGGGCAGAACCGCACCTAACTCAAGGCTCGCTATGTAGAATCTGGCAGACTGTGCGTAAATCTATGTGCCGCTTATAGAATACGCTTAGGTGGGAATGTATTCCACGTACATTTTATTTTTCAGGAGTCATATATAGAATCTAGCTCATCATGCATAGGTGTTTTCTGGAGTGTAGTTTGAGTGGAGCAGGGGCAGTGTTGTGATGTACATTTTGTTTTTTAAATAAAATGCACAGGAACACATAAAGAAAATATGCACCCATTTATATTTTCTTCAGAGCTGGTGTAAAGCTGATGTATAAACAATTGCACATTATTAGGGTGATGCTGAGTTGGGGGGATTCGGAACTGGCGGCAGTGGGGTTTGGGTGATCAGAGTGGGGGGTTTGAGATCAGCAATCTAGTCCTTAGTGGAGCACATGACCTGGTGCAGGCGGTAACAGTCCTTGGGCACTTGATAACAGTGATCATAACTTGATCAGATTTGATAGAATCTCTGGAGTAAGTACACAAAGGAAATCCAATAAGATAGCATTTAACTTTCAAAAAGGAGACTGCGATAAATGAGGAGAATGGTTAAAAAACAAAACAAAAAAAACTTATTGGAGCAGCTGCAAAGGTCAAAAATTTACATCAGTCGTGGATGCTATTCAAAAATAACATCCTGGAAGCCCAGATCAGATATAGTCCATGTATTATTAAAAAAAGAAGGAAGGAAGGCCAAATGACAACTGGCACAGTTAAAAAGTGAGGTGAAGGAATCTATTGGAGCTAAAAGTAAATCCTTCAGAAAATGGAAGAGGGATCTGACTGAAAATAATAGGAAAAAGCATAAGGAAAAGGAGGAAGGAAGGCCAACTGACAACCGGCATGGTTAAAAAGTGAGGTGGAGGAAGCTATTGGAGCCAAAAGTAAATCCTTCAGAAAATGGAAGAGGGATCCGACTAAAAATAATAGGAAACAGCATAAGTCAAATGCAAAGCGCTGATAAGGAAGGCAAAGAGATACTTTGAAAAAAAAACTGTGTTGGAGGCCAAAGTACACAGTAAAAACTTTTTCAGTTATATTAGAAGCAAGAAGCCTGTAAAACAATCAGTTGGACCTCTAGATGACTGAGAGGTAAAAGGGGCACTCGGAAGACAAGGCAATAGTGGAGAGATTAAATTAATTCTTTGCTTCAGTTTTCACTGAGGAAGATGTGGGAGAGGTACTAGTGCCAGAAATGGTATTCAATGCTGATGAGTCAAGAGAAACTGAAACAAATCTCTGTAAACCTGGAAGATGTGATGGAGCAATTTGAAGAGTAGAAAATGGCATGGACCGGATGGCATGCATCCCAGAGTACTAATAGAACTGAGAAATAAACTTGCAGAGCTATTGTTAGTAATATGTAATTTATCTTTAAAATCAAGCATGGTGCTAGAAGATTGGAGGGTGGCCAACGTAACGCCAATTTTTTAAAAGGGTTCCAAAGGTGCTCCGGGAAATTATAGACTGGTGAGCCTGACATCGGTACCGGGCAAAGTGGTACAGACTATTAAAAAGAACAAAAGTACAGAGCATATAAATAAGCATGGATTAATGCAACAATGCCAACATGGATTTAATGAGGGGAAATCTTGCTTCGCCAATCTACTACATTTCTTTGAAGGGGGGAATAAACATATGGATCAAGGTGAGCTGGTTGATATTTATTTGTTACAATTGTATCCCACATTTCCCCACCTATTTGCAGGCTCCAGATATCGTGTATCTGGATTTTAAAAAGCACTTGAGTGATGTCTTAAAATAAATTTAAAAAAAAACTAAACAAAATGAAACAAAAACAAAGCCTTAAAAAGCACAATGTGCTAAAAAGTAAATGGACTTCTACTTTAAATATATGATCATTTAAACAAAAGTTCATGTGCTGTGCATAATAAAAAGTAAGTCCCCGTCTTTATATTATGCACAGGACATGAACTTTTTTTTCCCCACTTCCTTCTCAAGTTATGTGGGGCTAAATACTTATAGTATTTTTCCTTTGATTTATTACTGTTCTTTGTATGGTATTGTTGGTTTATTTTCTCTCTCTGTAAAGATTTGCAAAATCTTTAAAAAAAAATTGTGTACCCTCATATCACTCTTCCGTGGTTTATGCTATAGGTGATATGCAGGATATAAATGACATAAATATAGCTGTACTAAAAATCAGTAAGCAGTGCCTTTGTTTACTTGGTTTCCTTAGGAATTATATACATATTGAGAATTAATTATTTTCATTAAGGGGGGTCTTTTACAAAGATGTGCTAAATGCTAGAGACGCCCATAGGAATATATGGGCATCTATAGCATTTAGCACACACTTACTTTTAGCACATGCTAAAAACTCTATCAGATGTTGTAGTATTAATGCCAATGTATATGTATATATATATATAGTCAGAGTACATTGACCTTTCTGTTAACTGTTATTGTCATTGGTACTAAATTTACAATATGTTATAAAATCAATAAAAAACTCTAGTGCGCCTTACTAAAAGGACCCCTTAACTTTCAACCAGATGATCTGAAATCTGGTTTTACTGGCACTGTCACTTTGACATAATTACAAACTCGGTCTCCTTAATGTTTTAAATAGGCTTTTGAGAACACACTAAAGTCATGGGAGGACAAACAGAAGTATGATTCTTGTAAAGCAGTACTTCGATCTCACCTGTACCCACAACAGGCTGTTGATCTAGCCACAGAAGAGGAGGTTGCCCAAGTTCAGCTGTGTTCTCAAGCTGCGGAAGAACTCATTACCAGGTAGCAGAAATATTCCTATGCTGCATTTCCTCATTGTCCAAAAGTTGTTTCTAGATACTGATGTTCTCCAAAAGGGCTAATCCTTGTCTTGATTCTTAACTCAGGAATTGTAATAATTACAAGAGAATATTTCCCAGTTTGTAGACACCCAGTGAGAAGCTTGCTAACAATCTTGCTATGTGACTATAGATTTTAATTCTAGACATAGACTTCAGTGATTAATGAAGTGGAGAAAAGGGAAGGACAAAAGGAGAAAAACGTGGAGGTCAATATTAGTGCTGTACCAAATATTCGTATTCAATTCGATTAGGCCCTGAATAGTGCCCCAAATACATTAGTTGTATTTGGCCGAATAGTGATTTCAATTCAAATATGAATAATCCTGGGCTTTACTGTGCTAAATCCTACTGAAATAAACACTTGATCTCAGATTTCACATTGCTTTTGTTATTATTTGTTATATTAAAGCTCAATTATTTGTATTCAGTTGAGTAGTAAAATATGCTATTCGGTACAGCTCTAGTCAATATACCACTGGCAGCAGTGAGCATTTTGCTGACCCCTGCCAGTGTTATTCCTGGATATTCAATGACGGGCTCTATCTGGGCATTGAATATCCAGTTTATATGGCACAGGGTAACACATGGCCGCCTAAGTCAATAATCAGAACTTATCGGCCTGGGATATGACAGTGTTTTTTGTGGTCCTGTTTGTTCAGTCATCCTGGCCAGTTAAGTACTGAATATCAACACTTAACCAGCCAAGTGCCAACTCTGCCCCTGGAATGCCCATAAAATAGCTGGTTTTCACTTAGGTGCTAAAACTGCTAATTTTCAGCTGTGATAACTGGCTAATTCCCGCTGAAAATTAGCAGATAGCCCCAAACAAGAGATTTAACCAGTCAGCGGCTATTTTTGGCTGGTTAAATCGTTTTGAATATCAACCAGAGGTATAAAATAATTGCTGGATTTGTTTTGTGGTTTCTCAAGTATCAGTCCATATATGTTTCTAATAAGAATATAAGTACATAAGTATTGCCACACTGGGACAGACCAAAGATCCATCAAGTCCAGTATCCTGTTTCTAACAGTGGCCAATCCAGGTCACAAATACCTGGCAAGATCCCAGAAAAACTCAATACATTTTATGATGCTTATCCCAGAAATAAGTAGTGGATTTTCCCAAGTCAATTTAATAATGGTCTATGGACTGTTCCTTTAGGAAGCCGTCCAGACCCTTTTTAAACCGCGCTAAGCTAACTGACTTTACCACATTCTCTGGCAACGAATTCCAGAGTTTAGTTACACGTTGAGTGAAGAAAAAGTTTCTCCGATTCATATTAAATTTACTACTTTGTAGCTTCATCGCATGCCCCTTAGTCCTAGTATTTTTGGAAAGCGTAAGCAGACGCTTCACATCTACCCGTTCAACTCCACTCATTATTTTATAGACCTCTATCATATCTCCCCTCAGCCGCCTTTTCTCCAAGCTGAAGAGCCCTAGCCGCTTTAGCCTTTCCTCATAGGGAAGTCGTCCCATCCCCTTTATCATTTTCGTCGCCCTTCTCTGCACCTTTTCTAATTCCACTATATCTTTTTTGAGATGCGGCAACCAGAATTGAACAAATATTCGAGGTGCGGTCGCACCATGGAGCGATACAAAGGCATTATAACATCCTCATTTTTGTTTTCAATTCCTTTCCTAATAATACCTAACATAGGAGTAGCCTATTGGTTAGTGCAGTGGACTTTGATCCTGGGGAACTGAGTTCAATTCCCACTGCAGCTCCTTGTGATTCTGAGCAAGTCACTTAACCTTCCATTGCCCCTGGTACAAAATAAGTACCTGAATATATGTAAACCACTTTGAATGTAGTTGCAAAAACCTCAGAAAGATAGTATATCAAGTCCCAATTCCCTTTCTATTTGCTTTCTTAGCCGCCTCAGCACACTGAGCAGAGCATTTCAACAACAATGCCGAGATCCCTTTCTTGGTCGGTGACTCCTAACATGGAACCTTGCATTACGTAGCTATAGTTCAGGTTCCTCTTTCCCACATGCCTCACTTTGCACTTGCTCACATTAGACGTCATCTGCCATTTAGACACCCGATCTCCCAGTCTTGTAAGGTCCTCTTGTCATTTTCCACAATCCTCTCATGATTTACAACTTTGAATAACTTTGTGTGATCAGCAAATTTAATTACCTCTCTAGTTACTCCCATCTCTAATCATTTATAAATATGTTAAAAAGCAGGGGTCCCAGCACAGACCCCTGAGGAACCCCACTATCTACACTTCTACATTGAGAATACTGACCATTTAACCCTACTCTCTGTTTTCTATCCTTTTACCAGTTTTTAATCCACACTAGGACATGACCTCTTATTCCATGACTCTCCAATTTCCTCTGGAGTCTTTCATGAGGTACTTTGTCAAACGCCTTTTGAAAATCCAGATACACAATATCAACCGGCTCACCTTTATCCACATGTTTGTTCACTCCTTCAAAGAAATGTAATAGATTGGTGAGGCAAGATTTCCCTTCACTAAATCCATGCTGGCTTTGTCTCATTAATCCATGCTTTCGAATATGCTCTGTAATTTTGTTCTTTATAATAGTCTCTACCATTTTGCCCAGCACCGACGTCAGGCTCACCGGTCTGTAATTTCCAGGATCCCTTTTGGAACCTTTTTTAAACAACGTGGGCAGTCGGCACATACTCATACATACTTCTTGTTAGCTAATCACATATACTGGAGTCCACTTCAGATATCAATTGGAGTTTATTTGGCCGCAGCCAGATGCACTAACATTTACAATCTTAATCTAACACATATAATTTCTAATGCTTAACATTATGACTAGTAACATTACATATACATGTATGTATGGGTACATAGCTTCCTCTGTCCGACAGGTCGTGCCATTGGAGCAGCCTGTTCTCCCGCTGTGGTGCCTCTTGCGGCACCAGTTGTCTCTCCGGTGTATCCCGTTAGAGGACACACCCACGATCCTTTTCTTCCGGCGCATCCCGTTAAAGGATGCACCCAGCCCTCTCTCTTGATCTGATGATGTGGGCCTCCTGGCCTTCAGAGCCAGTAGACAAGCTGTGACTCAGCTACCATGCGGCATATGACTCTTGGTTACATTTTAACTTTACACTAAGCTGTTTCACTTAACAGTATCACATTTCTTATTGGTTTGTCTGTCCGTCGGCTGTGTACCCGTCGCTGTGACCTTATCACTGCTGTAACTTTACGTCTGTCTAACTGCGACAGCTGCCCCATCTTGGGTGGGTGGGTTGGGTCAGCGTTGCTTCCTGTGCTGGCTATGTGTTTTTGCCTCCAGTGCAATCTTTATTTCAAAGTCCCTCTTAGCCTTCCTTATCAGCGCTTTGCATTTGACTTGACATTCCTTATGCTGTTTATTATTTTCAGTCGGTTCCTTCTTCAGTTTTCTGAAGGATTTTCTTTTAGCTCTAATAGCTTCCTTCACCTCACTTTTTAACCAAGCCGGCTGTCATTTGGTCTTCCTCCCTCCATGTTTAATACACAGAATACATTTGGCCTGGGCTTCTAGGATGGTATTTTTGAACAGCATCCACACCTGTTGTAAATTTTTGACCTCGCAGCCACTCCTTTAAGTTTTTTTTCCACTGTTCTTCTCATTTTATCATAATCTTCTTTTTGAAAGTTAAATGCTAACGTATTGGATATCCTGTGTATACTTACTCCAAAGCTAATATCAGATCTGATCATATTATACTCAGTGTTATCAAGCAGCCGCATCACCATTACCTCCCACACGAGATCATGCGATCTACTAAGCACTAGGTCTAGAATTTTTCCTTCTCTCGTCGGCTCCTGTACCAGCTGCTCCATAAAGCAATCCTTGATTTTGTGAAGGAATTTTACCTCCCTAGCATGCCCCGATGTTACATTTAGCCAGTCAATATCAGGGTAATTGAAATCACCCATTATTATCATGTTGCCCAGTTTGTTAGCCTCCCTAATTTCTGATAACATTTCAAACTATATTTGTTGTTCCTATTTACATCATGCTCAGTACTTGACTGTATTAAATTGCAATCTTTTGTCTGATTTTTATTTTTATTTAAGGACACCTGCTCTACTACTGTCTTTTTTGCAACCTCACTATCGGGATGCCCTGTCTTCCCTGTTTTGGTGCTATCTTTAAAAGATACCTTATTCCAAACCATGCGCTTTTGAGCAACTGTTGGCCTTCCCCCAGTCTCTAGTTGGAAGAATTGGCCACAATCAAAAGGTCACAGCCACAAAAAGATGACATAACCAACCACATTAACACACAAATCCTTATGCACAAATTTATACCTATTCTGAAGAAGATGCAAATGTGTGCAAGTATCTTATGTGTGGATTGGGTATTCTATAAATCCAGGACTGTTCCAAAATGTCCAGCTTGGAACTGGGTAACTTGTTATCTCTGCAAGTCACTTAACCCTTCATTGCCCCGGGTATAAAATAAATACCTGTATGTAATATGTAAGCTGCTTTGATTGTAACCACAGAAAGGTGGTAAATCAGATCTCCCTCCCTCCCACCCCCAGATCCAATATCTCTCACTTTCTCTTCCTTTCTTCTCTCTCCTCTTACCCAGGTCCATTATCTCTTTCGTTCCTGGAGCCCAGACACGCTCCCTCCCCTTCATCCCCATGAGCAGCGACACAAACGTGATGGTGAGCAGCACCAAGCGCTTTTCGTGGTTTTCTGGAGCTTACCACCTAGGCCACAGCTTTCACCGGTGGTCCCTCCATTTCTGCTCATGTGTCTGCAACTCACTTCCTTCTACCCATCCGAGGTTCAGTATCTTCAATTCCCCCCCCCCCCCCCCCCCCCCTTCCCCTGCTGGTCTACCTTAAAGGCAGTCTTCTGTTGGTCACCGGCAGCAATAATGTTACACATACACTGCCTACAGCCTGCTCCAAAGTTTTCCCACTGGTCCTTCCTGCCTCCTCTGATATCACTTCCTGATTCTGCATGGTGGGGACGGGTCAGAAGGAAACCTTCAGACAAGGCTATATGCAGCGTATGTGCAATGCTTGCCACTTCTGGGGACCAACATAAAACCATATAAGGAGGTACATTTGCATGGGGTTCTCGGTGGCTGCTAATGGTGCTTGTTAGTAACATAGTAACATAGTAGATGACGGCAGAAAAAGACCTGCACGGTCCATCCAGTCTGCCCAACAAGACAACTTGTGTGCTACTTTTTGTGTATACCCTACTTTGATTTGTACCTATGCTCTTCAGGGCACAGACCGTATAAGTCTGCCCAGCACTATCCCCGCCTCCCAACCACCAGCCCCACCGCCAACCACCGGCTCTGGCACAGACCGTATAAGTCTGCCCAGCACTATCCCTGCCTCCCAACCTCCAGTCCCGCCTCCCACCACTGGCTCTGGCACAGACCGTATAAGTCTGCCCCGCTCTATCCCCGCCTCCCAACCTCCAGCCCCGCCTCCCACTACCGGCTCTGCTATCCAAACTCAGTTAAGCCATGGAAAACCCCTTTGTGAATTACTAGCTACATGATCACTTGCTTTAGACCAGCTAGAACCACTCTAAAGCAAACGTTTATAGAATGATAAGCTTTGTGCATCTAGCCCTGAATCTTTTGGACTCGATACATCTTGGGGTTTTATTCGAAGAGCTGTAGCAATGTTGCTGAAATGTGAAGCCATCGGTTGATCAAGGATACTTTTTGCAGCTGCTGTAAAGTTTTTCTTGACTGTCTGCATATAGACTTTTTTCTGAGATTCAGCAGGACTTTGGGTTTAGGAAGAATTATTTTAGTTCCAGCCCTTTGAATAGGAAATGTGTCCTCTGTGTTTGTGTATAATATAGAAACATGACTGCAGATAAGGGCCATATGACCCATCCAGTCTGCTCTTCCTCAGAACCCACTAACTCCTCCTTTTCCTAAGGGATGCCATGTGCCTGTCCCAAGCTTTCTTAAATTCCAACACAGTCTTCTTCTCCACAGAAAATCCAATATGTTAGCATTTAACTTTCAAAAAGGAGACTATGATAAAATAAGAAGAATGGTGAAAAAAAAAACTTAGAGGAGCAGCTGTGAAGGTTAAAAACTTACATCAGGCGTTCAAAAATACCATCCTGGAAGCCCAGGCCAAATATGAAAAAGGGGATGGGACGAGAAAAGACAGCTGAAGGTAGATATGATAGAGGTATATAAAATAATAAGTGGAGTGGAATAGGTAGATGTGAATCCTTGTTTACTCTTTCCAAAAATACTAGGACTAGGGGGCACACAATGAAGCTATAAAGTAGTAAATTTAAATCAAATCAGAGAAAATATTTCTTCACTCAACGTGTAATTAAACTCTGGAATTTGTTGCCAGAAAATGTGGTAAAAGCAGTTAGCTTAGCAGGATTTTAAAAATGGTTTGGATATCTTCCTAAAAGACAAGTCCAAAAGCCATTATTAAAATGGACTTGGGGAAATCCACTTCTTCTTTCTAGGATAAGGTACTGGTGACCTAGATCAGCCACTGTTGGAAACAGGATACTGGACTTAATGGACCTTCAGTCTGTCTCAGTATGGCAATACTTATGTACGACCTCCACCACCACCCTTTCTGTGAAAGAGTATTTTCTTAGATTCCTGCTAAGCCTATTTCCTCCTAACATCATCCTATGCCCTTTCATTCCAGGGTTTCCTTCATTTGAAACAGGCTCACCTCCTGTACATTAACGCCACTGAGATATTTAAACGTTTCTATCATATCTCCTCTCTCCCGCCTCTGTTCTAGCGTATACATTTTAAGGTTCATGAGCCTATCACTATATGTTTTATGACCAAGACTGCTTAGCAATTTGTTGCCGCCCTCTAGACCAATTCCATCATGTTTATATCTTTCCGTATGTGCGGTCTCCAGAATTGCACGCAGTACTCTAAATGGGGCCTCACCAGAAACTTATATAAGGGTATTATCACCTGTTTTTTTCCTGCTGATCATCCCTCTCTTTATGCATCCAAGCATCCTTCTGGCTTTGACCGTCGCCTTTTCTACCTGTTTGGCCACCTTAAGGTCAATCACCCCCAAATCATGCTCCTCTTTCATACACAGAAGCACTTCACTCACTATATTATATCGTGCCCTTGAATTCTTGTAACCCAAGTGAATGACCCTGCATTTCATAGCATTAAATCTTAGTTGCCAATTATCGGAACATTCTTCAAGCTTTGCTAGATGCTTCATCATGCCATCCACACCCTCCAGGGTGTCCACCCTATTAGAGAGTTTGGTATCATCCTCAAAGAGACAAACCTTACCAGACAGCCCTTCTACAATATGTCTCACAAAAGTGTTAAAAAGAGCCTACCCGAGGACCAACCCCTGTGGTACACCACTGATAACATCCCTTTCCTCAGACCAAGATCCATTTACAACTACCCTCTGTCTCCTCCCATTTAACCAGTTTTTAGCCCAGTCCATCACTTTAGGTCCCATACTGAGGGCATTCAGTTTATTAATCAGTTGCCTGTGTGGAACCGTGTCAAAGGCTTTGCTAAAATCCAAGTATACCAAATCTAGTGCCCCTCCCACATCCAGTTGTTTGTGCAAAGAAACCGATCAGATTCATCTGACACGACCTGCCTCTAGTGAAGCCATGCCGCCTTGGGTCCTTCAGGCCATTCGATTCAAGAAACCTTGCGATCCTCCGCTTTAGAAATGTTTCCATTAGTTTACTCACCACCAAGGTCAAACTGACAGGTCTGTAATTCCCAACCCCCTCCTTATTTCTGCTCTTGTGCAGGGGGACCACATCCTCCCTTCTCCAGTCCTCCAGGACCAATCCAAACTCTAAGGAAGCATCTCCAAGTTCCTTGAGTACCCTTGGATGTATCCCATCAGGCCCCGTCGCTTTGTCTACTTTTAGTTTAGATAGCTCCTCACAAACACAGTCTGCTGAGAATTGGTCCTGGTTTACCATCCATCCATCCGCATTAGCATTTGTTTTCTGTGGTCCTACTCCAGGCCTGTCATCCATGAACACAGGACAGAAGTCATTGTTAAGCAGTTCAGCTTTATCCTTATCAGCTTCTACATATTCCTCCCCTTCAGCTTTGAGCCTCACAATGCTATTGTAGCACTTCCTCCTGTCACTTATATATATTCTGTTCCCCAATTTTACCGTGTCAGCTATCTTTTCTTCCATTTGCCTCGTTGCTTTACTGACAACTTTTCCTGTTTCTCTTAGCTTGTCCAGGTAGCTCTGCCTGTCCTCCTCGTTCTGAGTCCTCATGTAATGTACAAAAGCTAACCTTCTTTCCCTTACCTTTTCAGCTACTACATTTGAGATGGAGAGCGGTCTTCTTTCCTCTTAGTTTTATGTAGTTTTCTAACATAAAGGTTTGTCGCCTTTAAGATGGCTTCTTTCAGTTTCACCCACTGCTGTTCTGCTTCCTTCAGCTGTTCCCATCCAACTAACTCTTCTTTGAAAAGTTCTCCTATCTCAGCAAAGCTAGTTCTTTTGAAATCTGGGATCTTCGATCTTGAATAAGGCCTCTCCTCCTTTGTCTTGATATTGAACCACACCATTCGGTGATCACTAAATGCCAAATGATCTCCCACAGTAAAATCAGAAACATTGTCTCCGTTTGTAAGCACTAGGTCTAGAATATCTCCATCCCACGTCGGTTCCATCACTCACTTCTGAAATAATTCTTCCTGTAGAGAATCCAAGATCCCTCTGCTTCTAGATGACCCTAATGAACTAAAGAGGGCTTTAAAGTAAATTTGCTGGGGATGGGTGAGAAAAGCCCCAGTCATTAATAACCGTCAGAAAGGCAGGACACCAAATTCTCTTACAGAAAGGGAAAAAAGAGTAACGTCTGGAGAACCTTGTATACCAATGCCCGTAGTATGGGAAACAAATATCTAGATCAGCATTTCCCAAACTGTGCGCTGCGGTACCCTGGTGCACCGCTGCAAACTCTCTGGGGTGCCACGGCAAATCCTGACCTCCCTCCCGCCCAAACCGCTACTGCAGACAGCAGCAGCAGAAAAACAAAAAAAAAGCAAGCGCAGGGCTGCAGCAGACTTCAAGCATGTGCTGTCAGTTCTGCTGGTTCTTCCCCCGGAACTGGAAGTTGACGTCAGCGGGGGCAGAGGACCAGCAGAGCCAACAGAGCAGGCCTGAAGGCTGCTGCTTGGTTTTGGGTTTTTTTGTCGCAGCCACTGGGGACAGGGAGCAGATGGCCTTCAGGACTCGCAGAGGTGACTGCCAAAGGAGGTTGGATGAAAACAGGAGACAGGATGAAGTCAAAAAGTTGAAGCCAATAGGTCTGTCTCTGTTTCCCTTCCCATTCAAAACACAGCAAGCAAACCTATGAGCTGCTGCATCCAAGTTGTCATTCTTTATTGTTGGTAGCATTTTTTATTTAATCTTGCTTATATTTTTAAACATGCTGGCTTGTGCAGCATACAGATGTACAAAGAGGAAGTAGAATAATGGAATAACTTTTCATAGGTAGAGTAGTAATTTGTTATAAATCGTAATCAGTGTGTCATTTGGAGGGGCTGGTTATAGGGACACCCTAGCACTGTTATATTTGTGCAGAGAAAAAGATGGAGACCTGTGTGGCCGGGGGGGGGGGGGGGGGGGGTGAAGACCTGTGTGACTGGGGGGAGGAGGCGAAGATCTGTGTGGCTGGGGGGGGGGGGGGGGGGGTGCCGCAAAAATGTGTTCAGAAACAAAGGGTGCCATGAACTGAAAATCTTTTGGAACCATTGGTCTACATCTAGAGACTGCAATGACAGAAGCCGATATGGATTTAGTGCCAGTCACGGAGATGTGGTTCATGGAGAACCATGAATGGAATATAGTTATACCTGGCTATAGTCTACTCAGGAAGGACAGGGTAGGAAAAAGGGTGTCGGAGTGGCATTATATGTTAAGAATAATAGTAAATCTATTGTTGTATAGTATACTCTACTGTTGTATCTGACTCTAGATCACTTTTTAGTATGGGTGTGGTTTTAAATTGTTGTGGTAATACGGAAATTATTTTAATTTAGCTTTATTCATATGTGTATATAAATATATACTCTTCAATATATACTCATATATATGGCTCTTCAACCAAGCCTTTAATGGAAGACGTAACTAACTTGTTAGTCTCACTCACACACACAAGGATTGACTCTGGCTGCACATACTGCAGCGGGAATGTTTATCCACTCCTACCCTAGCTGAGATAATATTTAACCATCTCTCTGACCTCACGTGCAACTTTCTTCAAATCAATCACCTTACTTTCTAATTCTTCCTACTTTCTTACTTATCTATATGTTACAACTTTGCCTTACCCCTCACTACCAATTATAATGTTCTAGTACATATTGAGGGGCATAATCGAACGGAAACGCCTATCTCCATGGGCGTTTATCTCCGAGAACGGGTCCGTGAAGGGGCGGACCGAACCGTATTTTCGAAAAAATGGACGTTTTTGAGCTGGGCGTTTGTTTTTTTTAGCGATAATGGATAAAAACGCCCAGCTCAAAAACGTCCTAATCCGAGCCATTTGGTCGTGGGAGGGGCCAGGATTGATAGTACACTGGCCCCCCCTGATATGCCAGGACACCAACTGGGCACCCTAGGTCAGTGCGGTGGACTTCAGAAAAAGCTCCCACATGCCCCCTTACCACAGGTGCTGAGCTCAAAGCCCCCTCTCCCAAAACCCACTACCCACAAATGTACAACACTACCATAGCTCTTACGGGTGAAGGGGGCACCTACATGTGGGTACAGTGGGTTTTGGAGGCCTCCCATTTACCAGCACAAGTGTTATAGGTGGGGGGGATGGGCCTGGGGCCACCTGGCTGAAGTGCACTGCGGTACCCACTAAAAGTGCTCCAGGGACCTGCATACACACAGGCCTCTAGGACTTGTTGCTGCTGTATAACATTGGCACACCAGTTGACACCTGAAGACTAATCTCTCCGAAAACGTCCTTTATTGGAATAACCGCCTTTACTCACAGTTAACTGCAGATCAGAGGTTGTGCCCCACTGGGAATGAGTCTCCCTGGTACTGAGATGAGCAGTAGGTCAGAGCTGGCAGAATGGTGTACATGCCCTCTTTCAGCCACATTCAAGGGAAGAACTAAGTTCTGTAACGTGGCTAACACAGGAAAGGGAACTAAAACTGGCTTACAAAAATGGCCACTACTGCATGGACTACAACAGGAAACACAACAGGGCACACTCTGACCCAGTAGGCAAGGGGAAAGCACCATGGGAGAAGAGCCTACCAACTACCACATCGTGAGACTGTAACACAAGCTAATGAAATCACGGAGCCCAATACCCTACACTCACCACAATGCAATGCTGATGTGACCCTGTACTGCACCCGAGAGCCACATCTGACCCAGGGAAAGGCTGTGACATTCTGCTGTCATGGAGGTGGGTACGGCATTTGAGGCTGGCATACAGGCTGGAAAAAAGTTTGTAAAGTGGGTTTTTTTGGTGGCAGGGGGTTAGTGACCACTGGGAGAGTCGGGGAGGTCATCCCGATTCCCTCCAGTGGTCATCTGGGCAGTTGGGGCACTTTTTTGGGGACTTGTTTGTGAAAAAAAAGGGTCCAAAAAAAAGTGACCCAAAATCGCGGTAAAAACGCCTTTTTTTTTTTTTTTTTGATTATCAGCTAAAGACGCCCATCTCTCCTCGGCTGATAACCACGCCCCAGTTCCGCCTCCGACACGCCCCCGTCAACTTTATTTCGTTTCCCGCGACGGAGTGCAGTTGGAAACGCCCAAAATCGGCTTTCGATTATACCGATTTGGGCGCCTTTGCAAGATAAACGTCTATCTCCTGATTTAGGTCGCACTATAGGCGTTTTTCTCTTTCGAAAATAAGCAGGACTGTGTTGTCATTGCAAGCAGTATACCATGCTATACTTTGTATTGTTGTTTGAATATTTTTACTGCTCTAATTGCCTACTGCTCATGTTTGATCTATTCTTACTGTACATCGCCTTGAGTGAATTCCTTCAAAAAGGCGGTAAATAAATCCTAATAAATAAATATATATATGTCATAAGATGTGAATATTTGCTGTTGTAACTCACCTGGTACCTCTGGGTGATCTGGTGGGTAAGGAATTTAATAAAACAATGAGTGAATGAATTTAATAGAAAGTTGAGATCATACTGCCATCTACCAGCTACCCGTCTTTCATTTTATGAGCAGCAGTGGCCACCTAGTGTGGAATCGAGGTATTTTTATAAGATACTTTAACTAACATGCCTCTGGAAAATTAAACTAAAGGGAACACTGGAGCTTGGGGAAATTTACTTTTCACACGTAATTAATCTGGTTAATTAGCTGCCTGTGATATTAATGGGGTTTTTTTTTTGTTTATGTAAAGAATGGGAACTGGACTTCAAAGGCAATTATATTGTTTCTGGTCACTCTGATGCTCCATAATGTTTTCTGTCTGCTCCAAATGTCATGACAAATTCTGGTCAAAGGCTCCCATATTCAGCTTCCTGCTTATGAAGAACAGAGGCCTGAACGGAGTTTATAAAATGTTCTTCAGAAAGAAAGGGAAGGAAGCATAACAAGGGACTTCAAACCCATGTCAGACTCCACAGATATTTTAGTAACCTGTGTTAGTTATAAGGTAAAAATAAAAAAGAACCACCACAGAAATATATATTGTTGTTTTAAACTAGAATGACAGTGTTCATTCAGGACTTATTTATATTAACATCTAAGGAATGCTGACCATCCCCTGAACTTTTAGATTAATGAGGTAATTTTACAAAGCATTTTCCATGTGTAAAGAATATTTTACACCAGGAAAGCAGCTCTTATAAAATTATTCCAGTGTATATGCATACAAGTATGTGTGCCGACAGGAGCATGCTTACTTTTACAGACTACACAGAGGCATCCCAAGACTATTAATCGAGAGGTACATGGATGGACTTACAAAGTCCTTCCTTATTTTATAAAGTATATAGAGAGCACATGCACAGATTTATACTTTCTTTGGAGCAGGTATGACTTTGTTTCATAAAGGCTCATAGGAACCTATGTTGCCTCAGTCAAGCAGTCATTCATAGAATCACGTAGAGGTTTGGGTAGCATTTTAGATATTGATTCAATTTACCCTGATGCAGAACTCTGCTCAAAACACGATTGTGTCAGTGACTCATAATTCTGAGGGCTAATTGGAATAAAAGCTAAGTTGAGCTCTTTTGCCTTTTTTTTTTAATTTAGTTGGTTAGTAATACACCTTAAAAAAAGTTTTTTGAAACACTACAAAGGGTGGTAGTATGAGAGGCTTGGATTATACAATCTCTGAACACTTTGAGTATGATGGACCACAAAACTTTTGTTGTTGCCGTATCTGATGTATTTTGGACTTTCTTGGGTGTTATAATATTGGTCTTTATAAAATAGACATAAAGTAGGCTCACTTTTTCACTTTTATAGGTGGCCCATCATGTTGTTTAGTAAACATTTTAGTTTAGTCACTACAGTAGCTTCCTGTTGAAAGAATATATTGTGGGATCACACAGATGGAAAACACATTGCTGCTTAGAACAGAAGTTTGTATTTTACTACTGTATTTGTGTAAAGAATGACAATTAATTTAGAGGCAGTGTTAGGTGAAAATAAAAGTTCCCCGGAAGGTTGTACTGTGAGAGTACTTGTGCTAACAGACCACCAGGAAGTTGGAAGGAGAGCATTGAAGTTCTGTACTCATTGCTGATACAGTCTTCCTCTCAGTTTGTCTATACTGATTGCAGGCGATTTAATTGTTTTTAGAGTTCTTGCAGAAACCTAACGTACAGATTATAAATGTAAGTAGAACTCAAGAAATGGGACACATATTACATGCTTAGTTCACAGAGCCTACCACACCAGTTTTCCTGCCTTCTTTTGTCCTTGACTATTCTGTATACCCCCTCCAGACACTTACACTCTTTGGATTCCCACTATTTAGTACTCCTTGCACCTAAACTGGCTCATTTACAATGCACTCAGCATGCTGCTTTCTAATTTTTGGGCCCAAAACTTAGAAATGATCTCCTGCCATCCATCTAGGCCGAACTCTCAATTTAAAACCTTTAAATCCCTTCACCAGACTCTTTATTTTTCTCAGGCCTTTGGAACTCAGCAGGTGTGATTTTTCTATGTTCAATGTCCATTTGTATTTTAATTGAGTTACGTTTGTTTTCAAGTTGCCTGTCTCTTTCCTATCGGTAATGGAATTCATTTCTGTTCTTCAGTTTTGTTTTTAGCTTGTATTGTAAACCACCCTGACCTGCTGGTATAAGAAATTTTATTAAACATAAACATTTAGTATCACCAGTTGACTCTACCCAATATATTTTAGTGGCTCATTGTGGTTCGCTTTGAAGAACAATTCTCCCAATTAGAGCCTTCCTTCCTCAGATGTTTTGTTAAATCAGTGGAATGAGTCTCTTCAATCTGCCTTATATAGGATAGCCCCTGTGGTAAGATTCCTCAACCATGGTCTGTTACAGATCCTTGGTATACAGAGTAGCCAAAGCTGAGGAAAAATGAATGTAGGAAATTAGAGAGGGGTATGGCGTATTAGGCATATGGATGAGTTGAAACCTCTGAGACACTGATAGGATTATATAAAAAAGAGATCCAGAATACACAAAAGGAAATATTTCTCAGATAAAATAGTTGATAGTGGTAATTCCTCAAAATAACTTTTTAAAATAGTCAACAGTTTAGCTATACCTGTAGGTGAGCAAGTTCCAAAGTTGGAAATTACCCAAGAGGATTTAGCAACCTATTTTCCAGAATACGATTTTCCATATTCTAATGGAAATGGAGAAAGAGACTTCTCCAAGGAAATGATGATTTGGAGTCAGTAGTTGAGGAAATGGAAGAGATTCAATTTATATGGAACACCCATGATCTATTTTGAATTCCTTCTCTATGGTAGATGAGGATCTGATTGGCAAACCTCTTAGGTCCTCCTGTCAGTTAGACCCTTATGCCTTCCCATCTTTTGCCTAGGCTTACCACTTGATTAATCAACTGTTATCAGAAGGAATATGTCAGAACAACTGACCTAATAGGTATATAGACTATAGTTTAAATGTCTAGAGTTATTAGAAAATGACTGGTTATTTTTTACTGTAATTTGTGGGTATGTCCCCTGGATCTGTTCTCTTTTATTTCATGATCTGCCTTGAGCCAGTTGGTAAAGTGGAATAGAAAACGTCCGCATTAGATTAAATAAATAAAGTAAGAATTTTTATAATAAACTGAAAATGAAAATAAAAACCCTTAGGGGCCCTTTACTAAGCCACTTAGTTGGCATTCTACGCGTGTCAGTTTTTGAACTACCACCCAGCTACCGCATGGCCCGGGTGGTAATTTTCATTTTTTATGCGCATCTGCTACACACACTGGAAACATTTCCCGCGCGTGGCGCTAACTGGGCAGTAATCAGCATTGTATGTACGCTGATGATTACTGCCCAGTTAACACGTGAAACCTTACTGCTAAGTCAGTGGGTGACGGTAAGGTCTTAGTCCTAAAATGGATGCTGGAGACATCCATTCTGAACAGCTATTTTACAACTGAAATGTTTAAATTATAAATGGGGAAAGTTGACCACACAGATGTTCTTGCAGAACAGAGGAGTGGTTAGTGCAGTGGACTGTAAACCTCCACTGTATCTTTTTTTTCTTTTTGTAAATATGATCCCTCAAGGAACAGAAAAATAACTATTGTACCTGAATGTACAACCACTTCAATAGGCTTCGGACTTGAAAGTGGCTTATATCTTTAGGTACAGTAAATATTTTCTGTTTCTCTGAAGGGAGCCCCAGAAAAAAAAATTGAGATACAGTGGGATTTGAACCTGTGTCTCTGTTTACAGTGCACTACACCTAACCAGTAGGATACTTCTCAGACCTGCTTACTACTTTTATTTAGAATAGCCCATAATTACCTGAAGCTCTCATACATCACATCCTGGTATCCCTCTTCCAATTTCACTTCAGGGGAGAAGAAGGGGGACAGTTCCCACTAGGGGATTAAGGAGAGGCCATGCCTTAATCCTCTCCAGTGATCAGCTGCTCAATCAAAGCATCTTTTGTAACTTGCATGTGACTGAAACAGGTCTAGATAGAAATGGCATGGACATTTCTTCCTATTCAGAAATCTCTGTTGGATGTCCTACTTTTCAGCCCTCCCTAAGTCCACCCAAAACACGCCCACAACATACCCCCTTGCTATTTGGATGAAGGACAGTATGAAACCGTCCAAATTCTGACTTTCCCAAACTTGGGATTTGGATGATTTTAGCAGATGGATGTTTTTTTAAGGCATTTTGAGGCATTCATCTGCTTTGAAAATGAGCACCTATTTGTACCCTAGCTAGGGGATAGATAAATCTTCTTTATTGCTTTTCTGGTTAACGGAGTTAATCTCTAAGGACCCTATTTACTAAGGTGCACTAGTGTTTTTAGTGCGTGCTAAAATGAGTGCGCGCTAACCGTGTAGACGCCCTTAGGAATACTATAGGCATCTACATGGTTAGCACATGCAAATGCTTTGCACATGCTAAAAACGCTAATGCGCCTCTAGCGCGGCTTAGTAAACAGGGCCCTAAACAGTATAATTCTCAAGTGTGGTCAATATTTTGTGTCACTTTCACTTATATTACATACGCACCAATACAAAACTTCAAACGAACATCATTCTCAATACCATCAGTATCGAATCTCCACTCTCTTTTTCGTTTTTTTTTTTTTTTTTTGTAACAAAACAATACGCTTACCAAACTGAAGTAAAACCAATCAGATCCACAAAACATATCAAAACTCTGCTGAACTGCAATATCAGGTACCTTTAATATTTCCAAGTTATAAATCAAGTAGTCTTAACATTCTCAGGTCATTAATCACAAACCAGAACATAATAAAATAATAAAATTCAGTACAGATGGTAAAGTACTCAGGACCTACCCCGGTTCTGTTTCTGACCTCCCCTCCTCTTCCTCCCCCCATATTGTATAATCTCCCCTTACCGTAACATACCAGTGGTCATACAGTGGGCTTTCACATATTTTGGAAGTCAAGGAATCTCTATTGAGGCCAGTGCTCCCCAGAACAGCTGTAGTCCTGACCACTGGTGCTGGAACTGAGTACTGAAGTGTGGTCTCTATTTGAAAGTCATCAGCATAAGCGAAAGCTGTTAATCAAGAGATTACATAAAACTAAGTAATGGCGCCATTAATATCTACAATTTAAAGGTAGTTTAGGCAGAAAAAAGAACAGTGACACTTGAATGTCAAAATACAATTTTAACTTGTGCTTAGAAATAAATCTGGTTCATTAAGCATGACAAATTAATGATTATGCCTTCTGGTTGCCAGATGGACATGTGATTTTCAATCTTTTTATTTCTATTTTAACCAATAGCTTTCCTAGCATTATAAGTTGCTTCTCATCACTGCATACATATTTTATATGTTTATTTTAGAAAAAATGATATTAAAAATGTAATAATTTTCAATTATTCAATTTTTCATACCTATAAAGAATCTGTGAAGCTGCAAAATACACTAGCCTGCTGGAACAGGAACTGGCTCATGCTGTCAATGCATGTTCACATGCATTAAATAAAGCCAATCCAAGATTCCCTGAGGTAAGCACACAGCAGTCAGTACTCACAGACAGCCGAAAACTACAGCCTACATTTAGATCTGCTGAGGAAGTCACCTACTTTGTTTATTTATAAAAAAATTAAACTGTGCTCTGGAATATTGCAGTTAATGTGATCTGATTTTGGAGAGAGTGAGAAACTAAACTGAAAGTTCACAGTCCTATTCTTTTCAATCTGATTGATAGAATTTGAGCGGTGAGGCCTAGTTAAGGATTGCAAGACAAAGTGACAAGACTTTTCTGAACATAAGAATAGCCATACTGAGTCAGACCAGTGATTCATCTAGCCCAGTATCCTGCTTCCAATAGTAGCCAAGCCAATTCATGTGACAAGTGGCTTTCAAAAGAAAAAAAATGTGACACATCTCAACACAAAAGCCTTTTTGAAGATAGAGTGATGTCCTACATTACTAGGTGGTATTTGCGGTCACGCAAGGGAATTTGCATGTGGTCCTGGGTTGTGGGATTAATTTAGAAGAGATTTTGGCAATCAAAGGCTTTTAGTGTCATGAGCCCAGTAAAGAGGAACAGGTTATCTCCTGTATTGAGAAGTAATTTATTGCCTTTTATTAAGAATTAGAAAATGTTCCTCTTTCCCAGCTTATTAGTGATGCTTTATTGTTTTATTAAAGGAAATAATTATCTTTTAATGTATAATTGTATTTGTGAAATGATTTATGATTGAGTTGGGTATTGGAGTGGTTTATGGCAGTGGCGTAGCCAAGGGTGGGCCCAGGCCCACCCACTTTGGCCTCAGGCCCACCCATTACCAGCATAGCTATAATGTGGCTGGCAGGGATCCCCAAGCCCCACCAGCCGAAAACTCCAACAACTGTCCCTCCTGCATACCTTGTAAATAGCAGATCTTCGCCTGAAGTGAGCAGTGACTGATGCATACTGCTCGCACCGGCCCCATAGCCTTTGCTCTGATGTATTCTTGCTTAGGCGGAAACAGGAAGTTGCATCAGAGGGAAGGGTATGGAGCAACATTAGCAGTGTGTATTAGTTGCTGCCTGTTGCTGGTCGAAAATTTGCTGTTTAAAAGGTATGTGGGAGAGGGAGGATATTTGAGAGACCATATGGCATGCGGGTGAGAGGAGAGACCAATCATCTGTGGGATGAGACGGGGTTCTTCGGCCACCCAGCTTGGGTCCAGGCCCACCCAAATTGGGTGTCTGGCTACGCCCCCTGGTTTATGGGCTCTTGGTTTCTATTTTTTTTATATATCTCTTAAGACTTTGTAAACCATTTTAATGAATTTATTCAGTAAGATGGTATACAAAACTTGTTAAATTTATTTATTTATGTATTTATTTATTTATTTATTTTGTAGTATTTGTATCTGATATTTTCCCACATATTTGCAGGCTCAGTGTGGCTTACATTGTTCCATAATGGTGATTACCAATTCCAAAAGAGACATACATAGTTATAAGGAGGTGACAGAGTAGATTAGGTAATCAGTACAGAGATGTTTATTTTCATAATAAGAAATAAAAGGTATTGAGTTAAAATACAATCATGATAGATTGCTTAAACAATCAGGAATAGAGAGTTCCGTTTTGTATAGTTCTGGTATAAATTTTGTTTACTGGTAGTTAGGATGGATCTTTGTAGTATGCCTTATTAAATAGGTTGGTTTTCAGTAATTTTCTGAATTATTTATGTTGTGTGTTTGTTTTATGGATTTTGGTAGTTCATTCCATATTTGCGTGCTTATGTAGGAGAAACTGATGCATATGTTATTTATATTTTAGTCCTTTGCAGCTGGGGTAGTGGAGATTCAGGAATGTACGTGATGATCTAGTAGAATTCCTAGTTGGTAGATCTATGAGGCTTGACATGTACACCGGAGCTTCACCTTGTATAATCTTATGAACCAGAGTGCAGACCTTGAACGCAATGCATTCCTAAGTGGAAGCCAATGTAGTTTTTCTCTTAGGGGTTTGGCATTTTCATATTTCGTTTTTCCAAATATGAGTCTGGCTGCTGTGTTTTGTGCAGTTTGGAGTTTCTTAATGATTTTTTCTTTGCATCCGGGGTAAATTGCATTGCAGTATTCTAGTTGGCTTAGAACCATTGATTGTACCAGTCTGCAGTTTTTTCATATTAGCACACGACTGGAGAACCTGAACAGACAAATATATATGATTGACACAGTGGCTATGGCAGTAATACTCAGTGAAGCAAGTATATTTTATTTATTTGTTACATTTGTACCCCACATTTTCCCACCTATTTGCAGGCTCAATGTGGCTTACATAGTACCGTAAAGGCGATCACCAAGTCCGGTAGGGGAACAAATACAATGTGATGTTAAGGTCGGATAAGGTAAGTATGATACAGACACATTAGGGGTCAAAAATAGGGGAGGTTATATAGTGTCCAATACAATCTATGGTTTTGCTGTGTTGCAGAGTTGAGGCATTTATGTTGGGTCGGTATGGTACGCCTTATTGAACAGGTAGGTTTTTAGTGATTTCCTGAAGTTTAGATGGTCGTAGATTGTTTTCACACCTTTTGGCAGTGTGTTCCATAGTTGTGTGCTAATATAGGAGACGTTGGATGCATAGGTAGCGTTGTACTTCAGTCCTTTGCAGTTTGGGTAATGAAGGTTTAAATATGTTTGTGATGATCCAGTTCTGTTCCTGGTTGGTAGGTCTATGAGGTCTGTGATGTATCCTGGGACTACACTGTAGATAATCTTGTGGACCAGGGTGCAGATTTTAAAGGTGATACGTTCTTTGATTGGGAGCCAGTGTAGTTTTTCTCGGAGGGGTTTGGCACTTTCGAATAGTGTTTTACCGAATATCAACCTGGCTGCTGTGTTCTGGGCTGTCTGAAGTTTCTTTGTGAATTGTTCTTTACATCCAGCATAAATTCCATTGCAGTAGTCTGTATGGCTTAGTATCATTGATTTTATTAGGTTACGGAATATTTCCCTCGGGAAGAAAGGTTTTACACATTTGAGTTTCCACATTGAGTGGAACATTTTCTTTATAGTGGAGTTTACTTGGCTCTCAAATGTAAGATTGCGGTCAATTGTGACGCCAAGTATTTTGAGGCTGTCTGAAATAGGGAGGGTGTGGTCTGGGGTGTTTATGGTTGTGGGTTTATAGTTATTGTGTTGGGATGAGAGGATGAGGCAGTGTGTTTTTTCAGTGTTCAGTTTCAGTTGAAATGAATTTGCCCACGAGTCCATGGTATTCAGACCGCGCTTGATTTCATTGGTGATTTCTGTCAGATCGTGTTTGAAGGGGATGTAAATTATGACATCGTCTGCATAGATGAACGGGTTGAGGCCTTGATTGGATAAAGACTTGGCCAGTGGGATCATCATTATGTTGAAGAGTATTGCTGATAGTGGTGATCCTTGAGGTACTCCACAGTCTGCTTTCCACGGTGGTGATATGTTTGTATTTGATTTTACTTGGTATGTTCTGGTGGTTAGAAAACCTTTGATCCTACTAAGTATATATCCACGAATCCCGAAGTGGTCTAGGAGTTGTAGTAGTATATTGTGGTTTACCATGTCAAATGTGCTCGACATGTCAAATTAGAGGAGAAGTATGCTTTTACCTGTGGCTATTTCATGCTTGAATTTGGTCAGGAGAGTGACTAGTACAGTTTCAGTACTATGAAGGGGGCGGAATCCTGATTGTGATTCATGTAGTAGTGAGAACTTGTCCATGTATTCAGTAAGCTCTTTGGTCACCAGGCTCTCCATCAGTTTGACTACTAGTGGGATAGATGCGACTGGGTGATAGTTGGTAAGATCGTTCATTTTTTTCTTTGTGTCTTTAGATAATGGGGTGAGCAGAATGTTGCCATGTTCCTCAGGGAAGAGACCTTGCTGGAGCATGTAGTTTAGATAGGATGTGAGGTCTTCTATGAAGTGATCGGGAGAGGATTTGAGTAGGTGGCTGGGGCAAGTGTCCAGTTTGCAGTGGGTATTGGAGAATCTATGGGTCGCTTGGGTAACTGAATCAATGGCGAGGAGAGCAAATTTTGACCAGGTACGGTCTGCTGGGTATTCTCCAGAGGTTGAGTCCAGACTATTGATGAAGTTTTTGATGTCGGTATTATGTTGAGGAAGTGGGTTGCGTAATTTTATTATTTTTTCATTGAAGTATTTAGCAAGTTCATCTGCCGCTGGGATGTCTGTTGATTGTGGTGATTGGGGTGGTGTCTAGAAGCTTGTTTACGAGTTTAAATAATTTCTTCAAGTCTTCGTAGTCTGGTCCTATTTTGGTTTTATAATAGGACCTTTTGGTCTGTCTTATTGCATATTTGTATTTTCTTTGTGTTTGTTTCCATGCATTGAATGTGTGTTCATCTTTTATTTTTTTCCATGCTCGTTCGAGTTTCCTGGTTTGTGTTTTGAGTTTTTTTAGTTCGTCATTGAGCCATGGGATTGAGTTTTGTCTTCTTGTTGTTCTTATTCTTAAGGGTTCTATTTCGTCTAGTACGTTTCTACATCTTTCATCCCAGTCAGAAAGGTAGTGTATGGAGTCCGTTCGTGCATTCCATTCATTGTCATATACCTGATGCCAAAATACATTTGGGTCTATTTGGCCTCTTGTGCTGTGTAGGTAGTATGTTCTTGTGTATGGTATGATCCCTTCTTCCGCCAGTTTAGGGAAAGGTTTAGTTTGTAGTGATCGGTCCAAGGTGTTTCTGACAATTTGATATCTGTTACTAGTATATTGTGGTCCGTGGACAGTTTGTGTGAGAGAAGGTCCAGTGTGTACCCTTTATTTATTTTTTTTAATTCTTTATTTATCATTTTCATTAATTTACAAGAATATATCTTGAACAAGTAAAGCAGTTTTACAGGTTACAGGTAATTTTCCATAGAAAAAATTAAGAAAAGAAAAATATATATTATCAACTTTTATTAGACCCCAAATCAGTGGCGTAGCCAGAAGTCAATTTTTGGGTGGGCCAACAGGTTGGATGGGTGGGCACTAGACAGTGGTGTGCTGGTAAATGTTTAACAACAGGCTCTCTCCCCGGTCCACCTCTGCACCCCCCCCCCTGTCCACCTGTGCACCTCCCCTCAAAATTGCAGAGCTGGCTATAGCCGGGGAGAGAGCCTGGGGGGGGGCAATGCATTACTCTCTCCAGGAAAAAAAAAATTAATGATCCAGGTTCCAATTTAATTCATGTTTAATTGTGGGATAAAATGCCATAATAAGTAAATAAATATAAACTTTTAATGTTGAGCACCTGATTCTCAAAGTGGACATATTCCAAACACTATAATGAAAATAAATTATTTTTTCTACCTTTGTTGTCTGGTGACTGTTTTTTCTGATCATGCTGGTCAGTATCCGATTCTGCTGCTAATCTGTCCTCTTACACTCCGTTTCCAGGGCTTCCTTTCCATTATTTCTTTACTTCCTCCTTTCTTCTTCATTTCTTGCTCTATATCCATAAGTAAAAGCTGGGTCCCTCCGCAGACTTGACTGTCCAGTGGATCCAGCTTCTGCCTATTTTCTTCATCCATGTGCAGTGTTTTTCTCCTCTCTTCCTTTTCCCTCATCTCCTTCCTCACTCTTCCATCCCCTCCATCCATGTCCAGCATTTTCTCTCTCTCCCTTCCCTCTCTTCCATCATGTCCAGCAACCCTCCTCTCCCATGTCCTTCCCTCCATCCATGGCCAGCAACCCTCCTCTCCCTGGCCACCCCTTCATACACCCATGTCCAGCACCTTCCTATCTCCTCTTTCCTCCCTCCATCCCTTATGTCCAGCAACTCTCCTCTCCCCTCCAGCTATCCATACCTAGCAATTCTTTCTCTCCCCTGCCCCCTCTATCCATCCATCCCCAGCAATTCTCTTCTCTCTCCCCTTGTCCCCTCCAACCATCCATCCCCAGCAATTCTCTTCCCTCCCCTGCCCCCCTCCATTCATCCATCCCCAGCAATTCTCCTCTCTGCCCTGCCCCTATCCAGCCATACCCAGCAATTCTGTTCTTGCCCCTGCCCCCCTCTATCCATCTATACCAGCAATTCTCTTTTCTCCCCTGTCCCCTCCCTCCAGCCATCAGTGATTCTCCTCTCGCCCCTCCCGCTCCCATCCATGTCCTGCGATTCCACCTACCCGCCCAGAGCCCTCTTCTCCCCCCCAAAAAAATTTACAGTGCAGGCTGAGCTCCGTTCCTGCATCTGCCTCCCTCACTCTCACGGCAGCGCTTCCCAAACGCTGCCCACCGCCGCCACGATCGCGGGATTTACCTCCCTCCGTCTCAGCACTCAGCAGCAGCGGTAGCGAATCATACACGCTGCCTCCTTCTAACCCTATCTACGTAGATAGCTGACATCAGAGGAGGGCGGACACAGGAAGAAAAAGGAGACATCGAAGGAGACATAAGAGCTAAAGAATAGCTGATCCATCCTGTGCAGCGCCTTCAAACATAGGTGAGAGGCGCTGCACCGGCCATTATGGTGGAGGGGGGGGTCACGGTGGGGGGGGGAGCGGCGGGACGAAATCGGGGGGGCGTGGCACGGAGGTGGAGGAGGGCAGGAGGGCGGAGCATTGCCGACTAAAGAAGAGAGACACAGGAAGGGAGGGGGAGCCAAGCAACTGCAAGGTTCATTTTTTAAAGCTTTATTTCACAAACGAGCAGCGGGGAGCAGCGGGGACTTCAGGGGGGGGGGGCAAGCAAGGCAGGCCGGCCACCATACAGGACGCTGCTGATGAGCGCCTTTGCCCCCTCCCGATCCTTTTTAATTTGGTTTCCTCTTTATTGTAGGCACAGGGAGCAGGGAGCCACTTTTCTTTTAAAACATGCCAGCAATTTGGTTTTCATCGGCAGGGGGCAGTGGGGAGATGACAGCTCAGGCTTTAAACGACAGGTCTGAGCTGACGTTAAATTCTGGTGGTAGTGAATCGTTGCTATCGTCGGTATGGTTAGTGCATTCCGAATTGTCTACATTTCAATGGTAGTTTCTCATTTGCATTCCGTTTCGTTAGCTGCTACTGCCCGTCGAAAAATAGGCTTTAGTGCATGGAAAGGATAGGAAATTCTTCCTTAAGGGCTTATTTAAACGATGAAAAACGTTTAGTGCATCTGGGCCTCTGTCCCTAAATACCCTGAGGCCTGTCCATCTCTAATGGTGAGACCCTGGGCAGTCAGATTTGCAATTCTCTGGCTAAGCAGGGGGGGTGGGTAGAGGGAATGCTTCCAGCAATAACTGTTCTCATGATTCAGAAGGGGAGAGATCTTCACCCCCTCTCTGTCCTAAAAGATGAGGAAAAATTAATTATGTGCATGAATATTGGAGGCCTTCTTTATGCCTCTTCCATGCCTTGCCTGTGCCTCCTCCAACAGATCCCATGAGTGGAGGAATTCCTTGCATTCTCAAGCATTAGGAAGAACTTGGGTCGTCTAGGTGGAGGTTTATGTCACCCAGTATTAGTATGTTGGAGTTGGTTACACAAGTGTTTGAGATGAAGTCCATGAAAATTACGTTAACTTTCATTCCAATTGCCGGGTGTCTGTAGAACAGGACGCAGTTCAGGTGATCATGCAGGGATTGTTGTGGATTCTGATTGAGGCAATTTTAAGGTTGGGTTGTTATGGGCTCGGCATGACTTTTACATTTTATATTGACAAGAAAAATTGAGCCAGATACGCAAGTGTGTGACAACATCCAACAGCACAGGGACTAAATTGCTCTCCTACAAGTCAGAATGTAGAGTAAATCTTTGAGCACATGCCCCCCCCCCCCCCCCCCCCCCCCCCACACACACACAGAGAACCTGATCTGGTGCTCTCCTTTGCTTCTGGCTCTATGCTACTCCAGGGTTTTTAGTGCCACTACCATGCAGAATTACAACCAGCGAATGTATTTTTGCAGTACGTTTGAACGTGGCCGTAAGGACACAGACCTCCCTTCCAGTTGCCTAGTTATGGGTAGTAGAACAGTTGTAAGACCTTTTGTTTCACTTTCAAGTCTCTCTTATATACTTAAAATATTGTGCCTGTTGATCACTTTCCCCCTTATTCCATAAAGCTGCTATGCTCAAATTTCTGACTAGCATGTAAATTTGTGTGCACAAGTTAAAGAATACTACCAGGTAACACACATAATTTGATTGTTAAATTAGTGCTAATTGGCAATAATTGACCATAATGAGAGTTAATTGGCACTGATTGGCACTAATTTGCAGTTACGTGTGCACAGGCACTTAGTTGTTGTTCTATAACAAAGCATAATTCCTTTAGCACGCATCTGTTAGCGGGGAGTGGATATAGGAGGGGCATGGGCAGATCAGGGACGTGTGCAGCATTTACATGTTAAGGTTATAGAATATTGTCAGTTACAATGTGTAAATGGCAGCAGCTAGGCGCAGGTACACCACCCTTTGATATGGTGTAGTTCTCACAACTAAAGGGTGCTAAAACACATAGTTACACACTAATCTAAGATAATAAAACGCACCCTCAACGTTCTGAGGACAACGTTCTGTGAAGCCATGAAGCCATCTGACATCACTCCCAGGGCTGAAGGTTCGTGGATTCGTGGGTGTGAAGCTTCAAGCCAGCCAGCCAGCCATCTCTTCCCGCCATCGCGTCAAACGTCATGACGTCGAGGGCGTAAAAAAAAAAATCCAGCAGCGAAGCTCAGGAAGGAGGGCGGCGCTCCCGACGTCTAGCCTTCCCTTCGCTGTGTTCCCCGCCTTCTTCTGACGTCAAGGATGACGTCAAAAGAAAGGCGGAACACAGCGAAGGGAAAGCTAGACGTCGGGAGCGCCGCCTCCTTCCCTGACACTTCGCTGGCCGAACCGCCACGGAGGTAAATTAAAAAAAAAAGAAAAAAACAAAAAGGGATGCATGGATGCGAAGGGGGGGGGGGCCATGGATGCGAAGGGGGGGGGGGAGAAGAGGGCGGGCCAGGCTGGGATATGGGAGAGAGAGGAGCATGGATGCGAGGGGGGGGCATGGAAGGGAGAGAGGGGACTTGCTGGAAAAGGATGAATGGAGGCGGCAGGGGACAGAGGAGCATGGATGGGCATGGATTGGGAGGGCAGGGCTCAGGGAGAGAGGGGAATTGCTGGAAAGGGATGAATGGAGGGGGCAGGGGACAGAGGAGCATGGATGGGCATGGATTGGGAGGGCAGGACTCAGGGAGAGAGGGAAATTGCTGGATAGGGATGAATAGAGGGGACAGATGGGCATGGATGGATATGGATTGCAGGGCAGGCCTCAGGGAGAGAGGGGAATTGCTGGATAGGGATGAATGGAGGGGGCAGGTGACAGAGGAGCATGGATGGGCATGGATTGGAAGGGCAGGACTCAGGGAGAGGGGAATTGCTGGATAGGGATGAATGGAGGGGACAGATGGGCATGGATGGATATGAATTGCAGGGCAGGCCTCAGGGAGAGAGGGGAATTGCTGGATAGGGATGAATGGAGGGGCCAGGTGACAGAGGAGCATGGATGGGCATGGATTGGAAGGGCAGGGCTCAGGGAGAGAGGGGAATTACTGGATAGGATGAATGGAGGGGACAGGTGTCAGAGGAGCATTGGATGGGCATTGATTGGGAGGGCAGGGCTCAGGGGAGAGAGGGGAATTGCTGGAAAAAGGATGAATGGAGGGGGCAGGGGACAGATGGCCATGGATTGGGAGGGCAGGGCGCACACTCTCTCTCTCATATACAATGTCTTTCAGACTCTCACTCTCACACACTCGCTGGGTCTCATACACTCACTCTCACAGAGAATCTGTGTCTCACACACACTCTCTCTCTCGCCCACACACACACACTCTCTCTCACACTGTGTCTCACATACACACTTGCACACACTCTCATTCTCACACCACACTCTCGTTCACACAATCACACTCACACCCAGACTCACTCTCTCTCTCACACACTCACACTTTCACTCTGACTCTCAAACAGTCACTCTCACATACACTCCTCCCAAACATACACACTCCGAGGAAAACCTTGCTAGCGCCCGTTCATTTGTGTCAGAAACGGGCCTTTTTACTAGTATTCTACAATGGCAATTATATGCATAATTCACACATACTCCCTGATTCTATAAATGGTGACTAAGTTGCACGTGCAAATCAATGCACCTAGCCGATTTGTGTGAGATATCTAAATTGCTTATCAAGCCAATTAGCACTAACATTGGCTTTTTAACAAGTACTACTACTACTTATCATTTCTATAGTGCTACTAGACATACGCAGTGCTGTACACTTGAACATGAAAAGGCAGTCCCTGCTCGACAGAGCTTACAATCTAATTAGGACAGACAAACAGGACAAATAAGAGATAAGGGAATTACTACGGTGGGAATGGGTACTGAACAAGTAAGTAAGGGTTAGGAGTTAAAAGCAGCATCAAAAAGGTGGGCTTTAGGCCTAGATTTGAAGACAGCCAGAGATGGAGCTTGACGTACCAGCTCAGGAAGTTTATTCCAGGCATATGGTGCAGCAAGATAAAAGGAACGAAGTCTGGAGTTAGCAGTGGAGGAGAAGGGTGCAGATAAGAGTGGAGGAGTGGCCTAGTGGTTAGGGTGGTGGACTTTGGTCCTGGGGAACTGAGGAACTGAGTTCGATTCCCGGCACAGGCAGCTCCTTGTGACTCTGGGCAAGTCACTTAACCCTCCATTGCCCGCCGCATTGAGTCTGCCATGAGTGGGAAAGTGCGGGATACGATTGTAACAAAATAAATAAATAAAATAAGAGAAATTTACCTAGAGAATGGAGTTCCTGGGGAGGAGAGAAGGGAGAGATAAGAGAGAAGAGGTACTGAGGAGCTGTAGAGTGAATGCACTTGTAAGTCAATAAGAGGAGTTTGAACTGTATGCGGAAACGTATAGGGAGCCAGTAAAGTGATTTGAGGAGAGGTCTAATATGAGCATAGCGACATTAGCGGAATATAAGTTGTGCAGCAGAATTTTGAACAGATTGAAGAGGAGAGAGATGGCTAAGTGGGAGACCTGTGAGAAGCAAGTTGCAATAATCTTAAGTGAGAGGTGATAAGAGTGTGGATTCTGGTAGTGTGCTCAGAAAGGAATGGGTGAATTTTGGTGATATTATAGAGAAAGAGATGACAGGTTTTAGCAGTCTGCTGAATATGTGCAGAGAAGGAGAGAGAGGAGTCGAAGATGACCCCAAGGTTATGGGCTGATGAGACAGGGAGGATGAGTGTTATCCACAGAAATAGAGAATGGGGGAAGAGGAGAGGTGGTTTAGGGGGAAAGATAGAAGCTCAGTCTTGGTCATGTTTAGTTTCAGATGGCAGTGAGACAAGCAGTTATTGGCAATAATTGAAAATCAATTAGAGTGTACAGTGTGCCATGTGCCTAAATTTTATGTGCATCTTATAAAAAGGTGTGCAGCAATGGGAGGGTAATGGACAGAGCTTGGGTGTGGATTTGAGTTATGCACACAATTGGGGCAACAGCATTTAAATCACATTTTCACTGGTGCAAATGGATGCACCTAGATTTAGGCACAACCCCTGCACTTAAGCAGTATTCTATAAACCATGCCTAACTTTTAAGCATGGCTTATAGAGTAGCTCATTTTTCAGCACCAATGTTTAGGTGCTATATATAGAATTCACCTACATAGTGCCTAGCATTTTAGTGCCTAACTTTAGGTGACCTTTAGAGAATTACCCCCAGTATGTCTTCCTATTTTCAAAATAATATTTTTGGAATTACAGGTAGAAAGTGCACCACAGACAATGAGTAAGAGAAACATGTTCTTCCTAGTTGATTGGTATGCAGATTCATATTATAATTCATCTCTCAATTTTTTCATACATTTTTCTTCCTTTGAGTTTTTGTTTTTGCTTCCTCCTGTTACAAGTGAACATGAAACTTATGAAGGAAATGATTTGCTTGTCATTTTTAGGCATCCTACTACACGCATACGCATGTAGCAGGATGCCACAATGTTGCTATTTAGTAACGGGGAACATTCTGAATCCTTGTTTCAGAATAGTGCTAGTCAAAGTAATGAAGGGGTGGTCCATTGTGGGACAGAAGCCCAATAACAGTAGTTCTTTGAGACATGAAGAAAAATATAAAACCTGGGTATAGGATCTTACCCAGGGCAGCTTCTTTTCCTTCCCAAATAGGGGAAGTCAATGAGCCAAAACATAGTGCGAAGAGGGCTGGGTTTCCCACCCAGTGACCTATGAGGACCTTGGTCCTCTATCCAGGAGGCTAAGGAGAAAACGTAGAAGATAAGGGGAAGAACAGGATGGACTGATTCCCTTAAGAAGGAGAATGGAGAGGAGATGTAGTCTGAAATCCAGCTGAACCCTAGACACCAGGTACCTTAAGGAGGAGAAAGGAAGGATCATTGGGGAGATCTTGTCCTGAACTCAAGGAGAAGTAAGGAGAGAAAAAATATTGCATCTAGGTTGGGAAAAGTTGGAAACCCAAACTCAGTGTGAGTACATACTTGGAAGTTTATATGATGGTAAGACCCAAACTTACAGTAAGCACTGAGACTGCACACTGTGTGAGGATCATGAGAGAAAAGGAGTGGAGAAAGAACAGAGAGGAAAACGGTATATGCTGTGGCCAAAAAAACAATTACCCCTGATCCTATATAATAATTTGCACCTCTGTCTGGATGCCTGGGTTCGTAACACACTTCCCATTGGTCCGCCCTGGCAATGACGTCAGAGGGCAGATCAGTGAGAGGGAAGGGAACCCAGCACCAGCCAGCGGAGATGAGTAGAGAATCGCCCCCCTCCCTCCGAGTTGCAGACCCCCCTCTTCTCCTTCCCCTCTCCTCTCAGTTCCATGCCCCCCTACCTCCCTCCCTCCCTCTCCTCCCTTCTGAGTTACAGGCCCCCCTCCCCGTCGAGTTGCAGGACGTTCCTCCCCCCCTCCCCATCAAGTTGCAGTATATCCCTCCCTCCTCCCCTTCGAGTTGCAGGACATCCCTCCCTCCCTCCCCTCCGAGTTCCACGCCCCCCCTCTCTTCCGAGTTCCATGGCCCTGCGCCTCCCTCCCCCTCTCTCTCTCCCCTCCGAGTGCAAGCATGACCTGTCCTCCGGCAACCCCTCGCCTTCCTGCGTGCCGGCTGTAATTTAAAAATTCTTACCTCGGGGTCCGGCGTCTGCAGTGAAGGCAAGCGGTGCTTCAGACTGCCTTCCCATGTGTCTCAGCTCTGCCTCTGGTCCCACCTTTCCAGAAACAGGAAATGAGGGCGGGACCAGAGGTAGAGCTGAGACACATGGGAAGGCAGTCTGAAGCGCTGCTCACCTTTACATGATTATGTTGTTAAAAGTGAGCCGGTTGATGTAGTATATCTAGATTTTCAGAAAGCTTTTGACAAAGTTCTTCATGAGAGACTCTCAGAAAATTAAAGAGTCATGGGATAGGAGGCAATGTTCTGTGTGGATTAGGAATTGGGTTATTGTACAGAAAACAGAGGGTAGGGGTTAAATGGCCATTTCTCTCAATGGAGGAGGGTGAGTAGTGGAGTGCCTCAGGGATTAGTACTGGGACCGGTGCTATTTAACATATTTATAAATGATATAGAAATCGGAATGATGAGTGAGATGATTAAATTTGCGATGACACAAAACTAAGGTTGTTAAAACACATGCGGACTGTGAAAAAATTGCAGGAAGACCTTAGGATATTGGAAGACTGGGCATCCAAATGGCAGGTGAAATTTAATGTGGACAAATGCAAAGTGATGCATATTGGAAAGAATAATCTGAATCATAGTTACCTGATGCTAGGGTCCACCTTGGGGGTCAGAACCAAAGAAAAAAATCTAGGTGACATTGAGGGGCCTAATCGAATGGGTGCCCAAGTTTTCCTGAGGGCGTCCTCGCAGGACGTCCCCTCGAAGAGGCGGGGAAACCCGTATTATCGAAACAAGATGGGCGTCCATCCTTTTCGATAATACGGTCGGGGACGCCCAAAATCTCAACATTTAGGTCGTCCTTAGAGATGGTCGTCCCCGGGTTTTTCAGCAATAATGGAAACCAAGGATGCCATCTCAGAAACGCCCAATCCAAGCCATTTGGTCATGGGAGGAGCCAGCATTCATAGTGCACGGTTCCCCTCACATGCCAGGACACCAGCCGGGCAACCTAGGGGGCCTGCAGTGGACTTCTGAAATTGCTCCCAAGGTGCATAGCTCCCTTACCTTGTGTGCTGAGCCCTCCAAAACCCACTCCCCACAACAGTACCCCACTACCATAGCCTAAGGGGGTGAAGGGGGGCACCTACATATGGGTACAGTGGGTTTGTGCTGGGTTTTGAAGGGTTCACATTTACCACCACAAGTGTTACAGGTGGGGGGGGGGGGGGGGGGGATGGGCTGGGGTCCGCCTGCCTGAAGTGCACTGCAGTACCCACTAAAACTGCTCCAGGGACCTGCATACTGCTGTCATGGAGCTGGGTATGATATTTGAGGTTGGCATAGAGGCTGGAAAAAAATATTTTAAAAAAATTTTATTAGGGTGGGAGGGGGTTAGTGACCACTGGGGGAGTAGAGGGAGGTCATCCCCGATTCCCTCCGGTGGTCATCTGGAGAGGGATAATAGAACGGGAGCGCCCATCTCTAAGGATAGCCCTGTAAAGGGGCGGGGCAACCCGTATTATCGAAACAAAATGGACGTCCATCTTTCGTTTCGATAATACGGTAAGGGATGCCCAAATCATGAAATTTAGGTCGACCTTAGAGATGGTCATCCCTGGTTTTCGGCAATAATGGAAAGCGAGGACGCCCATCTCAGAAATGACCAAATCCAAGCCATTGGTCGTGGGAGGAGCCAGCATTGAAAAAAACCTTCCATTGCCAATCTGGAAAGGAATGGGCATGCATGAAGGAAATTTGCTTGCAAATGAGCTGCTGACTGTTAGCTCATTTGCACACGATTTCCTTCCTAAGGAGGGGAAGCAACGGCAGTTCAGGACGTCCAAAATGTGGATATTTCTGTGAGAAGGACTTCCATGCTTTTGCTATGCCTCTTACACCCTCTTTGTTTATTTGGATTTTGGATCACAAGTAGCAGCAGTGGGATTTGAACCAACCACCTCTGGATTGCAAGACCAGTGCTCTAACCACTAGGCCACTCTTCCACTCTACTCCACGTCATTGAAATTTGGCCATCCCTGTGGGGGGCAGTTGAGGACTTCCAAAATGTTTGAAAGAAGGACGTCCACGCCTTCATTATGCCTCTGCTGAAAAACACATACCTCCCCCCACCAGGGACCTGCATAAAGGGATGGCCAAATTTCAAGGGAAGGGGGTGGAGGAGTGGTAGAGTGGCCCAGTGGCTAGAGCACCAGCCTTGCAATCCAGAGGTGGCCAGCTCAAATCCCACCACTGCCACCTGTGATCCAAAATCCAAACAAATAAATAAATAAATAAAGAGGGTGTCAGAGGCATAGCAAAGGCATGGATGTCCTCTCACAGAAACATCCACATTCTGGACATCCCCAACTGCCACCACAGGGACAGAGGCATAGCAAAGGACATACTCTTAAAAAATAAAGACAAAAGTTTTTGAAGTTGTTTTTTTCAGGGTGGGATGTGGTTAGTGACCACTGGGGAAGCCAGGGGAGGTCATCCCCGATTCCCTCCGGTGGTCATCTGGTCAGTTTGGGCACCTTTTTGATGCTTGGTTGTGAAAAAAATGGACCAAGTAAAGTCGGCCAAATGCTCGTCAGGGACACCCTTCTTTTTTCCATTATCGGCCAAGGACACCCATCTGTTAACCACACCCTCATCCCACCTTCTGTACACTTCCGACACGTCCCCTTGAACTTTGGTCAGCCCCTTCGAAAAGCAGGCTGGTCATTTAGGGCACATTTTTGTGGCTTGATCGTAAAAAAAAAAAAAAAAGACCAAGTAAAGTCATCCAAGTGTTCATCAGGGATGCCCTTCTTTTTTCCATTATCGGCCGAGGATGCTAGGAATTATTAGGAAAGGGATGGTAAATAAGACCAAAAAATACTATAATGCCTCTGAATCGCTCCATGGTGCAACCTCACCTTGAGTATTACATTCAGTTCTGGTTGCCGTATCTTAAAAAAAGATATAGCGGAATTAGAAAAAGTTCAAAGAAGAGCGACCAAAATGATAAAGGGGATGGAACTCCTCTCATATGAGGAAAGGCTAAACAGGTTAGGGCTCTTCAGATTATAAAAGAGACGGATGAGGGGGAGATATGATTGAAGTCTGCAAAATCCTGAGTGGTGTAAAACGAGTAGAAATGAATTGATTTTTTACTCGTCCCAAAAGTATATAGTCTAGGGGATACTCAAGGAAATTACATGGAAATACTTTTAAAACAAATAGGAGGAAATTATTTATCACTCAACAAATAGTTAAACTCTGGAACTCGTTTCTGGGGGATGTAGTAACAATGGTTAGTGCATCTGGGTTTAAAAGAGGTTTGGACAAGTTCCTGGAGGAAAAATCCATAGTCTGCTATTGAGACAGACATATGGAAGCTACTGTTTGCCCTGGGATAGTAGTTGCCACTATTTGGGTTTCTGCCAGGCAGGGCCACCGAGAGGTGGGGGCAGGGGGGGACAAAATTCCCAGGGCCCGGGCCTCCAAGGGGGGCCGCATTCCACGCTTCCCTCCGTCCACCACTGGGCTGGGCCCCCCTGAATTCAAATCATAGCGCCTCACCTTGACCTCGCTCCATGTGAAAGAAGCGCAGCAGCGGCAGTCTGCAGATCACCTCCCTTTGGGCCTTCGTTCCTTGTGTCCCGCCCTCGCACAAGTTACGTCAGACGAGGGCGGGACACAGGGAGGGAAGGCCCAAAGGGAGGCGATCTGCAGACTGCCGCTGCTGCGCTTCTTTCACACAGAGCGAGGTCGAGGTGAGGCGCTATGATTTGAATTCAGGGGGGCCCGGCCCGTTGGTGGACGGAGGGGGGCGGTAACGATGATGACCCTCGGGGGGGGGGGGCCCTGGGGGCAGCCTTGGCCCGGCTCAGTCTCTCGGCGGCCCTGTTGCCAGGTACTTGTAACCTGGCTTGGCCACTGCTGGAAACTGAATACTGGGCTAGATGGGCCATTGTTCTGACCCAGTATGTTCTTATATAGTTGCCCTTCATATGCTGTATTGTTTTTATAGTCCTACTTTTATATATTTTTGCCTGGGATGCAGTGGTGTAGACAGACCTGAGATTTTGGGTGGGCCCAGAGCTAATATGGGTGGGCAGGCACTGACTATATAAGTATGAGTAGTGTCTCTTGGGATCCTACAAAATAATGCCTTAGAATTCACTTGATGATGGATTTCTAAATAGTCTGCCCAACAGCTGCCCTGCATCAGTATAACCACATACATACTTAATGGAAAAATTGATATTTTTAAATATAATTACATTATCCCACAATCTCTCCACTGCAAAATGCTATACACAAACTTGTGCAAAAACACACATATCCTTACTAAACCATAACAGCACTAATTCCAAGGACAGGATGAGCTACAAACTTATGCTTGAAAAGGCAGAACTATAATTACACTAGGCTCTAAAACACCAATATACTACCTCGTGAAAAAAAAAAGCAAAACAAAAAGGGCTGCAAATACTACACGCTAGCAGAATACTGCAGCTTGATCACACATGAAAAACACATGACACAACAGACATGACACAAGGAACTAGAAATCAAAAAATATGAAGGCAAAATACTGAAGTGGAAAGTTAAGTCAAGAAGTCAGACTCAGCATGCAGCAATACCAGAAAAATTGAAACTTACATGCACAATATCACAGATGCACATTTCCAAAAGCTGACACATTCCAATTAATAAATTCTGAATAAAATACTTTTTTCTACCTTTGTTGTTTGATCTATTCGCTTGGTCCCAGTGTCTTCTGTTTTATGCAGTGTCTTCTTTCCATTTGATATTTTTTCTCTCACCATGTCCACCATCCTCCTGTGTCCTTATGTGTCCTGTCTACCATCTGTAGCCCTGTCCCTATCCTTCCTCGAGTTTCAGTATCTGCCCTCAACGTGTTCCAAACCAGCCCTTAAACTCAGCAGTTTCTCCGCCATCCATATCCAGCATTTCTCCACACTCCCCTCCATCCATGTGCATCTACTTCCTCTGTCTTCCCTCCCCTCCATCCATGTCCAGCATTTCTCCTCTCTTCCCTCCCGTCCATCCATGCGCATCTCCTCCCTGACTTCTCTCCCCTCCCTCCATCCATCTGTCTAGCAACTCTCCATTCTCCCCTGCCCTCTCCTCCATCTACCCATATCCTGCAAATGTCCTCTGTCCCCTGCATTCATCCATCCATGTTCAGCAATTCTCCTCTCTCCCCTGCTCTCCCCTCCATCCATCCATGTCCAGCAACTCTCCATTCTCCCCTGCCCTCTCCTCCATCCATCCGTACCCAGCAAATTTCCTCCCTCCCCTTTCCTCTCCATCCATCCATGTCCAGCAATTCTCCTCCTTCCCCTGCCCTCCGCTCCATGTCCAGCAATTTCTATTCTCTCCCCTGCCCTTCTTTCCATCCATCCATCCATGTCCAGCAACTCTCCATTCTCCCCTGTCTTCTCCTCCATCCATCTCCAGCAAATTTCCTCTCTCCCCTGTCCCCTCCATCAATCCCTGTTGTCCAGCAATTCTCCTCTCTCTCTTGCCCATCCTGTTTCTTTCCATCCCCTTTCCCATTCTATCCAGCATCTCCCCCGCCCCCCTCTCTCCCCCTTCGCAGCATCTCCCCTCTCTCAATAAAGAACAACAACGTGGATGCAGCAGCTCACAGGTTTGCTTGCTGTGTTTTGAGTGAATGGCGATGGCTGCACGGGGGAGTGGAAACACATTTACCAAATGGCTTCCTTCCTTACAGTGGACTACTACTACTACTATTTATCATTTCTATAGCGCTACAAGGCATACGCAGCGCTGTACACCATACACAAAAATGACAGTCCCTGCTCAAATAGCTTACAATCTAGATAAGACAGGTAAAACAGACAGAACAATTAAGGGTAAGGGGATAAATAGGTGAGGATAAAGGACAGGGCAAGTGAGTAGTGGTCAGGAGTCAAAAGCAGTGGTAAAGAGGTGGGCTTTAAGTTTGGACTTGTGCACATTTCACTGGACAAAAAATTATACAGTCAAAAGCAATTCACCTTCCGTTCTGCAGCTATAAAACCTCCCTACCATTTAAATGTTGCAATGTAAATCAAAAGCAATATAAAACCAAAATATAAGATCACACTGTACCATATTATTATACTAGTGGCAGGAGGCTCTCTCAATGAGATATTTACTGTACCAACTGTGATTTTGAACTAGGCTTGCACCAGCTGCAAAACAGAAAGTTTGTGAGCACAGTAAGTTGTGTACTGCTAGCAACAGAGAAGGGGTTTATTAACCTGTGATGTGTACTCCTGATAATCACTAACACAAGGAAGGGATACATAAGTAGAAGGCCTGCTTAATACCAAAGCTACACAGACTTAATTTTTTGCCAAAGAGAAGGAGTCAACAACAGAGCCTGCAAGAAGGCAGCAGGAGATACATGTTGGGGGAGCTATTTTGCACTTTCTCTGCTCCTTACCTGAGCCTTGTGTATGACGGTGCTGACCCCTCAGCCTCACTATCATTGCTATGGGTGTACTATTAGACTCTACTCCCCCTCCCCCCCAATTTAATTTAATGGGGTTATTTTGCACTGGACTCAGCAACCCCTCCCCCAAAAGGAGAAAAAAAACAGAACAAAAAACAAAATCAGAAAGATGGCTGGCAGCAAAGAGAAGGGCGTGCAGAGCAGGGTCAAAATGAGAAGAGAGAATAAGACACAGAGAGGGAAGTTTGGAAGGAATTAGGACATGAAAGACTAGGGCAACAGAGGAGAACAGGAGTGAGAAAAGAGGTGAAGGAGTGAGTCTGAGAAGAGAATGGACTTGGGAAGAGTGAGAGAGATCGTGGTGAGGAGAGTGAAGGGGGATAGTACGGATAAATAAGAGAGCACAAGAGGAGGGATGGCTGGGGGAGGGTAAGCGTGAGAGGAGTGGGGCATGGCTAGGGGAAGAAGGGTATTCAATGGGAATAAACTTGGAAAACAAGATTTAGCTGCTCCTCCACTCCCGAGTTTGGCTTGGGAACATGGTATGTACAATTTTATAAATAAAAATAAGGCAGGTGGAAGTGCAAGAACTTTATAGCACAGTCGGTAGGATAAGCTACTGTTTAATCAATTGTAAATTCTGCCTATAGGCACTGGGGGTCTTCACCTGTGTTACTACAATGTTGCATTCAGCACCTCGGTCACTCTCAGGTCTGGCTACGCCACTGGAATATACTCATCAAGAATGTACTGTGGGACCTGCGTGACGATGATGACTTAGTCTTCTTGCCCGCAACTGTGAGCGGGTGGGCATAACGGCAGCAAGCAGCCAGGCTCGACTCCGTCCTTCGCTTCCTGCCCTCTCTCTGCACCATCCCGCCTTCCTCTGATGTCATTTCCTTTCGGGCGGGCGGAACGCTGAGAGGGCAGGAAGCGAAGGATGGAGTCGAGCCTGGCTACTTGCTGCTTTTACTCCCGCCCGCTCGCCGCTGCGGGCAAGAAGACTAAGTCATCACCGTCGTCATGGAAGGTCGCAAACGACTGGGTGGGCCTGGGCCCACCCGTAGCTACGCCCCTGCTGGGAAGGGTCTAATAAATGGATATTTTTATTCTAAACCTTATCAGCCTCTTTTAGTTATTTTTCCAGAATCTGTATTGAGTGTCTGTCCGCAGACTATTATACAGCCATTATACAGGGATCCTTTCTACCTGTTTAGTGTGGATGGAAAGATTTTTTTTTTTTTTTGAATATTTTGTTTTTCTAGCCACAGACACAATAAATAATTCATGTACCTTCCCCTGGGATCACCCCCATCCCTAACACATTGGGGAACTGGTTACATATGGAAAATATGGTAGAAGGACCTACCATTGTTCTTTGATCTGACTTCTGTGATTAATGGGAGCAGTGCAGAGCGGAATATATTTTTTAATAGTCCTTCTTTCTAGTTTTATTATATGTGCCATTATTAATAGGTGAATAGTAAAACAAAGTAAAGTGCCATATTAACTGACTTTGATGTTGGCGAAGTTATTGAAGATCTAGAATCACCAGTTCTGTTAATCAATGCTCTGACCTGCACAGTTTGTTCTGACAGTCCTTTGACTTCCATTCTTTTTTCCCTTCTAGAGCCTTACCAGAAATACAGCCATTGAAATTGCTGTCAACGTGAAGGCACTACATAATGAAACGGAATCATTACTAGTTGGTAAAGTTCCATTGGTAAGAACTGCTAACATTGTAAATACTCTACATCTAATCATAAATCCAGGATCATGTTTTTTTAAGGGGCTTATACCTCTTTTATTTTAAATTCAAATTTCTCTATTTGGTTTTAATACAGTAATATCAAATACTACAACAAATAGTACATTCTACATAGTAACATAGTAGATGACAGCAGAAAAAGACCTGCACGGTCCATCCAGTCTGCCCAACAAGATAACTCATATGTGCTACTTTTTGTGTATACCCTACTTTGATTTGTACCTGTGCTCTTCAGGGCACAGACCGCATAAGTCTGCCCAGCACTATCCCCACCTCCCAACCACCAGCCCCGCCTCCCAACCACTGGCTCTGGCACAGACCGTATAAGTCTGCCCAGCTCTATCCTCGCCTCCCAACCACCAGCCCCGCCTCCCAACCACCGGCTCTGGCACAGACCGTACAAGTCTGCCCAGCACTATCCCCGCCTCCCAACCACCAGTCCCGCTTCCCACCACCGGCTCTGGCACAGACCGTATAAGTCTTCCCAGCACTATCCCCGCCTCCCTACCACCAGCCCCGCCTCCCGATCTTGACTAAGCTCCTGAGGATCCATTCCTTCGGCACAGGATTCCTTTATGCTTATCCCATGCATGTTTGAATTCCGTTACCGTTTTCATTTCCACCACCTCCCGCGGGAGGGCATTCCAAGCATCCACTACTCTCTCCGTGAAAAAATACTTCCTGACATTTTTCTTGAGTCTGCCCCCCTTCAATCTTATTTCATGTCCTCTCGTTCTACCATCTTCCCATCTCCGGTAAAGGTTTGTTTGCGGATTAATACCTTTCAAATATTTGAACGTCTGTATCATATCACCCCTGTTTCTCCTTTCCTCCAGAGTATACATGTTTAGTTCAGCAAGTCTCTCCTCATAAGTCTTGTAACGCAAATCCCATACCATTCTCGTAGCTTTTCTTTGCACCGCTTCAATTCTTTTTACATCCTTAACAAGATACGGCCTCCAAAACTGAACACAATACTCCAGGTGGGGCCTCACCAACAACTTATACAGGGGCATCAACACCCCCTTTCTTCTGCTGGTCACACCTTTCTCTATACAGCCTAACAACCTTCTAGCTACGGCCACCGCCTTGTCACACTGTTTCGTCGCCTTCAAATCCTCAGATACTATCACCCAGGGATCACTCTTTCCGCCCTTACCTATCAGACTCTCCCCGCCTAACACATACGCCTCCCATGGATTTCTATTCCCTAAGTGCATCACTTTGCATTTCTTTGCATTGAATTTTAATTGCCAAACCTTAGACCATTCTTCTAGCTTCCTCAAATCCTTTTTCATGTTTTCCACTCTCCCAGGTGTCCACTCTGTTACAGATCTTAGTATCATCCGCAAATAGGCAAACTTTACCTTCTAACCCTTCGGCAATGTCACTCACAAATATATTGAACAGAATCAGCCCCAGCACCGATCCCTGAGGCACTCCACTACTCACCTTTCCCTCCTCCAAGCGAATTCCATTCACCACTACCCTCTGGTGTCTGTCCGTCAACCAGTTCCTAATCCAGTTCACCACTTCAGGTCCTATCTTCAGCCCATCCAGTTTGTTTAAGAGCCTCCTGTGGGGAACCGTGTCAAAAGCTTTGCTGAAATCTAAGTAGATTACGTCCATAGCTCGTCCCTGATTCAATTCTCCTGTCACCCAATCAAAGAACTCAATGAGATTCGTTTGGCACGATTTCCCTTTGGTAAAACCATGTTGTCTCGGATCTTGCAACTTATTTGCTTCCAGGAAATTCACTATCCTTTCCTTCAGCATCGCTTCCATTACTTTTCCAATAACCGAAGTGAGGCTTACCAGCCTGTAGTTTCCAGCTTCTTCCCTATCACCACTTTTGTGAAGAGGGACCACCTCTGCCTTTCTCCAATCCCTCGGAACCTTTCCCGTCTGCAAGGATATATTAAACAAATCTTTAAGAGGACCCGCCAAAATCTCTCTGAGCTCCCTCAATATCCTGGGGTGGATCCCGTCCGGTCCCATGGCGTTGTCCACCTTTAGCTTTTCAAGTTGTTGATACACACTTTCTTCCGTGAATGGTGCTCTATCCACTTCATTCTCATTTGTACTATTTCCAGTCCATCGCAGTCCTTCTCCAGGATTTTCTTCTGTGAAAACAGAACAAAAGTATCTATTTAGCAAATTTGCTTTTTCTTCATCATTTTCCACATTGCGGTTCGCAGTATCTTTTAGTCTCACAATTCCCTTTTTAGTCATTCTCCTTTCACTAATATACCTAAAGAAATTTTTGTCACCCCTCCTTACCTTTCTAGCCATTTGTTCTTCTGCTTGCGCTTTTGCCAGTCGTATCTCTCTCTTGGCTTCTTTCAGTTTCATCCGGTATTCCTCCATGTGTTCCTTTTCTTGAGTTTTTCTGTATTTTTGGAACGCCAACTCTTTAGCCTTTATTTTCTCAACCACTTGCTTGGAGAACCATATCGGTTTCCTTTTTCTCTTGCTTTTATTTACTTTTTTTTTTTAATTTATTCTGCTTGTAACCTTTTAATGTCTTCCATTCCCCTCACATATTGGAGGAAGGGAGGGCTGTATTTTTATTTTACCCACCTTTCTCCCTTCTTTCCAGGTACAGTTGCTTTGTGTGATCCTAGGTCTTTCCCTACACAAAGTATGAGTTCTTCTCCTACATCAACAGGGTTGCTCCATAGCCTGTGACTTTGTATTCTTCATGGAAAAAAAACTTATCTTTATCTACTTCTTCAATTTACTATTAATGCATGAATTCTAACCTAACAGAAGATTTGCCGTACTGCGCCAAACTAAAGTTTCATCTAGCCCACGGTGGCCAATCCGGATGACAAGTACCTTACAGGATCCCAAAATGTAGCAAACTTCTATGCTTCTTACCCCTAGTGATAAGAAGTAGTTTTCCCCAGTTCTAGCTTAATGATGGGTTATGAGCTTTTCTTCCAGGAATTTGTCCAAATTGTTTTGAACCTGGCTGTGCTAACTACTTTTACCATATTCTCTGGTGATGAATTTCAAAACTTAACTATGCATTGAGTTAAAAAAAATATATATATATATATATTTTTTTTTTTCTCTGTACTCCCAGGTCCACCCCAAACCACCCATGGCCTCATCTTTAGGTGCCTAGCTCTTCCACCAGCTGCCTTCCAGGTGCCGTCACCGAAATATTTTCTCTCTGCAGGTTTTATTTTCTTTCTGCTATTCCCAGTGACTCCAGTACAATTTCTTTCTTGATACTGTCCCTTCCCAATCTCTTTCTCCATCTGAAACCACTGTATATCTTAGGACCACATTGCCCACCTTCTGCTTTCATCACCTCACCATCCCTTTTATCTTCTCCCTTCTTCTCAGCTCTCAAGCTTCAACAGTTTCTTCCTTTCATTCATTCATTCATCTCCAATCTGACTAAATGCATCTCATCTTCTTTACTGTTGTCATGCCTCTCCTACTCTTCTCCATACTCTCTTGCTCCTTCTCCTGCTCACTGCTACAGATATCAGTCCCAATCTTGGTCCTCCAAATCAGCTCTCACCCTTCTCGTGTTTCCAATATAATTTCTGTTCCTCTCCTCTTCTTTTCTTCTCTGCCTTTCTCATGTGCCCTGTGGAATGCCCACTCTGTCTCCAAAAAGTTTTACTACATCCACAACCTCTTTATCTCTCGTATTCTCCATCTGCTTGCACTAACTGAGACTTGGCTTGGAACAGAGCAAAAATGTCCAGGGCTAAAAGACGTTTTGATCTAAATCTATTTCAGTCATGACTAACTCACATAAAGTGACCTAAATGACCAGATGACCACTGAAGAGATTAAGGCATGACCCTCCCTTACTTCCATAGTGGTCACTGATCCCCTCCCCCCCCCCCCCCCCAAAGATGTGAATGAAACAGTGCATACCAGCCTCTATGACAGCTTCAGCTGTTATGGCTAGTCCTATTAGAGCAACAAAGAGGTCCCTAGAGTAGCCTAGTGGTTGCTGCAGTGCACTGTAGAAAAGGGGACCCAGGCCCGTATCCCACTCTGTTAACCTTGTAGTGGAAAGTGTGAGCCCTCCAAAACCCACCAAAAACCTACTGTACCCATATATAGATGATACCTACAGACAAGGGCTATTGTAGTGGTGTGTAGTTGGATACAGAAGTTTATAGTGAATTTTGGAGGGTTCACCATATAATATAAGGGGGTACCAATGAGATGTTTACCTGGGACCTATTATGTGAAATCCACTGCAGTGCCCCCTAGGGTGCCCCACTGCTCTGTGTATGCAGTCTACTAAGAATGCTGGCCCCCCCAGATGTCCCAGTGTCTTGTTTTTGTGCGTTTTCCCTTGGACCTTTTTTTTTTAATGGTCACAAAAGTAAAATGCACTGAGCATAAAACTTATGCAAAACATCTAGGAAATGGCCATTTTCAAAACAAACAGGTGTTTTTCTGGTTTGAAAATGGCCATGTTTGCCACTTGATTTTTGGACATTTTCAGCAAAACACCTAAAATCGGATGTAGACGTCATATCAAAAATGCCCTTCTTAATCTCCCAGATAATAGAAATCATGACTCAAATTATGTATATCCATTCAATACTAAACAAACAGTGGGAAGTAGACCTTGCACTCCAGAGTCAAATAGTTTAAGAGATTTACATTCAAAATCCAATATTGTTCTTTCCACACCAATACTGCAATAAAATTACCACCAGTCTTCTTGGAAAGAACTTAGTATAAAATAAGTCAACATAAGATAAACATGTGAAACTTCTCTGTGCAATGCAAGACTAGAGAGGCTGACATGACTCCATTGAAGATATAACTTTAATATTTTGATAGCTATACTTCTTTGATAGTACATCCGATATCTACTTTAGTGCAGGGGCATGAGATCACATAAATAACAAATGCAGAAAAACAGATGATTTCTTGTGATGAGGGATAAACCCCTTTCACTTGGAAAAAGTATATTTAAACAGCTACTTCCTCATTTTTTTCTCTTTTTATAATTTCTTTTTTTTATTTTATTTTTATACTTTATTCAAATTTACATTTATGCAATACAACATAAATAAAGATCCAGACAAAAGTAAAGAAAATTCAATCCAAAGTGGAAATTATCCTAGCATTATATCGACCACAAGTGATGATCCAAGATCTAGGAAAATAAAAACTGTAAAATCTCTCTTTTTATAATTTCTAATGGAATTAACACATGCTAAATGCTACATGTCCTATTTTATACCTGTGGGCCATGTGCTAATGTCCATTAGCACATGCTAAGCTTTAGTAAAAGGGCTGACAAAATTCATGAAGCAGTGAGTGATTGGCTAGACTGGTAACAGCTGAGCTAAACTGATCAGGCAGTTCTCAACAAACACAGTCATTTTAACACTACACATGATAATAATCTTGTGCAATTTTACCATCAGGTCAGTGGATATGCAGCAAGCACTGGAATCTTGTGGAGGATAGTTTTATAACAGTGTCCCTGGTTTAAAAGGTCAAGTAGACTGTTACTTAGGTGCTTTCATCGTCTTCAACTTATACAAAATTCTGCTGTACGGCTGCTAATGGGTTCACATAAATGCGATCATGTCACACACCATCTTGAGTGAGCACTGGCTGCCAATTACCCATTACATCACTTATAAACTTATACTACTTTAAGTTATTGCAATCTGGGCAACCATTCTGTTTATCAAGGGCAGTAATACCATATGCACCGGTTAGAAGCCTTCGCTCATCAACCCAAATTTATTACTTGTTCTATCTTTTAAACAAATTCACTTTGATACTATCAGTTCAAAGTTATTCAGTGTTAATGGACCTAAATTTGGGAACTCCCTGCCACTTTATTTGTGACTGGAAAGCAACCTTGTTAAGTTTAAATGGGGCTTAAAGACGTTTCCTTTTGAAGATGCCTACTCTGAGGCTGGCTGAGCTAGGGTGTGTGTCTGTGTTGTGCTACCATAGATCTCAGCTCCTTCTTTGCTATTTAATTTGCTTTATTACAAATGTTCTCTAATTTCCTATTCTCTTTCCTATTCAGAATGTAGTTCCTTTCTTTTAATTGTTGATTTTGTAAATTGTGAACCACCCAGATGACACATAAGTGTTTATGTATCTTTATAAAATACCAGCATAAGTGGTAGAAATCACGCCTACCTTGCAGGTGTGGACATTACACTGCTCTCATGCAAGTATAAATATTCATGCTTAAGATCATTCAAATATGTGAGTAGAGTTGTGTTTTTTATAATCTTGAGTGTGTACTTGCGAATTTTGCCCATGCTCTTCCCCAACATTGCCCCTGTACCAGGCAGGGCTGGCGGTTGGGAGGTGGGGATAGTGCTGGGCAGACTTATACGGTCTGTGCCAGAGCCGGTGGTGGGTGGCGGGGCGGGTGGTTGGGAGGTGAGGATAGTGCTGGGCAGACTTATACAGTCTGTGCCCTGAAAAAGACAGGTACAAATCAAGGTAAGGTATACACAAAAAAAATGACACATGTGAGTTTATCTTGTTGGGCAGACTGGGTGGACCGTGCAGGTCTTTTTCTGCCGTCATCTACTATGTTACTATGTTACCTACCTACTGGCAAAGTATATGCCATTTTGTCGTTTCTCATTCATCTATTCTGGTTGGTATTTTTTAAGGACATTTGCACTCCTTATATGGTTGCATACCTGTGAAAATGATTTTATGAAATTACCCCCTTGGCATGTTTAAATTTGAGCTATTGAAGCTAATGACAGATTCTTTGTTTTTAGCAATTAGAGACTCATCATGAAGAACTGCTGTCTAATGCTTTACACAACGTGGAGATGGAACTGACGAAACTTGCTGAGATCCCTTGGCTATACTATGTTTTGCAGCCAGATGAGGAAGAGGTATATCAGTTTCATTTGTGTGCTGGCCAACATTTATTTGATTTCGCTGAAGCAAGAACAAATTGGTGCCCTTCCCTCCGTTCCTTAGGGGCATAGTTGTGGTTGGGGAGTCAAGTTTGATCTAGAGGCTTGATACTAGACTCTCCTATTTCTATGTTTTTGGTTGAACTTTTTTGTTTTCATTCCTAGATCTACGTTGTTTGTGTCATTATTCTTGAGGGGGGTTACCAGTGTACTGCATGAAGAACCATTTCATTGAATATTTACATGCCCTGACTTTCTGAACAATGTCTCATATTTGTTGCTTCACTCCAACTTCTCCATGCATGGTTGTTGCTAAACTTGAAGTAAAATATTGAATACACTTGACCAACAGAAAGATGAACTTTATGACAGAAAGGAAAATATGAATTAGTAATAAAAAAATTACTATAGCTGAGCATTTTGTTGCATTTTGTAGAATGAGAAAGAATATATTTTGTTGTTCTTTCTTATTTAGTTGCCAAGTAGAAAAAAGCAGATCAATTGATTTGGTACTGCTATTTCAGTCATGGTCCAATAAGGCCTTTTTATTCTTTCCAACCCATTAGAATGTTGGAAAGAAATTATACATACAGGGTTGAAAAAATGTCTATCTGTCTCTCTGTCTAGGGGCAAAGTAATTCTCTGAAATTTTAACAGACTAGAACCAGATTTGGCATGAAGATAAAAACAGTGAACAGATACATCAGCCTCAAAAGTAGATTAGATTGAACTCTGGCATACAGAGAAACAAAGCCCCTCAGAAAATGGCACAATATATTCTATGAGAGTTCAATTCCAGCATCTGAAGCCTACAGGCATATATTCACTGTAATATAGCAATTAGGGGATTGTGCTTTTTAAACTGCCCTCTCCTTTCTTTTCCTGGGTACAGGCACAAAAGGGGTCATTTACTAACAATTAGTGCATATTATTTGCCCCGTGGCCCCTGCTGCAGATAATATTTGCTCATCCTTAATTAATTATCCTAGTAAAAAGCCAGTAATAAAACAAATATACATATGTGCATGCTCAGAGTGGCCTAGTGGTTAGGGTGGTGGACTTTGGTCCTGGGGAACTGAGGAACTGAGTTCGATTCCCACTTCAGGCACAGGCAGCTCCTTGTGATTCTGGGCAAGTCACTTAACCCTCCATTGCCCCAGGTACAAATAAGTACCTGTATATAATATGTAAGCCGCATTGAGCCTGCCATGAGTGGGAAAGCGCGGGGTACAAATGTAACAAAAAAAAAATACATGCAAACACACAAAACACAAGCTAACAAAATCCACACATAGATACAAAACATACAGACAGGCACACAAAAAAGACATACACAAACCAAAACACACACACAAGCTTATTTATGTATTAGACTTGATTACTTTTTCAATAACATTCATAGCAAGGTACGATAAAAAGCAAATCCAAATTTACATCAATAAAATAGTAAAAACAATAAAATTGCTGCACCCCCAATAGTATGATCTAGTCCCAAATTCTATCTATAATATACATTTGTACACAGACACACACACGAACAAAGCATCAACATAATAGACACACACAGACACATACACAGAAAGGTTGGAAATAATTTCATGAGGCATGCTCTGAATCCTTTTCCTGTTCTGCCTCCTCCGACTGTTATGCCCCTAACCTAGCTGAACTGACTCTAAGTGATTCAGATGTGCAATTCATTTTCTTTCTTGTAAATTCTACTGTGAAATCTAGTGATTGAATGATTGAACTCTACAAATTTCTCAGTGGTTGCTACATATGGTGACATCTAGGAGATAATTCTTTAAAGTGAGTGCCAACATTTAGGCACCAAATCTGCATGTAAGTGACTAGAATAATGGCATATACACGCATACGTGTGCACATACAGACATAAATGCCATTAGTCCATCTACATGCTATTCTGTAAAAAGGTGCCTATGGAGCATTCAATTATGCGCGTAAATTATAGAATGCTATAATGAGTGATCTAACAATTTAGTCATTAGCATTTTCACCAGATTTATGACTGGCATAAGTGCTCATGCCTAAATTATAAGCACATATTTTACTTGCTATGCTAGTATTCTATAAGGGGAACTAGGTGCCACAAAAGCACGCTTGAAGAGCATATTCAATTAAGATGAACAAAGGGTGTGCAATAGGAGCCTGCTATAAACGAAAGCAGTGCCTGTTTTCCTTTGTAAAATTCTAGCATAATTGAGTATGTTCGTGATTGACATTTAGGCGCTCACACTTATGCCAGCCATAGAGCTGGTGTAAGTGTTAGTGCCTAAGTGCAACAGATACTCACATAATGTACAGTATTCCGTAAGTTACACACGTAAGTGGGAACCTCATCTATGCCCTGCTTGTGCTCTGCCACTATCCCCTGGATTCTATAAACTGCGACTAAACTTATGCATGGAAATCAGCACGAGTAGCTGATTTGCATGCCCAGCTTAATTGCTTAACAGTCTAATCAGTGCAATTAATTGGCTGCTGACAATCTATTATTGGTGTTAATTGACCTTAATTAGGATTTACGTGCAGGTCATATTCTGTAATTATCCGCGCATAAATCCTAATGCATGTAAATTTGGGGGGCATGGTTTGGGGTGTTTCAGGGCATTCCAAAATTTTACACACGTAAATACAGAATTTGGCTGAATTGCACCTAATTTAGGCACCGGCATAATTACGAGCACCTGAAGTTAGGCAGAGTTTTTTTTTTTTTTTTTTAAACTCATCTTTATTAACATAAAGTACAAAAGCCGGGCACAGATCATGGAAAAAGAAATATAACAAGTACAAAATTGGCCCGTCTTATCTTATACAAGTACCAAGATTTCAACATTTTCAACATTTTCTCCCCTCCCCCCCCTCCCATTTCTACCCCACCCTCCCCCCTCTCCCTCGTCAGGAATTTAAGATTCTGCTGCGGGCTACTGAAGTCAATGTGTCCCAAAAGGGTGCCCAGGCTGTACAAAATAGGTTTCCCTTAGTCCCTGCCAAGTCTGCAATCCCGCTGCGTTCAAATGAGCACATATAGATCATGAATGAACGCCATTGGGCTATGGTGGGGGTGGCCGATGTCATCCATTGTTGTAAGATTGTTTTTTTCCCCATCAATACAGATCTATGTAAGAAGGCACGTAAGCCTGGCTTAGATTGTCCGTGTATAGTATAGACTCCAAATAATTGAGGAGGAGTATGTCGCCATCTCACCTGCCACATAGCCGAGATGTGTGACACCAAGGCTATCCAGAATTGTTGAATGGCGGGGCAAGACCAGAACATGTGACTCAAATGGGCATTTTCCTTCCCACATCTGCGACAGCGGTCTGATTCACACAATGTGGCCCGGAATGCCCTCCTGGGAGAGATGTGTAGGCGAAAAACAAACTTGTACTGAATTTCCCACCAGCTAACATTTTCAGTCAATTTATAGGTTCCAGCCAAGATAGTCTTAATGGTCTCCGGGGTTATTTGTGTAGACAATTCCACTGTCCATTGCTGTGCCACCCGGTCGAAATCTGAAGAGTGCAGATGGTCTCTCAAATGTGCATGAAAGTACTTTAAGGGGATCCGTAGTCGTGCATCAAGACCAAACATTGAATTAAAACATTCATACACTTCCATGGATAAGTCTTTCTTGGGCAGAGAGTGCACGTAGTGTTGAAGTTGTAAAAATGCAAATGTATCAGTTCTGTGTAAATGAAACTCTCTGGTGATTTCAGGAAGCCTTTTTATCTCGCCCTTATCTGTTATCACCTGATGCAGAAAGGAGATTCCCTTGGCCTCCCATTCACGGAATGTTCTAGAGGTGTCTCCCACTGGGAATTCCGGATTACCCCGTAATGATAGTAAAGGAGAGATCGATTTGTTAAGACTAAAGAACTTACATAACCATCTCCAAGCCTGGCGTAGTGGACAGAGCACAGGGCCCGCCATTCCCAAACTCGAGGATGGTCTCTGACCCTGGTGTAGCCAATTTGAAAAGTGTAGAGAACCCAACCAGCTAGTCTCTGTCGCTGCGAGGGAGAAGTGGTTAGTGGACCTAAACCAGTCCGATATGTGGCGCATGTTACTTGCCACAGAGAACAAGCGAAGATCCAACAATCCCAGTCCCCCTTTAATTCTTGGAAGGATGGCTCTGTTTATGGTCATGCGCGCCCGTTTCCCTTGCCACAAAAATAAGTTTAACTTTGCCTTCAACCATTTTTCATCCCTAACGGACAAAAACATAGGTAGGGTTTGGAAAGCATATAGCCACACAGGGAAAAGGACCATGTTATAGAGTGCTACTCTACCCATCAATGAAACTGGGAGGTCCTGCCAGCCCTGGAGAGACCGGGCCACCCGCCTCTTCAGGTGTACCATATTTCGTGAGTATAGTGAGTGCAAGTCCATGGGGATCCTTACCCCCAAGTAAGTCACCTCTTCCTGTGCCCACTGTAAGGGGAAAGGGCCCTCCCAATTCAACTGAATCTCTGCTTTGGATGGGAGTGCTGTGGATTTCTGCAAATTCAAACTAAGACCTGAATATAATCCAAACTCGTCAATGGCAGCCAGGACTCTGGGGAGAGACCGCTGGGGATGGGTCAAAGTTAACAGAATATCGTCCGCAAAGGATAAGACCTTTACCCGTTGACCCGGTAGAGGCACCCCACATATATCTGGGTCTTTCTCTAAAGTACGTAGCAATGGCTCTACATATAGTAAAAATAATAGAGGAGAGAGGGGGCATCCCTGTCTGGTACCAGCTTTGATCTGCAATGGAGGGGACCTTGTTTCGTTAATTAGAAGTCTGGCTACAGGCTCTCTATACAGTACTTTAATTGCTTCTAGAAACCAGCCTCCTATTCCCACGTATGCTAGTACCTGGAATAAATAGTCCCACCGCACTCTGTCGAACGCCTTCTCGGCATCCAAGCTGACTAGCAACAGGTCAATGTCTGCGGCATGGCAATGCGCAATTGTCAAAAGTACTTTACGTACATTGAGCACTGAGTTTCTATCCCTCATAAATCCCACTTGATGTTCCCCAATCAGTGCATTCATACAGGGGGCTAACCGATCAGCTAAGATCCGGGCCAAGATTTTAAGGTCCACATTAATAAGGGAGATGGGTCTGTATGATTCCACTCTATCACTCGGTTTGCCCGGTTTTGGAATTAAAGTAATTAAAGCTTCGTTGCTCCCCAAGGGTAGCTCTCCTCGTTCTATCACTTCTTCCAAGTAGTCAATGAAAGTGCTTATAAACTGAGGGGGCAAAGTTTTATAGTATTCAGCTGAAAACCCATCTGGGCCCGGGGCAGAGCCCAGGGGGAGAGACTTCAGCACCTTCTGGACCTCCTGTGCCCGCAACGGTTCCATGAGGACTCTCTGGGCCAAAGGGGAAAGGCGGGGTAACCCTGCATCTACTAGGTAGTCCTCCACTGCCATATCTGTAAAGTCTCCCTCGCCTGAGTATAATCTAGAAAAATAGTCATGGAACACCTGAGCAATCCCTTCTGTAGAATAGATCTTGTCTCCCTGGGGGGTCAATATTGATGCTACCAATTTTCTCTGACTACGTGCCCTCGCCATTTGTGCTAACAGTTTTCCGGGTCTATTCCCATATCTACGGTAATTAAATCCCCTTACTGTTAGTCTCCTTTGGGTTTGCTCATGGATTAAGGAATTCAGAGCAACTCTAGTGGAGGACAGTAGATCACTCGCTTCCGAAGAGGGGTTCTGCAAGTATTGTGCCTTTACTGAACGTAGGGTGCGTTCTAGTCTAATTATTCCCGCAGCTAATCTTTTTGCTCTAGCACTCATATAGGCAATGATGGCCCCCCGCAAAACTGCTTTCGAGGCTTCCCATAGAATTATTGGGGAGTCACAGGAGTCTTGATTGTTTAGAATGTATTGTTCCCACTGAGCCTTTATATATTCATTGAATGTTTTATCTTTATGTAAATAAGCGGGATATCTCCAATAGTATGATTGTTCCCCGGGAGCATTAAACTGCAATTCTGTCCATATCAGGGAGTGGTCAGTGATTTCCATAGGGCCTATCTCAGCCTGAGTAATTTGAGAGAACAAGGAGCGTTGCACCAGAATGTAATCCAGCCTAGACCACGAATGGTGAACCCTAGACTGGTGAGTAAAATCTATTGTGGAGGGATGAAACAGTCTCCATGGATCTACTAAATTTAGGGACTGGCACAGAGCCGAAAGCCCCCTCTCTCCCCTTCTCTCACTTCGCAGGGTTCCCCTGGATCTATCCACCTCTGGGTCCAATACCTGATTGAAATCTCCCGCCCACACCCAGGGTGCATCAGAGTATCGCAGGCCCAGGGAAACCAGAGATTGAAAAAACAGGGGTGAATATACATTTGGTCCATACACCGCACACAAATACAACTGTTGTCCGAACATTGTCAAGCGGATCAGGACCACTCTACCCTCCCGATCTTTATATATCAGTTTGGGCTGGCACAGGACTCCCCTTCTAATCAAGATCGCTACACCACTTCTTTTTGCTCCCGATGATGAGTAAAAGCACTCTCCCACCCATTGCTGTTTTAGCTTCTCATGTTCTTTGTCACTCAACTTCGTCTCCTGGAGACATGCAATTGAGACCTTGTGACGCTTCAACTGGGCTAATATCTTGGTCCGTTTAATCGGGGAAGAAATCCCAGATACATTCCAAGACATCAGCCTCACTGGGACCCTATGGGGTTAAGTTAGTCTGTGAATTTTGTTGGCGTTTCACCGTAAGGGAACCCCAGGAGGCCCAGCCCCTCCCCCCGGGGAATATTGTACTCCAATAGTTAGAAATGTTGACTACAGCCTGCCCTTTTATTATCCTTTGTGTACTTCCTGACAAGAATCCCGCCCCTCCCTCCCTCCCATGTTCCCCACCCCCCTCCCTCTTTCTTCCCTTCTCCCCCTTCTCTTTTATCCATCCAAGAATCATATTCTCCTGTCTAGCAGTTGAATAAGGGTCACTTCCATGCTAGAGGCCCCCCCGTCCCTCCACACCAACAATCACAATGTCTCAGTCTTTATAAAGTCTCAGCTCTCACCCTCTGCCAGTACCTTCGCTTTACTCCAATTGCATTCATGAGATGGCTTTCAGGTCTCAGTCGCGGCCTCCAAACCATTATCTGATGCAGTGTCTAGGTTTTGGACAAAGGTGTGCGCTTCATCCGCATTATTAAATGCTTTCCACCCATTACCTTGTTTGATTTTCAACACTGCGGGGTAAAGAAGCATAAATTTGATTTTCTGCCCATGTAACTTCTGGCATATAGGGTTAAATAGCTTCCTTCGTTCCTGCAATGCCATGGAGTAATCCTGGAATATGCGGATCAGCTTTCCATCATATTTAGTTGAGTCCCTCCTCTGCCGATATCCACGCAGGATTTCCTCCTTATGTATGTAGTTATGGATTTTAACAAGGACTACTCGTGGGGCCTGGCGGCCATCTTGAAGGCGCCCCACACGATGAGCCCGTTCGAGGCATAGTGGGCCCATGCTGTCTGAGAGCGCAAACTCTCTCTTCAGCCACTGCTCTAACTCCGTGGCTAGGAATCTGTCTCCAATTGATTCTGGGAGCCCTACGATTCGTAGGTTTGCTCGGCGCGATCTATTCTCTAGATCATCAATTTTCACTAGTAGTTGTTCGATCGTGCCATTTTGTTTTTTCACCTGCGCCGCATTAGATCTGCACGTGTCCTCCAACTCCGAGACCCGGCGCTCGAGTTCTCCTGTGCGGCCCGTGGTATCCGCCTGCGAGGCCGTCAGCGTAGCGATCTGGGACGCCAATTGTTCAAACTTTGGAGCCAGTGCTAACCCCACCGCCTCCGTAAGTTGTTTTAATTGCTTCGGGGTAAAAGTAGCATTATCGCTCTTGGCGTGTTCGTCATCGCCGTTCAGCGCTTTGGTTTTTTCTTTTTCCCTCTTCGCGCCTCTAGCGGGTAGGCTTTTGGTTTGCGGTTCCACAAATTTATCCATTAGGAGTTCTTGTTGGTCCGCTTTCAATTTAAGACCGAAATTCTGAGTTTTAATCAGGTAGTTGGTGAAGATTAACGGAGGAGCCTCAGAGAGCACAGAAAACACGTCCTGAGCCCTCTAGTGCATCACGTGACCCCGAAGTTAGGCAGAGTTAAGCCCTAAACAGTAGTCTATAAAGGACGAGTAGAGTACCTTTGATAGAATAGTGCTCAGCGCTTAAAATTTTCGGCGCCTATTTTTAGGTGCCACTTATAGAATTTACCCCTATATGCGCCCACCTTACAAATATGTGCTATGGGGTCTTTGTACTAAGCTGCAGTAAAAAATGTTTTTTCCTGCATGCTAAGGCCATTTTTACCGCAGCCAGAAAATGGCCGATTTTCTATTTTTTGCATTAATGGCCATGCGCTAATGTTGGCATTAGCGTGCAGCCATTAAAAAAAATTACCAGGTAAGCACTTACTACCACCCATTCTGTAGGCAATAAGGGCTCATGCAGTATTCCTGCGCTATCCAGTTAGCTCATCTACATTAGAATGCTAACTTTAGCACAGGAATGCCCCCTCAAAATTAAAATTTTTTAATGCACAGTCAGCATGTACATTTGGCAGTTACCACAGAACACCTGAGCATGTCTCGTGGTGTATCATTTTAAGCTGCATTAGGTACACATTAGTTCCTAATGCTGCTTAGTAAAAGGGCCACTATCCAGCTCATTTTCGAAGGAGATCGCCGGCCATCTTCCGACACAAATTGGGAGATGGCTGGCGATCTCTTGAACCCGGCGAAATCGGTATAATCGAAAGCCGATTTTGGCTGTCGCCAGCTGCTTTCCATCGCGGAGCCAGCCAAACTTCAAGGGGGCGTGTCGGTAGGGTAGCGAAGGCGGGACGGGGGCGTGATTTGAGATGGCCGGCTTTGCCCGATAATGGAAAAAAGAAAGACGGCCTTGACGAGCATTTTGCTGGCTTCACTTGGTCACTTTTTTTTCAGGAATAAGTTTCAAAAAGGTGCCCGAACTGACCAAATGACCACCAGAGGGAATTGGGGATTACCTCCCCTTACTCCTCCAGTGGTCACCAACTCCCTCCCACCCAAAAAAAAAATATATATATATATATATATATTTTTTTTTTTTGCCAGCCTCTATGCCAGCCTGAAATGTCATACCCAGCTCCCTGACAGCAGTATGCAGGTCCCTGGAACAGTGCACTTCAGGCAGGTGGATCCGGGCTCATCCTCCCCCTATCTGTTACACTTGTGGTGGTAGATGTTGAGCCTTCCAAACCCCCCCAAAACCCACTGTACCCACATGTAGGTCCCTTCATCCCTAAGGGCTATGGTAATGGTGTACAGTTGTGGGGAGTGGGTTTTGGGGGGGAATTGGGGGGCTCAGCACCCAAGGTAAGGGAGCTATGCACCTGGGAGCTATTTTTGAAGTCCACTGCAGTGCCCCCTAGGGTGCCCGGTTGGTGTCCTGGCATGTCAGGGGGACCAGTACACTACAAATGCTGGCTCCTCCCACGACCATATGCCCTGGATTTGGCCAGGTTTGAGATCGTCGGCATTAGTTTCCATTATCAGCGAAAACTGATGCCAGCCATCTCAAACCGGGCGATCTCTGACATTTGGCCGGCCCCAACCGTATTATCGAAACGAAAGATGGCCGGCCATCTTTTTTGATAATACGGTTTGGGACCGCTGTTTGCAGCACCGGCCAAATAGATGGCCGGCCATCTAGTTGGCCGGCGCCGTTCGATTATGCCCGTCTAAGTAAGTTAAGCAGGTATTGCAGAATAGCATGTAGGCAGCTTGCTGGCATTTATGTACGTAAGTGCGCACATAGGTACGTAAATATGAGTGCCTAGGTGATAGAATTGGCACTCTGTTACAAAATTGCCCTTCACATGACTTATCGATGTAGTTTCTAATAAAGCATTATGCTGGGACTTCAAATTTCAAAACCTAGTCAAGGATAATATGTTTGTTCATCTTAAGACTAAAGTAGATTGTTATTTTACAAAGGAATAAAACAGTGGGGTTGATATTCAAAGAGATTTAACTAGTCAGAAATGGCAGGTTAAATTGCCTGTTCAGAGCTAACCGGTCATTTTCAGCAGCACTTCACCGGTTAGTGCTCCTGAAAATGACCGGTTAGTACTTAAAGCACAACCAGGTATTTTTGGGGCGTTCCAGGGGTGGAGTTGGCACTTGGTTGGTTAAGTGCCGATATTCAGCAAACCAGCCAAGCTGATATTCAGCACTTAACTAGCCACCGCATATAAATAGAACCACATAAAAGTCAGTCCTCTTTTTATGCAGTACTCCATAGTCAGTTAAGTGCTGAATGTCGCATTTAACTGGCTATGGTATAGCCAGCTCTGAAAACCCAGAAATTCAATGTCAAAACCCAGACATGGCCCAGCATTGAATTTTCGGTCGATGGTCAGCAAAACATTGAGCGCCACCGACTGAAGATCGACCCCTGTATGCTCAGATATGAACCACTCTCCCCCTTCTATAATAAGTGCCTAAAGTTAGGAGCCAATATGCACGCTTACATAGGTGCCGACTCCATGGGTGCTGTGGGTGCTCGAGCACCCCCAATATTTTAACCTGCCGTCGGAAGTTCCGGTTCCAACCCTAGCCAGCCCGACCTGCCCGCCCTCTTCTCCCTCAACAGTCCTCCGTCCTTGCCTTCCTGCCGCCCAGAATTTAAAACTCACCTTACCTCACTCGGTCCCGGCAGCAGTGAAAGGCGAGCAGGCTTGGCTTCAGCCTTCCCTTCTCTCTCAGCTCTGGTCCCGCCCTCATTTCCTGTTTCCGCGAGGGCGGGGACCAGAGCTGAGAGAGAAGGGAAGGCTGAAGCAGAGCCTGCTCGCCTTTCACTACTGCCGGGACCGAGCGGGGTAAGATGAGTTTTAAATTCTGGGTGGCAGGAAGGCGAGGACGGAGGACTGTTGTGGGAGAAGAGGTCGGGCTGAGGTTGGGACTGGAACTCGGAGGAGAGGAGGGGCTGAAAAGGGGCAGGTGGTGTTTGGGGCGAATTACTGGACATGGAGGGGAGAGAGGAGAAATCGCTGGACATGGAGGGGCGGGGAGAGAGGAGAAATCGCTGGACATGGAAGAGAGGGCAGGGGAGAGATGAGACTTGTTGGATATGAATGGAGGGAGGGGAGGGGAGGGCAGGGGAGAGAGGAGAATTGGCTGGACATGGATGAGAAGGGAGGATAGTGGACAAAGGAGAATTGCTGGATATGAATGGAGGAGAGGGCAGGGGAGAGAGGAGAATTGCTGGATATGAATGAGGGGGGGAGGGGGAAATGCACCACCTGTAAAAAAAAAATTTTCAGCACCCCCAATCATTTTGAAAAGTTTGCTCCTATGCACGCTTAAGTTATAGAATGTTAGCACTTATGCACATGACTGTTACAGTTACATGCATAAGTGCTAGTCGGGCGCTAACCAGTATTCTATAACTATTGCACCACTTGCTTAGATGGAAATGCTAGAAGATAGTCATATGGGGAGGCACATGGGTGAGGCATGAGTATCCTGGCAGCGCTATAGAAATGCTAAGTAGTAGTAGTAGTAGTATCTGGGCATACCTTACTGTTGGCATCTAGTAGTCTGTAATGGAATTTGGACACTCAATTGCCATTCTAGAATTCACGCTCAGCAGACTGCATCTTGGCATCTAACTTTTGACACTGTTCATAGAATTTCCCCTCCACGTAGAAGTGGCTATCATTTCATCACTGCACATGGAAAAACTCTTATACAAGGGGGTCTTTTACTAAAGCTTAGCTTGAGTTATCTGTAGCAGGGCCCATAGGAATAAAATGGGCCCTGCTGCAGATAACTCAAGCTAAGCTTTAGTAAAAGATCCACTTAGTAAAGTATGTTGTTAGGCATATTTATCTTAACTTCTTTAAAGTAGGTGTTGTTTGGTGGTTGAAGATTTAAAAAGGTAAAGTGGATGCAGGTTTCCAAAGAAAACTTTATATCAATATGGGCAATAAGAATTTACAAAACTCCCTAAAGAGGCCCATGTATGGCAAAACTCGGCGCTGTGTTGGAGAAAGATGCACCAAACTACTTGCATTGCTAAATAAAAAGGCTTGTCCCTGTGCATTGATGAACTAATAGCCACTTCTGTATATATGGTGCCGAAAAAAATCAGCACTGGAAAAATCTCTATTCTATAAGCCACACTTAAAGTTAGGCGTGGTTTATAGAATAACGCTTATGTCTGGGAATCACACCAACTTTGTGTTGGGGAAGGCAACATATGCACTTTTCATTCCGCAAATCTTGCAGCATTTTTACCAAACTAAAAAGTTTTTAAATGATCCCAAGAAAAGTATGCACACCTGCTGATTTGTGTGAGGTCTTCAGAGTAAATATGTGTGCATACTAGCAAATTCTAAATATGCACATAGTTCCAAATCCTTCATCCTCTTCATCTCCCCCCAACCTTCCAGTGGTAAAAATGCATGAAATAAATTATTTTTATCTCTGTATATAGAGCAGATAATTTTATGGAGACCCATTTCCATACCATTTTACTGATGAAAATGGATTTGAAAGTTACTGTCTAAAAACCTCATGAAAATTTTGACCAAACCTGGGATCTTGGGGGCAACTACTAATTATCCTTTCTGCATAGCATTATATTCCATGGTTTTGTCATATCTGTTTTAGGTATGATATTACTTTATGAAATTATGATTCTCTTTTAACTGTTTCAAACAGGATCCTCCTCTGGAATATTCTAAAAGAAACAGCAGAAGCACAGTATTCCGCATAGTGCCAATGTTTAAAAGGGAAAAGGTCCAAAAGCATAAGACCAGCTCCCAGCCCGGTATGTGTTTGGTACTGCAAGAAGCATTACAGCTTGCAGAGAAAATGTATGGCCTCATATTTTTCCTGATAGGATACTGGATATTGCACACCTCAGATCTCTAAAGGATGTGTGACAGCGAATCCAAATCAAACAGTGAGGAAAATAGACCAGAGACAAAATAAACATTTACAGTAGTACTTAAGGATGTTTTTCCATATGGTGCTGATCTGTGTCAAGCTCTCTCCCATATATATCTTCACGTCAGCTCAAGCTTTTTAAAAGGCTTTCTCCTTCATGAACACCTGAAACTAGGATTTGCATCTTTTAGAGGGATATCCTGTGTTTCACATACCCTGTTATAGCTCCATCTCTTACTTTTACCCTACCCTATCAAAACTCCCACATCCCATTCCTCCTCCAGCTTATACTGTGGCACCTCTCACATATAATAGAAAATTTTTAAAAACCAGCCAGTTCCCTCTGGATCAGAGCATACAGTGGGGGAAATAAGTATTTGATCCCTTGCTGATTTTGTAAGTTTGCCCACTGACAAAGACATGAGCAGCCCATAATTGAAGGGTAGGTTATTGGTAACAGTGAGAGATAGCACATCACAAATTAAATCCGGAAAATCACATTGTGGAAAGTATATGAATTTATTTGCATTCTGCAGAGGGAAATAAGTATTTGATCCCCCACCAACCAGTAAGAGATCTGGCCCCTACAGACCAGGTAGATGCTCCAAATCAACTCGTTACCTGCATGACAGACAGCTGTCGGCAATGGTCACCTGTATGAAAGACACCTGTCCACAGACTCAGTGAATCAGTCAGACTCTAACCTCTACAAAATGGCCAAGAGCAAGGAGCTGTCTAAGGATGTCAGGGACAAGATCATACACCTGCACAAGGCTGGAATGGGCTACAAAACCATCAGTAAGACGCTGGGCGAGAAGGAGACTACTGTTGGTGCCATAGTAAGAAAATGGAAGAAGTACAAAATGACTGTCAATCGACAAAGATCTGGGGCTCCACGCAAAATCTCACCTCGTGGGGTATCCTTGATCATGAGGAAGGTTAGAAATCAGCCTACAACTACAAGGGGGGAACTTGTCAATGATCTCAAGGCAGCTGGGACCACTGTCACCACGAAAACCATTGGTAACACATTACGACATAACGGATTGCAATCCTGCAGTGCCCGCAAGGTCCCCCTGCTCCGGAAGGCACATGTGACGGCCCGTCTGAAGTTTGCCAGTGAACACCTGGATGATGCCGAGAGTGATTGGGAGAAGGTGCTGTGGTCAGATGAGACAAAAATTGAGCTCTTTGGCATGAACTCAACTCGCCGTGTTTGGAGGAAGAGAAATGCTGCCTATGACCCAAAGAACACCGTCCCCACTGTCAAGCATGGAGGTGGAAATGTTATGTTTTGGGGGTGTTTCTCTGCTAAGGGCACAGGACTACTTCACCGCATCAATGGGAGAATGGATGGGGCCATGTACCGTACAATTCTGAGTGACAACCTCCTTCCCTCCGCCAGGGCCTTAAAAATGGGTCGTGGCTGGGTCTTCCAGCACGACAATGACCCAAAACATACAGCCAAGGCAACAAAGGAGTGGCTCAGGAAGAAGCACATTAGGGTCATGGAGTGGCCTAGCCAGTCACCAGACCTTAATCCCATTGAAAACTTATGGAGGGAGCTGAAGCTGCGAGTTGCCAAGCGACAGCCCAGAACTCTTAATGATTTAGAGATGATCTGCAAAGAGGAGTGGACCAAAATTCCTCCTGACATGTGTGCAAACCTCATCATCAACTACAGAAGACGTCTGACCGCTGTGCTTGCCAACAAGGGTTTTGCCACCAAGTATTAGGTCTTGTTTGCCAGAGGGATTAAATACTTATTTCCCTCTGCAGAATGCAAATAAATTCATATACTTTCCACAATGTGATTTTCCGGATTTAATTTGTGATGTGCTATCTCTCACTGTTACCAATAACCTACCCTTCAATTATGGGCTGCTCATGTCTTTGTCAGTGGGCAAACTTACAAAATCAGCAAGGGATCAAATACTTATTTCCCCCACTGTAACCCCACCTTCTGTTATTTGGGATAGCAGAAGTTGAGTCTCTGATTGACCCATTTCCTTTCAGAAAATATGCAGCTCTTGCAGACTATAGTTTTAAAATCTGAGTATGCCATGGTGGTATGCATACCAGCCTCAATATGTGTCTGTTGTCCCTTCCTTTTGAGACCTTCTCATTGTTAATGCAAAATGGTTAACTGTTTCAGCTGGATGTTTGAAGATTAGTTTATAAAAGAACTTAAGATGTAGGACAAATTGTTTTAAAGTCTTAAGTGTTGATATAGATTTTTTAGAAATTCAGCACAGTAAAAATTAAATGTAGAATTCTTCTCTCTTTGAATATGCTCAGTATCGGGCTGCATATTCGTGACAATATGCAGCTCACAGCAGTGATCTTTTTGACATGGGTCTTCACTAATGGCCTATGCAATTAATTTGTTTAGGAGCAAGAGTTGCTACTTGGATTGCATAGAAAAGTGTAGGCCGATAAAGACCATATGACCTCTCCAGTTTGCTCATCCATGCCATTTACCCTCCCTTTCATGCCCTTAGAGATCCTATGTACTTATTACATGCTTTCTTGATTTACAAGTGTTGTATGTGTGTGCAAGCATTTATATATGCTGTAGGTGAAAAATCATAATCAGAATAGGCATAGTATAAAAAGGCAAAACTGGAAGCTGACTTTATTGTTCAAGGGATTTTTTTTCTGTGTAGAATCTTATAACTAGCCGTTGATAAACTGCACAAAATATAGGCCTTGCACCACTGATCCTAATGGGTAAAAGTGAATCAGTTTGACCTATGTGAGTTTTGTTATCTTAGGAGGAAATTGAATGAGCGCTGAAAGCACGGCTGCAAAACAATGAACCCTCTCCTTGTATAGATTTCTTCTCTATGATTAATGCTAATCTGTAACCTGCATGGGGAAATACAATAAAAACTTGAAGTCTTGTGGAGTTGACACCTTTAACCTTTCCCCTTTGCTAGCACTGCAGTTCTACTCTGTTTTCCACTTTTTTTGGCCTAACCTTTGCTTGTAATGCATTTGAGCATGTACAAATTAAGGGGGTTTTGCTCTTAACTTTGGTAGTTCAAAAATGGGGAACAGATGAAGTTGCTGCTTGGCTGGATCTGCTCAGTTTGGGAGAGTACAAAGAAATCTTCATCCGCCATGACATCAGAGGCTCTGAGCTTTTGCACCTGGAAAGGCGAGATCTTAAGGTATTTCTTTTGTGCTACTTTTTCTGCTTTTGGGAATTTTTTTAATCCTCTTTTTTCCTGTCCCCTTTCTGTAACATGCTTAAAGCTTGGCTTATAATGTTAGATTGCAGAAGACTAATGTGCACTGTTCTGTGGCCTGCACTCCTTGTGTGTTTGACTGTACTTGCAGCCTAGGATATCAGCAATATTGGCGATTTCCTTCTACATACAGAATGAGCATACACCTCTGATAGTTCAGTAAAAGCCTTTTATCGTGTCTTATGCTTTTACTCCACTGTATTGTTTTAATAACCACAACAAATTAATAAATCTCACATTCACTTCCTTTACTAAACAGGATCAGTGTGGAAGGTGGCATATTTGTAAAAATGGTTTTCTACATGTCTAATATCAGGCCACAGTGATTTATTCGGTACAGCTAAAATTGTTATAAATTCCACAGGTGGAGGGTATCCTAATGGTTAGTTCAGTGGGCTGAGAAGCCAGGGAACTGGGTTTGATTCCCACTTCAGCTCCTTGTGACTCTGGGCAAGTCCTGCATTGCCCCAGGTACAAAAACTTAGATTGTGAACCCACCGAGGACAGAGAAATTACCTACATATATAAATGTAAACCACATTGGTTATACCACAAAAAGGCAGTCAAGTTCATACCCTTGCAAAAGTAATAGAAAAAATGGGGAAAAATTGAAGACAGGAAACTGGATAACACATATAGCATTTCCATCTAACAAGAGGTAATTTGGCATGCACGCTTACCATTTATTTGTGCAGTTTTGCAAAACATGCTGCACTGTTTCATAGATGGTGCTGTGCACAGGAAATAGTGAAAACTAGAAGAATTAATATCTATGATACATTACAATTAAAGTGATACTGTAGAATATTAGAGTACCAGAGCTTAATAGTGTCAAGATACTAAGGGGGGAAGTTATCAAGGTGCAGTAAAAGTTGGGCTTTTACCACACCTTGATTTCCCATCGGAGTCATGAACCAGTGGTAGCCCAATACCACAGGTTACTGACTCCTGTTGTAAATGAATAATGCCTCTTGTGAGCCACCTCACATGCTCTTAGACTGCCTCTTAAAGAGGCCACAATAGTGAATAAAAGATGTCACCAAGCACCCTCTCCAGTCACATACCCCCCTTCCAAAGTCCCTTCCCCAGCTGTCAACCCCTCACCCAGAAGTGACCTGACAAGCCAAGCTCTCCCACCTGGATACAGTTCTCCAAGTAGAAGGCCCTTACCCCAATAGCCCCACCACTACCCACTAGTAAGCCCCCTCTCCTGGGCCTACCTGGACCAGGGTTTAGTGAGCTCCAGGCAGGAATGATCCCCAGTCACTCCTGCCCTCGCTGGTGTCGGGTTCAAAATGGCACTGGTAACTCCTAGTGATAGTTTGTTAGTACTACTGCTATGGATCGGGTTTCCATTTAAGGGCAAGGAAACATCAGGAGGAGATTTGTGCTTGTGGTGGAATTTGGGGGAGCACCACATGGGTGCTCTGAGCAGCCCCTTCAAGATACAGCCTGGGAGCATTAGTCCGCAGCTTTAGGCTGGGATTATTTTTCCTTCTCTTTTCACCGCAAACCACGTTATAGAAATTACATAGTAATGAGAAGTTTTGCAAGGATTTTCTTGCTTTGCACCCCATTATAGTGCACCACAGGGTAATCAAAATATATGTTATATTATGGCATTACAACCATTAGAGCCCTTTAACATGCATGAATCCCCCAGTTTACTAAGCTGCCGACACAGCCCATTCACTTTGTATGGGCTATGTTGGCATTGCCTTACAGCTTAGTAAACAGGGCAGTAAGGGACAAATAATGCAGGTTAGTGCTCTAACCCAGTTTGATAACTATCTCCCCTAAATCTAATAATTGATCTGAAACAACAAAATCTTACCAAAATGTTGCTCTCCCTGTCACCAGTACAGTCAAATCCTCTTCACAGAGAGAATGTTGGCACCAGTTCTTTTTGATGTCTTTTTGGTCCCTTTGGCAATAGTGACCCACTCCCGGGAGTGAAGTCCATATATCTGTGCTGATGGATTTTCCGCATAAGTACCTGTGCTAGATCAGTGAATGCCTGCTGTCATCCGTGGCCAATTTACATTTCCCGTCTCTTTTATTCCGCTTATAACATGAAGTTCAAAGTGGATTACAGACAAAAAGCTTTAACATATATCTAGGAATTTACAGCTCATCCAGAAATAACATTTGCATCCAAAAGAACTAAACAATAAGAATAAAATACCTGAAAACCAAGGACATAAAAAAAGCAATAGGTGGTAAACTACAGGTTTTTTTTAGATATTACATATTCACAAAGTGAAATCTTTTACATCATAATTGGTCATGGAACTTATCTTTGAAGCAATAAGTTCAAGGGTTAGCCGTTGGATAAGGAAATAACGAAGAAAAAATTCTTACAGACTTGATACCTCTGGGATTAGGAAAGGCCAATCTCATGGAATCACGTGCCAAATATTTTCTTTAAAGAACATGGCATACAAATTAGTCTACATGTGTAGGACTCCTTTTACAAAGTGGCGCTACTGATTAACAGCATGCTGAATGCAAAGAAGCCCATTCAGTTCCCATGGGCTTCTTCGCATTTGACACACGCTAATCAGTATCGCTGTTTTGTGAAAGGAGCCCATAATGTGATAATATTCCATGAACAATCTCAAATATCAATCAATAAAGCTTATATAGAATTCTGGCTTCTATAGGAAACCAGTACAGTTGACTTCAAAAAGTTATAGGTCAGGACATGTAGAAATGTAGTGCCATGTGGATAGGCCACTAAAGTACCCTACCATCTCTGAGACCATCTATTGAAGGGATTTCTTTACAACTGCACAATTCCATTCACATGCTGGGCGTTTTCTTGGATTCAACTCCATAATTTTGATCATGGATTTCAGCTGTTGCTTCCTCTGCTTTTCTGAGCATTCAAAGAATTAGATCAGTTAAATCTTGGCTGACAAGGCCAGACATAAAGTTGCATCTTCGTACTTTGATGATTTAAAAAAAATCAATTACTGGAGCTTGTCAGATAGATAAGAATTAAAATTTACCAGTAAGGGGATTATGTAATGTGCTGAGCCTGGATAGACACATCTTCCTGGGGCTCTTAGATTTCTTGGAGCATCCCCTTGTCATTTTTTATATTAACTCCTTGACATTAACAGAGATACGAATGGTTTATGGATAAATATATTCAGAAATCTGGATCCGATATGACATCTAAACCACAGAAAAAGGACAAACAGCTTAAATCAGGGGACGGTAAGAAGGCGGATCAGGCTGCAGCAGGGCATGGTTTCACAGAAGAACAACTTGCACAACTTACAGCAGCAGTGGTTGTAGCTCTGGAGAGTAAGTTTATGAGCCTATCAATTCAATTTATTACCTTTACTCAGATCTTGGTGGAACAGACGACTAAAGTGAGAGAAGTGGAATGCAGATTCTCTGATTTAGAGGATGATTTGTGTTCCGCATGGATTTTGTCACTATATAACAGCAGAATGAGCAATACGAACAAAAATAGAATGATTTGGAAAATCGTTTCCACCAGAGTAATCTTCAAGTTGTGGGCATACCGGAATCAAAGACCACTAACTTATTGTTTTTTTGGAACTTTAAATACCACAGGTACTGTCCATGTGGGGGACACTTGGGCAAACTTCAGGTGGAGCAGGCTCATAGACTTGGTGGTAAATCTACTTTGTCGAGCAGACCCAGAGTGGTTATCTCAAAAATCATGAACCATGCTCACAAAGTGGCAATTCTACAGGCTTAGTGTAAGCAGCATACTTTAGAATATGAGAATAAGAGCAAACATATTTTCCATGATTACTTGGCACATATGTCTGCACTGCACTAGGCCTTTGTGGAGGTCTGTACTAGCCTTATAGAGCAACTTCAGTTCTTTGTTTTTATTTTTAGATTTGCTCACATCCTTTCAGCAGCAGTAGCTTAAATCCAACCTGCTTAAAGGTGTGGAGAAATGGCATGCCCCAAGTATTTGACTGCAACAGCAGCAAAGCAGTGGCTTATAGATAAAAATGATTCTGCTCGATCTCCAGAACCTTTTTCTGCAGATGGAGCTCAGAAATATATGTTATGAAGATCAAGACCTGGTTGAAGGAATACAAATGGGATATGTTTTGGCTGGCTTCCAAATGACACACTAATTACGATTTATAACAAATTACCACTCAACTTATGAAATGTTATTTCATTATTATACCTCCTCTGAGTACATCCGTATGCTCCAGAAGCTGGCATGTTTGAAAATATAAGTGAAATTAAATAAAAATGCTACCAACAAAACATGGGTGCAGCAGCTCATAGCTGTCGTTTTGAGTGTGCGCAAGGACAGCTATGTGGGGAAGGGGAAACAAAGACTTAATTGACTTCAACTTTTTAACAGCACCCCGTCACCTGTTTTTATCCAACATCCTTGCTCCCCACGTGATGCAGCACCTCTTCTTCTTGCCGCAATTAACTTTTTTAAAGCAGTTCCGGCCGGCACCCAGCACCATCAGAAAAATCAGGCTGCTTCACCAATCCTGTAGAAACACTTTCTTAAAATTGTAAAACTGCTTTAATATATGCTTGATAATATTTTTCTCTCACATATTGCAGAATACGGACACCCTCACCAACATGCGGCATGTTTCGCAACTGCTGCCTCAGGGTGTGGTCCAGTATAACTTAATCCATATTGAGTGTATGCACTGCCTCAATGTCTGCCTCATAACCTCAAGAAGTTTAGAAAGTTTTTCTATAGAAGAAGAAAAGTGTTTTTCATATCAATGATTGAAGAATATTGGTGAAAACCATTGGATCATACAGCACATACTAAGAATAATGTTGAAATAAATTATATAAGAAATGAAGAAGTTTTCTACTGTATTATGCTGCAAGTTTGAATTATTTTTGAAGTGAAATTAAGTGAAGATATTGCTACAAGTAAGACAGATAAAAGATAGGAGTTGGACACAGCTGGGAATTAATTTGTGATAATTGATTATTAGCACCCAGTTTGGGCGATAATTGGCTCGTTATTCAGTTTAATTGTGCACTCAAATTGGGTGCATACCCAAATGTATGCATGCAATTTTAAATGCCATTTATAGAAATTTGGGGATAATATCTAGTTGCTTTATATAGTTACTTTTTAGTGACACCCATCTGATTTTCAATGTGTCACTAGGCCCATTTATTGGGGCTGCTTCTGGTTTCCGGCAAACTTCTGGATTTGCTGCCACAGTAAGGACTACTGAATATACATAATGTTTGTTTGATTTCTGCACTGCTCATATTCTAGCTAGTTTTCATGTTTTTTCTTTTCTTATTGGATTTAAATATCTCTTTAATTTTATTGGACCCCTATGTTTGAGATTTTGAGCATTTTCTGTTTAGATATTTTCTTTGATAATGGATGGATTTCCAACTGCTAGAATTAATTTTAAGTAATGTCAAAACAACTGTTAATATCCAAGAATTAAAAAGTAACTAAAAGTAACATATTTCTTTCATAGTAACTTAAAATATTACTTTCATAGTAACTTAACATATTACTTTTATTAAACAAGTAACTAGTAACTGTAAAAGGACCCTTTTCAAAGTGAGATTGTTCATATTTGCACATACCCTAGCACGGTAGCACCTTCAGGTACAAATACAAATACCAAATCATGAGTGTACCTCTTACAAATATAGGAAATACAAACATTTGATGTAAGTCTTGAGCTTGAATGTTCTCTAAAATCTTCCACTTCTGTAGTCAAAGATGAAACATCTACATGAAATTGAAATCACCTGAGAGTATAAATCATGAAATATTAATCCCTGCAATATAACACATAATTATTCAGCTAAAAGCTGTGGATTCACACCAGTTCTACTAGAAGAGGTTTCTGAGAAAATTAAAAACCCATGGTAAAGGAGGCAATGTTCTCTTGTGGATTAAGGATTGGTTATTGGACAGAAAACAGAGGAGTAGGGTAAATGGCCATTTTTCTTAATGGAGGAGTGTGAATAGAGGAGTTCTGCAGGGATCTGTTCTGGGACTGAAGCTATTTAACATATTTATAAATGATCTGGATATTGGAACAGCAAGTGAGGTGATTAAATTTGCAGATGACACAAAACTGTTCCAAGTTGTTAAAACACGTGCAGACTGTGAGGGTCCATCTTGGGAGTCAGCACCCAAGAAAAAGATCTAGGTGTCATCATAGACAATGTGCTGATATCTTCTGCCCAGTGTTCAGCAGTGGCCAAAAAAGCAAATAGAATGTTAGGAATTATTAGAAAAGGGATGGTAAATAAGGCCAAAAATAATATAATGCCTCTGTATCGCTCCATGATGCAACCTCACCCTGAGTATTACGTTCAATTCATATATCCGTATCTCAAAAAAGATATAGCAGAATTAGAAAGAAGAGTGACCAAAATGATAAAGGGGATGGGACTAAAGAGGTTAAGGCTGAAGGGAGATATGATTGAGGTCTACAAAATCCTGAGTGGTGTAGAACGGGCAAAAGTGTATCGATTTTTTACTCTTTCAAAGAGTACAATGACAACGGAACACTCAATAAAGTTACATGGAAATACTTTTGAAAGAAATAGGAGGAAATATTTTTTCACTCAATAAATAGTTAAGTTGTGGAACTCATTGCCAGAGGATGTGGTAATAGCAGTTAGCTTAATCTGGGTTTAAAAACGTTAAGTTCCTGGAGGAAAAGTCCATAATCTGCTATTAAGATGGACATGAGTGAAGCCACTGCTTAACCTGGGATTGGTAGCATGGAATGTTGCTACTGTTTGGCTTTTTGTCAGGTACTTGTGACCTGCATGGCCACTGTTAGAAACAGGATAGATGGACCATTGTTCTGACCCAGTATGACTATTCTTATGTTTTAATATAAACACATTCCCTAGTCCCCAAAAGAGAGGACCACCAACTGTCAGCTCTCAGTGCTAAGAACTCCCCTTCCTTGTCTAGTTCTTGTTTGCAGCTCATAATTGTAATCTGAAGGAATAACATTGTCCCAAGAAAAATGTATTACTTTTGATACCTAAACTTCTGTCAAACATAAAGGGCTAGATTCTATATATGGTGCCATAAAAACCAGCACTGAAAAAAATACATCTAGGTGTGTTCTATAAACCAAACTTAACTTTAGGCATAGTTTATAGAATACACCTAAGGCCCATCCATGTGACTTAATTTAGTCACAGGAATTTACGCAATGCTGATGACTAAGGGGTCCTTTTACTAAGGTGTGCCGAAAAATGGCCTGCTATGTTGTAGGCGCGTGCATTGGACGTGCCCAGGTCCATTTTTCAGCGTGCCTGTAAAAAAGGCCTTTTTTGGCAGAAAATGGATGTGCGGCAAAATTGACGCACGTCCATTTTGGGCCTGAGATCTTACCGCCACCCATTGACTTAGTTAACAGGGCGGTAATCATCAGCGCATATAAACTGCTGATTACTGCCCAGTTAGCGCCAAACAGTAGAAACTAAAAAATATTTTCTGCCGCACGTATCAGACACGTGTAAAAAATGGAGTTACCGCTTGGGGCACGCAGTAGCCAGACAGTAGTTCCAAATTGACGCGTGTTGGACCGTGCATAGGCACCTGCGTGCCTTAGTAAAAGGACCCCTAAGTTAGGCATGGAGTGGGTGTATTCTATAACTGCACACATAATTTTTAGTAACACCCATGAACTGCCCATTCCATGCCCATAGCCACGCCCCCTTTTTGGCAGTACACATTAGAATTTACACAGATCACTTTATAGAATACGTTTAGCAAATTTTGCATGTAAATTCTAATTAAAGCCAATTAGTGTCAATAATTGCCTGTTATTTGGCTATTATCACTACTGATTGGCTTGTTAAGATAATCAAGTTGCATATGCAATACAGAATACGACCTGAATTGCATGCGCAACTCAAGATGCATTATATAGAATCTTGGGGAAAGGGCTAGATTCTATATATGATGTCATAAAACTCGCACTGCAAAAAAATACGCCTGGGCATATTCTACAAACTGCACCTAACTTTAGGCATAGTTTATAAAATACACCTAGGGCCCATTCAGAAGACTAAATCTAGTCGCAGGAATTTACGCCAAATAAAACTTGGTGTACATGCTAGTGACTAAGTTAGGCAAGTGTATTCTGTAACATTGAGCATAATTTTTAGTAATGTCCATGATCCGCCCATTCCATGCCCTTTTTTTGTTACATTTGTACCCCGCGCTTTCCCACTCATGGCAGGCTCAATGCGGCTTACATATTATATACAGGTACTTATTTGTACCTGGGGCAATGGAGGGTTAAGTGACTTGCCCAGAGTCACAAAGAGCTGCCTGTGCCTGAAGTGGGAATCAAACTCAGTTCCTCAGTTCCCCAGGACCAGAGTCCACCACCAGCACACATTAGAATTTACGCACATCACTTTATAGAATATGTTTAGCAAGTTGTGCATGTAAATTTTAAAGCCAATTAGTATCAATAATTGCCTGTTGGCAATTATCACGCTGATTGGCTTGTTAAGATAATTAAGTTGCACATGCAATAAAGAATATGACCTGAATTGTATGCGCAACTCAAGATGCACTATATAGGATCTGGGGGGAAATGTATAGTTGCCTCTCAACAATTAAAGTCAAATATTATCTACCTTCATATTTATAGCGTGAGCATTAGTAAGAAGAATTGTCAGTGAGTTGAGAGCACAGGAAAACAAAACTTGGTGTAGAAGTTTAGCAAGTTTGTCATGACCACAACAGTTGTAACTGCTAGACATAGTACTTAAACTGGCTATATCACCAGTATCTCTTTCCCACAAACCTCCATATATGGCACACCTAAAATCCACAATATAAAAAAGAATCAAAAAAATAAAATTTACAAGTGCTATCATAATATCACAAGTCACACCAGACCCACACTTGGACATGGCTGGTGGAAGGCCCGCCAGGAGGTGGCCTGCTTAAGGTATATATTTTATTCTGGAGATATTTTTTTCATGTTGTTGACATCAGCATTTAGAGCAGCATCTGGGAAAGAGTGGAACAGATGCAGCCACGATAACAGTTGTTAATTCTCTTTTTATTGATTTCTGTTATTTATCTCCTGCTGCAGTGGGGCCATGAACAAGTTCAGCATGGCCTATTGCTGCACCAGGGTTGTAATAGTCTCCTGAAGGTTTTGCACTATCACTATCACAATCGTTTGCCCTAGAGTAGTGCTTATCAATGTTCTTGTGGCCTTGACCTCATGATTATGGCCAACTAAAATTGTGTGGCACCCTGGAGGTGCAGAATAATGATAAACCTATGGAGAGCCCATCCATTTCACAGTGTGGGTTTTGTTAGCTCATTTTGGGTCACAACTACAGGTGGGCAAATTGTGGCCAGCATGTATCCGTCTTTTTCCTTTTTACTTCTTAGCGTAGTATTGCCTTTCTGAAATTTGGTATAGATTTTATAAAGTTTCTAGATGAAGATACTCAGCAAGACTTCAATAGAAAAAAATTGTCTTCCTCTCAGAAATACACAGCATTCCACCAGTTTTGCTGCTAATCTTGAGGGGCCCAGGAGAGCAATTTTATAAAGTATATTGTGCATAAACACTGTTTTTCCCTGTGGAAATGCCTTTTGAAATCACCCTCCTAGTAACCTTAGATCTAACATAGCACTGCATCAGTATCAGACTATACAGTCTTTTTTAACTCTGCTTTTAACCATATTGGAAGCAAGCTTCAAATGGATTTCCATCAGAAATCACAGAACGCCTTCTCCCCCCCCCCCCCCCCCCCCCCCAATTTTTTGAATGCTTCCCCCTCCTCTCTGTGGAGGAAAGGAGCATGGTTGGGAGTAGGCCAGCTTGGTTATGTGTGGGGCTTGAATACTATCCCAGGAGCATTGTGGCCTATGGGATTTTGAACGTGAAACTCTGTAGTGAATTTCCCTTTCAAACTCAGTCATCGTAAGTTTAAGGCTGAATGAAAGACTCTCTTTTTCAGCAACCTTTTGAGGAATAGGGCTGAGAGTGTGTGAATTTCTGCCAAAATATTCTGTGGGGTGCTATCTGTTAATGCTGGTTTTTGTTTTGCTTTCTCCTTTTAGACATGTAAACTGCTTTGATAGGCTTGCTGTCCTGAAAGCTGGTATAGCAAGTTTTTGTAAAAAAATTTTTATAAGTATCACTGTTTTCTGCTTTAAATAATTAATTATTGATGGAATATTCGCTGGCAATTTCTTAACCAAGTGAAAGAATTCACAAGAGCAATTACTTGTCCAGGCCTAGAAGCTCTCTTCACTATCTAAAAAATATCATCTGTATTTACTCTGGAGGCAGAGAGAAGGGACTGGAAAAACTGGAACACAGGAATTCTCCAATAAGAAGAAAAACTGCAGTTCTTTAGAGGCTGCTGTTAGTTGGGGAAAGGGGAATGGGAATTGGGACTTGATAAACCACCTTTCTGAGGTTTTTGCAACTACATTAAAAGTGGTTTACATATATTCAGGTACTTATTTTGTACCAGGGGCAATGAAGGGTTAAGTGACTTGCCCAGAGTCACAAGGAGCTGCAGTGGGAATTGAATTCAGTTCCCCAGGATCAACGTCCACTGCACTAACCACTAGGCTACTCCTCCACTCCACTCTCAAAAGAAGAGTTGAGTCCCACAAAGAACCAGCAATGCAGTGCACTATGACTCTTTCGTAAGCCTGACACCCTTGGGCCAGCTGTGAACAATATGTTTTATGTTTTTGAGATTCTTGATATACTACCTTTCTGAAGTACAACCAAAGCAGTTTATATATTACATACAAGTACAGTAAGTATTGTCCCTAGTGAACTCACTATCTAAGTTTTGTACCTGGGGAATGGAGAATTAGGTGTCTTACCCAAGGTCACAAGGAAGCACAGTGGAAATCAAACCCAGATCACCTAGTTCTCAGCTCACTGCACTAACCATTGGCTATTCCTTCACTCCACTCAGTAATTAGTGAACTGGGGTCAAAGCACCTAACAGTAGAAACCTATAAGAGCAAGACTTTGGTTACCAGAAGCAGTCAAGCAGCAAAACGTGAGTGCACTGTCGGCCCAGGTTAGCTATCTCAGCAATATACTGCATCTTCTTTAGGCCTAGGACAGCCTCCTTACCTTTCATCTAATTGAGAGAAGCAGGCTGTGTTATATACGTAGCAAATACTATAATTCACAACGGCAATTGCTTACCAACTTTCTTTTTGAAACACTTTTCTGAGTTGGAAACTGAGAACAGGATGAGCAACGTCACCAAAACTCAGGAAGTTCCCATATGGGAGGAAGTGGAATTTGTTAGTGTTTCTGCCCAAAGACAAACCAGAGCCATCTGTTTGCACAGTCCAGTGCTAAATTTGGTCTTGTATACAGCTGATTCAAATTAGGGCCACTTGCTCTAGTGCTGTTCAAAAAATGTTAAGCAAGGGACCCAAAAGGGTTAGAAGAGAGCCAACAGAACTCTTCCTGTGCACATTGCTGATGAGTGCATGCTAATGGCACCATGACCCCAGTTGGCTCTCTCTCCATCTCTCAGTTCCCCCATCAAGTCCTCAGCATTTTCTCTGTCTCTTTCCATTTCATTCACTGCCCCTATCCATCTTATCCCTGTCTCCTCCTTTCTTAAACCCAAGCACTAAAGAGCCTTTTAAGTGCCCCTCCTCCCCCCAAAAGCCCAGCCACCTATCAGGACCCCCAGTATCATCTGCCTTCCAAGCTCCTTGCCCCCCCCCCCCACCAAACATAGTAGCCTCTCACTTTGTAGTGAATCCCAGCCATATATCTATTTTCTTAAGAGTCACTTGGCTGTTGATGGTGTAGATGACTGTAGCAGCAGCAAAATGTCATTTGTTTACCCTCTCCTTCCTCGCCCCCCGCCACCCCCTCCTATTCATCCAGTCAATGCAGGACAAGACTATATGTGTTTTCCACCATTGACCCAATCCAGCTGACATGCCTTCTATCCTTACTAGCTGATACACATCCTTCCTACCTCATTCTTTCATTGGCATTCAGTAGCTGACACACCTCCTTCCTGCCTAATTCCTTCTCTTCTTCAGCCATATAGGCCAATAAGGATTCTATCAGGCACACTAAGAAAATCACTGAAAAGGCAATGGGGATTGCACTAGAGATACATAGGGACTGCCACTGACTCGTAGGCCTTTCAATAAAGAACAGTGCTATAGTGTATCTATCTCCTGCCATTGGCACAAATTGATACTGAAGAGTGATTAGAAGGAATGGAGAAGTGGATTCCCAGCTGAGGGAAGAAGATCTTCAGCATGGTACTTGTGTAGAATAAAAATAACATGGAGAGTGAAATTCATGATAGACGGAAAAGGTGAAATGCAAGAGACATGTTGAAAGATATAAATGTTAGCAGGTAGAGGAAGAGAGTCATGAAGTCTTAGGTTCCTATCACCTTCTAAAGCAACAAAAGAGTTTCTTGGGTTGCAGGATGGATTGAAGAGGTATAGTAAATTACCTGCTTTCTTTAACATCTTACCAGCTGCCACTTTGGGGTGTGCACAACATGAATTTCTCCTCTCCTCCTTTTCCTAGCTACTTGTTGAACCTGTAACTTACCTCATCCATGTACGAGTATTCTCTGAATTGATCCAGTAGGGTGCAACAGTGGATGTGAAATTGCCACTTCCACAGGAAAGCTGCCACCTATTTTTTCCAAGTGTATATTTGTATGATGGTTGCATACTTTCAAACGTTCATTCTCTCCTGCACATCCCTTGTTCATATTTTAACAAAAGGCTTTGTGTTCAGCTGAGCTGTTTGTAAAATGCCACTAGAATTGAGCACATCCCAACCTAAGCATCTCAGGGACCCTTTTACAAAGCCGTGGGAGGGCTAACACGTGGGTAGCATATGCCAAATAGGCACTACCACTGGGATAGTTCATGCGCCCGACAGTACTTCCGAGTTTGGAGCGTGCCGAATCCCGCGGTAGAAAATATTTTCTTTTTCTACCTCAGGGGATGTTCTCGGCAGTAATCGGCAGTGTGACCATGTTGGCGTGCACTACTGTCACGTCTGTGGCCGTGACCACCCTCAGCCTTACCTTCTTTCTGGGGGTCAGCAGCTCTGATGGATTTTGTCTGTCTTTGTGTTAGTGTTGGCTCTGGTTTTGTGTGCTGATTGGTCCACTAGACCTCACCTGTGTGGGCTCTGCCTCTCTAGGGAGCCAGCATCTAAGATGGCTGCCACCGGCTCTATGCCAGCTTCCAAGATGGCTCCTGCTTGTCTTTCCTGTGGGCTCACTTCCTATGTGTGTCAAGCCTCTCTTTGGGGTCAGCATACTTCCTGCTTCTGTCCTGCTGCTGGTGACTTATCAGTGAGAGCCTTCATAAGGAAGTGCTGTGCTTGCATTCAGGGCCTTTGCATGATGTCATGCCTAAAGATCAGCAGGTTAGTGAGAGTACTGTTGCGCTGCTACTAAGCCTTTCTCTGGGTTCCTACCCATCTGCTTTCTGTACCTGTGGACTGCTAGTCCTTCCGGGTGGGCTCTGCCTCTCTGTTTGAGTGTCTGGGGACTGCTAGTCTTTCTAGTGCTTTCCTCAGTGTTTGTAGCCTCAGTCTTTGTTTGTTCTCAGCCTGGGTTTGGAGATACTCAGCTACAGCCTGGGTTTATTTCTCTGGCTGTGTGTGGAGCTGCTGTAGCGTCAGCCCAAGACCCTTGACCTGTTATTCCTGGTTTGCTCTCTTTACCCTGAGCCCTGGTTTGGCCAGCTTCTATGTTTACCCTGAGCCCTGCTTGCCCAGCTTGTGTGTCAACCCTTAAGCCTGTTTCTGCTTAGCTAGTGTTATCCGGTTGCCCGCTCTGCCTAGCTCTGGAGGTTCAGGACAAATATATTCCACGTATTAGAAAAAAGGGAAAAAAGACTAAACGTCAGCCGGCGTGGCTAAACAGTAAGATAAAGGAAATCATTAGAGCCAAAAAACAATCCTTCAGATAGTGGAGAAGAGAACCAACTGAAAGTAACAGGATAGATCATAAGGAATGCCAAGCCAAATGCAAAGCGGAGATAAGGAGGGCAAAAAAGGACTTTGAGAAGAAATTAGCGTTGGAAGCAAAAATACATAGTAAAAATTTTTTTAGATACATTAAAAGCAGGAAACCGGCCAAAGAGTCGGTTGGGCCGCTGGACGAAAATGGTGTTAAAGGGGCGATCAAGGAGGACAAAGCCGTAGCGGAGAAATTAAATGAATTCTTTGCTTCGGTCTTCACCGAGGAGGATTTGGGGGGGACACCGGTGCCGGAAAGAATATTTGAAGCGGGGGAGTCGGAGAAACTAAACAAATTCTCTGTAACCTTGGAGGATGTAATGGGTCAGTTCAGCAAGCTGAAGAGTAGTAAATCACCGGGACCTGATGGTATTCATCCCAGAGTATTGATAGAACTAAAAAATGAACTTGCGGAGCTACTGTTAGAAATATGCAATCTGTCCCTAAAATCGAGTGTAGTTCCGGAAGACTGGAGGGTAGCCAATGTTACTCCGATTTTTAAGAAGGGTTCCAGAGGAGATCCGGGAAATTATAGACCGGTGAGTCTGACGTCGGTGCCGGGCAAGATGGTGGAGGCTATTATTAAGAATAAAATTGCAGAGCATATACAAAAACATGGACTGATGAGACAAAGTCAGCACGGATTTAGTGAAGGGAAGTCTTGCCTCACCAATCTAATGCATTTTTTTGAGGGGGTAAGCAAACATGTGGACAATGGGGAGCCGGTTGATATTGTATATCTGGATTTTCAGAAGGCGTTTGACAAAGTGCCGCACGAAAGACTCCTGAAGAAATTGCAGAGTCATGGAATCGGAGGTAGGGTATTATTATGGATTAAGAACTGGTTGAAAGATAGGAAGCAGAGAGTAGGATTGCGTGGCCAGTATTCTCAGTGGAGGAGGGTAGTTAGTGGGGTCCCGCAGGGGTCTGTGCTGGGTCCGTTGCTTTTTAATGTATTTATAAATGACCTAGAGATGGGAATAACTAGTGAGGTAATTAAATTCGCCGATGACACAAAATTATTCAGGGTCGTCAAGTCGCAGGAGGAATGTGAACGATTACAGGAGGACCTTGCGAGACTGGGAGAATGGGCGTGCAAGTGGCAGATGAAGTTCAATGTTGACAAGTGCAAAGTGATGCATGTGGGTAAGAGGAACCCGAATTATAGCTACGTCTTGCAAGGTTCCGCGTTAGGAGTTACGGATCAAGAAAGGGATCTGGGTGTCGTCGTCGATGATACGCTGAAACCTTCTGCTCAGTGTGCTGCTGCGGCTAGGAAAGCAAATAGAATGTTGGGTGTTATTAGGAAGGGTATGGAGTCCAGGTGTGCGGATGTTATAATGCCGTTGTATCGCTCCATGGTGCGACCGCACCTGGAGTATTGTGTTCAGTACTGGTCTCCGTATCTCAAAAAAGATATAGTAGAATTGGAAAAGGTACAGCGAAGGGCGACGAAAATGATAGTGGGGATGGGACGACTTTCCTATGAAGAGAGGCTGAGAAGGCTAGGGCTTTTCAGCTTGGAGAAGAGACGGCTGAGGGGAGATATGATAGAAGTGTATAAAATAATGAGTGGAATGGATCGGGTGGATGTGAAGCGACTGTTCACGCTATCCAAAAATAATAGGACTAGAGGGCATGAGTTGAAGCTACAGTGTGGTAAATTTAAAACGAATCGGAGAAAATTTTTCTTCACCCAACGTGTAATTAGACTCTGGAATTTGTTGCCGGAGAACGTGGTACGGGCGGTTAGCTTGACGGAGTTTAAAAAGGGGTTAGATAGATTCCTAAAGGACAAGTCCATAGACCGCTATTAAATGGACTTGGAAAAATTCCGCATTTTTAGGTATAACTTGTCTGGAATGTTTTTACGTTTGGGGAGCGTGCCAGGTGCCCTTGACCTGGATTGGCCACTGTCAGTGACAGGATGCTGGGCTAGATGGACCTTTGGTCTTTCCCAGTATGGCACTACTTATGTACTTATCCTTAGAGTCTATCCTGAACCCTGCTTGTATATCCTGAGTGTATATCCTGAATCCTGTCTCTGTCTAGCTAGTGTGTATTTCCTGGGTGATTATCCTGTATCCTGCCTCTACCTAGCTAGTGGGTTTACCCTGTGGGTATTCCCTGATCCCCGTTCTGCCTAGCTTGCATGTATGCCCTAGTCCTTGCTCCTGCTAAGCTTTTGTACATCTTGTCTTCATAGTCTGTCTTGTGTTTCTGGCTTAGCGGCTGCGTGCAGCGCTCAGTGCAGTCTGGTATTTAGTATTGCTTCCTCGTGTTTCCTAGACCCAGGGTGGGTCCTCTGGATCTCCAGTTCCGGCCTTGTCCTCCAAGCCCGGCCGGCCACCTGCACGCTGGAGCTCAACTCCAGCGGAATGGTGGCTAAGTGCAGGTGAAGCGGTTCCTGTTCTGCCGGTTCCAGTTGCCTGCTTCCAATCCAGAGTTCCAGTCCTGTCCTTCCATATGTCCGGTTCCAGGGTGGTCTTGCCTGCCTCTGCCGCTCCTCGGCAGGGGTCCAAGGGCTCACGATTCCCGGTTCTGCCTCGTGTCCTGACAGAATGCAAAGGCCCTCGAGAAAGCGACAACTACATGGTTGTCATGTGGGTAGCATGTGAGCCCTCACTGCTAAGTCAATGGCTGGCTGTAAGGGCTCAGGCCGTAAATAAGCACGCGCTAGTTTTAATTTTTGCGCACACCCATTAAAAATGGCCTTTTTCCCAGCTACGATAAAGTGAACCAGCGTGTGCCAAAAAGACGTGCCCATACTACCACAGGCCAAGTTTTACCACACCTTTGTAAAAGGACCCCTCAATTTGGATCTCAATATTCTATGCAAAATAGGCCATCACATCTTCTGTATTGGGGATGTACAAGTTCAAGGAAAACAAGGAATTTAGATATGTAATTAGCTACTTTGAGATTTTATCTTATAAATGCATGTAATGGAAACTGTTGTAAGATTTCCATAGGCCAAGAATATAAGAAACATCTTTTGTTAGCCTTCTGTGTAAAATTCTAAATAGTAGGTTGGAAAAACAGACAATGATTTTAAAATGACAGTTTTGTAAATGAAACACACCTGATATGCAATTCTGAATGAGCAATTTTACTGCTTTTTAATCTGGACCAGTTCAAGGAGTTGTGGCATCTTGAGTGAACTTTGCACCCCCGTTTTGGAGCCTGTCTTATGGCATGAACGCTACCAATGTTGATGCTCATACCATGAGAATGTATTCTCTAAAAATTGAAGAAGCAGTGTTCCCAATCCGTAGAGGGTGCTTTTCTATAGACAGCAGGATTGATAAGGCACTCAAGTGTGTGACACTCCAACAGTGTTGGCACAGTCTGAGCATGAACAGCTCTTCCTATTCGCAGTGGTAGCCTCATCTACTTAGCTAGTTCCAGAGCTAAAACCATTAGACAACTCTCAGGGAGTTGGGAAGGATTGTGTGCTTTACCAATCTTGCTGTTTATGGGAAAACCCCTTTACAGGTAAGCAGCATTGCTTTTTCCATCAACAAGCAGGATTCATATTGAGTTATCTTAGTCCTTGGAGTAGTTCACAGAGTCAAGTTTAAGAGTTGTCAGTTGACAAGAATAGATTGGCCAGTACTACTTGACCAAAGGCACTGTCCTGCACCAAAGTTTCATCAAAATAATAATGTTCCATGAAAGTACAAGGAGAGGACTAAATAGCTGTCTTGAAGATAATGTCCAATGAGGTAGATTTCAGGAAGGTTACTGTGATTGCAGTAGTTTGTTCTAATGAGATTTAGCGTTGAAACCAAGAGGAATATCTACTTGTTAACAGAAGAATTGTATACAAGAAGTGAGCCAGTTTGCTAGGATTCTCTTTGCAACTGGCCTGCCAGCCTTATTTGGCTAGAACAAAACAAACAGTTGAGTTGACTTGCTCGTACCCCTCATCCAATCATTTAATCCCCATTGTCCTCCTAATCCCTGCTTAATGCCTACTATCCCCCACCTAGTCCGCAAATTCCCACTATTCCACTTTACTCAATCCCTAAATTTCTCACTTATACTCCCAATATCCAGCCAATCTTAGTCTGTCTTCTGATCTCTTACCCAGTCCCAAAGTCTCTTCATAAGTATGATCCCATGCTCTCCCACAGTCTCATGTCCCCACTCTTTGCTCTTCTGCCTGTTTCTTCTCTTTTTCCAGTATCCATTGTTTTCCTTGTTCTTATTGTCCAGCATCCACCTGTCTACTTCCTTCACTATTAGTCATTGATCTTGCCTTTCCTCCTCCTGATCCCAGCATCTATTGTTCTGCCATTCTCTCTCCAAGTAAACCCTGCATCTGCCTTTGCTTCTTATCCCCCCTAACTTCATCTCCTTCCAGCATCAGCTCCTTTCTCCCACTCTGCCAGTACTTCCCTGCTTCCAGCCCTATTCTCATCATCAGCATCAGCCCCTTGCAGTCCCAGCCCACTCCCTTCATCAGCATTAGCCCCTTGCTGCCCCAGACCCCAACCCATTTCCAAAATCAGCTTTAGTCCAACATAATCTCCCTTCTCAACTCCCCCCCCCCCCCAAGCTTCTTCCAGCATCAGTTACTTTCTCCCAGTCTGCCAGTATTTCCCTGCTTCTAGCCCTATTCCCAAAATCAGCATCAGCCGTAGTCACAGTCCCAACATCAGTACCAGCCCCCTTCCGGCCACCACTATTCCAATTTAAGCATCAACCCTAGTCTCACTCTCATCTACCACTCCCCATCCAGCTGAAGTCCCAGTCCTCTTAAGATGCCAAACATAGCACTGGGAACTTGTTGCTTCTTTCTGGCTGTTCTTTTCCTTCAAAGCCACTGTTTACTGCCTTCCGGCTACTAGCTGACTGCACCAGGCCCATTTTGAAACAGTAAATGAGGCGCTTACTGTTTTCTTTGGAGAAACAGAACATGCCTTGTTTACTGTTTCAGAACAGCTCCAGTACAGGCAGCTAGTGGCAGCTTTAGAGGAGCAGAACAGCATAAGAAAGCAACAAGTACCCATTACTGGAAGGAGTGAGCTGGTGAGGCCTCGCTACCTTATCCCTTCAGCCAACCCTCTCTTTAATGTATTGTATTTCATACTGTTGTGTCTCCTTAGATTGGATTCTTATGAAACTGAGCATATGGTGACTGATATTCAAAAGATCTAGGCTCATAACTTAATGGGCTAGGTGATAAATCTTCTTAAATACAAATATATTATGTAATAAAAATAAGCTTTCTTATAATACCTTTGCTAAAGAGTAAACATTATTAAACTTATCCCATGAATTTCCCAGCTGTTCCAATAATATTAATATAATGTCAGTCTGTCTCTGAGCTGGGATGGTGTCTTTCCAAAACTTTTGAACAAGCTGCTGAACTTCTGAAAAGATCCAGATTATTTTTGTGAAGCTTGGGGAAGACTTTTGTGACCCCCCTGAAATGTTTCATTTTCTTTGCAATTAGCATGTGAGCATACTTTTTATACTAGTCATTTTTCATCCCAGTTGCATTCTTAATTGGATTTTAACAGACTATAAAAAATATAAGAAGTCTTATTGTATGCTAGATAATTGTTTCCCTCAATTAATGCAGGCAGCTCCTCTTTTTGTTAAAGTAGCTCTTTTTGATTGGATCAATGAATATTTATCTTTGGGAAGTCTGCTGGTGGATTGGCCGAAATTATTATTACTCCTATTTTAAAGGATCCAAAATTGTCATCTTCCATACCATCTAATTATAGGCCAGTTGCCTCGATTCCTTTCTTTGCTAAACTAACTGAAGGACTTGTTGTGTTACAATTGCAATCGTACCTCAATAAATTTTCCATATTGCATGATACACAGTCAGGTTTCCGTTCTTTTTATAGTACGGAAACGGTGGGTTCGTTATTGGACAAGGTGAGGGGATTTCTGAGCGAGGGAAGGTGCGCAGTGCTGATGCACTTTGATCTGTCAGCTCGTTCAGTTTGCTAGATCATACAATCCTTTTACAAGTACTTGAGGATATGGGTATTACCGAGACTGTATCTGGGTGGTTTAGAGACTTTTTGAAAAGAACATATAAAGATGAAGACTGATTTGTCCCATTCTTGGGAGGGTGTGTGTAGAGTGCCGCAGGGATCCCCCCCCCCCCCCCTTTCACCTTTGCTATTTAATATCTTATGCTCTCTAGGTCAGTTATTACAAAGCAATAACTTTGTACATTACATTTATGCAGATGACATTTCTGTCCTCATTCTGTTTAAATCATTGTCTAGTATAAATCAATCTCCTCTCCAACATTGTATGACATTGATAGAAAATTGGATGTTAGATTACAAACTAAAATTAAATATTGAAAAAAACAAACTCTTATGTTTGATGCTAAACCAGAAAATATCTCAAAGTCTATTAATATTGGTCAGGTCAACTATGAATTTTTTAAATCAATTAAAATCCTAGGGATCTTTGGAAAACCAGGTTTCTTCTTTGGTGAAAAATGTTTCTTTATGAAGAGAAAGCTAAGATGCATTCAAAATTATTTTGAGGTGGAGCAGTTCAGATTTTTGGTTCAGTCACTCTTGATCCCACAGTTAGATTACTGTAGTCCTACTATATAAATGAAGAGTGACCGACGTGCCGCGCATGCGCAGAACGTCACAAATCTCTTCCAAGTTCCAACGTTGACCGGCGAGCACCGGGCGGGCGGGGATCGTCCGACAGCAGCTCCGAGGCACACTCCGTCTCTGACAGGTACAATGAGCTGCTGCCGCCGCTGCTGTGACCCGGGCGCTTTCTTTCAGCTAAGGAAAAAATAAAATTACGTTTATTTGAATCAACTCTGGTATTTCAAGCAGCCAGACTGGACCGTGTTAAAGGCTATGGAGATGAACAAAACTTTATTAATCAATATATCGACTCGACACAACGTTGTGTTTCGGCCAAAAGGCCTACATCAGGAGTCTAAGTGCCGGAATGGAGAATGATAGCGATGATCCAGATTAAAGCAATACTGGAAATTGAAGACTGTTTTGCAGTGGTCTTGAAAAAGACCTTTGTACTAAAATGTTGGCCAGATCACTCGCGTGAGCATCTTGGCTATAAAACAGGCTTTTTTGCTGCAGCCCAAATATATAAGACAAGCCATTGAGTTGATTCAAATAAACGTAATTTTCTTTTTCCCTTAGCTGAAGGATAAGTAAAATACATGTCATTATTGCGTCTAGACCTTCGCACATTCAAAAACTGAAAATGGTTATACAAATAATTAGGTGCTGAACCATACAATATCTTAACAAGAAAACAGGCCAGCTTGAAGATAATTCTAGGCTTAACTGGAAGTCAGTTTAGTTTAATATAGCTGGAAGAGACATAATCATATTTTTTAAGGCCAAAAATTAGGCGAACTGTTTTATAGCCAAGACGCTTACGCTCAATTACATCTAACTTTTCAGAATGTATGGTAGGATATTTCCCTTAGGATCCTATTTATGAAACTGTGATAAGGATTTGCAGTTAATGCATGGTAATTGCCAAAATTAATGTAGGGTAACTGCAAAACCTCTGTGTTAATCGTTGGGTGCTTTCCCACCATATTGCCATGCACTTAATGCAGAGAATAGTTCTTTACCATGCATCAGTTGTGTTGCAGATAACTCAATACAGTTAGCTGCACATGTTGATGTAGTGCTAACTGTGCCACACTGTAATATTAATAATTAACATGCAGTTATTACTCCAAATTAATTGTAAAGTGTAGTGCCCACCCATTCTCCACCTATTTTTTTACCCTGTTCTGCATAAGCTGTTAATGTGGCAATTAACATTTGCTAACTGTTAACATGCGTTAATTGCCACATTAACAGCTTACACAGCTTAGGGGCCCTTTTACTAAGGTACAATGAAAAATAGCCTGCGCTGATGTAGGCGCATGTATTGGACACATGCAGGTCCAGTTTTCAGTATTCCTGCAAAAAAGGTCTTGTTTTTTTGGGCCAAAAATGGATGTGCGGCAAAATAAAAATTGGCGCGTATCCAATTTGGGCCTGAGACCTTACCACCACCCATTGACTTAGTGGTAAGTTCTCACGCGTTAACCGGGTGGTAATCGTCAGCGCATGTACACTGTTGATTACCGCCCGGTTAGCGCCATGCAGTAAAAACTAGAAATTTTCTGCCGCGCTTTTTGGATGCATGTAAAAATTAGAATTTCCACCTGGGGCACGCGGTAGTTCTAATTTGACACGTGCTGTACGCGCTTAGGTGCCTACGTGCCTTAGCAAAAGGGCCTCTTAATTTCTTTATGTAGTAGTCTAAAACTCTGACATATGTATGAGGATGCAAAATAGAAGTATTCACTTTCACATTGGATCCGTAATGTTTTATAGTTGATTTCCGAACTTCATTTAAGGTATCACCTATCATATTAGAGTAATTTCTTGCCACCGAGAGTCCCTTTTGTTTTAATTTCTGTTGAAATCGATATAGCAAATTATGAACACTAAGGAACACAAGACAAACAGAAACAAAAAGTTAGCTTTTTTAGATTACAAATTCTTGCTCTTATTTTTGAGTGATAGTGAGAGGTGCCACTGTTACCTGTTTACATCCACGATTAGTGGGTCTTTACATTAAGTTAACCAGGAGTCCTCAAATCCGGTCCTCGAGGTCCATAGCCCAGCCTGGTTTTCAGGATTTCCACAATGAATATGTATGAGATCTATTTGCATTTATTGCTTCCATTGCATACAAATAGATCTTGTACATAATCATTGTAGAAATCCCAATTAGGGTTCTGGACCTCAAGGATTGGATTTGAGATCCCTGAGTTAAACCATCCACCTTTGTATGCTGTGTCTTCTCTGTGTTGTATGGCCCAGGGGCGTAGCCAGATAGCCAATTTTGGGTGAGCCTGAGTCCAAGGTGGGTGGGCATAGAATTCATGCCCTCCCCCCTGTCCCTAGCCACTCTCTGCTCTGCTCTTCATCCCTCCCTCCACCTGCAAGCCCACAATATTAAATACTTGAGCAGGAGGGGAATCTACAAACCCCGCCAGCTGAAGATTTCCTCCTGCTCAGACAGTCAGCACTCTTCCAAACAAGCCAGCAGCACTTTCCTTGAGCTGATGCCAAGGCCAGCAAGCTGTGCATGCATGAAAACTAAGCATGTGAAGAGGGGCTGGTGTTGATTTCAGCTCGAGGCATGTGCTGCCAGCTGCCATTTGAAAGAGCACTGGCTGCCTGTGAAGGAGGGAAATCTTCAGCTGACGGGGTTTGAGGACCTCTGCAAGCCATAGCAAGAGTGCACAATTTTGGGTGGGCCTTGGCCCACCCAGGCCTACCCATGGCTACGCCACTGGTATGGCCATATTGCAGTTGTTTACAAAAGTTAAGGTACCCTTTGTCACATTGTACATTTCAGTGAATCTCTAAATGTTTCATTTGCAACCATGCATTAACACAGTTTAACTCATGTTAAATGATGCAAGCCTCTTAGGGGCCCTTTTACTAAGCCGCATAGGCGCCTACGCGTGCCCAACATGCATCAATTTTGAGTTACTGCCTGGGTACCACGTGGCCCTTGCGGTAATTTCATTTTTGAAGCACGTCCGCTATGCGCGCCAGAAGTTTATTTTTATTTTCTGGTGCACACCAAAAACCGGGCAGTAATCATCATTCTATGCACATAGACGATTACGTGGTTCATGCATGAGACCTTACCGCTAAGTTAATGGCTGGCAGTAAGGACTCAGACCCAAAATGGACACATGCCAATTTTTATTTTGCCGCATGTCCACTTTTGGCAAAAATTTTTAAAAGGCCTTTTTTACCGGCGCGCTGAAAAATGGATCTGCAGTTGCCCGAAACATGTGCCTACACTAGCACAGCCCATTTTTCGGCCAACCTTAGTAAAAGGGCCCCTAGATCTCAGTAAATCCAATTCCTAACTGCACTTAAATCAAATTATTTATTTTATTTTATTTTGCTGCATTTTCCCACCTCTTTGCAGGCTCAAATTAACGCATATAAATGTAGATTAATATGCACTAACTGGTTAATCTATGATAATAAATGGAATCCCACATGAATTGAAGCTGACACAACTTTTCTGTAGAACAAATTTAAACACAGTTTTCTTCATAGTAGAATGCATAATATTTTACGTTTTTACAGTTTCAAAATAAGAAAACAATGTGGCAGGTGCAAAAGTTTGGGCACCCTTTCAGTTGGTATTTTTTATCATCTCCTTTGGCAGAAATAACAGTTCCCAAATGTTTCCTGTAACCAGCTAAGAATCTGTCTTGTCTTTTGGGATTGTTTCTTATTCTTCTTTGCAAAACTCTTGTAGCTCAGAAATATTCTAAGGTCTCCTTCCATGCATAGGATGTTTGAGATCAGGTCTCCTTCCATGTACTGCATGTTTGATATCTTTCCATAGATGGTGTGTTTCTTGATGTAATACCTTCAGTAGTTGAACCAAAGTGGTTTACATATTACATACAGGTACAGTAGGTATTTTCTGTTCTCCTCTGGGCTCACAATCTAAATTTTGTACCTCGGGCAGTGGAGAGTTAAGTGACTTGCCCAAGGTCACAAAGAGTCACAGTGGGAATCTAACCCGTTTCCCCCGGTTCTTAGCACCCTTCACTAACTATTAGGCTACTCCATCCTTTAAACATTATCGCATCTAGTTTAAAATTTTGTGCCTAGTTCACAAGGCATATCATTTGGGTACACCCTAGTATTTAGCTTTTCTAACTATCCTTTACACTTCTAGTTGGGGCCTTATGTCTCTTGATACCAATTGTCTTGTGCTCCCTATCCCCACCACCACCACCACCAAGGAAAGCTTACTATGAGTCAACTGGTAATTCTGCTTATCATTATCTGACTCCTACGTTCTGGAATAATCTTCCACTTTTTCTTCATGCAGAGTTGTCATTTGCTAAGTTTAAGTCTTGGCTTGAAAACACATTTTTTTCACCTTATCTTTAGCAATTATTTAAACTGCTGTTGATATGTTTATGATTATGCTGTTATTATTTATAACCTTTATAGCTTTTATGATGGGGGTCTAGTTGTCTAATACAGTCTTTATATTGCTGTGAATGTTAGGGAAATCTTTTATTATTCTGTGTGAGTTTGAATGCTTAAATTATCTGTCCTTTTAATAATAATTTTTATTGTTTATATATACTTTAACAGACATAACATACTGCCAAATTAAACACAGCCATAAAATTAATAGGAAAAACAGTTATTTCAAAATAACATCCTTAATCTCTAAATACACTACATTACAATTTGGCTTCTTTAGACCTCAAAAGCAAAGAGGGGGCAGGAATTAGTGAAGTTTAACAAAATTCAAAATACTAATTAAATTCTACAGAAATTATGGTGTCATTATTCTCTACATTTCTTTTAACTCAGACATTGTTCTGCTTCTAGGAAGGATTTGAGCTGATCAGGGACATAAAAGACATATTTTGTCTGATTTAACCTTATGAGACATTTACACGGGTAAGCCAGAAGCAAGGTTCCCCCTATATCTACTACTTTTGACCTCATAGAGAGAAACATTTTTCTTTTTTCTTGAGTTGCCTTGGTCACATCGGGGTAAAGCCAAATTTTTTGCTAGCAAAAATACGGTTAGTTGACTTAAAATACAGTCTCATTATTGCATTCAAATCCTATTGAAAAACGAATGACACTATCAACGTCCCTCTTTCAGTGACGTCCTCCATAGTTTGCTCCAAAATAGCTGTGATATTTTGTAAATCATTTGATTTATCTCCTGCTGCTTTTTTCATAGTACTAGGTATATAATAGATCTTATGGAGGCATAACTTCCTGTGGAAAATTCAAATTTTCTTTCAAAAATCTTACGAACATGTCATTTGGAGATACACCCAACAATCTAGGAAAATTCAATACACGTAAATTCAATCTCCTATTAAAGTTCTCCATTTGTTCTATCTTCCTTCTAATATCTAAATTATCTTTAATCACAGCCACTTTGAAATCTTCTGTCTGCTTAGTCTCTCTCTGCAAGGCCTCAATTCTTGTAGAAAAATCTTGTTTTACCACATCCAGGGAGTCTTTCACTTCCTTCACATGTAAATTTAAAGATTTTACATCTTCCGAGGAACGTCCCAGGGATTTCTCTATATCTAATAACTTGAGCCATATCCTGTCTAGGTTCACCTCCGTTATTCGTCCTGCAGTCTCAGTTGTTCCAGCACAGCCAGGTTCCCTTATGGGCCTCTCCGATTCGCCCCTTCCGGACTCCAGAGTAGACCCCACGCAGCTGGCGTTTGTTGCAGGGCACAGAGAAGCTGTCGAGCTTGGCGGGGAAAGTGATGTCTCAGCTTCCAGAGGGGGACCGCTTCACCGGCTTCCCCCGTCAAGGAATCTGCTCCGCCTCCTCAAGAAAGAGCGGGGAAGAAGCGCTCGAGACCCTGTCCTACCAGAGTGGACGCTCCTGAAGGTAAAGGAACCCTTCGGAGCGTCCCTTTACGCTTTGTATGCAGCATTTAGTCCTAGGGATATTATTTAGCAGGAGAAGGTCGAAGCTTGCTTCAAACGCAACCGCTCACAGCACCATCTTGACACGCCCCAATTATTATCTGTCCTTTTAGTTGGCTGTTGTTTTCCCATTGATTTTATATTAGATTTGTAAACTGATTTGACCTACATGTCAGAAAAAAGGCAATATATCAATTTCACTAATAAACATAAAAGAGGCTGATTTTGTGGTATCAAGTCATTGTCCTGCTGAAATATCCAGCCTATTTTCGGCTTCAGTTATGCCACTGACTGTTGGACATGTATGATAATACTAAAGGAAATCCATTCTTCCTTCCATTCGCACAATGTTTACCCCAAAGCATAATAATCCATCCCTGTGCTTAACAATTAGCAAAGTGTTATTTTCTTCCAATTTTTCATGCTTATTTCTCCAAATATATCTTTTTTTAACTTTAAATGTAAAGTCAAATTCAAAGCAACGAAAAAAACCTATGCACATCCAATCTACTTGGAATACAGAAAATATCAACAAGGCTTACAGTCCACAATAGAAAGAGACAAGACTCCATAAACCTTAAGAAGATGGTAATTAAATCCACCAAACCTATGGAAATGTAGAATTCCAATTGCTAATTCTGTAATTCTGAGCTTCCTTGATGCAATAGCCTAGCTATACTGATATATTCAAAAAGTAAGACCTTTTCCTTCGAGGAAAAATTCTCAGTTGTGATTATTCATAAAAATCATAACTATTTGTTTGAAAGGAAATTTGGAGGGGTAAAATGTCCAAGTCCAATTTGGGGCATTTTGCTAGAAATGTCCAAAAATGTCTCTGTTTTTTGTTCGAAAATTGCCTTTTCGTAGATGTTTTGGAACAAATTCTATAAATGGTGCCTAAAAAAGTGGTGCCCCAAAAAATAATGCTGTTCTATAAACAGCACTTAATGTTATGCGCCATTTATAGAATAGCGCTTAGCGCTGGGAACCACAACTACATTTAGGTGCAACCATTTATTTATTTAAGAAACCTTGGTATAAATCCCCTTGCCTAAATTAGGCATGATTCCTCTTAATTCATGTCCTCCTCATGCCCCCTTGAAATTTGGACAAACTGTGGAGTAAAATGCCTAAAATTGGGGTATCGAAAATTGCAACTTGGACATTTTTTTAAGAAAAACATCCTTCTGCCACTTTTTGACTTTTTTGGATATTTTTTTGTTTTGAAAATGCGCCCCTAAGCATTTACAGGAAAAACATAATTGAAAGGTTGCTCCAATAGACAACACTGACTATCTCAGTTTAAGAAACTGGCTTCTCTTAAGCTAGGTCCATTTAGAAACATCTGGAAATACTGAGATTTTAGTTCCATAGAAATTACTATCTTGAGCCTGATAATAAAGTTTCATAATAGCCTTCTTGCCCTGTAAAAATACAAAGGAAACCAGTAAAGTAGATGTGTTCTTAATTTTATCTGAAGATTCAACTATAGTGGAAACATCTAATGGAAAAGTCCTCTCACTTCAATTAAAAATGACAAACAAAGATGGTTGCCAGCACAACAAAGTGCCATGTGGTGTTCCACCACTTTGTTGCACTCACCTCTACCGTTTTTATCTGTTTCTCATTTCTGAATACTATCTTTCTTCTTCAGAACATTGATGAGGTGAATTCTGGTAATTCCTTTTCCAGAGAGCTCTCACGTCTCACCTCACCAAATCCACAGATATACCAGTTTCATTTTATTATGATCCTTTACATAGTCAAAATATACATAGCACTTTATGGTCTACACTCCTTGGAGGGTCAGTCCAATCAAGATAAACCAAGATGAGGTTTATCTAGGCAAGAAACAAATAGGAAGCTCTGAGTAAAATGGTGAGACCATGATAGGGAAGAATAAAGCTGTAAGAATTTAGGAATCATATGAGTTAAGAAAATAGTAAGCCAGTGGTATGGATGTGGGATTTTATGGTGGACATCTCCCTTACTGTCTACCCTGATCTGACTATTAGGAATGAAACATTTAACAGCAAAAAGGAGTGTAATTAATACTTTTTATTTTTCCTTTTATATCTATACTTCTAGATTATATCCATCCCTTCGTGGGCTGATCTTTTGTCTCCCCATTTATGTACACTCCACAAAAGTAACACCTTAGAAAACCATGACAATTACTGCAATGTGTATCCATTCATTCTGAGGTGTTGCAGGTCCTATGTTTTTAGGAGTAGTCAATGCATAGCCATCTATACCCTATGCTTCACTAACACTAAGAAAAATTCACCATATTCTCCTAACAGTAAATTATTCGTCTGAAATAAAATATTCAATTCCAAACAGTCTGATTGACTGGGACGCACGGTTCCATGTTTCTTGATTCATTCTCATAACTGTTGGAGATGTTTTTTCCTAAAATAATTTTTTTCCTAAAATAATTTTTGTATATCTATCTATCCATCCATCTATATGTATGTGTGTGTGTGTGTGTGTCATGGTCCCAGGCTTTAAACAAACAGTCACAAACTCTGGAACAACGTGAGCCCTTGGCCTACTGTCGTCAAGCGGCAGCAGGAGGCAAAACCCCCCAAGCAGGACTATACAGAATTTAGGATGCACTTGGCTTGGCTGGAATCAGATTCAGGAACGGACTTGGCTTGGCTGGAACCAAATGCTGGAATGGACTTGGCTGGAAGCAGATGCAGGAACGGACTTGGCTTGACTGAAACAGGATTCAGGATACTGGAAGGAGCTTGGCAGGAACAGGATTCAGGATACTCAAGCAGGATTCAGGATTTTCAAACAAGCATGGCAGGAACAGGATTCAGGATTTTCAAACACGCTAAAAGCAAACAGGGCAGAGACAAGCAGGAAGGGGACTGGAGCCGAAAACAAACAGGGCAGACACAAGCCGGATACAAAGCTGACCCACACAGATGAACAACAGAACTAAGGCTGAAGCTAAGGTAGAGGGGACTAGAACAAGCAAGGCAGACTAGGCAGGACACAACGCTGACCCACATAGACAAATAACAGAACTATGGCTGAAGGCTGAACCTAGCACACAAACAGACCAAGAAGAATAGAAACAGAAGTGCACACAGGCACCCTAAACAAGGAATCAAGACAGAAGTGCGCACAGGCGAAGAACAAAGCAACAAGAAATCAAGGCAGAAGTGCCCACAGGCACACAGACAATAAACAAGGCAGAAGTGCTTCACTGCACACAGACTAAACTGGAGACCTTTGGCATTGCAAAGGCACTGAATGAAAGTGCACTAATTCCTTATAAACAGGACAGAGGCAGGAAATACACAGAACCCAAAGTAAGGCTTGAAACACACAGGAAAGAAACCCTACAGACAGTAGCCAGCACAGCAGCTGACCATCGGGACATAAAGTGAGTCAGAGTGGGATCATGACCACAGTCGTGACAGTGTGTTTAGACAGATAGATAGATAATCTCTAAAAGTATCCACATCTTATCTTAAACTGAAATACTCCCTTGTATGGATGTACATTTTTTTGTTGTTGTTTTCATTCTATTTTAACATGCCCTATTTCCTGTCAGCAATTTGAAAAAAGTTGGATAAAGTACAGGGCAGAATGGTGCAAGTCACTTTTATTCCAGAAGATCCCAATACAGCCACGTTTCAGCTTACGCTTGCATCAGCCTGAAGCCTTATCCACCCAGTCTACAAGAGGCAAAATTATGTCAGACAGATATGTTCCAATAATAATCCACTTGATAGAAAGCAATTCACAGGATAATTAAACTCTGTGTCACTGAAGACTTGCACTGAACTAGGTCCCCCCCCCCCCCCCAAAAAAAAACTCCTTTTCATATTGCTGTGTTTTTTTGTTGGATTGTGCCTCATTTTCTTGTTCTGTTTCTTGTTAGAACATGTCAAAACATGGTAGAACTGACTGAAATTAAATGAAAATAAAACACTCCTTCACATCGCTAATCCTAGACAAACTATTTATGATCAGTACCCAGTATTAGTAAATAACCCTTAGCTATGCCTCTAGATTTTAATAGTTACTTATTATCATGCTTATGGTAAGAGAGGAGGAAAACAAGGAATTTTGCTTTTAGTGAAACCATTACTTTTTAAGTACATTGAGTCAGTTTACTATCCTAATTTCTTTTTTACAGTATTCAGAAGGGTAATCAACATGTGTATTTACCCCCTCCCCCTTTTATAAACCCGCACAGTAATGCCAACACAGCCTATTCACTTTGAACTGGCTGTGTCATCAATACTGCAGTGGCAGCCGCTAGCATGGCTTTGTAAAAGGGGATGTTAGTGAGAAGCTAAACTGAAGAAAGATTTCTACTAAATGTTTTCTCTCTCTCTCTTTTTTTTTCTTCTCAGGATCTGGGGATAATGAAAGTGGGTCATATGAAGCGAATTCTCCAGGGAATTAAAGAACTTGGCAAAACCACCCCCTTGTCTGAGGTGTAATCACACAGGTGCTTTCTCTAGAAAGAGAGGGAACTGCCAGTTATGCAAAGCTGTTGGAGGCACTTTGCTATTTTTGTGGTTTACTGCATTATTGATAAGCTGCATGTGCAGCTGCAGGTTGACTTAGCTACACTGCCCTGGACTGAAGAGCTCGGGTCCAGGACTGAGATTTTACAAGGTGTTGTGCCAAAAAGAAGCTGATTCCATGAAGCCATTTCTTGATCGTGCAAACTTTGAGAAGCTCAAAGTTGCACTAGTCAGCAACGAAGTAGGTTTAAGTTGACCCGTGAGGTCGAAAAGGGTAAATGATGATGTCCTGTAAACCTGATCCAGTAGCAGTCATGTCTCCTTTTGCAGCAACATATCATTGTATGGTGAAGCCCTGTCTGACTGATTTTCAGGCATATGCTTGCTTGGAATCTGAAGCTTAAAGGACAGGTGAGATGGATCAGTCATGTGGTTTTACACGTGAGTTTGGCATTGCCTCAGGTACCTATTATTCATCGACCAAGGACTATGGTTTAAATTCTTTGTATACCATGAATGCAAATCTATATGCATGGTGTGCCTGCCTAGGTCATCTTTCTGTTGCATGACACATCTGATTCTTAAAGAAAAAACACTTGAACAACTTTTATATCAGTTTTAATAAGATTTAATTTATTACTACTGAAGTGTCTTTTTATTGATTACGGGCACTTTTCTATTATTTTATGTTGTACTTTGCATGAATATGTTGTGTGACAAAGGACTTATGGATGTGTACATGTAGCACCTGTGCCATATTCATCAAAGTATGTGCATTATGTAATTTGAAATTTATTTATTATAAATAGTGTCTTTCAATAAGTCATATATACATAAATAACAGTAACTACTCTTAAGTGTTCTGAAAGACAGTTACCTCACAAAATTATTTGTGGACTGTTTAAGTGTAATTACAGATGAAAACTTATAACCAGTCTGGCAGATTACTTAGAATACATTAGTTCATGTTTGGTCTTTGAGAGGGTAATTTTATAACTGGGTGCCGTGTACTTAGGTACCTTTAATAAAATAGGGTCCCCAAAAGCTGCCATGCAAAGTTACATCTACTGTGAGGCAGGTCTAATCTTGTACATGTATGTTCTGGTAAAAATTGGCACAGATAACACATATTTTATTAAATACTCGCATTAGTGCCGATCCCTTTCCCACTCCATCCATACTGCACCCTGGGAATGTCCACCCATATATCAAATAATAATAGGTGCTGTATTTTCTGAGTGCCTACTTTTATGTGTGTAAGCTGGGGCAGTTTTATAAATGCCTACTGGATAACTACGTTTTTACCAGACTAGACTGCACTGGGTGAAAACTGGCCCCCTTCAGAACCACTAAAAGTACTCTTGGGGTTTCACAACATATTGCTTGTAGCTAGATTAATGGAGGCATTCCCAAGTGGTAGTTAGATCTAAGAGGAAAACTATGCACATAGAATTACATTTTGAATTTACAATCAATGTTTTGCCCTTGTTTGCCCACACAATTGTTTTATTATTTTTTATTGTTATTTAGATTCGCTCACACTTTTTTCAGTACTAGCTCAAGATGAGTTGCATTCAGGTACACTAGTAGCATTTGAGTGCCCACATACCTTCTAGAAATAACTCTATCATTTCCTTTTTTAAAAATGGCTAAAAGATCTGCAGGTATTAAAGATCTCATATACTTCACAACATCATGAGCTACTGAACATTGTTCCCGCAATGTATTTTAAGTGTTTTGGAAACCTTAACTCAGCCTCTGTGCAAGGGTAACATCTTCACCGGATGACAGAAAGGCTGTAGTTTAGCTTAAGAAAACATCAGTCATGTCAATGGATTTTACTGTCTTCTGTATCAGAATTTCTCTCTGATATAAGAGAATGACGGCATATGACAGGAAATGTATCCTGTACTTGTTCAGAAGGCGAGCAGTGTACATCTTAGGGTGTTTTTAAGCACTGAAATCTCCATTTTATTGCATCATCATTCTACTAGACATTAGGGTCAAAGGTAGTCCAAGAGATATGTGTTTTGATTTAGCAGAGATAATCGATATTTGAAATGCCTGATTTTGTGGGGTAATATGTCTCATATCCTATTACAACAAGATAATCAGTTGCACTACCACTATATTGTATCTTTTTCATGAGAGTGCTTATGGCTTGGCCATTGGACTCCCAAGTCCATATTTCTCCTAACACAACTACATTGATGGGGGACGCAATTTATCCCCCACCCCCACACATTATTTACATTTTGGGGGTAGTATTTTTTAAAGAGTTTTGGATTTTTTGGCATGTAAAGTCTGTGTCACATGCAGAAAAGGGCATCTATAAAATTGCATGACCACATATGTATGTAGAAAGTGCGTGCCTACTTTTACACAATCTGAGTGTAGGAGTTCCCAGAGGTATAGTTGAGCATAAAAGAGGCGGAGCTGCAATGTGTGCATGTATTTTATAAAATATGCACTTAGGGCTAGATTCTATATATTGCGCCAAAGAATCAGCACTGAAAAAAGTGATATTCTATAAGTCGCTCTTAGTTAGAATAGTGCTTATGCCCGGAAATAGGTCCTAACTTTAGGCACAGCCATTTGCACCTACTATATCAGGCATGTATCCCCGCTGTTCTATAACAAAGCAAGTTAATTTTAGGAATGACCCGTTCCACCCATGCACTTAAATTTATGTGTGTATACTTCAGTTAAAATTGCTTGTTAAAAAGCCTTAAATTTTGTGCACAAGTTTTGGCAACTTTTACAGAATTAGGGGGTTAGAGTACACGCACACATGTGCATTAAGTTTGGAGCAACTGTAAATTGATTTGCCCACTATCAGTGGCGTACCAAGGGGGGGGGGCGGTCCGCCCCGGGTGCACGCCGCTGGGGGGGGGTGCCGCATGCCTGTTGGCTGAGTCTGTTCGTTCCCTCCCTGCTGCTCCCTCTGCGCGGAACAGGTTACTTCCTGTTCCGGGGCAGAGGGAGCAGCAGGGAACGAGCGGACTTGGAGCCGACAGGCACGCGGCACCCCCCCAGCAGGTAAAAATGCACCCGGGGGGGGGGGTGTAATTTTGCTGGGGGGGGGGGGGTACATCAGCGATCCACCCCGGGTGTCAGCCAGCCTAGGAACGCCACTGCCCACTATAAGGGCTAGTTCTGGGTGTCTATTTTAGAGATAGATGCCTTTCTGGACTTCTCACATAGGTGTCCTCTTATAAAATCAGACCCTTTATCTCTTTTGAAAGGTTATATGCAAAACAGTATCACATCATCATTGTATATGAGGAAGAGACTGTTCTGAAATTTAATTACAGCAGCATTTACCTTCATCAGCTATATCACACTATAAGCCACCCAGCTATTACCTTGTGAAAGTGTGTCATGTTCTAGCAAGAGAGTGAAAACCAGGCTATCCAAAGACTGGACCACTGAAGTGGTGAATTGAAGCAAAGTTTATTTGAAAAACAAACTGACTCGACACAACGTTGTGTTTCGGCCAGATGGCCTACATCAGGAGTCTTAAAAACTTTGTTCAACATTGCTGAACAGCTGAGTACAATTCACGATCCAGCTACACCTCGCAACAAAGGTCTTTTTGAAGACCATTGCAATTTAATGTTATTACTTCTGGACTCTCATTGTTGAACCAAGTTTTTAAGACTCCTGATGTAGGCCATCTGGCCGAAACACAACATTGTGTCGAGTCAGTTTGTTTTTCAAATAAACTTTGCTTCAATTCACCACTTCAGTGGTCCTGTCTTTGGATAGCCTGGTTTTCACCCCCACTTCCCTTTCTGTTTGAGTTTCTCCGTGGGTCTTTTTGAGTTCTCCACGTATGTATGTGGATTCTCTTTAGGTTCTAGCAAGAGGTCAGTTCTACAACTGAATGCCTCCATTTAGGTGCCCCAAGGACATGCAGTAGGAGCCTATTCTGTAATGCACCTAAACTGCCGGGTTCTGTTATTAAATACTAGCAAACCCACTGTCGGCACACCTAACATTTATACACCCACAGTTACATAAGCCATAGAAGTTGCATAAGTGTGGCACCTAAATGATGGCAGGAACGTGCAACACTTACAGTATTCTTACCCATTTATAGCCCCCTCCCCTTGCATTTATAGTTTATTAAAATTTACTGTACCGCTTAAACTGAAATCAGAACAAAGCGGTTTACAAATCTAAAATACATCAGGAAAGGAACTTCATTAATCATAGGAAAGAAACACACACTACCAAAGAATAAACCAATGGGCCAGTAGATCAGTGTTAGACAGTCCCCAAAGTTATTCAGGCACACCAAATGTATCTTTAAATAGCCAATTTTTAAGATCTGCCTTGAAACTTTTAATTTTTATATTTACACACTATGGGCTGGATTCAATAAGTGGCGCTCAAAATTCAGCGCTGAAAAAAATCTGCATTGAACGGTATTATATAAAGGGAGTTCCAGGATGGGTGCCTTTTATAGAATAGCGCATAGTGCCAGGATCCACCTGAACTTTGGGTGCGAGGATTTATACCAACTAAAACCAAGTGTAAATCCCAGCACGTGAAAGCACAGACCACACTATTCTACAGTATAACAGTGTGCATCTTATTTCTCTGCCTTTGTTACACCCCCTTTGCAGATCTGTGTGGAAACACTTAGGTGCTATTCTTTAAATGGGCACATAAGTGTGTTTTTGTGCGGCTCAGCCATTTCAGTGCCTTGCATCTGTTAAACGCTTTTCCACACCAAAAGCTCAGCTCAGAAGTAGCACCTAACGTTAGGTGCCATATATAGAATTCCCCCAGGATGCCCTATTGACACTTTCTTAAGTATAGACTTACACTTGTAAGTTCTAGTACTCTAGAAATCTACCTACGCAAGGGATGTGTAAATACAGGCAGCTAGATTATAGAATTGCCTTTACATGCAGAATTTAATATTATCTGAAAAGGTATAATTCACTTCAAGTTCAGTAGGTTTTATTGTAATTCTGCACATGCATTTTGTAAATTTATAACAATAGCATCATCTGTGTAAAAGACATACTTTGGCAAAATTTTAGCATGCATAGAAAGTGATGATAAAATGGGGACAAGATATTGCCTAGAAGGAGACTCACAACAGAGAGAAAAAAAAACAGGCCTTCTCCACAAACTGCAAGTTTTGATACTTTTAGAATAACACTTAAATTAATAGTAAACTCTGGAGTTAAAGGTTTTATATAATTAAAGGGTGCTGAATTCATAAAGGTAGAAGATACCTTGTAACTTTATACAATCCTCAAAACATTAACTTACCTGTTATCCACCTCTTTCTGTATTCCTGTTTCTAGCCTTTGGCCATATTCCAAGGTTTCCTTTTTAGTGTGTCTAGAGAGGTTTTTTTTCTTACAGTTTTACATTCCTTGTTTTAAAAGGTTTGCATGGCTACATTCTGCTTTTCAACATCTCTTCCTCCTCCAGGCAAGTTTTTGTTATCACAATTAGCAGCAACACTCATTTCTAACAAGAAATCAGCAAAATGTGATTCCATTATACTTATTTGCTTCCATCAACATGGATCTAAGGAGATTTAAAACATTTGAACATTTATTTCTCCTCAAGAATGAGACAACAGAAACAAACAAGATTGATAGTGTGTGTGTGTTTGCTTACTGGCCCTTTTACTAAAGCTTAGCACAGCTACTAGACATTAGTGTGTGCTATGTGGCCCATAGGTATAAAATAGGAAGCGGAGCATTTAGCATGCACTAATGTCCGTTAGTGTTCACTAAGCTTTAGTGGGTGGCAGAGCCGGTGGGGGGAGGCAGGGCTGGAGGTTGGGAGGCGGGGCTAGTGCTGGGCAAGACTTCTACAGTCTGTGCCCTGAAAATGGCAGATACAAATCAAGGTAAGGTATACACAAAAAGTAGCACATATGAGTTTATCTTGTTGGGCAGACTGGATGGACCATGCAGGTCTTTTTCTGCCATCATCTACTATGTTACTATGTGAAAGGGCCCCTTAATTTGCAGGCCTTTCCCTTTCTCTCCCTCCTCTTTCTGTCTCCAGTAGTCTTTCCCGTGTGGATGTGAAGGCTCTATATAGAATGTAATCTGAACAATGAGCAAAGAGCTGAAATTAAGTCAATTCTTTGGTTTGCTCAAAAACGTAATGCCTTCATGCAGTTTTTTTTTTAAGACCGAGTCCTAAAATAAACTCAAGTTATTTATTTATTGAACTTAATATACCACCATTCTGGCAAAGCCAACCAATAAATGAAATAGCCTGGCTCCGTTTCATTGTAGGAGTAGAAAAGCTTGTGAAAAAATGCAAATAGATTAATGAAGGCAATAGACCTACCTTTTTGTTCTGTTTTTGTAAAATACATTTCACTTCCTAAATTTTAAAATTCACCTACCATGTCTGCAGTTTCCAGTTCGGTAGTGCCTGACCCAAAATGCTTTTGTATTAAATGGAGAAAAATGTACTTTCTTCCACGTATATCCCAGCTTTGTGAAATAGGGACTGGGACATTTATTTAAGATAGACATTTAAGTGCTGGTTTATTTATGTATCAAATTAAAATAGGGCTTCTAAAATGAGGGCCATAGTATTTAATAAGAAAACACTATGCTGTTTGATTCTCCATTGCTAGACCTTTGCCTTATGACATCTACTATAATTGGTAACAGGTCCAACCACGTACCATTTACCTTCTGATACCTCTCCATGCTCCTATAGTTTTGTCCCAGCTGAAATGCAAATAACTAGAAAGACAAATCCAGTCATCATACATTTCCCAATATTTTCTATCCTTCCCATATACACAAGTAAATGTTACAATCTACCACATGGCCAAAAGATGCAAGTGCAGCTACCTGGACAGCCATATTTGAGTGTGTGTTTCTGCCATTGCATGTTGCTGTCTTAGAATATAGCAACGTTTAACTGTTCTTTCAAAGCTTAAGAGTCTCACCCCCCTGTTTACTAAGCCGCACAGCACTGCCGTCACAGCCCAATTAAAGTGAATGGGCTGTGTGGGCATTAGCGTGGCTTAGTAAGCGGGGGGGGGGGGGGGGGGGATGGTAATTGAGGAGCTAAATCCATGATCTTAGTAATAGCCTGAAAAAAATTGAAAACAAAGGTCTGTGGTTCATGTTATCATAAGTACATAAGCACTGCCACGCTGGGAAAAGACCAAAGGTCCATCAAGCCCAGCACTCTGTCTCCGACAGCGGCCAATCCAGGCCCCAAGAACCTGGCAAAAACCCCAAATTTAATAAAGATCAAGGGACTTTTCCTTCAGGAATCTGTCCAGACCCCCTTTAAACTCAGCAAGGCCAGCTGCCGTCACTGTTTGTATACAGTTTCTTCTTGCAATTTTATTTAAACAGAACTAAGGTAATGTGACAAATGAGAAGAAGGGGATAATACTGGAAAATAGGACGTATTTTAGTACGGTGGTTCTCAAATCTGTGCTGGGGACCACCAGACAGTCAGGTTTTCAGGATACCCTTAATGAATATGCTTGAAAGAGATTTGCTTATAATGGAGGTAGTAGTAGTCACTTTTATGCATATTCATTGTGGTTATCCTGAAAACCCAACTGGCTGGTGGTCCTCCAGGACAGAAGCACTACTTTAATAAATGAAGTATACAAGTCTGTCTGATAGAACAGATCCTTTCTATTGGTTGAGCTGTACAAAATGCCTGGTTACTGATCCTGGCAATAAGCCCCTACCCCCAGCCCTGCTGCTTATTCCAGCTACTAATACTGAGTCAGACTTTTAGAGGAAAAAAGTTTGGTCTATCCAAACTGACTTTCATGTTCGGTTGAGAACTTAGATAGAGTACAGGATGTTTCCAGGTCTATTTTTCATTTGTTAATCCAAGAACTTTTGAACTCAGGAAAGATGCAGAATGCTGAAGTGAAACTCTTTATCAACACCAGAGTTCTAAATATTTGCAATGTTCATATCTCACTAGCTGCCTTTGCTTCTCCGAGATTCAGGAGGGGGAGGAGAGGTAATTTTATAACAGGATGTATATGTGAGAAGTCTAGAAAGGAACCTATCTGAAGCTGTTTTATAGAGGCAACATAGGTACCTTTTATAAATAGGCTCCCAAAACCAGCCCCCAATAGCATTTGAATGCCCACACATAAATTTACACCTGCTCCAAAGATGGTGCAAAGTTGTACATATATTCTATGCCTGCACTTGCATATGTTATAAAATACATCAAATACATCATAATTTTGTTTCTGCTTTGCTCAAAATACACCCAAGAAATTCTATAAGTGCCTACTTTTATACACATATGTAGCCAAGCCATTTTATAAAAGCCCTTTTCTGTGTGTAAAACAGGCTTTACCCAAGGGACAAGCTTTATAAAATGACCTGTTTCGTGTTAAAAGTAAATAGGCTGAGGTATTTCAAAAACTGGTCACTTTTCTTGAACGACGTGCTCTCAGTCAATGGATTAAAGAACAGCAAAGGAATCTTGTCAGAATGAGATGAGTATGAAAACGGGGAACCTTGTCTGCTCATGATCTTTAAAGTTGCTAATTGCACTATTAATGTTTACCAAGATCTGATCTATATCTTTACCTCTAAGTATTAAGCTCCTGCATAGGTTAAATGTTAAATTAATGTTTCTGGTAACTGATGTGCAGTAATGTAAAAAGTTTTGGGAGTTTTTTAATGTCAGATTGCCAGTTATGTGAATAATATGCACAATGGAGAATAAATAATAGATTGGAATAACATTTATCCTAAAAGCAGGGAAGAACCAAATACTTCATAAGTAGCAAAGCCACATGTGAGTTCCCTGGTTTTCCCTTCACTCACAAGTGGAATGAGGTATCTCTCATTGCAACACATTATAGTGTATATTACATTTATACAACAGGCTGCTTTGATATTTTTTAAATAAACCTATGTTTGGTCTTTTATGATTAGGATTGTTTTCTTCTGTTCATTCAGCCTGTAAATAATTTTGAATTTTATCAGAGAGGAGGAGGGAGTGTACCAGGAGGACCGTGGGAAGAATTTAATTTTGATTAAATACCTGTAGGGAGCAGAGGAGCTACTCATGTTTTATGTCTTTAACCTGTATTCATTTTTACAGCCAAGAAATTAAACTTTTCTATGAATAGTTGAGTCTTATGGTAGCCAGTTGGACATCTGGAGGGGGGAGGGGAGAGAGGCAACATGGGTAACCATTTTTACCTTTCAATTGAGTCCTTTGTCCCTGCTGCTTCTGCTCTCACTCAGTTATGGATCAGCCACGGAAATTTACCCTGTATCAGAACTTCCTGTAGACAAGCTTTCTGTCCTCTTCTGTGTGTCCAGTAGGGGGCAGACTGCAGCCGCCTGGTCAGGAAGAGCTTGAGACTTGAACATTAGCAGTGAGGAGGTTTCCAATATTTTATATAGAGCCTTTATTAATCTCCAAAAAAATCCCATGACCTCCTGCTCATCCCCACTAGGTGGCACAGACCCACCCAGCAGTGGTACATCTCTGATGTGGTTGGCGGGGCTTTCCAAGCTCCGCCAGCCAGTGGCGTAGCCACAGGTGGGCCTGGGTGGGCCGGGGCCCACCCACTTAGGGCTCAGGCCCACCCAACAGTAGCACATGTTTAGCAGTAGCTGATGGGGATTCCAAGCTCTACCAGCTGAAGACTTCCCCCTGATGGAAATGAAAATGATGTGCTCCACGTTACTGGCACCTGTGAATGCTCAGTTTTCAGCACATGCCTGCTGCAGACTGCCAAGGTAGAGAGAAGCATTTTTCCACCAGCTTAGATATTTTTTTGGGGGGAGAACACTTGGTGCCCACCCACTTCTTGCCTAGGCCCACCCAAAATCTGCTGTCTGGCTACGCCCCTGCCGCCAGCTGAAGACTCCTGCCATCCCTACCCTGCAGGCATTCTGGTGTCTCAACTCAACCCCCTACCCGTACCTTTGAAAGCCTTCATTTTTCTGTTGGCAGTGAGCAGTGACTCATACCCACTGCTCATGCTGGCCCCAAGCCTTCCCTCAGACCCAGCTTCCTGTTTCCGCATAGGTGGGACCATTTCAGAGAGAAGGCTGCAGAGAAAACATTCCTTCCTCCTCTCCTTTACAAAATCCCCTTTGCCTGCCCAATTTAATTTCTTGTTAGCTGCCACTGACTGTCAGCACCGGTGTTGGTGTATTCTATGATAGTGGGGTTAACGCCAGCAAAAAGTCACAGCCTGTTGTATAAATAAGTGTCTATGTGTATATGGGAATTACTGTGGAACTTTATACTTTGTATAAAAAGTGTTTTCTACTTCTTTTCTACTGCTGATGCTTATAACAGTTTTAAAGCTCTGTTAAATCTTTTGCATATGTAACAGGGTGCATACATGCTTGAAACTCTTTGCCATACAGAAGCTCCACATTTCTTTAGTCCTCTAAGCACGTGGAAAGCAGCCTGTTATAACGGGACACACTGCTTACCATCCTCTTTGGCCTATTGTAGCATTGAAACTGTACCAATCTGTATACAGTTTGTTTTAATGCTTGGATTTAGGAATCCAAGTTCCAAGGAATCTCTGTTTTAATCAGTTGAATTAAATAGACAGGGCAACATTGACATAAAGGAGGAACAAAAATGTTGTACTTTATTAAAACCTGATATAGTTTTATGCTGCATTATCCAAATTTACGGTATAGTCACTGTTTAGGCAACTTTAAGAAAAAAAATATCCAGTGTGCTGCTGGTTTACTGTCTGGATTGGATATTTTAGCAACTTACAAATGAGACAATGTGCGAAGAAATTTCTATGCTCTTTTGTAACATTTTGCTTTAAGTAACCTCTGTTGAGTTGATTACATTAATATATTTAAATAAACAATTTTTAATGACTTGTTTTCAAAAGCAGCAGTAGTAATAGGAAATTCTCAATAGCGATATGCAAAGCTTTTCTTCAATAGATGTATCAAAATATACGGGAGTGCAGAGGGGAATCACACACAGCTACAGTCTTGTCTGCCTAAGTTAAATTCAGTAATGTTTTTAAAGAGCAAAGTTACTCAGGGCCTAAGTTTAGGAATTTAATTCATAGCATTAATCTTAAACTCTGCTTTAATAATAACAATGGATTTGCATGCATCTAATTTTTCTGTGCAACATATTTTAAAGAAATACAGTATATAAATGCTCTTCTCAGGGTGCCACAAGGAATATACGACAATAAAAGGGTAATTCTGTAACCCAGGCTTTCACATTTACACACATGTTGTGTGTGTAAATATTTAAAATACTAGGATGCCTACGCACTATTCTGCAAATAGCCACTTAACTTGCATAGCACGTATGTGTAAGGAGAGCATACACAGGGGTGCTGCATGGACAGGAAATAGGCAAGGCTCCCATATATGCATGTTACTTATAGAATACTGTAAGTTACTTGTGTGCCTGCCATAGTTAAGCGCACACATGTACACCAGCTCTGTGGCTGGAGTAACTGCGAGTGCAAATGTTAGGTGCACTGAAAGCTGGATTGGCTAGAGGCTCCTACTGCATACTCCCCAGGTGCCTAATTGAAAACATTTAGGTATAGAATTGCCCCCTAAGGGGGAGATTCTATATACAGTGGTGGAAATAAGTATTTGATCCCTTGCTGATTTTGTAAGTTTGCCCACTGACAAAGACATGAGCAGCCCATAATTGAAGGGTAGGTTATTAGTAACAGTGAGAGATAGCACATCACAAATTAAATCCGGAAAATCACATTGTGGAAAGTATATGAATTTATTTGCATTCTGCAGAGGGAAATAAGTATTTATTCCCTCTGGCAAACAAGACCTAATACTTGGTGGCAAAACCCTTGTTGGCAAGCACAGCGGTCAGACGTCTTCTGTAGTTGATGATGAGGTTTGCACACATGTCAGGAGGAATTTTGGTCCACTCCTCTTTGCAGATCATCTCTAAATCATTAAGAGTTCTGGGCTGTCGCTTGGCAACTCGCAGCTTCAGCTCCCTCCATAAGTTTTCAATGGGATTAAGGTCTGGTGACTGGCTAGGCCACTCCATGACCCTAATGTGCTTCTTCCTGAGCCACTCCTTTGTTGCCTTGGCTGTATGTTTTGGGTCATTGTCGTGCTGGAAGACCCAGCCACGACCCATTTTTAAGGCCCTGGCGGAGGGAAGGAGGTTGTCACCATCCATTCTCCCATTGATGCGGTGAAGTAGTCCTGTGCCCTTAGCAGAGAAACACCCCCAAAACATAACATTTCCACCTCAATGCTTGACAGTGGGGACGGTGTTCTTTGGGTCATAGGCAGCATTTCTCTTCCTCCAAACACGGCGAGTTGAGTTCATGCCAAAGAGCTCAATTTTTGTCTCATCTGACCACAGCACCTTCTCCCAATCACTCTCGGCATCATCCAGGTGTTCACTGGCAAACTTCAGACGGGCTGTCACATGTGCCTTCCGGAGCAGGGGGACCTTGCGGGCACTGCAGGATTGCAATCCGTTATGTCGTAATGTGTTACCAATGGTTTTCGTGGTGACAGTGGTCCCAGCTGCCTTGAGATCATTGACAAGTTCCCCCCTTGTAGTTGTAGGCTGATTTCTAACCTTCCTCATGATCAAGGATACCCCACGAGGTGAGATTTTGCGTGGAGCCCCAGATCTTTGTCGATTGACAGTCATTTTGTACTTCTTCCATTTTCTTACTATGGCACCAACAGTTGTCTCCTTCTCGCCCAGCGTCTTACTGATGGTTTTGTAGCCCATTCCAGCCTTGTGCAGGTGTATGATCTTGTCCCTGACATCCTTAGACAGCTCCTTGCTCTTGGCCATTTTGTAGAGGTTAGAGTCTGACTGATTCACTGAGTCTGTGGACAGGTGTCTTTCATACAGGTGACCATTGCCGACAGCTGTCTGTCATGCAGGTAACGAGTTGATTTGGAGCATCTACCTGGTCTGTAGGGGCCAGATCTCTTACTGGTTGGTGGGGGATCAAATACTTATTTCCCTCTGCAGAATGCAAATAAATTCATATACTTTCCACAATGTGATTTTCCGGATTTAATTTGTGATGTGCTATCTCTCACTGTTACCAATAACCTACCCTTCAATTATGGGCTGCTCATGTCTTTGTCAGTGGGCAAACTTACAAAATCAGCAAGGGATCAAATACTTATTTCCACCACTGTATGTTGCCTAAATAATCCGTGCAGAAAACATTTCTGCCTAAGCGTATTCTATAAGCGGCACCTAGATTTAGGCGCTGTATATAGAATATGCTTAGTTGATATCCCAGTGCCTAAAACTACGTGCGTCCATTTACACCAACGAAAACGTGACATAACTCCATGCACATAGATTTATGCACACGGGGACATAATTTTATACGTGTGTAAGTTTTGGAACGCCCACAAAATGCCCATGTCCCCGCCCATAGCCACGCCCCTTTTGAACTGCGCGCATTAGAATTTAGGCACAATTCATTAGAGAATATACTTAGCGAGTTGTTCATGTAAATTAGTGATTATTGCTTGCTAAATGCTGTTATCAATGCCGATTAGCTTGTTAAACCAATTACGTTACACGACTGGACTTCAGCACAGATCTCTAGGCGTGATATATAGAATCTGGGGGTAAGTGGCTAAAAATATTTTATCCTCATTTTCCTACTGACACTTACAAAAACGTTTTTCCCCCTTCAAGGCAGAAATTACTTTATTCAAACAAACATTTTGATGATTATTCTTAACTTTTGTAAAACTTAGCAAACTTGTCTTTCCACGTTCTAGATTACACATTAAAGCCATTCATTTAGAATCTTAGAAGTCATTCCCAGAAGGGAATAATAGGCAACCCCCACCTCCTGAAATATTTAGGGTGCCTTTTACAAAGTGGCAGTACTGGTTAGCGTGTGCTGAATGCAAAGAAAATGGGAATTGAATGGGCTTCTTCACATTCAGCGCATGCTAATCGGTAATGTCGCTTAATAAAAAAGCCCTTAGTTTCTCGTAGTAGATCCTTAATATTTAATTTAATTACAGTTTTACTTGTAATCCCTGATGAGTTCTGTCTATTAGTGTTTATACAATGGGTCCAGTGGACCAATATATTTTTATTTATTGAGATCTAAGGGCCCTGTTTACTAAGGTGTGTTAGCCAGCAAGCCTCACTGGCCTGTGGCCTCTGAACAGGACTCCAAACAGTCTTTTCTTAGCTCCTGGGCCCCTTTTTCACTCAGGTTGAGCTGGTTCTCAGTATGCAAATTATATGCAGATTAGCATGTTATCCTTTCACGCTCAGGGTGACCTGGTTCTCCAGAGGCAAAATTAAACAGATCTTACCAGCAGCATATTCAGGCAATTCTTTATTCCAGCCCCCTGGGCACACTTCTTCTAGCTTAAATACTTTATACATTTACATATCTTCACACTGAGCCTCCCCACACAGATTCCTGGGCTCAGCATTAACCTCAATACTTTGGGGTCTTCTAACCCCAGGCTTTGCAGCCTGCTTCTCAGTACTGCGACACACAGCCCCACTTCTTCTTTGGACACCCAATCCTTTCTTTGAACACATAGTTCCTCTAAGTACTGAGGCTAAACAGTCCAACACTAATGCTTTAGGGACTTCTTACCCCAGCCTGTTTTTCTTCCTTGAGCACACAGTCCACCCCAAGTCCATAGGGTTTAGCCAGTTCTTTCCAGGGGGATCCTCTTTCTTCAGCTACCAGCTCTCTTACTTTTCCTTTTACATCTCAGGTGGGGTATAAAGTGGTTAATTAGCTACACAGGACCCAGCCCATAACTTCCTACACCTGTGGACCTCCCAGGGCTCTCCCCGGTCCTAGCGACCTCCATCTATTCTCCTAGCGCCCTCTAGTGGCCTACCCCAGACATCCTGGACATTTTTAGGGGAACAGCGCCATCTAGTGGCCTGCCCCGGCTAAGTCAGCCTCTTATTTATCACAACAGTTAACATGCGTACATGGTTAATGCACGTTAAATATGTTAACGCGGCTATAACACTGCTTAGTAAACAGGGCCCTAAAATAGCACTGAAATATTGAAATATCCTCATGGTAAAATACAAAATAATTTTATATTAAAATAGACATAAATAAAACAGCAAATATAGGGGCCCTTTTACTAAGCTGTGGCAAAAAGTGCTTTGTGCACCCTTACATGTGTCTTTCTCACATGCTAAGGCCATTTTTACCACAAGGATAAAATGGCCAATCTTCAGATTTTTCCATTAATGGCCACATACTAATTTTCCTATTAGTGAGTGAGCCCCTACTGCCACCTATTTTGTAGGTGGTAGGGATGGACGTGCTAAACCTGCATTAATTGGTTAATGCATGGCAATGCTCTAACTGATTTGTGTAAATGTACCCACCTCCTCCTCCCTCCCTCCAGATGTACCTCCGTTATTATTTTTTAGCACATGGGTAAAGCATCTACATGGCAAGATTACCACAGGACACCTCAGCACACCCCCATGGTATGCTATTTTGTGCTGCGGTAAGCATGCGTTAGTGCATACCGCAGCTTTGTAAAAAGGGCCCCATAATCATTAAAATGAGACAATAGTAAACAAATATCATTAAGAACAAGAAAATAAATAAAATCCAAAAGTGAAATCAAGGAAGAGCCTGAGAGACAAAGTAAGTTTTAACTGACTTTCCAAATACAGGTAATTAATTTTTCCCAGTGTGGGGATAGTTTTATAACTGTATGCATGGGTAGAAAGTAAATGCATCTCTTGTCTGCGTGGACTTTGCCACATTTTGAATGCAAAAGTGCATATCTACTTCTGCTTGAAATCTACCCCAGGAATGCTGTTTGCTTACTTCTGCTTTTCAGCAGCACAAATTTTCTTGGCCAAGTTACTCAGGACTGGTTTTTAGACATGCTGACACCCAGGTTTAAATTTGCAAGGGGGCCCCAAAGCTTGCCAGTAGGCTGTGCTGCCTTCAGTTTTGGGCAGGCTTGGGGCCCATTCTGGCACAGGGGCCCAGGGCAAATGCCCTGTTCGCAACCCCCTAACACCAGCCCTGAAGTTACTCACATGTGCCTAAGGGCCCTGTTTACTAAGCTGCGCTGTAGGCGCACTATTTAGCACGCGCTAAAAATTAGCGTGCACAACAAGATTAGGCGCCCAATCTTTTTAGCATGCACAGCTTCGTAAACAGGGCCCTTAGGCACATGTGAGTAACTTCAGGGACGGTGTTCAGGGACCTACAGCACGGGTTAGTAAACAGGGCCATAAATGTCTGAAGTCTGCAAGAAAGTACTAACTCCCCTCAGGAACGCAACATTAAACTACAAGTAATGTTATGCACAAACAGGCTTTTACATTTGTAAGTTTACTCACGTATCAGGTAGGCAGTTTGGTAACGGCCCATTTCTACAGGCACCTCCAAAATGCCTCTAAAAGATTACTCTCTTTATGTCAATGCAAAAAAAATACTTGGCATATAAAGACCTACTTCTGGATGTGATCATTCTGTTTGCTATTGGTCAGCTTCCATATTCAGCTGGAGACTATATGGAGCCCATGGAACAAAGCTCTAATTCAGACAAATGTTTTTGAAAATCTAAAAGACGCTGTGAAAATACATTCTTAGGGTCTAACAGTATCTTAGGTTAATATTTCTGAAATCCTGTTTCCGATATACTTTTATGCAATGGGCAAATCTAAAGAATAACCTTAGTCTAGTAGTACAGTAGAATAAGGATATTGACTGCCTATATCTGAAGTGGGAATTTTCCATTTGTTCCGAGTAAAAAAAAACAACATAAATGCAATGTGTCCCTATACTAGTATTGAGGAGGAAGTGCTTGCCTCCTGAATAGTTATAAAGGCAATATTTGCAGATATATGTACTCTGGCCCATCCCTTATAAACCATAAACTGAAGTAACACAGCATTCTGAAATGTCCCCAGCCCCACATAGTGCAATACTTACTAAGCATAAACATTTTACTAGCTAGATCAAGACATGAATGCAATGCTTTCCAAATGTTTATCTAACATGACCCCCTTTTAACACTTAAAAATTCACATGACCTTGGTAGATACTAATGAAAACAAAATAGCAGGCCCCCACTCCCCTCCTCTCTGTCATTCACTTTCTTTTGCCTCCACTTGTCCAAAACGTGAAGGCAACAGCAACAGTGACCTTTGTAGCAACAGTTGCAGCAGTCAGCACAGAGCCTTGTGCGCTCATAGACCCCAGTACTCTGCCTGGGTTTCCAGTCTTATCAGGAGGATGGGGCAGAGCCTGTCAACTTCTACTGATTCATAAGCCCTGTGCTGACAGCCACTTTGGGGTGTAAGTCACAGTGGAGATTCAGAGGGAGAAGGAGCAGCCCTGTTACGCCCATCCACTGATGATCAGACCCCTTTTGGATCTTGACCCACAGTTTGGATACCACTGCATTAATATATGGCATTCTCTTTTTTTCCCCACGAGACACGTTAATCAGTGTTTGATAGCTGCTGTTCAGGGAACAGGTTTCTAAAATCAAAAATGACTTGTTCTGCTAACACTTCCTGTAATTTCAAAGCAAATTTAGGAAAGTAATCATAATGAGTCATACAAAATTAATGGATGAACTTATTCAATAACAAAAAAAATAACATCTGCATTTTGGTTCCATGAAACTGAAAAGTACAGGGAGACAACTACATTGTAAACTTATAAAAGCTGTGCAGACACATACAGGGAACATCAGCCCATGGCTGTTGCCTACAGATACGGCCAGAAATCTGTAGCTTTTTAGTAGTCTTCACTCTATACACCAAAGCTCTTTACCCCCTTCATTTGCCATTGGGGTGGGAAAACACAGTTGAGTCTAATCTAAATTTCCACTCCCTGCAAAACCTCATGGACACATTTTTACTCGATAGATTTCTCATATGATCTCTTGAAACAGAAGCACATATCCATCCAATAACTTTAATGTAAGCCTTTCTCATAGTAGTTTTTTCTCTTATCACCTATATGGCTACCCTATGGAGCCCTTTTACTAAGCCACGCTAAAAAATGGTCTGTGGTAGTTTTCGCATGTGGCTTTTGGCCACTATTAGCGCAGTGTATAAAGGCTGTATTTTTCTTTTTTTCCTTTAGTGGCCACGCACTAATTTCCCAATTAGCATATGGCCATTAGCAAGGAAACCTTACCTCCATCTATTTTATAGGCGCTGGGAGCTCTTGCACTAATCCAGTACTAATTGGTGCACAGCAGTGCCCCCACTCTAATTGATAAGCACAGGGAACGCCTACTCTCCATCCATAAACATACCCCCTGCACTAAAAAAATGAAACCTATTTTTTAGCGTAGGATTGGTGCGCAGCGATCGATGAGCTACTGCAGGATGGCAAACTATATTTTATCCACTTTATTCTCCCTAAACGAAACTGATAAACACTTATAATCTGCTGAAATGTCTTGTGTACCCCATAACCTTTAATTGTAGGGAAGCCATTTTTGAGTAACCCATTTTGTCTAAGATTTTTTAATCGGTAATATATCTGTACCTACACAGCCACATAAAACCATCAAACTCTTAACAACGAGGACTTTGTGTGATTCAGAAAAGAGTTATCCCTTTAAGCTGCCTGGCAAATATGCCACATCAGTTTCTGTGAGAGAGCAGAGGTAACTGGCTTGATTTTCTTCTAATAATGATAAAAATGAGTGAGTTTTGTTTGTTTACATAATGTTTACAATGGCACAGTTTTATTTTTTACTATATACAACATTTGAGATATTTATTGCATACAATTTTAAAGATGTTCTATGTGCTTTCACCTTTGGAATATATTGTTACATTTCCTTGTACAGATATTTGGGTGGTTTTGTTAATGTAGTTAGTAATTTTTATGACTACTGAGTGACCAGTTTTCTGTGCCTTTTCTTGTTGGATGCATCATTGCATATTTATTATTGTATGGAAGTCACTGAGATGTGTATTTTTGTATTCTGCTGGAAGCGATGGTTGATTTTGTTGTACATGATGAGGTGCCTCCCTTAGGCACTTAGCTGAGATCTTCCTTCTCAAATAAACAGAATGCATTCACTGTATAAGATTTATCTGGTTGCTGGCTTTTTTTAAATATATATATATATATATATTTATTTTTTTTTGACACTGACAGAACAGGATTGCTTAAATAGAAATTAGACAGGCACGTGGGATCACTTAGAGAGAGGAGGAGATAATGGATGCTGTGGATGGGCCAACTGGATGGACCATTTGGCGTTTATCAAATTTTAAGTACCTGTTCAAGGTACCTATTGTTGATTTTATTAGTCCCAAGAAGAAAGCCTAGAAACTCAAATCTCCAGCATCTACAGTGGTGTACCTAGCTTGGTTGCCACCTGGGGCCAAGCACCCCCTCCTCCTGGTGCATCATCCCCCACCCTCCCTGCTCCAAGCAAGGGGGTGCACTGAACAGTCAAGTGGCTGTCGACTCAGCCAGTCCCCTGCCCCCTCTAATGTCAACTTCCTGTTCTGGGGCAGGGGACTGGCAGTGCCAACTGCCGCATAACTGATCAGTGCATCTCCTTGCTGCTGCACTCACCGCCCCACCCTTGCTACGCCACTGAGTGTCCCTCTTCACTATGGTTGTGAAATCAAGACAATATTATGATTAACGTTTACAGTGTTTCCCTCGTCATGAAATCATGCTGCCTGAGATACTAACAGCAGATGACAAGTGTGCTCACTGGATGTTAAACTGTTCAAATTTCAGGGGAAAAATAACTTTGTTAAAAGAACTGCAAAAAATCTTTTCCTTCCATATTTACAGGTAAAGTCACAGACTTTTTATTCTAAACTTCCTCTCACGTTGAGTGCTTATACTAGAAAAGCGTTCCTTTAGGAGCCTGTACATAATACCCATTTCTACAAAGTATGGTTGTAAAATGCAAATAAGTTCTTGGCTGATTTACATCTTTAGTTAAACTTTACATGAACTTTTCCAGCATCACCTTAGCCAGGAACTTTGTACACTCTGGGCTGCAGCAAAATGTGAGGGGGGGGGACTAGCTCTTTAATGCAGCAGTAGTGTGAAAAAATCAAAGGGTCCCAAATTGGAGGGCTGCCCGAGCTCCCTCTTCTGGGGGGACCTATGGTCTTTGGTAGTCCAGTCGATTTCCTTCTCCTCCCTCCCCAGCCCTTAATTGATGCAGAGTGAGAACGCATAAAAAACCTTCATCTGAAGCCTTTCTTCTCATATAATAGGGGTGGGGCATCTCCCCAGGACCCCAGCACACCCCTAGTGCCCACTGGAGTTGGGGGGGGGGGGAGACAGGGGAAGGAGTAATCCCCACTTCTGTCCTGGTGGTTGACTCTTTAACCCTTTAATGTCCAGTGTTCCCGTAATATGGACTGACTCCTATCAGTAGGGTTGTGATACATAGAACACACCTACTTTTATGCAATGTACATATAGGCATTTCCATCCCAGTGAATTAAGAACCCAACTGTGGGCCCTGGGTGATAATTATATATATACTTCCCATATAGCTAAAAGTGCCTTCTTACTTTTGAAGGACGTCCTAGCCTAACTATGTTCCATCAAAGAGTGCCCAAAGTAAAGGTGATTCTACGGAAGTCCATTCTCCTAAAATTATTTTTTTTACCTATTAGGCCTGCTTTTCTAATAAGTTGATGCCTTCTCTCCTGCCCTGCAATCCAAAAACTTCATATTTATCCAAAAGAAAACCCACAGGGGAAGCTGGTATGGGAGAGTGTAATATTTGTTCCAAATAGTGAACTATAGACCTCCAAAAATATTGAATTAGCAGCGTTCTCTTTAAGACTGGATACCTTTATTACGAAGGGCTTCTTTTAGTAAACCACACTAGTGATTCTTCTGCAGCAAATGAGAGGAAGCTCATTCAATTCCTATGGGCTTCCTCTCATTTGCTGTGCCGGGAATCGCTAGAACGATTTAATAAAAGAAGCCCTAAATGCTCTAGGAATCTAAGATCTTGCTTGCTTTTTTGCCACAAAGGTTAATGAGGCTAAAGATAAGCTGGCTGATCCAAATCACCATTAAACTCTTCCTACCATTTCATCATTTCTTGTTTTTAAGGAATATACCGCTGTTGTCTTCTTTGAGGATTTTGCTTTGATGTATTGTTTAGAAAAAGGTGGAATATCAAGATAAATAATCCACAAACCATAAACCACTGCACATGAGACCTCAGCAGTCCTAGTTTATGGGGTGCCTTTAACACAATGACACACCACTTTCATTACAAAAAATTCTCTACTTCTGCGTTAGACCCTCTCCCTTTGTTAAGGATCTTTGTCTGGAATCATTCTTACTTACAATGATTAATGCCAGTTTACAGACTGAAAATGCTTTATCTCTTTGCAAGGAAGCAATTATTAAGCCAGAGTTGAAAAAAGTCAATGTTGATGCTGCAATCCGTGGCAAGCATCATCCTGTTTCAAACCCCCTCCACCCCCCCTCACACACACACACACACATAGATAGATTGATAGATAGATAGATAGAGACATTTACTTCTAAGGTAGTTTAAAAAGCAGTTGTATCACAATTTACAAATTTCTTACAGAAAATGAATGTCCTTCACCCTTGGCAATAGGGGTTCAGGGAGAAATACAGTACCAAGGCTTGTCATACTGCTCTATGATAGAGTGAGTGGACAAAGGTCAATGAGCCTTCACAAACATAGGCAGACCATGGTTTACAAGTGAACCCTCTTAAATAATGTGGCTCAAACATACAGAAATCTGTTGCTCTCACATCACTCGGTCCTAGAAAGGTTTTTTGTGTGCTTTTCAGTAATTTTTCGTTTATTTTTTCATCCTTTATTGTGTTCCTGTTGTGGAACCCCCATCCTTTTATTTTTCCTATAAGTTTTAGTGATTTTTCCCAGGTTTTGTTTCCGTTTATTTTCAGTGATCAGGCCGCTTTTCGGCCAGGACATTTTCTGTGCCTTGCCCCTTTTTCAGGCATCATCCCTTCATTTAATTTAGCTGAGAAAGATTTTCCTTCCATGTTCATGAAGGTTCCCAGTGGCTTCAAGCACTCTATCCAGTGCAATCGGATAATCTGTGGGGAAGGCAGTGTCTTGGACCCAACCATAGCCCCATTAAATGTATTCTCTGTCTTTGCATGAAGAAGAGGACCCATAGGGAGGTATTTCCAACACTGAAGAGGAGTGCTCATGGGTTTTAGAGGAGGATCCAAGGTACTTTTCCTCTGACAAGTCCTATGGCATTCCCTCTGAACCCTCTCCTCCACTTGAAAGGAGAAAGTCTCCTCTGGACAGCGTTTCATTTCCATCTTTTATTAAGGAAATGGCTGATGCCATTCCATTTCCTTTGGAAGTAGAGGATGAGCCCTGGTCCAAGATGCTTGAGGTCCTGGACTACACATTTCCTGTGACTGCACCTCTCCACGAGGTACTCAGGGAAGTCCTTATCAGAAACTGGAAGGCCCTTCTGTCTGTCCCTGTCATGCCCAAGAAGATTGACACCCAGTATCAGATCCACAGTGCACCTGGTTTTGATAGGCCTCAGTTGCCTCACAATTCCATGGTGGTGGAAACCGCTCTCAAAAGAGCCAGGAGTTCTAGGGACTATGCCTTGGTGTCCCCGGGCAGAAAAGCTAGAACCCTGGATTTTTGGGGGAAGAAGATGTACCAGTCTTCAATGCTTATCTCCCGTACACAATTGTATCAGCTGTCAGCCAGTCCCTCATCCAAAGTCTGGCCTAGGTCAGCCCTGCTTAGCTTCCTCAGATGCACTGCCAGCTGGATGGGTCTGCCACACTCCAGTCCTTGCTTAACTTTTTCTTCTGCTCCAGTCCTTACTGTGAGAACCGCTGCTCTTTCTATCTTCACGACTATCCCCTCCACAAATGCACACCAACTGCAAGACTTCTTATAAATGGAAGTTTATTTAGTCAATCCCTACGGGTACTGCTTACAGCTTCACAGTGGAACTTCTTTCTCACCTCAGTCCTGCACACAGCTGGAGGAAGCTTTACTGTGGCTTTCCTTTTCAGACACTGCTTCCAAAACTCTCAGTAGTTAATGTGTTTCTACACCTTTACAATATCAGTATATTTCTTCACATAGTCACAGTTCATCAAACAAGCAAATCTCTTTCATTTCTTCTACTCCTGTGCTTAAACTCTGCAACACCCCTTTCTATTCTCTGAGGCACATTACCACAGGGTTTTTCCCCATTGCCTCAACCTTCTTTCTCCAGTCTTCCACAAGTGGCTCAGCGTGGCCGCCAGGAAACCTCTCACTGCATTCTCTTTAGTTTGAGCCAGAGCTGCAATCTCCATACCTTCCTCCCCCAGCTCCTCAGCTACCTCCATTTTATCATAATCCCTAGTCCCCTCCTCCCCTGGCTTTCCCACCTGTTCCTCATCACTTTCATCAGAACTCATTTCCCAATCCCTGCCTCCCAGCTCCTGTGTGACTTGTCTAGGAAGAGAGGGTTCTTGGGACTGGTAGTTCCTCCCCCTCTTCAATACTCGGGCTGGTCTCTCGGCCACTAGGGGGCGAACCCTCAGTGTACTGGGAACTTGATACTGAAACTTTCTCTTTCTGTAACCTCCTACCTGCTTGAGCCCCTGTTCAAGTATTCTTTTGGTCCAACCTTTTCCTGCCCCCTTACAACTCTTCACGAGAATCCACTTGTGAAACTTAGTACATAAGTTGTCTGACTTGGCTGAGACGCTTCCTCTGGAGTAGGCCGAGTCAGTTCACCAGTATGTGAAGCAGCAGAAGGCATGTTGAACAATTTTGGCCAGGGGCACTTACGACACTTTTGATGTGGCATCCAGGATCTCTGCTCAAAGTATAGCAATGCGCAGACTCTCATGGCTGCGTGTTTGTGACTTGGAACATTCTGTTCAGCAGAGGTTGATGGATGCCCCTTGCTGGGGAGGGGGGGGGGGGAAGAGATAACCTTTTTAAGAAAAGGCTAAAGAGAATGCTGACCAAGTCAAAAAACACACTGATACTATCTCTTCTGTCTCCCACCGGGCGCCTTTTTCATCAACCTGCTCAGCTAGGAGGACGTTTGGCAAGCCAAGGAGAAGTTCCTACTACTACTATCCTAGGCGTAGGTACAAAGGCTCGCCAACCTACCTGAGTAGGCTGAGCCCCAGCACGCTCGTTCACCTCAACAGCGTGCGCCCAAGGCCCCTGCTGCTCCCCAGTCAAAACAAGGGACAAGCTTTTGACTGGCTCCATGAGAGCATAGCCGCAGTAAAAGTGTCCATCTCGGACGACTTGCCAGTTGGGAAGAGGCTCAAATTTTTTCACCAAAGGTGGCCTCTTATAACCTCTGACCAGTGGGTTCTTCAAATAGTTTGTCTCGAATGCGCCCTCAATTGGTATCTCAAACCTCCAAATTGCCCACCGAGAGCTCATTCGTTCAACTCTCAGCACAGGTAGGTACTTGCAGAGGAACTCTCCCCCCTTCTGAAGGCCAACGTGGTCAAACCTATTCCACCAGGGGAAGAAGGGCAGAGATTCTATTCCAGTTATTTCCTTGTGCAAAAGAAAACAGGGGGGGATGCATCCCATCCTAGACCTAAGAGCCCTGAACAAATTCCTAGTCCAAGAAAAGTTTAGGATGGTTTCCCTGGGCACCCTTCTCCAGATGATTTGGGAACATGATTGGCTATACTCTTTGGACTTAAAGGATGCATATACTCACATCCCGATACTTCCAGCCCACTGGAAGTATCTCCAATTTCAACTGGGAACACCTCACTTTTAATACTGGGTGTTGTCTTTTGGCCTCGTGTCAGCTCACAGGGTCTTCACCAAATGTCTAGCGGTAGTTGCAGCATTGCTATACAGACAGGGAGTCCATGTGTTCCTGTATCTTGATGACTGACTGGTGAAGAGCACCTCAGAGGAAGGTTCTCAGGAGTCCATGTGGATAACTATTTGAGTGCTCGAGTTACTACCCCAAGTCCCATCTTCACCCTGTTCAGTGATTGTAGTTCATAGGAGCCCTGCTTATACTCTGATGGTAAAAACCTATGTCCTGGATGCGAGAGCAATTTTCTCACACTCGCATCCAAGGTTCATGCGTTCAGCACGTCACAGCTCGGCAGATGTTGAGATTATTGGGCCACACGGCTTCCACAGTATGTGTTACACCCATGACATGCCTTCACATGAGATCAACTCAGTGGACTCTGGCTTCTCAATGGTATCAAGCAACAAGGAGTCTGGAGGATGTCATCCAAAAGTGTCCCCAGAGCTTGTACGCTCCCTTTAGTGGTGGACCATTTGATCCAATTTGATTTGGGACTTCCATTCCAAATGCTAAGGAGCCCGAGTCACCTTGTGACTAGCACAGACTATGGCAGCTATGGAGAGAAAAGCCTTGTGAAGCTGGTCACAGATGGAAAGAGAAGGGGAATCTTTTACACTAATACCTCATTAATCAGTTGTTTGGGTTTTTTTAAATTAGTTTCTATAACCACAGATGACAGTGATTACAATGATTCAGTCCTGAACATAAGAAATGTGCACAATGATAGTTATTTGTTCACCGGAGACTTCAAAGCCTCTCCGGTACTATATAAGCCACATTGAGCCTGCAAATAGGTGGGAAAATGTGGGATACAAATGTAACAAATAAAATAAAATACAATTCCTTAACCACAAAAAGTGCTGATGATGGATGCATCTCTGCTGGGATGGGAAGCTCATGTAGATTGGCTTCACAGTCAAGGAGCTTGTTCCTTCCAGGAAACAAATCTTCAGGTCAATCTGGAGGTCCGGACGATCTGGAATGCTCTAAAGGCTGTCTCACCAAATTGTTCTCATCCAAACAAACAATCAGGTTGCAATGTATTACACCAATAAGCAGGAGGGCACCGGATCATGCCCTCTTTGTCAGGAGGCTGTCCCGATATGGCATTGGGTTCATCAACATAGCATGTTCCTTTAAGCCACTTATTTGGCGGGCAAAACCAATACCCTAGTCGACAGACTGAGCAGGATAATGCAACCACACAAGTGGTCTCTCAATATGGGTATAGCCCATAAGATCTTCCAAGCATGGGACACCCCCTCAGTGAATCTTTTTGCCACTTTACTCAACCATAAGGTCCTTGAGTTCTGTTCCAGGCTTCAGACCCATGACAGACTAGCATCAGATGCCTTCCTTCTCAGTTGGGGGATGGGTCTTCTGTATGCATATCCTCCCATACCTCTAGTTGGAAGACTTTGTTGAAACTCAAGCAAGACCGTGGAACCATGATTCTGATTGTGCCATACTGGCCGCGGCAGATATGGTTCCCTCTTCTTCTGGAGTTATCCTCCGAAGAACCATGGAGATTGGAGTGTTTTCTGACCTTCATCACGCAGAACAAGGGGCCCACTCTACGTTCCAACCTCCAGTCTCTGGCTGTCACTGCTTGGATGTTGAGATCCTAGAATTCACTTCCTTGGGTCTTTCGAAGGGTGTCTCCCGGGTCTTGCTGACTGCCAGGAAAGATTCCACTAAGTGGTGCTATTCTTTCAAATGGAGGGGGTTTGCCATCTGGTGTGACAGATCCCCTTGCTTGCTCTACACAGACCCTGCTTGAATACCTTCTATATTTATCAGAGTCTGGTCTCAAGACAAACTCCGTAAGGGTTCACCTTAGTGCAATTAGTGCTTATCATCAGCGTGTAGAAGGTAAGCCCATCTCTGGACAGCCTCTAGTTGTTCTCTTCATGAGAGGTTTACTTTTGTCAAAGTCCCCTGTGAAGCCTCCACCAGTGTCATGGGCTCTCAACATCGTTCTCACCCAGCTGATGAAAGCTCCTTTTGAGCTACTGAGTTTGTGCCATCTGAAGTACTTGACCTGGAAGGTTATTTTCTTGGTGGCTATTACTTCTGGTTGTAGGGTCAGTGAGCTTCAGGCCTTAGTTGTGGATGCATCTTATACTAAATTTCATCACAACAGAGTAGTCGTCCACACACACCCTACCAAAAGTGGTGTCGGAGTTCCATCTGAATCAGTCAATTGTCTTTCCAACATTCTTTCCCTGACCTCATCCCATCCTGGCGAAAGCAGCTTGCATACCTTGGATTGCAAGAGAGCATTGGTCTACTACATGGAGTGGACAAGGCCCCACAGACAGTCCACCTATCTTTTTGTTTCTATTGATCCAAAACAGGATGGGGGTCGCAATCAGAAAACGCACCATTTGTAATTGGCTGGCAGGTTGCATTTCCTTCACTTATGCCCAGGTTGGGCTGGCCCTAGAGGGTCATGTCATGGCTCATAATGTCAAATCCATGGCTGCGTTGGTAGCCCATTTGCAGTCAGTCTCCATTGAAGAAATTTGCATGACTGCAACATGATCTTCAGTCCACACATTAACATCACACTACTGCCTTGAGCAAGATACCCTCCTAGGCCCATTTTATTCTGTTCCAGACTGCACTCTCATTCAGATTGTATATAGTTTCAGGTTAATCTTTGCTATGTCCTCACCGTTGGGAGGCACGCCTAGATGTTACAGATTCCCCACTTCTGAGAATTATAAGCCTGCTTGTCCTCTGAGAAAGCAAAGGTACTTACCTGTAGCAGGTGTTCTCTGAGGACAGCAGGCGTTATAGTCTCACAATCCCTCCCACTTCCCCGTCTCATTCGTAGTTTTTTTATTTTATTTTTTGCTGTAGTATTAAACTGAGACCACGTTCTCGTGGCAGGCAGGAAGACACTTTTACATGCACAGTGAAGCATGTCTCATGCTCCACAAAGCTCTCGTTAGAGTTTGGTAAGTTCCAGACTGGGCAACACGGGTTGGCGTCACCCACTTGTGGGCATATAAAGTCTGCAGTCCTCAGAGAACATCTGCTACAGGTAAGTACCTGTGCTTTCCTTCCGGCTACCCTTTGGGTCCTTCAAACATAAGTTTTGTAGAAGTGCTCTGGAGATTTAATCCTTACTGCTCTGGACCTCTGTCTTTCCCCAGCCCTTGACTTTTATTTCCCCTGACTGAGCTTCTCAGGCCTAGGCCTCTAAATGTGGCCCTGTAAGAAAGTGTGCTTAAGGGGGCTGGTATCTTCACTTACCATCCCTCTCAGCTCAACTATACCCTGTTGAGCACATGCTTCAGTGGGGGCCACCTCATGAGAAAGTCTGCATTCAGATGTTCCTTTCCAGCCTGATGTCATACATCAAAATGGCTGTAGGCTCATGAACCACTGCATAATTCAGCCATTGGCTTCCTAATGTCTGACCAGCCACTTGAGGGAATGATGGCCTGTGACCAGGGTGAATCATTGCCTCATTAGGTAATACTAGAATGCCTCCAAAGCCCATTTTACAGCTAGGTTCTCTTTTTCACCTTTTCAATCACTGTGCAATCCTTCTCATGGGGATGTAACTTTTGACAGGTGTTTTGCCCCTTGTACATTTTGGCCAGGATTGCACTTAGGCCTACATCCAAAGCATCAGTATGGACAATGAATTGTCAGTTAAAGTCAGGGCTAATTAAGACTGGTTTGGAGCACAAGGAATCTTTCAAGCTTTGGAAGGTGTTGTCCAGCTCAGTCAACCAGGTAATCTTTTCTGCTGCTGCCTTCTGTAGGAAGCAAGTAAATGGCTCTGCCTTTTTTGTGAAACTTGATATGAATCATCAGTAATATCTGACCAAACCCAGGAGAGCATGTTTTTTTTTATTGAGTGAGGAACAGGCATTTGTATGATTGCATCTACTTTTCTTATCTGCGGGTACACTTGCTCCAACACATAGAATATCCAAAGTACTTGACCTCTTGCCCTTCCAAAAATAATTTCTTTGGATTTGCCATCAAATTGGTTTCCCACAGGCTGCATAGAACTGCTTGTACTTGGGCCTGGTCAAAACTGCTTGTCTTCCAGTCAGTATTGCATGTCACAATGTTGTCCAAGAACACAATTGTATTCCCCCAAATTCTATACAAAGCACTAAAAACTGCTTGCGCAATTTTGGGCATGCACTCAATTTGCACACATAATTTAATTGAATAATGAGCCATTTAGCACCGATAACTGAGATCTTAACTAATTCTTGGTGCTAATTGGATTTAATTAGAATTTACGCATGCAAATTTAGGCGCTGGTCCAAAAAGAGGATGCAGCCATAGGTGGGTAATGAGTGGATCAGGGGCATTCCTTTACTCACATTGTTTTAGAATAAAGGGAATCCAAGGGCATGGGGATTTACACCAAGGTTTCATTGGTATAAATGGTCATGCCTAAATGTAGTCACAGTTCCTAGTGCTAAGTGCTAGTCTATAAATGGCACCTAACTTTAAATGCTGTTTATAGATTAGCGCTTAGCACTATTTTTCACCACCGATTTTTTAGGTGCTATTTGAACAATTCAGTCCATAATGTCCATGGGGCCTCAAAAAGTGGTTGGCCAGGTGCTGGAACATAGCAGGAGCTTCATGAAGTCCAAAGGGCAGCACAGTAAACTTGAGTATGCCTGAAGGAGTAGAGAAGGCTGTCTTCTCCTTGACAGCTGAAGTAAGGGGTTCTTGCCAATACCTCTTGTTCAGGTCCAATGTGGAAATAAACTGGGCTCCTCCCAGACTCTTATCAACCCAAGGTATTGGATAAACTTTGAGTTTGAAAACGTCTTTAACCTTCCAAAAGACTATACAGAAGTGGATGTTCCCACCTGGCATAGGAACCAGTACAATGGGAGATGATCAGTTGCAGTTTAATTATTTTATCAGCCAAGTTTAAACATCTCACTCACTTCTGCAGACACAGCTTGTCACCGAGCTACTGGAATCCAGCAGGGTCATTATTGGACTACCACTCCAGAGACTGTAATGATGCTGTGGCAAGCAAGATGAGTTTGGCCTGGATTGTTGGAATATACCACTTGCATAATAGTTTGCTCTTTAATGATGGTAGATGCACCAGAAATCAATCTCCAGGTTGGAAGATCCTTTGGACTGTGTAGTGGTTGTATTCCATGATATGCACCACTTAACCCATTTCTAGACAGAGTTTGGCAAACTCCTTGGCTTTGTACAGCCACCCTGCATCTGCAAGACATAATTGGCTAGGTTTGGGCTTGGGCTTGGCTCATCCTCTCTGGTTTTCTGGAACTCATTCAGGATTCCTCTGGGCTGTCTTCCATGGAGCAATTGAAATGACAAAAGCCCATTGAACTTTGTGGTCTTTTCCAGATGGTGAACAATACATAGGGTAGTAACGTACCTCAAGTCTTTCCATCCTTAGCGATAAACTTTCTCTACATTTTCCTTTATTTGTAAGGCTGACCCCTAGTGGTAGTGTGACAAAGTTATTGCTAGAGGTCATAGCCAGCCCCTATTTTGCAACCAGAGCTTGCATGGACAGGAGCAACTGAGGTTTTATCCTGCCTGACCTAACCCCCCCCCCCCCCCTCAGAACAGTATGGACACTAAAGTAAGCCTGTGGGGGCCTACAGTGAGGTAAGGGAGAAGCTCATGGGGGTGCAGGAAGAGCGCTGCTCATGAGAGGATGGGGGGGAGTAAAGTCTTGGGGGAGGGGCCAGGATGTGGGATGATCTTGGGTGTGATCTTGTTGGTGGGGATTTCAGTATAGGGAGTAATACTCTTGGGGGGGGGGGGGGGGTTGAGAGGAGAATCATGTAAAAAAAGAGGCCTGTTATTCAGCCCACTACCCAGTCAGGTAATTAAGTAATGGGCTGAATATCGCACCTGTTTGCATTCTGGACATGACCAGAGCTGGTACCACTGCCAATATTTGGTGCTGGTACCACTGCCAATATTTGGTGCTGGTACCACTGCCAGCTGAATATTGACTGGAAAAAATAATAAATAAAACAACATTTTAAAATGCTTAGTGCACATGCTTACCCTGCACAAGGCGTTTTCACTGTGTGAGAGGGAGGAGAGGGTGGAATGCTTGATCTCACAGGCTGAATCCTCAGTTGGTAAAATTGTCATATAAATGTAAATAAATATCAACATTATAATACGTTTAAAATGGATTAATTAATATAAACAATCATAGAGCAATCCCTCTATATAATAAACCCCATCATAGTAAACTTAAAAATGAAACTTTGCTCCTTCAATATAATTCCTTTTCTAAAATGTGAACAAGGATGTGCGGGGAGTGCATATGTATTCACAGCGAATGCTACATACCTGTAGAAGGTATTCTCCGAGGACAGCAGGCTGATTGTTCTCACTGATGGGTGACGTCCACGGCAGCCCCTCCAATCGGAAACTTCTCTAGCAAAGTCCTTTGCTAGTCCTCGCGCGCCCGCGCGCACCGCGCATGCGCGGCCGTCTTCCCGCCCGAAACCGGCTCGAGCCGGCCAGTCCAGTATGTAGCAAGACAATACACTTCAAGGGAAGACACAACTCCAACGGGGAGGCAGGCGGGTTTGTGAGAACAATCAGCCTGCTGTCCTCGGAGAATACCTTCTACAGGTATGTAGCATTCGCTTTCTCCGAGGACAGGCAGGCTGCTTGTTCTCACTGATGGGGTATCCCTAGCCCCCAGGCTCACTCAAAACAACAACCATGGTCAATTGGGCCTCGCAACGGCGAGGACATAACTGAGATTGACCTAAAAAATTTACCAACTAACTGAGAGTGCAGCCTGGAACAGAACAAACAGGGCCCTCGGGGGTGGAGTTGGATCCTAAAGCCCAAACAGGTTCTGAAGAACTGACTGCCCGAACCGACTGTCGCGTCGGGTATCCTGCTGCAGGCAGTAATGAGATGTGAATGTGTGGACAGATGACCACGTCGCAGCTTTGCAAATTTCTTCAATGGAGGCTGACTTCAAGTGGGCTACCGACGCAGCCATGGCTCTAACATTATGAGCCGTGACATGACCCTCAAGAGCCAGCCCCGCCTGGGCGTAAGTGAAGGAAATGCAATCTGCTAGCCAATTGGATATGGTGCGTTTCCCTACAGCCACTCCCCTCCTATTGGGATCAAAAGAAACAAACAATTGGGCGGACTGTCTGTGGGGCTGTGTCCGCTCCAGGTAGAAGGCCAATGCTCTCTTGCAGTCCAATGTGTGCAGCTGACGTTCAGCAGGGCAGGAATGAGGACGGGGAAAGAATGTTGGCAAGACAACTGACTGGTTCAGATGGAACTCCGACACTACCTTTGGCAAGAACTTAGGGTGAGTGCGGAGGACTACTCTGTTATGATGAAATTTGGTGTAAGGGGCCTGGGCTACCAGGGCCTGAAGCTCACTGACTCTACGAGCTGAAGTAACTGCCACCAAGAAAATGATCTTCCAGGTCAAGTACTTCAGATGGCAGGAGTTCAGTGGCTCAAAAGGAGGTTTCATCAGCTGGGTGAGAACGACATTGAGATCCCATGACACTGTAGGAGGCTTGACAGGGGGCTTTGACAAAAGCAAACCTCTCATGAAGCGAACAACTAAAGGCTGTCCCGAGATCGGCTTACCTTCCACAAGGTAATGGTATGCACTGATTGCGCTAAGGTGAACTCTTACAGAGTTGGTCTTGAGACCAGACTCAGACAAGTGCAGAAGGTATTCAAGCAGGGTCTGTGTAGGACAAGAGCGAGGAGCTAGGGCCTTGCTGTCACACCAGACGGCAAACCTCCTCCATAGAAAGAAGTAACTCCTCTTAGTGGAATCTTTCCTGGAAGCAAGCAAGACGCGGGAGACACCCTCTGACAGACCCAAAGAGGCAAAGTCTACGCTCTCAACATCCAGGCCGTGAGAGCCAGGGACCGGAGGCTGGGATGCAGAAGAGCCCCTTCTTCCTGCGTGATGAGGGTCGGAAAACACTCCAATCTCCACGGTTCTTCGGAGGATAACTCCAGAAGAAGAGGGAACCAGATCTGACGCGGCCAAAAAGGAGCAATCAGAATCATGGTGCCTCGGTCTTGCTTGAGTTTCAACAAAGTCTTCCCCACCAGAGGAATGGGAGGATAAGCATACAGCAGGCCCTCCCCCCAATCCAGGAGGAAGGCATCCGATGCCAGTCTGCCGGGGGCCTGAAGCCTGGAACAGAACTGAGGGACTTTGTGGTTCACTCGAGATGCGAAGAGATCCACCAAGGGGGTGCCCCACGCTTGGAAGATCTGGCGCACCACTCTGGAGTTGAGCGACCACTCGTGAGGTTGCATAATCCGGCTCAGTCTGTCGGCCAGACTGTTGTTTACGCCTGCCAGATATGTGGCTTGGAGCACCATGCCGAGACGGCGAGCCCAGAGCCACATGCTGACGGCTTCCTGACACAGGGGGCGAGATCCGGTGCCCCCCTGCTTGTTGACATAGTACATGGCAACCTGGTTGTCTGTCTGAATTTGGATAATTTGATGGGACAGCCGATCTCTGAAAGCCTTCAGAGCGTTCCAGATCGCTCGCAACTCCAGGAGATTGATCTGTAGACCGCGTTCCTGGAGGGACCAGCTTCCTTGGGTGTGAAGCCCATCGACATGAGCTCCCCATCCCAGGAGAGACGCATCCGTTGTCAGCACTTTTTGTGGCTGAGGAATTTGGAAAGGACGTCCCAGAGTCAAATTGGACCAGATTGTCCACCAATACAGGGATTCGAGAAAACTCGTGGACAGGTGGATCACGTCTTCTAGACCCCCAGCAGCTTGATACCACTGGGAGGCTAGGGTCCATTGAGCAGATCTCATGTGAAGACGGGCCATGGGAGTCACATGAACTGTGGAGGCCATGTGGCCCAGCAATCTCAACATCTGCCGAGCTGTGATCTGCTGGGACGCTCGCACCCGGGAGACGAGGGACAACAAGTTGTTGGCCCTCGTCTCTGGGAGATAGGCGCGAGCCGTCCAAGAATCCAGCAGAGCTCCTATGAATTCGAGTTTCTGCACTGGGAGAAGATGGGACTTTGGATAATTTATCACAAACCCCAGTAGCTCCAGGAGGCGAATAGTCATCTGCATGGACTGCAGGGCTCCTGCCTCGGATGTGTTCTTCACCAGCCAATCGTCGAGATATGGGAACACGTGCACCCCCAGCCTGCGAAGTGCTGCTGCTACCACAGCTAGGCACTTTGTGAACACCCTGGGCGCAGAGGCGAGCCCAAAGGGTAGCACACAGTACTGGAAGTGGCGTGTGCCCAACTGAAATCGCAGATACTGTCTGTGAGCTGGCAGTATCGGGATGTGTGTGTAGGCATCCTTCAAGTCCAGAGAGCATAGCCAATCGTTTTGCTGAATCATGGGGAGAAGGGTGCCCAGGGAAAGCATCCTGAACTTTTCTTTTACGAGATATTTGTTCAGGGCCCTTAGGTCTAGGATGGGACGCATCCCCCCTGTTTTCTTTTCCACAAGGAAGTACCTGGAATAGAATCCCAGCCCTTCTTGCCCGGATGGCACGGGCTCGACCGCATTGGCGCTGAGAAGGGCGGAGAGTTCCTCTGCAAGTACCTGCTTGTGCTGGAAGCTGTAAGATTGAGCTCCCGGCGGACAATTTGGAGGTTTGGAGGCCAAATTGAGGGTGTATCCTTGCCGGACTATTTGCAGAACCCACTGATCGGAGGTTATGAGAGGCCACCTTTGGTGAAAAGCTTTCAACCTCCCCCCGACTGGCAGGTCGCCCGGCACTGACACTTGGATGTCGGCTATGCTCTGCTGGAGCCAGTCAAAAGCTCGCCCCTTGCTTTTGCTGGGGAGCCGCGGGGCCCTGCTGAGGCGCACGCTGCTGACGAGAGCGAGCGCGCTGGGGCTTAGCCTGGGCCGCAGGCTGTCGAGAAGGAGGATTGTACCTACGCTTACCAGAAGCATAGGGAACAGTCTTCCTTCCCCCCAAAAATCTTCTACCTGTAGAGGTAGATGCTGAAGGCTGCCGGCGGGAGAACTTGTCGAATGCGGTGTTCCGCTGGTGGAGAGACTCTACCACCTGCTCGACTTTCTCTCCAAAAATGTTGTCCGCACGGCAAGGCGAGTCCGCAATCCGCTGCTGGAGTCTATTCTCCAGGTCGGCGGCATGCAGCCATGAGAGCCTGCGCATCACCACACCTTGAGCAGCGGCCCTGGACGCAACATCAAAGGTGTCATACACCCCTCTGGCCAGGAATTTTCTGCACGCCTTCAGCTGCCTGACCACCTCCTGAAAAGGCTTGGCTTGCTCAGGGGGAAGAGCATCAACCAAGCCCGCCAACTACCGCACATTGTTCCGCATGTGTATGCTCGTGTAGAGCTGGTAAGACTGGATTTTGGCCACGAGCATAGAGGAATGGTAGGCCTTCCTCCCAAAGGAGTCTAAGGTTCTAGAGTCCTTGCCCGGGGGCGCCGAAGCATGCTCCCTAGAACTCTTAGCCTTCTTTAGGGCCAGATCCACAACTCCAGAATCATGAGGCAACTGGGTGCGCATCAGATCTGGGTCCCCATGGATCCGGTACTGGGACTCGATCTTCTTGGGGATGTGGGGATTAGTTAGAGGTTTTGTCCAGTTCGCAAGCAATGTCTTTTTTAGGACATGGTGCAAGGGAACAGTGGACGCTTCCTTAGGTGGAGAAGGATAGTCCAGGAGCTCAAACATTTCAGCCCTGGGCTCGTCCTCCACAACCACCGGGAAGGGGATGGCCGTAGACATCTCCCGGACAAAGGAAGCGAAAGACAGACTCTCAGGAGGAGAAAGCTGTCTTTCAGGAGAGGGAGAGGGATCAGAAGGAAGACCCTCAGACTCCTCATCAGAGAAATATCTGGGGTCTTCTTCTTCCTCCCACGAGGCCTCACCCTCGGTGTCAGACACAAGTTCACGAACCTGTGTCTGCAACCTCGCCCGGCTCGACTCAGTGGAGCCACGTCCACGATGGGGGCGTCGAGAGGTAGACTCCCTGGCCCGCATCGGCGAAGCTCCCTCCGCCGACGTAGTCGGGGAGCCCTCCTGGGAGGTGGCCGCAGTCGGCACCGCACGCGGTACAGACGTCGGGGACTTCACCCCGGGCAATGGGCCAGCCGGCGCCACGCTCGACGGTACCGGAGGCGCAAGCACCGCCGGTACCGGAGGGGTAGGGCGCAACAGCTCTCCCAGAATCTCTGGGAGAACGGCCCGGAGGCTCTCGTTCAGAGCGGCTGCAGAGAAAGGCAAAGAGGTCGATGCAGGCGTCGACGTCAGAACCTGTTCCGGGCGAGGAGGCTGTTCCGGGCTGTCCAGAGTGGAGCGCATCGACACCTCTTGAACAGAGGGTGAGCGGTCCTCTCGGTGCCGATGCCTGCTGGGTGCCGACTCCCTCGGCGACCCAGAGCTCTCGGTGCCGACGCGGGGAGGCGACCGGTGTCGATGCTTCTTCAATTTCTTCCGAAGCATGTCACCGGAGCTCCCCGGCACCGACGAGGAGGACGTAGAATCCAGCCGTCGCTTCCTTGGGGCCGAGGCCGAAGGAGGTCGGTCTCGGGGGGGCTGTACCGCAGGAGCCCTCAGGGTAGGAGGAGACCCACCCGAAGGCTCACCGCCACCAGCAGGGGAATGGACAGCCCTCACCTGCACTCCTGACGATGCACCACCGTCCGACGACATCAGCAGACGAGGTCCCGGTACCACCGACGTCGATGCAGCTATCCGATGTCTCGGCGCCGATGCCTCGATGCACTCGATGCAGGGGCGGCCGAGGAAGATGGTCTGGACGCTGACGACGTCGATGCACTCGAAGATCCCGGTGCCGATGCCGACGAAGAGCCCGAGAACAACACGTTCCACTGGGCTAGTCTCGCTACCTGAGTCCGCCTTTGAAGCAGGGAACACAGACTGCAGTTCTGAGGGCGGTGCTCGGCCCCCAGACACTGAAGACACGACGAGTGTCGATCAGTGAGCGAGATAACCCGGGCGCACTGGGTGCACTTCTTGAAGCCGCTGGAAGGCTTCGATGTCATGGGCGGAAAAATCGCGCCGGCGAAATCAAAGTCCGAAATGACAGAAAAAGAGCACCAAAAAATTTGTAAGGGAGAAAATCTCGACCGAGGCCGAAAAGAGGCCTACCCCGACGACGAAAGAAAACTTATCGGGCAAAAAGCTGGAAGTACGGGGAGGATTAACACGAAACCCGGGGGGGGGGGGGTTCCGGAGCACTTCCCGACACTTGAAAGACTTTTCCGAAGAAAAAACACGTCAAAATAAATTTGGACACGCGAGGTCGACTTTCCGGGGCTCGACACGGCGAAAACACGACCGTACCGAGTGCGGACAAAAGAAGACTGGCCGGCTCCAGCCGGTTTCGGGCGGGAAGACGGCCGCGCGAGGACTAGCAAAGGACTTTGCTAGAGAAGTTTCCGATTGGAGGGGCTGCCGTGGACGTCACCCATCAGTGAGAACAAGCAGCCTGCTTGTCCTCGGAGAATGGCATGTACAGCTGTAACATCCATTTTAAAAACCCATACGTGCAGAAAGAGTGTGGCATTGCTTGACAACTGGCATCTACATGTATGATCATGTGTTATTTGCCAGTGATTATATGTTTATGTTCCTGATTTTAAAAAGTTATGGGGCCCTTTTACTAAGCCGCGTAAGCGTCTACACACGCCCAACGTGCGCCAAAATGGAGTTCCCGCATGGCACTTGTGGTAATTTCATTTTTGGTGCACGTCCGAAAAATAATTCTTATTTTCGGACGCGCGTAGGTCATTACCGCCCGGTTATCACATGAGACTTTACCACTAGGCCAATGGCTGGTGGTAAGGTCTCAGACCCAAAATGGATGCATGGCAATTTTCATTTTGCCACACGTCCATTTTCGTCAAAAATTTTAAAAAAAGGCATTTTTTTGCAGGTGCGCTGAAAAGTGATTCTGCTTACACCCAAAACACACGCTTACATTACCGCGGGCAATTTTTCAGCGTACCTTAGTACAAGGACCTCTATGTGTACAAAAGGGGCAGTTAAGGAGCTGTGTGAAAGAACTCTTTTTAATGAATTTTTCAGGTGGTTTTAGACACCACAAATGTTAGATTAATTATTCTCTGAATCACTCAGGTAGCTGGCACTTGTGTGTGCCTCAGAACAGACGCAGAAGCCAGCACAAAATTTTGTGTGTGCCTCAGAACAGATGCAGAAGCCAGCACAAAGATTTATATATAGGGGTGAGCAATGATTAAAAATGTTAATCACAATTTCACAATTAAACATTTTAATTGCACATTTAATGCGCTTAATCACGGCGTGCATTTTGTGCACATGCTTTTCCAGATTTTTTTTTTTACGTTAACCCAAATGCCCTTTTCAACAGATGTTCAGTGTGGCTGATTATCCTTCACAACATGTTATTCAATTAGGGGTAGGCAACAATTAAAAATTTTAAGCAAAATTAACTGTGGTATTACAAATTTTACTTATATGATTAGTCGTATCTCTGGGCTGCATAGAAATGTTTTAAACCTGCTGAATATAATGAAAAGTTGCATACACACACTTCCTTACCACAGCACATTGCTCCCCCTCCCCCCATACAGGTACCTACCCAGGGCCGTGCCTAGGGTCTCTGGCGCCGCCCCCCCCCCCCCCCCATGTGGCACAAGATGCAAAGGAAATAGGAGCTGAAAGATGGAGCGCATCCTTGTGGGATTGCTGAACAAATAGAGGGTTTACAACCACTTAGCTTTTCGTGCTTTCATGCTCACGAAGTTAGTAATTAAATCTTTGATATCTAACTGGGCACATATATCATTCTCAATAGCAATCATGGCAAGGCTTACAAGCCTTTCTTGCGAAATACTTGATCGCAAATAATCCTATATAATAATTCTCACCTCCAACAGGATGTGCCTGGGACCATGCCTCCCTCGGAGGTGGTCTGCTAGGCAGGCACGCACTGACGTCAGTGACAGCTGATACCAAAGCAAGGGGAGGAGTGTTTCCCTACTCCTCCCCCTGTGTTACAGTCCACTGCACTCCCCTTCCGTGACCCAGTCGACCCCCCTTCTCGTCGAAAACCGTCCCCTGCCGCCGTTCAGTACCTGTGCTGACGGGGGACCCCAACCCCCGTCAGCCGAAGTCCTGTGCTGGCCTTCGCGCCGTTGCTTCGTCAATGATCTTCGGTTCAAGTTCCTCTGCATGCGTCTGAAGTCAGATGCACGCAGAGGAACTTGGACACAAAATCATTGAAGAAGCAATGCCTCGAAGGCCAGCACAGGACTTCGGCTGATGGGGGTTGGGGTCCCCCATCAGCACAGGTACTGGACGGCGGCGGGGGATGGTTTTCGCCGAGAAGGGGGGTCGACTGGGTCGCGGAAAGGGGGGGTGAAAACGGAGGAACGGCAGAGTCTGGAACAGCGAGGGAGGGAGGGTGGGGGATGACCTTGCTAGCACCCGTTTCCTTCCCTTTTGAAATGGGCATTTTTTACTAGTTTTTTATGATTTTTAACCATGAAAATGATCGCTCACCACTTGCCACACTGACAGGAATTGTCAGCAATATTCTTAGAAACAAATTGCTATACATTGCAAAATAAGATAGCAGATGTAAATTCTCAAAGTGGACATATTCCAAACACTAAAATGAAAATAAAATGATGTTTCTCTACCTTTGTTGTCTGGTGACTTTCTTTTTCTGATCATTGATAAGTCTCTGACTCTAAAGTTTAGCAATTTCATTAAAGCAAAATATATTTTCACATATCACAGACTCTTCCCTATCCAAGGAGAATATTTTATATAAAAACAAACACCAAAAAAAACAATCAGATTTTCACTTACCAGCTCTACTACACTACATCAGCTAAACTTCCTCTGAAACTACTGTTGGAACCATCAGCCAATGAAATGGCTTTTAGCTGTAGCTACCGGGTTACCTGACAATTATGCAAACATCATTGCAGTCATGCCCTCCTCTCGGTGTACAAGCTCAGAGAAAAAAAACAAAAACTTTGAATCACTTACAGATTTTAACAATTACACTATTTAGTTTTTATTTCTCCCCAGTCTCACTTGCACACCTCCCTCCAAACCTGGCTGTTCTCTTTAATTTGAATGTTGTTCAAGCTCACCCTGAATGAGGAGCTGGTCCCACACCAAAGACATAAAAAGCACTGGTTGTATTCTTTCAAACAGCTTCAGCAGAGCCTGCCTGCCTCAGTGAGCACTGTGGTCAAAGACGGGAGGGCAGGGGAGAGAGGAGAATCACAGCTTCAGGTAAAACATTTTGCAAGTGAGCTGACCTCAGGAAACGGTAGGCACCCTCCAGAGGTCGGCGCCCCCCTGCGGTGCTTACCTCGCTTACCGTGTTAGCACAGCCCTGTACCTACCTTTCTCCTCTCCTGCTGCATCCTTCACCTGTACATTCATCCAAGTGTTTCCCCTTCTGCTATTAATCCTGTTACTCCTAACACAGACACCCATTTCTCTCCTCTCCTGCTGCTGACCCCTCCCCTCAGCACACCGGTCCAGCATCCCCCCCCCCCCCCCCTACATTTATCTTAACATTTTTCTGGCTCTTCATAGGGTCTCCAGCAGCAATTCCCACATGGTACTTGCCACTGACACCTATGCCTTCCCTCTACTCCACTATGGCAAGGTGAAATAGGATAGGCAGGAGAGAGAAAGCAATGCTGGACAACAGCCAAGAGTTAAAATGGATCATGATTAAAAAAATTTAATCTTAGTTAAAAAAAATTTAAAATTATGCCTACCCCTAATATATATATATATATATGTATTTCCATTTTAAAACGAAAACAATATGTATCATTTTTTGGCCTGCCCATATCATGCCTCCTTTAAACCTCTGCATCCTAGTATATCGATACATGGAACTAGAGGTTTCTGAAATAGCCATTTACCCATGTAACCTATCTATAAATAAAAATGCCTCTAGTTCCACATAGTCAATCAAAAGATGCTCAGCTTCAGTCTTTTTTCAACATATATTTATCATAGCTTACTGAGTTCAAAATCACAGTATTTATCTATATAAATATTTTTATAAAAGGATCTCTCAGATCAGCGCACCTTCCCCTAATAAGGCTAAATGAGCCTAGCATATGTCTAAAAGGGGCGTAGCGCAATCGTCATCGATCCTTAAATATTCTTCATATCTTTTTTTCTTTTTTAACTCTTTTTTAACTTTTTTAGACCATTTATCTCTATTATTTTCAATTATTACATCCAAAATTTTCACCAGGTTAAATAATATTTTCGAGTACTTAACTTATCCAATTTTCTCATATTCGGTATTCAGTTATTTTTAATTTCAAAGACTGGAGACCAGATGTCACACCGACACAGATCCATGTTTCGCGTTATAAAACGCTGTTTCAAGGTAGTCTCCTGTATATAAAGAGATATAATCAGTATATATATATAATTAGCACTATGTTTCAACCTACAGTTAAGCTTTACTCATCACGCTCTTGTCAAACAGTCTCCATCAAGGATGGCCGACATACACTTACTACGGATTATATATCCGGTAACGTGAACTGACGTAAACTAACGTATAGCGCCACTCCTAAACTTCCGGGCTGCCAGCTGATAGAAATTCAAAAGTCAAAATAGTCACAGAAGCTCCACTTTCATTGTATATCATTCATATAAGAGTCTGCCAATCAATTTCACGATTTAATCCTGAGGGTTCAATCGTATCCAAGGTGAATATCCAATATTGCTCTTTATAATTTAATATACTTTCAAGATCTTACAAAAAAGTTTGAAACTCGGGGATATCCGACGAAAATTATTCGGAGAGCATATCTGAGGGCGCGTTTCTCTCAAAGAGAGTTATTATTAGGCTATAAGGATCATGAAGAACAGAACCGACCAGTATGTATCCTACCATTTTCGTCTATGTCTAAATATATTATACAGATCATTATGACACATTGGCATGTTATCCAGATGGATGGACTTTTTGATGAAAAGCCATTGATAGCTTTTACCCGATCTAAAAATATCGGTGAAATGTTATCATGGAAGAAATTATATAGAAATACGAATATGATATCTATGGCTACGCAGACTAGATGCGAACACTGTCAATGGTGTGCCACAGCTATAATAGGATCCTTTTGGACTGATCCCCATTTAGGTAAACAAGTTTTTTTGAAATTGGATTCAAATTGCAACACAAGGATGGTAGTATATGCTATTGAATGTCCCTGTAGGAAGATCTATGTGGGGCGAAGTATGCGACCGATAAGAATCAGATTGACAGAGCATAAATCCAGGATTCTAAATAAAAAAGTGGAAGCACCCCTAGTTCAACATTGGGTGGATCATCATCATTCTATCTTAGATCTACAATGGCGGATTATCGATCAAATTATAGAAGGGTGGGAGGGAGGAGATCTTGAAAGTATATTAAATTATAAAGAGCAATATTGGATATTCACCTTGGATACGATTGAACCCTCAGGATTAAATCGTGAAATTGATTGGCAGACTCTTATATGAATGATATACAATGAAAGCGGAGCTTCTGTGACTATTTTGACTTTTGAATTTCTATCAGCTGGCAGCCCAGAAGTTTAGGAGTGGCGCTATACGTTAGTTTACGTCAGTTCACGTTACCGGATATATAATCCGTAGTAAGTGTATGTCGGCCATCCTTGATGGAGACTGTTTGACAAGAGCGTGGTGAGTAAAGCTTAACTGTAGGTTGAAACATAGTGCTAATTATATATATATATACTGATTATATCTCTTTATATACAGGAGACTACCTTGAAACAGCGTTTTATAACGCGAAACATGGATCTGTGTCGGTGTGACATCTGGTCTCCAGTCTTTGAAATTAAAAATAACTGAATACCAAATATGAGAAAATCGGATAAGTTAAGTACTCGAAAATATTATTTAACCTGGTGAAAATTTTGGATGTAATAATTGAAAATAATAGAGATAAATGGTCTAAAAAAGTTAAAAAAGAAAAAAAGATATGAAGAATATTTAAGGATCGATGACGATTGCGCTACGCCCCTTTTAGACATATGCTAGGCTCATTTAGCCTTATTAGGGGAAGGTGCGCTGATCTGAGAGATCCTTTTATAAAAATATTTATATAGATAAATACTGTGATTTTGAACTCAATAAGCTATGATAAATATATGTTGAAAAAAGACTGAAGCTGAGCATCTTTTGATTGACTACATTGTGAGCTCCCTTCAAGTTAAATATTTTGGTGCCTATTGATTATTTGAATCTAGTTCCACATAGGCATGCTTTTAAAATGACCTCCTCAACCTGTTGGCTCATATTCTGTTATAGAGAAAAAGTACTGCAATTTCTGTTGTAGAGAAAAGAGACATATACTGAGCAATGCCAGTTATCTGAAGAGAAAACATTATTTACATTTTCAGAACCATTTTCTTTTAGGTCAGTGGGTATCCACATACCATAAGGTAGTCAGGCATAGATTACTGACTGTGGGTAGTTAATATAATATCTTACACCCTGTGAACTGTGGGTCAGCAGGCAATGTTATTTTTCAAAGCTTGGTTAAGGCCAAGATTCCAAAGGATTACTCAATACATGCAGGGCACGCCGCAAGCAAAGACCTAACCTAAGCAGTAATACTCTATAAAAATATTTTATTTAAAGAGAAGAGGGGAGAAAGAGCAGGGCAACCGGACCTCCAGGGACAACACGGAAAACCCATTATGCATTCACTTCTGCTAGGTCATAGGGACCAAAAATGAGAAAACTCCCACAGTACATAGAGATTCTTCATCTTGGTTTAGAGGGTACAAACATAGCCAGGAATACACAATCACAACAAACAAAAATCTGTTGCGGTCATGTTTATAAATGACCTCTTGGTTTTAATGATAACAGGAAGAGACAAGCTGTCATTCCAGCAGCATTGTTTTCAATTGCAATTTGCTTCCCCAACATCTCATTGACTTAAATGTGCAGCGTTTAGTGGGCAAATTCCTTCATCAACTGTATTAATGTACTGACTCTCCAAAGTACTAGACATTAAGAGTGGCAGTGCATCAGTACTAAAGTTGAAATACGCCATAAGTCTATGCAATAAAAAATGTAAAAATAATACAGCCATCATAGATATTAAAAAGTCACTAGCAAGTTGTAAACAATAAACAATACAGAAATTTCAAGTCAATATTTTGATAATTAGTAGTCTTCAAAGGAAATAATTCATTCCAGCCCTCATTTAATCCAAGGGTTTTCAACCCAGGACACAGTCAGCAAGTCAGGTTTTCAGGATATCCACTGGAAAATGATTTGGATATTTATTACTACACATTTATTATATTGCCTTTAGTATATCACATCAAAGTGGTTTACAGTCTAAGTTAACAAGACTATTTAAAGGAACACAATCATCATACAGAACAGGACAGAAAGACAAAGGACAGGGTGCTCAATAAAGTAAATATTACATGATACAAAGGAACTATAGCCACTTGCTCTCCCTCTGCCACCTGACTCCCTGTACTTACAATTCTTAAGTAGGTAAGGCAAGGCCAAACAAGTAAGTCTTTAGTGCAGTTTTAAACTTAGTATGAGATGATTTGGCATTTAGGTCACAGGTAGTGAATTACCCCCGAGGTGGGGGGACACTGTTTAGCCCGCCTCCCCCAGCTGCCGACCCCCCCCCCCCCCCCCCCCGCCACCAACAGAGCAAGTTTGGGGTCTCTCCCGGTAGGCAGCGCTGTGATTAGAAAGCAGTGGCTGAGGAGGGATCTTTCCTTCAGCTCCCCTCCCCTTTTTTTGAGGGGGTACTTGGGGGTACTGAGTACCGGCACCTTTTTCATTGTCTGCTAAAATTGACTCATGGTCCCCAAGTTATAGTAAAAGAGCTCAGGCTCTACACACCAATTCTGCCTTTTCATAGATTCTGTGACTGGTTGCAGGGGGCCTGGCTATTGTGGGGCGGGTCCTTCAATGATCACCCCACCCCTGAAGAGTGGTCTGGCATTTGAGTACTGGCACCTTTTTTGCTAGAAAACACAACAACAAACTATACTGCTGTTAAACAAAGAACAAATAATTGATTTTATGATGGTAGTACTCCCAAATAGCAACTCAGCCAAAACAGCTAAGTAAAACAGCTCAGAAAAAAATAATGCAGATTCTTATCTATACACAATATTAGGACTGCAAACTTCAATCATTGGCCCCAAAACTCCAGTAAATCATACTAGCAGTACAAAACCTGGGAGGAAACTCACCTTCATCCACAGAATCAGAAAATTGGAGGCAAAAACAATCCCAAAGGTAACAAAACCGGAAATTCAAAACACAGGGCCAGACAGAAGTTAAGGAAGCCCAGGGAGGAAAGATGTGAATTCCCACAATGTGTTGCTGAAGCACCCATTTCATAACTGGACCTGGCTGAGGTAACCCATTATAATTTTTGAATTGAACTCTGCAAGTTTGTTTTGCATCTGGCAGGAGCCAGACCTGGACCTCGGGGAGGAACCGGAGAGCTTGAGGGCTGTGTTTGGGGTGTGGCAACCCTGACAATTGTGGACTGTGGTTGGCCTGTTGCCAGAGGCCTGCCTAAGACTCTGTTGCTGGACTGCACAGGGTTTTCCACCCTTTGTCTTGGGCCCTGTGAAGTAACAGGCCTAACAATCTCTTTAAATAAATACCTATGTTTGTGTTTCATCTTTTTGTCTGTCTAAATTATGTCACTGATCACGCCCAACCACTGCTTGGGGTGTCACAGGCTGTAATTAGGATTTGCAGGTGCATCTTGCTAAGCTGTATTCTATAAAGATGCACATGCAAATTTTTAACGTGCAAAAAGGGGCATGGCTATGGGGGGGGGGGGGCATGGGCAGGACAGGGGCATTCACTAAAGATGTACGCTGTATTACTGAATTCTAGGGATCCGTTAACTTACATGCCGGAATTTATACCAGGTTTCAGTAGGTGCAAATACTTGTACTCAAAGTTTGTTGTGGAAATCTGTTCTAAGCATTATTCTATAAACAGCATGGAAGTTGGACTTTTTTGGGTACCCAAATTTGGGCACCATTTACTGACTCTAGTGCAATGTGAGGGTGAGAATTTGGACATTGAGGGCCCAATATTTGGACTGCGGGAGTTAGCCCAGCTAATTCCCGTGGTCGGCACTGAGCTTGGATATTCAATGCTGGGCTGATTCCGGTTTATTTTTGTCTGGTTTGAACTTAACTGGCCAAGCCGACATTCAGCGCCTGCCAGTTAAATTCAGACTGACCAAAGGTATTCCACCTATTGATGCAGCCATATTTGGCCACCAACCATAGCCGACCAGACGCCTAATTTCGGTGATGACCGGCTATGTCACATGACATAGCAGCTAGCCAGATGACCGGCTAAGTGCTAATATTCAGCCAAGATGGCCGGCTGTCACTGAAAATTAGCGTTTAGCTGGCTAAGTACCATTTAACCAGCCAGGTGCCTCAGGGGGGTGTCTGTAAGTAAGAAAACCCTGAAAACCTTTGTTTGAGACAGTATGAGGCTGAGTCAATCAGAGAGCAGTAATAAGATCACTTGGCACTTTTTACATGATGGTAGTCGCAGTGGTGCTCATTGGAGGGGTGTAGGCTTTCTGGAGAACATTTCTGCCCTTCTGTTTGAAAAGGTGCAATCCTCTGTGCTACCAAGTGTGATGTTTACTTTCTTTTCTAGAATATGCACCATATATAGATGCACAGTTACAGAAATACCCATATTTGCAAATCAAGCTCATGTATCTTCATTGTGGATATCCTGGAAACCTGTCATGCTGGGTGTGTCCTGAGCACTGGATTGAGAACCACCCAATGAGAGTCTGAAGTTCATAAATCCAAACACATTTTTTGGAATAGGAAATATTTTTTATTATGTCCCATCAATTTTGTGTTTCCCTGTACATTTGGGGGATGTGTTATGTCCGAATTAGTGAAAAGTACACACATGCATTTTTAATGCCAAGATCTTTGCAGGTTTTTCTCCAAGTATCCGTTTTACTTTCACTTTGAAAATTATTTGAGGAAAAGTATCCCCATACATTTTTACCTGCTAATTTATGCAAATACTTTTTCACATACCCATACTTTTGAAATGTCAAACTCTGCCTGCAGGAAGGTCTCCCTCTATGTAGAGTAAAGGAATGCCTCCCCCTATTTGGATAAGGTTCTGTTTCTGTACCTTTTCCAGAACATAGGATGAGCCCAAGAAGGGTGGGGTTGGTAAGAAGCAGCCCTTTAAAAATGCCTTTTCCCAATAAGAGAGCAGAAGGAGCTCTCCAAGAAGAATGGCAATCAATTGATGACTGGACACCAAAGGAAAGGATCTATAATGATAGGCTGGAAACCCTGGGGCTTGGACCCCAAAGGAGGATCCCTAAAAAAAGACAAGGTACTTACCTGAAGTCCAGAATAAAGGGAAGGATAATAAACTTTGATTTGACCACAATGTGGAAGGAACTCTGTGAGCTTTGAAGTAAGATTCTGATATTTAAAGCCAGGAATGGAGGACAGGATTGTAAAGGTGAGGTGAAGTAAAATTCTGTCCAAGAGGTGGTGGCTAAGGCCCTCAACTCCCAGTGGAGGGCTCAGTTGAAGAGAGTGTAATGAATTGTTTGTTGAAAGAAGAGTAACCCCTACAGAGTGGTTAGCAGAAGCTAATTGGAGTGGATTTGCATGTAGAATGGTTAATTTGTATATCCTGGGAAGCCAGCTAACCAAGTATTGTATAACTGACTCACATGTTCCCCAGTGCAGGGCTCAGTTCAAGAGTGCCTGTTAAAGTGTTTGGTACAAGAAGAATACCCCTTCAGAGTAATTAAACTATAGCCCCTGAGAGAAGATTTGTCTTCTGCGTGTTTAATTTACATATCCTGTGAAGCCTGTTTGTTAAGGGGTATTCCCCAGATGGATCGCCAGGTGATACAAAGAGGGTAGCTTCAGATAAGGGATGTTGGACGAAATAACAGATGTCTTATGATTATTCACCCTGAGTTAAAGAGGAGCCGTGCAGATTGACACTGAAAAAATAAAACACTTGAAAAAGAATTTTTCTATGGATTATTTTCTTGTGGAAGAGTTCAGGCTCCCTAGCGCCTCCTGTTAAGAAGGAGAGAACACTACATGGTTACCTCCTGTTAAAAGGAAGAAGAAGTCTACTGGAGTTCCATCATATTTTCCTGGATGTGGGGAAGTGTTGGTGGGAAGAACTCAAGACATTACTTTCTGTTGAAAGGAGTGAACAACACAAGAGATATTTGCTGAACAGTGTTTAGATGGCATACATATGTATATGCTGGTATTCTTTACATATGGACCCCAGGATTCTATATATCACGCCTCACTTTCCATGTGGAAATCAAAGCATATTCTATAACAATGTATGTAACTTAATTAGTTAACTAGCCAATCAGCGCTGTCAATTGGATGTTAACAAGCAATTATCAGCACTAATTGGCACGACTCACTAAGGGCCAGATTCTGTATTAGGCACCTCAAATACTCATGGTAAATATTTCCAGCTAAGCGTATTCTATAAGCGGCATTTAGATTTAGGCACAGTATATAGAATATAAGTAGTTGATATCCCAGCACCTAAAATTATGTGCCTCCATTTATACCAAGAAAAACATGGTGTGAATCCTAGCACATAGATTTAAGCACTCTGGGCCATATTCTATAACTATGCATGGAAATGCTGGAATGCTGTCACGGTTGTGGCCAGGTCTACACTCGCCTCTCCTTCAAGTAACCAGGCCTTGTGGCTGCTGTGGACTGCCTCCTCCTTGTTTCCCAATCATTTTCCAGAGATCATTCCAGTCCTATTCTGATGTTCCAGCATTCCAGCCTTGCTTTGGTGTTCCTGAAGCCAAGCCTCAATTTGGTGTTCTTGCAGCCAAGCCTCATTCTTACTTGTGACATCATCAGTAAATGCCTTTATAAAGCACCTGGGAACTTTCAGGCTTTGCCTTTGCAACAGAGGTCTGCAGATGAGTTTTCGTCTGTGTGTGTTTGATGCAGTTCCAGCCCTGCTTGTGTCTGTCCTTCCAGTCTTCAACTTCAATCCCAACCCTGCTCGTTCCAGTCCTTTACTGTACTGTTTTCAGTTGGCACATGATGTGGACATCATATGTGCCCACCCAGTTTGCCCAGTGGCCCATCCAAAATTTGAGGTCTGTTCTGGCTATGCCTCTGCCTGTAAGTCTTCAGCTTCAGTTCTACCACTGCTTGTTCCAGCCCTGTCTGCCTTTAGCGTCAGTTCCAGTCCTGTTGCTGCAGCCCTGCATGCCTTCAGCTTCAGCTCCAGTGCTGCTTGTTCGAGTCCTGCTGTTCCAGCCCTGCCTGCCTTCAGTTTCAGTTCCAGTCCTGCTTGTTCGAGCCCTGCTGTTCCAACCCTGCCTACCTTCATTTTCAGCTCCAGTCCTGCTTGTTCCATTCCTGTTGTTCCAGCCCTGTCTGCCTTCATCTTCAGCTCCAGTCCTGCTTGTTCCATTCCTGTTGTTCCAGCCCTGTCTGCCTTCAGTTTCAGCTCCAGTTCTGCTTGTACCAGTCTTGTCTGTTTTCAGCCTTGATCCTTGTTTGGGTGGTTTGCCTGCTGCTGCCGGTCACCGGCAGTGGCCCAAGGGCTCTCTATTCCTGACTTGTGTGACAAATGCCCATGAAACGCCCATTTCCCCGCCCATTACCATGCCCTTTCTGAATTGTGCACATTAGAATTTAGGTGCAATTCATTACAGAATATGCGTTGAGCATGTAAATTCTAATTATTGCTTGTTAGGTGCTGTTATCAACACTGATTAGCTTGTTAAGCCAATTAAGTTACATGCATTGTTTTGGAATATGCTTAGATTTCAGCATAGAACACTAGGAGGGGCATAATCGAAAGGGACGCCCAAATTTTGTTGAGGACGTCCTCGCCAGTGGCGTAGCTAGGGTAGTTGACACCCGGGGCCGGTCATTTTTTTAACACACACCCCCCAAATCCAGTACTAGGCATACCGAGAATACAAAACACTCAGGACCTATATATAGAGCAATTATACCATACCATAAGCAGTAATTTGTACGAGTCACACAAGGAAAAGGAAAGCATCTTAAACACTACAGTGAACACTAGAACATCAATTCACCTATTATAAAACGAAAACAGACAGATTAGTACAGATCGTCGATCCTGCACAGTCAAAGCCAACCGAAAGCCATGTCTTTTTCACAAACCCAGATACACCCTAATCCACTATAGAAAAAGTAATAATAAACTTTCTATTTAGACAAAAATTAAACTGAACCCCCGATGCCAGACTCTGCATACAATGCAACACCACAGAAACAGAAAATGTCCTCTAGTACTGTGCAAAATATAAAAAAAAGCAGATGTAAATTTGAAAAAACTAACACATACCAATCACCACTTTACAAATTAACAAATAGAAATAAAACAAATACAGAAAATAAAATACCATTTTATTGGCCTAATACATTTAGCTTCCAGAGGCCAAAATCTCCTTCCTCAGGTCAATACAGTATAGTGCTGTTACAGTATCCTATCCTGACCTGAGAAAGGTGGTTTTGTTCTCTGAAAGTTAAGTCAAAATGTATTAAAATTAGTCCAATAAAAAGATTACCTTATTTACATGTTAAAGCAAAAAATAAAAATATGTATTTTATATACAGTTTGTTGTCTCTGGTTTCTGCTTTCCTCATCTTCTTTTCTCAGTCTTCCTTCCATCCAGCATCTGTCTTCGCTCTCTCTCTCTCTGCCCTCCAGTGTCTGCCCTCTCTGCCCCTTCCATCCACTGTCTGCCCTCTATTTCTGCCCCTTCCATCCACCATCTGCACCAGTTTGCCATCTCTCTCTCCCATCAACATCTGCCCTCTCTCTCTCCCTTCCATCCACATCTGCCCTCTATCTCTGCCCCTTCCATCCACCATTTGCCCCAGTCTGCCCTCTTTCTCTCTCCCCCTTCCACCCACCATCTGCCCTTTCTCTCTGCCCCTTCAATCCGTCTGCCCTCCCTCTCCCATCCATCCAGGGTCTCCCATCCATCCAGGGTCTGCCCTCCCTCACACTCCCCCCTTCCATCCAGGGTCTGTCCCCTCTCTCTCTGCCCCCTCTTTTCAGCCCCCAGTTCCAGCCCCCTTATTCCACCTGCCCCTAGTTCTAGCCCCAGCCCACATCTCCCACCTGCCCCCCTTTTCAGACCCACTATCCCACCAGTCCCCAGCCCTTTTCTTCCATTAGTCCCGAGCTTCAGCCCCCAGCCACTTCTCCCTATCCCCTTTTCAGCCCCCAGTTCCAGCCCCCTTCATCCACCACATGCCTTGCATCCCCCCTTTTCAGCCCCAGACCCATTCTCCCACCTGCCCCAGGCATGGACCCATTTTCCCTCTTGCCCCTTGTCAGACCCCAGTTCTAGCTTCAGACCCCTTCTCCCCTCTGAGCACCCCACCCCTCCCCAATCCCCTTCTCCCCTCTGAGCACCCCTCTGAGCTCCCCCACCCCTTCCCAATCCCCTTCTCCCCTCTGAGCACTCATCTGAGCTCCCCTCTGGGCTCCCCCACCCTCCCCAATCCCCTTCTCCCCTCTGAACACCCCTCTGGGCTCCCCCACCCCTTCCCAATCCCCTTCTCCCCTCTGAGCACCCATCTGGGTGGGCTCCCCCACCCTCCCCAATCCCCTTCTCCCCTCTGAACACCCCACCCTTTCTCCCATCTGAGCACTCCCCTTCTCCCCTCTGATCTCCCCCTCTCCCATCTGACCCCCCCCCGACCCGGTCCCGTCCCCCCTCGTGGAGAGCCAACAGAGCCCTCGTCTCCTGCCATCACCCTTCGTTTTTTTTAATCCATTGCAGCGACGCAGGCAGCGCTTCGCGTCTGCCCTGCGTGTGCTGTGAAGAGAGAAAATCACCTCGCTGGCGTCAGGCCTTCCCGCGTTGTGTCCCGTCCTCGAGGAAATAGGAAGTTACCTCAGAAGAGGGTGGGACACAACGCGGGAAGGCCCGAGGCCAGCTAGGTGATTTTCTCTCTTCACAGCACACGCAGGGCAGACGCGAAGCACTGCCCGCGTCGCTGCAATGGATTAAAAAAAAAACGACGGGTGACGGCAGGAGACGAGGGCTGTCCGGAGCACCCCCCCCCCCCCACCCGCTGACACCCGGAGCGGACCGTCCCCACTGCCCCGCCCTTCCTACGCCACTGGTCCTCGCAAAACATATTATCGAAACAAGATGAACATCCATCTTTTGTTTAGATAATACGGTCGGGAACGATCAAATCTTGAAATTTTGGTTGTCCTTAGAGATGGTCATCCCTAGACTTGGTTGTTTCTGATTTTCGGTGATAATGGAAACCAAGGACGCCCATCTCAGTAACGACCAAATGCAAGCCATTTGGTCATGGGAGGAGCCAGCATTTGTAGTACACTGGTCCCCCTCACATGCCAGGACACCAACCGGGCACCCTAGGGGGCACTGCAGTGGACTTCATAAAATGCTCCCAGGAACATAGCTCCCTTACCTTGTCTGCTGAGCCCCCCCAAACCCCCCTAAAACCCACTACCTACAACTGTACACTACTACATAGCCCTTATGGGTGAAGGGGGGCACCTAGATGTGGGTACAGTGGGTTTCTTGTGGGTTTTGGAGGGCTCGCTGTTTCTTCCACAAACGTAACAGGTAGGGAGGGGGATGGGCCTGGGTCCGCCTACCTGAAGCACACTGCACCAACTAAAACTGCTCCAAGTACCTGCATACTGCTGTGATGGACCTGAGTATGACATCTGTGGCTGGCATAGAGGCTGGCAAAAAATATTTTGAAAGACGTTTTTTGAGGGTGGGGTGGGGTTAGTGGCCACTGGGGGAGTAAGGGGAGGTCATCCCCGATTCTCTCCGGTGGTCATCTGGTCATTTCAGCCACCTTTTTGTGCCTTGGTCATAAGAAAAACAGGACCAGGTAAAGTTGTTCAAGTGCTCGTCAGGGATGCCCTTTTTTTTCCATTATCGGTCAAGGACATTCATGTGTTAGGCACGCCCAAGTCCCACCTTTGCTATGCCTCCGGTAAGCCCCCTTGAACTTTGGCCATTCCTGCGATGGAAAGCAGTTGGGGACGTCCAAAATCGGCTTTCGAATATACCGATTTGGACGACCCTGGGAGAAGGATGCCCATCTTCCGATTTGTGTTGAAAGATGGGTGTCCTTCTCTTTCGAAAATGAGCCTGTAGGTGTGCTATATAGAATCCGGCAGTAAGCATATTCTGTAATGTGCTGTGCTTAAATTCAAAGTCACATAATTGAAAAGGAGGTGTGGGCATGGGCATTTCTAAAATAGGCATCGGGATTTACACTAAGTAAAACATGGTGTGCATGGCCATGACTAAATTTGGTCGAATGGAGAGGTGCTCTTTGTATTCTATATACCGCATGGAAATTTAAGCCTATTCTATAAAATATAGACGTACTTTATAGAATATGCCTAGGTGTATTGTTTTTCCGCGTGGAATTTTCAGGTGCCATCTATAAAATCTAGCTTGGAATGAGCATGTAAATGTTAGTACTTAGTTTATAGAATTGCCCTCGAAATGGCAGTAGAGAGTATATAGGGAAGGGGAATTGTATAAAAGCCCATTTCCATGCATAATACACTGGTTAACCTGCAGAAGTTATCCTCCCTATCTCAAAAACCTAAGAATGGCTGCCGTTTTCTTTGTTTATATTTTTATATGCATACGTTATATTTTTTATATGCATACGTATTGTTTTATTTAATATCTATTATTAGTAGTATTTTCGTAGACTCCTGAGGTAAGCGCTTAGGCGCCGATACACAGTCGATGTGTCGAGTCCTTTCTGGTTGACTGAAAATAAACTTTATCTGCTACCACTCCATGAGTTTTCCTGGTGGTTCCTGGAAGTGCCTTCTCTGCTCTACTCTTTGATTGATCTAACTGCACTCATACTATGATAGTAATATTGTTTTAGGCATGGTGGCTATTTATTTGGTATAGTTTGTATGAATATATTAACACCGTAGTATGTGAATTCTTCATAAATATCATATTTAAGGGGGATATACCCTCTTTGTTTTTTAAATTTTAATTATTTGTTTTCTTTGATAAAGGAAATAAAAAAAAATCAGCCACCCTGTAAGACATCTTGGCTGAGGTAGTGTGGTTGGGTGCAAACTGAAAGTTATAATACAGGTCCAAAACACTTATTTTGCTGCTTTCCTATGGCTTAATTATATGGTAACAAAGTATATAACACTAGAAAAAGAGCTGCCGTCTCATTCAAGGTGGTAGCTGTAGAAGTCTGCCTGCCTATAGGATATCACTTCATATCCAGGGCTGATTTTTTTTTATTCTTGTTGCAACACTCTTCAGCCCCTCCCACTCTCCATTTACCACCACACCCTGCAACAGTTTAAAAAACCACCAAAACCACTGAGGCTGCTGCTGAAACATTTGGCTGCCCCCATCCCTGTGTCCTTCTTGAATGGTAGCCAGTCACCACCAGCTTGCTCTTATTGACCCCAGTTGGTTTCTGGGCAGTTGGATCCTGCTAGTACCAGTTGGCTACCCCATGAACCATGATGTTGGTGCACATAAAAATGTTTTCATAAAGAAAAAAAAAGAAGAAAATGACTAAGCGAGCACACAGTAAACAACTCGGATATATACAGTACAAAAATGACATTTTAGATAGGTTAATAGCTCCAGTTTCAAAACTAGAATTGTTTTGATTCTTTTTTTAATCAAGCTTTCAGACCAATTGGAGTAAGTCCCTTGAAGGGCTCCAACATCATAAGCTTTCACAGATTTCAGAGCAACTGTGGCCTATTATGTATCACAAGCATGAGCTGGCAAAAAAAAAAAAAAAGGCTACCCCATCTTCCCATCTTATTAGGAGCCAGATGCACAAAACCTAACGAGCCCACAACTTGCGTTTTAAACTGGTTCCAGGCAGTTTAAAACGCAAGTAGTTTACCGGGGGGGGGGGGGGGGGGGGGCATGCACCAAGGGCATTTTTCCTGTCACGGTAGCAGGCAACGAAAACGGAATGCAAATTATCCAAAGGCTATTATAATGAGCTGCAGTACCGTTGCAGCCAGACTACCAATTTTGGATGGGCCTGAACCCAAAGTGGGTGGGCACAAAATTTTCTCTCTACCCCCCTCCCCCAGCAAAATTTAGTCACGCTAATCAGATGCATTTGTCACACAGGGTAAAGTGCTGCTTTTCAGTGCATCAGATTTCAGAAAATTTATTTAATAGCCTAACACCCTTTTCAATGAGCTTTCAGAGGCCAAAACCTCCTGCCTCAGGTCAGTATAATGCTGTTACGGTATCCTCGCCTGACCTAAGGAAGGAAGTATTGGTCTCTGAAACTTCATTAACACAGGTACCATATTACTTTATCCTAAATTAAAAATAAAATTATTTTCTTTACCTTTCTTGTATGACCATTTACTTTTTCTCATTGTGTCGCTCCCAGTCTCTAGATTCTGCTTTCCTTCGTTTTCGCTTAACTCTTGTTTTAATTTCCCCCTCTTGGACCTCTTTCTGACTCCAGATCACACGGGGGACTACAGATACCTATTTCACATAACAGGCTCTGTCTGATTTCTCCCACCTTCATTGTCACCCAATCACAAGGAGGTCTGTTCTGGGTTTGCATTAGGGGCTGTAATCGAATTCTAATTCCCATGACTACTGCTTTCTGTCTTCCTGGATCTAGGTATACTCTGGCCATTTATGTTCCCAGATAATGCCTATTAAAAATCTGTCTAAGTTTCTCCAGAGACTGAGTGTATGTGATCTGCCTTGTAAACTAAATGTAAGGTAAAGAGAAGATAGAATAAAGACAGAGATAGGTTTAAATAGATAGATACATTTTATTTCTTACCCAAAGACAAGTCTTCAAGTTGGTACAAATGCAGACATCAGACTTTAATCAGGTACATTCAGCAGACAGATTCTGGGTACGACCGGACAGAGCCCTGCCGTCTGACAGAAGCGTTGGGGAAAATTCCAAAGCTATGGCAATTTGTCCCCTCTTTTATACACAAACCTCTCCATAGAAGTCTATGGTGAGGTACCTAGCTCTCAATTTCTGAGATGATACTTTCCCACACAGTCTTATCAACATGTTTTGGGAAGCGTTGAGATAACAGTTCCACATCTGTCTGTGTCGCAATACTTTTAAGAACTCTGTATAACCTCTGTAGCCTTCTATACAAAACTAATAAACTCCATTTTGTTCATCTGATTTAAAGTGACAGTTGTACCAGTTTGTGTCAGGACTCATTGTTCAGACCTGCTTTTTACAGATTCTGAAATATTAAATCACTTTCTTGTTGTTTGGCCTAGTCAGTACTTTTTCAGTTGTTTTAGCTATTTAAGGTATGTAAATTGACCCACCACTATTCCAGTGGATGGATCTCAAGCGGGGACACATATTAACTTACAGGAAAAGCAAGTCCTTGCGCAGCCAGTCATAGATTTTTAAACCTAGCTGGTATTTTTACAGCCTGAGTCCTAAAATCTGGCCTTCCACCCTTCCGGTGGATCCAGTGAGGGTCTCTTGCTGTAGTATAATTATACATTCCCCACTTGTCACCCCCTCTGGAGAGGGGTGACACAAAACTCGTCAAGCGTGTCATCATCTATTCCAGAAGGTGGCAAGCTATTAAACGAGAGGGGGAGTTTTGCTCTTATGGGTTGCTAGCAGATATTATGCCAGACAGAAAACTTCATTTTTAGGTGGTATATTTCTGGGCATATGGAATTCCCTTTATATTACCCAACCTCTTGGGCCTTAATCTTGATGTTACCCCTCTTGAGGTGTACTCAAACCTGTAGTGAGAGAGGTTTTATGAATGGGACAAAACCATGAGTTCATCTATACGGGTAATAGCAATTTCAGGTGGATCATACTAATAAATACTTTCAGGTCTTTTTATGACTTAGTACATGGGGAGATAATCTAATGTATCTATCTCAGTGGTCTTGAGAAGGGACAGTGGTTTCGATTAAGCATTGTTATGGGCTCAACAAATATGTGGTTAGTATTCAGATTGCTGTTTAAGGTTATAGGTATTCAGAATCCTTAAATAGGTCGGGATTCTTGGACCTTACTAGTACTCATCATTGGCATCCAACCATGAGCACTAATAAGTGGATAGTAAGCATGAGGTTGCCTCATACAGCAAAAAGAGTCAATCCTAGAAAAATTCATATCACCAGAGGTCATGCATGGATCTTGACATATGCATAATGACCTGGAAGTATGGGAAGCAATTTATATATCCATTACCCCACTTGGAGCTTAGTCAAACCTACAGAAAGACATGCAACGTAAGTAAGCCTACACCAGAGTTAAACAATTGCATAGCTGGTTGATACTAACAGAGTTTACATCTACATTATGATATCTTAGCCCGTACTAGGGTTTGATGTTACCCTTGTATCTGAGCAAGATCAACTTCAATTTTAAATTACCTAAATAGAAATAATAGGGAAACTCTTAGAAAAACAATTAGAACAATAAAGAACAATAAAGAAAATAATAGGAAAATAAAAATAAAACCTTTTCAATATCTAGATAGGATTACTGCTAAACTGAAAATAAAACATAATATGAATCTATAATGTCCATGAACAGCAACAGTAGTTCTCAAATTAAGTATCAGTTCAAAAGTTTCTTTCATCGAACATGGTCGAGGCGGTGGAAGCGTTGAAGAATCTGGACGGAGTTCTGGAAGATCCAACAGGGCTGGGAAGTGTAGTGCACAAAGGTGTGGATACGGATGGCAAAGAACTGAAGGAATATACAATTCTTGCAGTTATCATGAGAGACAGAGAAGTTTAAAACAACCGCAGATAAGACTTAGAGAGATAAGGGGAAAGCAGCAGTTGGACGGCGGTAAGCAGCTACAAAGCTGAACCCCGTAATTAGTATTTGCAGCTGAAAAGAGAAGAGAGTTGTAGGAAGTAGGAGGGACAGTCCCGAGGCAATAATAATAAAAAAATCTCGAGGATAACTGTGTCAGCACAAGCAAAAGTATGTGCCGCACACACAGAGTAAAGGCAATAGCAGATGTAGAAAGGTGGGGGCTGTCAGGTATAGGAACAGAGAAACCAGAAGGATTTTAGAAGGGAGCCATCTGAAAACGTGCTGTTCTCCTAGGGTAAAGAAAATTCCCCTGATCCGGGAGTATACAGAGAAGAACGGAGCAGGATTAGACCCAGGGGATTAATAGGAAGAGGTAGGCAGAGAAGGTTAGGATGAAGGAGAGCAGGGAAAGGGATTGGGGGGGGGGCGACAGAAGAAGAAAGAACAGAATACATAGTAAGAACAGGGGGACAGGGATTTGAAGAGGGGGGATTAAGACAGAACACAAGATGGAATGGGAAACAGAAAATGCCCAATCTCTAAGGATTGTTAAGCGAGAATGCTAGCATAAAGACCAATCCAAAGATTTTGAACATTGAAATAAACATACAGCAAACCCCAAATCGCAGTCGCCTGGATTCGGTGTTATGCACCATGCACACAACAAGCACAGTCTTGCGCACATCTTTCAAATCAAAGGGATGGACAGAATAGGAGAAAGAAAAAAGGTGAGAAAAAACAGAACAGAATATAGAAAGACAGAAACGAAGGTTTGACCACAAATAGAGATCAGCATAGACAAGGGCAGAGAAGCAGGTGTGTTAGGTCAGTGCAAGGCATGAAGACATTCAGGGAAGAAAGTAAAAAGACAGAAGAATAAAAGAGTATTTAAAGTAGGGGTGAGGACAGACAGAACATTGGTGCCCAATACCCCTGAAGGGTGAAAGAAAAAGAGAAAAAAGTGATAGAAAGATAACATAGAACATTTGAACGCACAATATAAGTATCCCCTCTTGCGTTCAAAAGAAGAGAAAGGAGGATAGAGTGAACGGTCAGCGTACGGCTGGTCACCACTGTTTTAATTTCCCCCTCTTGGACCTCTTTCTGACTCCAGATCACACGGGGGACTACAGATACCTATTTCACATAACAGGCTCTGTCTGATTTCTCCCACCTTCATTGTCACCCAATCACAAGGAGGTCTGTTCTGGGTTTGCATTAGGGGCTGTAATCGAATTCTAATTCCCATGACTACTGCTTTCTGTCTTCCTGGATCTAGGTATACTCTGGCCATTTATGTTCCCAGATAATGCCTATTAAAAATCTGTCTAAGTTTCTCCAGAGACTGAGTGTATGTGATCTGCCTTGTAAACTAAATGTAAGGTAAAGAGAAGATAGAATAAAGACAGAGATAGGTTTAAATAGATAGATACATTTTATTTCTTACCCAAAGACAAGTCTTCAAGTTGGTACAAATGCAGACATCAGACTTTAATCAGGTACATTCAGCAGACAGATTCTGGGTACGACCGGACAGAGCCCTGCCGTCTGACAGAAGCGTTGGGGAAAATTCCAAAGCTATGGCAATTTGTCCCCTCTTTTATACACAAACCTCTCCATAGAAGTCTATGGTGAGGTACCTAGCTCTCAATTTCTGAGATGATACTTTCCCACACAGTCTTATCAACATGTTTTGGGAAGCGTTGAGATAACAGTTCCACATCTGTCTGTGTCGCAATACTTTTAAGAACTCTGTATAACCTCTGTAGCCTTCTATACAAAACTAATAAACTCCATTTTGTTCATCTGATTTAAAGTGACAGTTGTACCAGTTTGTGTCAGGACTCATTGTTCAGACCTGCTTTTTACAGATTCTGAAATATTAAATCACTTTCTTGTTGTTTGGCCTAGTCAGTACTTTTTCAGTTGTTTTAGCTATTTAAGGTATGTAAATTGACCCACCACTATTCCAGTGGATGGATCTCAAGCGGGGACACATATTAACTTACAGGAAAAGCAAGTCCTTGCGCAGCCAGTCATAGATTTTTAAACCTAGCTGGTATTTTTACAGCCTGAGTCCTAAAATCTGGCCTTCCACCCTTCCGGTGGATCCAGTGAGGGTCTCTTGCTGTAGTATAATTATACACTCTTCTGCCACGGTTTCCTGGCCATTTCTCATTTTTCTCTCCTTTTTCTTTGCTTTCTTCAATATTTTTCTGCCTCTCTCTCTCTGTCCTGATTTAATTCATTCTTACTATCCATTCTTTAATTTCCTTCATCTACTTATGGCTTTTCATCTTTTTCTCACCCTTGTTCTCCCCATGCCCCTTCCTCTTATTCTCCAGTCTTTCACTACTCTCCTTTTCCATCCAGCAGCTCTCTTCTTTCTCTCCCCATCCTTCCAGTCTCCCCTCTCTCTCCCCATCCTTCCAGTAGTCTCCCCTCTTTCTTTCTGCATCCTTCCGTCCAGTGTCACCTCTTTCTCCCTACCCTTCCATCCAGCGTCTTCCCTCTTTCTCTCCCCATCTATCCTCTCTCCTGATCCTTCCATCTAATGTCTCTCTCCCTAACCAGTGTCTCTGTATCACTCTACCCTTTTCTCTCTCCACATCCTTCCAGTCTCTCACCTTTCTCTGCATCCTTCCAGTCTCTCCCCTTTCTCTCCCCATCCTTCCATCCAGAGTCTCTCTCCCCATCCATCCGTTTTCCCTCTTTCTCTCCCCATCCTTCCATCTGTTTTCTATCTTTTCTCCCCATCCTTCCATGTTTTCCCTCTTTCTCCCCATCCTTCCATGTTTTCCCTCATTCTCTGCCATCCTTCCATCTGTTTTCCCTCTTTTCTCCCCATCCTTCCAAGTTTTCCCTCTTTCTCCCCATCCTTCCATGTTTTCCCTCATTCTCTGCCATCCTTCCATCTGTTTTCCCTCTTTTCTCCCCATCCTTCCAAGTTTTCCCTCTTTCTCCCCATCCTTCCATGTTTTCCCTCATTCTCCCCATCCTTCCATGTTTCCCCTCATTCTCCCCATCCTTCCATGTTTTCCCTCATTCTCTGCCATCCTTCCATCTGTTTTCCCTCTTTCTCCCCATCCTTCCATCTGTTTTCCCTCTTTTTCTCCCCATCCTTCCATGTTTTCCCTCTTTTCTTCGACGAGGCCCGCCCTGCATGCCAGCGCCAGCCCCCATTGCCGGCCACTGCTGCTTTTCCTGTTGAGCAGCAGGGCCGGCGCTACAAAAAAGAAGAAGCGCTAACGGCGAGAAATGTTTAAAAAAAAAAAAAGCGCGGCACTGGCAGGCACTGTCTCGGCAGCCTTAAGGCATTGGCTGCTGAGGCATTGGCTGCTGGCTCGCAAGCTCCTCCCGCAGACGGACGTCAGGACTCACAGAAACAGAATCCAGATCACCAAACGTGCCGGACTTGCAGACCGGCGCTGAAGGGGACTTCGGCTGGCGGGGAGTTGGGGACCCCTGCCAGCAAAGGTACATGGCGGTGACATGGGATAGTTGGCGGCGGTGTGGGGAGGGGTCGAAAGGTACAGGGGAGGGGTGGAGGCACTGGGGGGGGGGAGGTCAAAAGTGGCAGAGGGATCGGCGGTGCCGTGGGGGGGGGGGGCTAAAATGTGCCCCCTCACCTTGGGCTCTGGACCCCACTCCCGCCGAAGTCTGGCTACGCCCCTGCTCAGAAGGAAGTACAAAAAGGTATGTGGTGGTGGGGGGGGGGGGGGGGGGGGGGGGGAGGGGAACAACACACAGTAGAACTCTGGGATAGGAGACAATGTGCCAAATTTTGAAGCCATCTATCCTCACAAGGTTTCTTCCTCTTACTAGACAAATTATTGTTTGTTAGTCATGACCTCATACAACTGGATAAGGTTTCCCTCTCTCTCTTTCCAGCCCTTCCTTGTTTGCTGTAGTTGCTTTTTTAGTTCTTTATAGGGATGGACTGTCATTTGCAATATACTATTAACTTATAGACTCAAACCCTGTATATATTACCGATACTGTTAAGAGTCCTGTAGTGAGAGAGAATAATTATTCAAAATGTATCATTATACACCAAAATTTGTTCTTCTTTTATCAAGAGGGAAAAGACCTCAGTGGCTCTCATATCTCCTATAAGGAAAATATGGAAAAAAAACTTATAAGGTTACCACCATCATTGTTCATAAAAACCCTCTTTACATCTTTTTATATTTCACAGCGTGATGTAACTCATAATATAAAAACCCACTTTTACAGTGTTAAATAAACATCACCATACTTCAAACAACCATGAGTGCTGTGATTCTCTTAACATCTGCCTATCTAAAAAAATAAATGTTGCTGAGACTTATCATGTAACGATAATATGGTTGGGGACGCCCAAATCATGAAATTTAGGTCGACCTTAGAGATGGTCGTCCTTAGGTTGTTTTTGAGATAGTCATCCCCGGTTTTCGGCGATAATGGAAACCGAGGACGCCCATCTCAAAAACGACCAAATCCAAGCCATTTGGTCGTGGGAGGAGTCAGCATTCGTAGTGCACTGGTCCCCCTGACATGCCAGGACACCAACCGGGCACCCTAGAGGGCACTGCAGTGGACTTCAGAAAAAGGTCCCAGGTGCATAGCTTCCTTACCTTGGGTGCTGAGCCCCCCCCAAACCCCACAATTGTACACCACTACCATAGCCTTTAGGGATGAAGGGGGGCACCTACACGTGGGTACAGTGGGTTTGTGGTGGGTTTTGGAGGGCTCACATTTACCACCACAAGTGTAACAGGTAGGGGGGATGGGCCTGGGTCTGCCTGCCTGAAGTACACTGCACCCACTACAACTGCTCCAGCTACCTGCATACTGCTGCGATGGACCTGAGTATGGCATTTGAGGCTGGCATAGAGACTGGCAAAAAAGTATTTTTAAAGATTTTGTTTGAGGGTGGGAGGGAGTTAGTGACCACTGGGGGAGTAAGGGGAGGTGATCCCCGATTCCCTCCGGTGGTCATCTGGTCAGTTTGGGTACCTTTTTGATGCTTGGTCGTGAAAAAAAAAATGGACCAAGTTGCCCAAATGTTCGTCAGGGACACCCTTCTTTTTTCCATTATCGGCCAAGGACGCCCATCTCCTAAGCACGCCCCAGTCAAGCCTTCGCTACACTGCCAACATGCCCCCATGAACTTTGGTCGTCCCCGCGACGGAAAGCAGTTGAGGGCGCCCAAAATTGGATTTTGATTATGCCGATTTGGGCACCCTTGCGAGAAGGATGCCCATCTCCCGATTTGTGTCGGAAGATGGGCGCCCTTCTCTTTCGAAAATTCACCTGATAGGGATTCGACATCCTCCTCATCGGTACCGAGGGACCATGATGCTCAGTGTTGGCCCAAGCCTAAGAAGCACAAGCATTGGTCCCCTTTGTCTTAGCAAGCAGTCGGAATGTGGACTTGGACCACCAGTCACAGCATGGTGCTCCGAGCCACATATTTAGCCACGTATCTGGTAGGGAAGCAGAACATTCCGATGGACAGAAGGAGCAGGGTCATGCAACCGTACAAGTGGTCTCTGAACATGGGCATTGCCCACAAGATCTTCTGAGAGTGGGGCACTCCCTCTGTGGATCTTTTTGCCACCAATCTCAACAACAGAATCCCTCAGTACTGCCAGACTTGGGTCACATAGAAGACTAGTAGTAGATGCCTTTCTTCTCCATTGGGGAATAGGTCTTCTGTATGCGTATACCCCCATTCCTTTGATAGAGAAGACTTTGCTGACACTCAGACAAGACCGAGGAACCATGATCCTCATTGCTCCATTCTGGTCAAGGCAGGTGTGGTTCCCTCTCCTTCTGGAGTTGTCCTTTGAAGAACAGTGGAGATTGGAGTGTTTTCCAACCCCTATCACTCAGAATGAGGGGTCTCTTCTCCATCCAAACCTCCAATCAGCTGTCAGAGGGTGTCTCCAGAATCTTGCTGGCTTCCAGGAAAGATTCCACTAAGAGAAGTTATTCCTTCAAATGGAGGAGGTTTGCCATCTGGTGTCAGAGCAAGGCCATAGATCCTCTCTCTTGCCCTACAAAAAACCTACTTGAGTACCTCCTGCACCTCTCTAAGTCTGGTTTGAAATCCAACTCTGTAAGGGTTCACCTTAGCACAATCAGTGCTTTTCATCACTGTGTAGGAGGTAAGCCCATCTCTGGACAGCCTCTAGTTGTTCGCTTCATGCGAGGTTTGTTGTTGACAAAGTTCTCTGTCAAACCTTCAGCTGTATAATGAGACCTCGACGTCATCCTCACCCAGCTAATGAAAGCTCCTTTTGAGCCACTTGATTCCTGATATCTGAAGAACCTGACCTGGAAGGTATTGTTTTTGGTGATGGTCACTTCAGCTCGCTGGCTCAGTAAGGTTCAGGCCCTAGCAGTGGATCCACCATATACAACATTTCATCATAACAGAGTAGTTCTACTACTACTACTACTTAACATTTCTAAAGCGCTACTAGGGTTACGCAGCGCTGTACAGTTTAACAAAGAAGGATAGTCCCTGCTCAAAGGAGCTTACAATCTAAAGGACAAAATGTAAAGTTGGGGCAGTCTAGATATCCTGAATGGAGGTATAATGGTTATGTGCCGAAGGCGACATTGAAGAGGTGGGTTTTGAGTAAGGATTTGAAGATGGGCAGTGAGGGGGCTTGGCGTATGGGCTCAGGGAGTTTATTCCACGCATAGGGTGAGGTGAGGCAGAAACGTCGGAGTCTGGAATTGGCGGTGGTGGAGAAGGGTACTGAGAGGAGGGATTTGTCCTGTGAGCAGAGGTTACGGATAGGAGCATAAGGGGAGATGAGGGTAGAGAGGTAATGAGGGACTGCAGATCGAGTGCATTTGTAGGTAAGTAGGAGAAGCTTGAACTGTATGCGGTACCTGATCAGAAGCCAGTGAAGTGACTTGAGGAGAGGGGTGATATGGGCATATCGGTCCTGATGGAAGATAAGACGTGCAGCAGAGTTCTGAATGGATTGAAGAGGGGATAGATGGTTAAGTGGGAGGCCAGTGAGGAGTAGGTTGCAGTAGTCAAGGCGAGAGGTAATGAGAGAGTGGACGAGTGTTCGGGTGGTATGCTCATAGAGGAAAGGGTGAATTTTGCTGATGTTATAGATAAAGAAGCGACAGGTCTTGGCTATCTGCTGGACATGCGCGGAGAAGGAGAGGGAGGAGTCGAAGATTACTCCGAGGTTGCGGGCAGATGAGACGGGGAGGATGAGGGTGTTATCAACAGAGATAGAGAGAGGAGGGAGAGGAGAAGTGGGTTTGGGTGGAAAGACAATAAGCTCGGTCTTAGCCATGTTCAGTTTCAGGTGGCGGTTGGACATCCAGGCAGCAATGTCAGATAGGCAGGCCGATACTTTGGCCTGGGTTTCCGCAGTGATGTCCGGTGTGGAGAGGTAAAGCTGGGTGTCGTCAGCATAAAGATGATATTGGAAACCATGGGATGAGATCAGCGAACCCAGGGAAGAGGTGTAGATTGAAAAAAGAAGGGGTCCAAGGACAGATCCCTGAGGAACTCCAACAGAGAGCGGGATGGGGGTGGAGGAAGATCCTTGAGAATGTACACTGAAGGTGCGGTGGGAGAGATAAGAGGAGAACCAGGAGAGGACAAAGCCCTGGAATCCAAATGAGGACAGTGTGGCAAGAAGTAAGTTGTGATTGACAGTGTCAAAAGCGGCGGATAGGTCGAGGAGGATGAGGATGGAGTAATGACCTTTGGATTTGGCAAGGAACAGGTAATTACAGATTTTCCGTTTCTGTCGAGTGTAGAGGGCGAAAGCCGGATTGAAGCGGGTCAAGGATGGCATGAGAGGAGAGAAAATCAAGGCAACGGCTATGAACGGTGCATTCAAGTATCTTGGAGAGGAAGGGTAGGAGGAGATGGGGTGGTAGTTGGAAGGACAGATAGGGTCTAGTGATGGTTTTTTGAGAAGTGGTGTGACTACAGCATGTTTGAAGGTGTCAGGGACAGTTGCAGTGGAGAGAGAGAGGTTGAGGATATGACAGATGGGAGGGGGGGGTGACAGTAGGAGAGATGGTGTTTAGTAAGTTGGTGGGGATGGGATCAGAGGAACAGGTGGTGCATTTCGAGGAGGAAAGAAGGTGGGCGGTTTCCTCCTCGGTGATATCAGGAAAAGAGGAGAAGGAGGCCTGGGTTGGTTGGTTGAGGGAGTGGGTTAAAGGGTGAAGAGGAGGAGGTGGCTTGGTAGTCAATTCAAGGTTGATCTTCTGCACCTTGTCACGGAAGTAGTCAGCTAGTGATTGAGGAGAGAGTGAGGGGGGATGGGAGCAGAGGGCACTTTGAGGAGGGAGTTAAGGGTGGTGAAGAGACGACGAGGGTTGGAGCCGAAAGAATTAGTCAATTGGGTGTAATAGTCCTGTTTGGCAAGGAATAGGGAGGACTGGAAGGAGGATAGCATGAATTTGTAATGAATGAAGTCGGTATGTGTGCGAGATTTCCTCCAGAGGCGTTCGGCAGATCGGGCACAGGAGCGAAGGTATCGGATGCAAGTGGTCAGCCAGGGCTGGGGATTAGTACGCCTTGTGGGATGGGAGATGGATGGTGCAAGTGTGTCCACAGCAGTGGAGAGAGTGGCAATTTAAGCAGAGACAGCCTTGTCGACAGACTCCGAGGACATGATGGAAGGGAGGAGATTAGAGATACAAGAGGATAAGGTGGGAGGGTCGACAGCCTGGAAATTCCTGAAAGTAGTGGTTAGTGTTGGGCAGGACTGAGGGGGAGGATGATGAAGTGTGAAGGTGATCAGGTGATGATCTGAGAGAGGAAGAGCAGAGGTGCAGAAATTGGAGGGTGAGCAGGTAGAGGAGAGGACGAGGTCAAGACAATGGCCAGTTTTGTGAGTAGGGGTGGTGGAGCTCAGCTGAAGGTTGAAGGAGGATGTCAGAGTGAGGAACTGAGAAGTGTAGGAGTCGGATGGGTCATCAGCGTGTATGTTAAAGTCTCCAAGAATGAGGGACGGAGATGAGGGTTCAAGAAAAACGGAGAGCCAGGCATCGAAGTTGGTAAGGAAGGAAGGGAGGGACTTATCGGGGGGGGGGCGGTAAATGACTGCAACTCTGAGTGGCAGCGGGTAGAATAGACGGATGGAGTGAACTTCAAAGGATGAGAAGCAGTGAGACTGCGGTAGGAGGAGGGGTTGAAAACTACAGGAGGGCGAAAGTAGAAACCCAACTCCTCCTCCGCGGCCAACTGGGCGGGAAGTGTGGGAGAAAAGATAACCTCCATGGCACAGGGCCGCGACTGAGGCAGAGTCATCGGGGGTGAGCCAGTTTTCAGTTAGGGTGAGCAGTTGGAGGGAACGGGAGATGAAGAGATCGTGGGTGAAGGAAAGTTTGTTGCAGACCGAGCGGGCATTCCACAGGGCACACGAGAAGGGGAGGGAAGATGGGGGGGAGGAGGGGAATAGAGATGAGATTGGAGACATCCCGGAATCGTTTGCATGGATAAGACGAGGACAGGTGTGGGGGACCTGGATTGGGATTGATGTCTCCCGCGGATAGCAGGAGAAGGAGCAAGAGAATGCGGAGGAGGGTGGGGCAGGTAGGGCGACGAAGGCGACGAAGACGGGATGCACTTAGGAGGAATGGGGATGGGTTAATGACAGGAAGGAAGTGATGAAGGTTGAGAGCTAGGAAGGAGGAGGGGGATAGGAGAGATAGTGAGGTGGTGAGGGACGGGGGTGGGTAGGGTATTGTAGTAGTGAGCAGGACGGGAGAGGACATGGATGGGCAGTGAGTTCCTGTAGTAGACAGCGGTAGGGGGAGGGGGAAAAGATTAGGAAGGGACAAGGCAAGGAAAAGAATGTATATAGGGGCCATGAGTAGTGACTGAGGTGTTAAGCAACAGATAGAGTAACTGGGAGAAAAATAGATGTAAAGAGAAAAATGCCCGGCGCGCAGCACCTAGAGTGGAGGCCCTGAGTGGATCGGAGCGGACCTGGGAGTCACCCTGGAGAAGGCTGAAAGGATATGCAGATGAGCTGCAAGTCCTCAACAGCACCTGAAAGGCAGCCAGTGGTAGAGCTGGGCACCTCTCAGCTGAGGAAAAGGCTTACCAGGGGTTAGGCCGAAGCCAGCATTCCTCCCCCTGAGGGTCGCCTAAGTACATCCTAAGTTCCTTGCTATGGTGGTGTTGGAGTTCCATTTTAACCCATCAATCATCCTACCAACATTCTTCCCAAAACTGCGTGCCCACCCTTGTGAAAGTGCACTGAATATCTTGGACTGCAAGCGAGCCTTAGACTTCTACCGGAAGTGGACTAAAGCCCATAGATAGTCCACCCAGCTTTTGCTTCTTTTGATCTAAACAGGATGGGGACAACCACTGGCAAATGAACATTATCCAATTGGCTGGCAGATTGCATCTCTTTTGTATATGCCTAGGCTGGGCTGACTCTGGAGGGTCATGTCATGGCTCACAATGTCAGAGGTCAGCCTCTATTGAAGAGATCTGCAAGGCTTCAAAGTGGTCCTCAGTCCACTCGTTCATATCTCATTACTGCCTTGAACAGAATACCAGATGTGACAGCCGGTTTGGTCACACAGTACTGCAGAATCTGTTTAGTGTCTAGAATCCAACTCCACCTTTCTAGGCCTGTTATTTCTGTTCCAGGTTGCACCTTCACAACCAATCTGTATATAGTTTCAAGTTGATTGGTTTCTTAGGCCTTGCCATTGCAAGTCCCTATTCTCCTAGCATTGTTGTTTTCAGAAAGCCTAGTAGCTAGGGATTCCCAGTTGTGAGACTATTATAGCCTGTCTATCCTCGGAGAAAGTGAAGTTACTTATCTGTAGCAGGTGTTCTCCAAGGACAGCAAGACAATTACTCTCACAAATCCTCCCTCCTCCTCTTGGAGTTGTCTTTTTCAGTTATGTTATTATACTATCAGTCCTGTGCTCACGTTGGACAGGAAGGCTGCCAAAGACTTCTTAAAGTGACAGTATGATGGGCAGCATCCACACTGGGTTCCATTGGACGACATCACCTAGTTGTGTAAGTAACTTTGTTTTTCCAGAGTTGTTGACAGCACTTAACAAGCAATAATGAGCACCAATTGATAATAATTAGAATTTAATTGCACAAATCGCTAAGCGTATTCTGTACTGCACCTAAATTTCAATGCACGCAGGTAAAGAGGGGGTGGTTATAGGCAGGGAAATGGGTGTTTCATGGACTTTCCAAAATGTACACGTGTAATTATAGACTATGGCTTAGTGCGCCCAAATCTACATGCCGGGATTTGTGAAATATTTTCATTGGTGTAAATGGATGCACATAGCTTAAGATGCTGAGATACCAACTACACATATTCTATATACCAAGCCTAAATCCAAGATAGAATCCCCTCCTATGTGCTACCTGCAAATATTCAGCGGAGATAACCAGCTATCTCCAGCTGCAAATATTCAGCAGATGTATGCAGCCCTGTTCACATTATATACAGGTACTTTCTCTGTCCCTAGGGGGCTTGCAAACTAAGTGACTTGCCCAAGGTCACAAAGAGCTACAGTGGAAATTGAACCCAAGTTGCCAGGATCAAAGCCCACTGCACTAACCATTAGGCTACTCCTCCTCCCCAGGTTTTAGAGCAGTCACAGTTTCCCTCCATAAAGAGTCTCCTACCATTACTTCACTGATCAGGAGAGCCCTCCCCTTGTTCTGAAAACAACAGGAAGGGTTCACAAGTCAAAGTCCAGTATTTTAGAAGAGCCTACTAGGTCTCTGCTATCCACTTAGAGCAGAACCTTAGGGGTCAGTCTCTTCCTCTCTATTTAAGGTTCCTTTTAAAAAGTGGCATTACTGATTAGTGGCGTACTGAATGCAAATAAGCCTATTCAATTCCCATGGGCTTCTTCGCATTCAGTGTACACTAATTGGTAGTGCTGCTTTGTAAAAGGAGCACTTAGGGTTTTAGTTTGGTCTTGACCTCAGGGAGAAAGCATCATTTTCAGATGGTATGGTCATCTAATTATGGGGTCCTTTTACTAAGCTGCTCTAGAAAGTGGACGGCACTGTGAATAGCACGTGGGTTTCCTGTGTGCTCTATGTCTAAAATGGCCTTTCCGTGGCTCTAAAATGGGCTTTTTTGTTTATTTTTTAATTGCCACGCGCTAATTTCCCCATTAGCGTGTGGCCATTACTGCCAGGAGCCCTTATTGCCACCTATTTAGTTGGTGGTAAGGGTTCCTGTGCTACTCCCATGCTAATCGGGTAGTATGTGGTAATGTGCCCACAATACCTGATTAGTGCAGGCACACCTACTCTCTGCCCTCAGGCATGCCTCCCATGCTGGAAAATAAAAAATATTTTACGGTACGGAATTAGCACGCACTGACCCCCAAATTCTATATAGTGCACTTAGGTTTAGGCGTTAAAATCAGCATGGATGAGCACTAAGGTTGGCAAGATGGCGTCCTTGTAGGAAGCATTGGAAGCTGCTCCTCCAACCCACCTTAACTTCGTTTCAGTTTGTTCATTCTCCTTTGTCCTCTTATGCCCAAAAGAAGGGGAAAGCAGAGGGTATTCCCTGCTCCCTCTGCTAGTCCCGTGGTGGGACTGATGGATCGCTTCAGAACCTCAGGCGATTTCGCTGGGCAGACTTCTTCGCTGCGGGGTGTAGGGGCAGGAGGTGAACCGCTTTCCCCGCTTGAAGGTGACATCTCTTTGAGCCTAAACGTGTGGAGCCCTCTGGTGATGCCGGCAGCCCTGCAGAATGGGCGTCCTGGATCGTCAAAACCTATGGAGAGGTCGTCTGACCTGGGAGCAGGGGCAGCACTAACCAATGGTTTGCTGAGTGTAGCAACACAGGATAGCGTTGCTCAGCTTTCCACTGGGGATCGTCGAGCAGAGATTGAAGAGGTGATTGATCCGAGCAGTGGAAGAGCTGAAGTAAAGACACAGCTTCAATCAGGTATTTTAATGGTAAAAAAGTCGGAAAAAATTACTTTGGAGACGATTTGGGACGCTTTGGTGAGTTTGGAGAACACCTTTTCTAATAAGATTAATTCAATGTTGATGGTTACTCAGGTATTGTGGAACTGGAAACTAAAATACAACAATTATAGTCTTTTGAACAGTCAATTAAATCTGATACTGATAAAATTAAAGATGGACAAGTTTCATTAATCAAAGAGAACTTATTGTTACAAAGGAAAATAGAAAGTCTGGAAAATCAGCAAAGAATGAAAACTTTGCGATTTATAAACTTTCCTAAAGTGCCAGCTGTGGCTCCTTTAATCACCTTTAAGAGATACTTAACAGAGCAACTTTATCCTCTGGTATCAAAAATTTATTATCTTTTACCCTATGTTAAGAAATCTATGGGTCAATTATTAACAACGAATCCTGAGATACCACTTGATGAGTTAAATCTGTCTCAGACCATAGAAGATGAATTTTTGGGAGTACAAGCTGCTACTTTAATAGTAGATTTTGTTCTTCAACCAGATTGTGATTGGATTCTAAAGACTTTTTTTTCGCTATAGACAAGAATTATTTTCAAACTATAAAATTAAGGCTTTCCCTGATGTATCTAGACAAACTAAAAAAAGGCACCAATCCTTTTTAAAACTTCGCCCACGTGTCCTTCAATTAGGGGTAACTTTGTGGCTTAATTTTCCTTGTAAGTGTGTTATTAAATTGCAGTCAGTTAAATATGTTTTTTTTGAAAGTGAGCATTTGGTGTCTTTTCTGAACTCTAAACAAAGCCCGGTCTCACCTCCTCTGTTACAAGCTCCTGTAATATCTACTCTGTAAAACGAATTGTAAAACCTGGGGGGTTCTTCCTTCACTTTTTTTCCTTTATTATTTAAATATGATTCCTTGAATTGTGCCTTGCCTCCGATAATTTGTGGATTTAAGAACATTTGTTACTTATATGTTAACTATAATAATTTTCCTTTAAGGATTTGTGACATTGTTCTTTCTGTTCAAGTAATCTTTTTTTCTTGTATATTGTATTGAAATTAGTAAAAAAAAAATCAGCACAGATTCTATAACATCGCGCGTAACTTAATTGCCTTAACAAGCTAATGAGCACTGATAACAACACTTAACAAGCAATAATGAACACTGATTAGAATTTAGGTGCACAAGTCACCAAGCGTATTTTGTAATGCAGTGCGCCTAACTTTTAATGAGCACAGACAAAAAGAGGCGTGGTTATGGGCGGGAACTGGGCATTTCTCCATGGACAGAATGTATCTTGCAGCCCCACAATAGAAGTGACTCTCCCCTGACGTCACAGTCCCGGAACTCTAACAAGCATTTTTAAAACAAAATAATGTAGCAACGAATATGCTCATACTTCTCACGCTCCACTACACCCTATAAATACCAGGTGTCCCGTGCCCCTGACAGTTTTTTTCTTTTCCGCCGTCGAACAGTCCCGTCTACGACTCAGTCTCTCATTTTCAACATACTTCATGAGTTCGATTTTTCTGCGGTCTGTTTTCCTATTATGCCTCCAAAAAAACAAGGATTCAAACGTTGCAGCGTTTGTACGGGGAAAATGTCCGCGACCGATCCACACGACCAGTGTATACACTGTCTGGGCAAGGCACACCTCTCTACCAATTGTGCAGCCTGTGCCAGCATGTTGCCCCGAAGAAGGAAGATCAGGGAGCTCAAACTGCGAGCTGCACCTGAACAACAACAGCCCACAATTTCCCAACCACATGGGAAGAAGGCACAGGCGAAACGAAAGCATTCCGACAGAGAACAACCCCTAGAGAGTGCCCTCCCCCCGCTTCTGCAGCACCTTACCTCCAAAACTCGGCCACCACAAAACACTGCCACAGTTGTCGGTGCCGAGTCTCCGAGCAGCAGCGTGTCCCCTCCAAGGCACCAAAAGCTCAGGGAACCGAGAGTGCACACCGACCCCTCCTCTCCTGCTTTTCATCGACACCGACACTCTCGGCATCGACGGAGCTCTTCCTCCTCTTCTCGGCACGCAAGCTCCTCCCTTCGGCACCGACGTCATGGCTCCTCCCATTCTCAACAGGGCTCCACTCACTCCCATTACAGACATCAGCATGGCTCCTCCCACTCTTCTGTGCAGCGTTTCTGTACCTCCCCTTCACAGCTAAGGTCTGCCTGTCAGTTTTCTGCACCAGCCTGTCCAGAATTAACCGGCAGTGCACAATTAAAGTCTGCAGGTCAGTTTTCTGCACCAGCATCACCGGAATTAACCAGCAGTATTTCAAGGGCATCTCCTGGTCTCTCTCCACAGGTGCTCACAGATACACTGCCCCAGACCAGCTCTCCACAGGGCTCGGCAGCTGGCATACTTGAGGGACACAAGGCAACCCCCTCTTTTCAGCCATCCATCAGCAATCGTGATCTGCTTCATTTCCTCCACAACGTTTTGCTACAGAATGAGCAACAAGTTGCCCATCCGGCTGTAGAGGCTACGGCTCAGCTTAGACATAAGCGTACATCCTCTGTATCGACCTCAGTTTCCATGGCAGCAGAGCTTGTTTCAGAGTATGACTCCTCTTCTCTCAATTCAGTAATGCAATCTAACCCCTCCTCTCCGGACCCTCACTCTGAGCTAGGTGCAGACACACCAGGATTGCTGTCTGACCCATCCCCAACACAGCCATCCCGAACGTCTCAACCCGAAGACATTTCCTACCCAAATTTTCTACATCGGTTAGCCTTAGCGTTAGGCATCCAGTCCACATCCCAACCGGATCCTAGATCCAAGAAGTTACAGACTCTCCATTACAAGGAGGCTCCAAAGGAAATAATTGCTCTGCCTCTGCATGATGTCTTAGCAGAACAACAGAAAGTGATATGGTCCACGCCTTATTCAGCAGCTCCAACGAAAAAGAGTCTTGACACTAAATATAGAGTCCAGGATGGATTTGGCTTTGGAAAGCCACAGCTGTCGCACCAGTCCATTGTGGTCTGTTCGGCAATGCGGAAGAACAAAAGTTCCAGAGACCACTCCAATTTTCCACCCAATAAGGACATGAAACTTATGGACTTATTGGGAAAGCGAATGTATCAGAATACGATGCTGAACGCTCGTATCGGCATGCATATGTTCCACTATTCAGAGTACCAGTTTACTCTCATGGAAACTCTGTCAAAGATAGTGGAGACCATGCCAGCACCCTTACAGGCGCAGTTAAAACCGTCTCTGCAACATCTAGACGAGTGTGGCACAAACCTCATTCGCGCCGCACACGACTCTTACGACACGTCCGTGAGAGGGGCGGCGGTGGGCATTTCCACTCGCCGGTTGGCTTGGCTGAAGGCCTCGGGCCTCCGTGAGGATGTCCACATCAGAGTGGCAGATGCACCTTGCTTAGGCGATAACCTTTTTGTTGACAAGGTCAAGGACATCATTGATGGCATCAAGCAGGATTTCACAACACTAGAAACCCTAGAAGATGACAACTTCCATCAGTCACGATACTCGTCTCACCGTTCCTCGGTAAACTCTTCCTTTAATTCTGCAAAGAAGAGATATTTTTATAGAAAACCTTACACAGCACCTCGGTATGGGTCTAATTACAAGAATAACAACAAACCTAGTCGGTATCAACAATATAATAAACCCACCCGAAAGCGAAGACCCCCAAAACAGGCTAGTGCTGGGGCTGCGAAAAGACTTCCTTCCTTTTGACCCTGCACCCCAGAATTGGCCAGTGGGGGGCCGACTACAATATTTTGCCCCACAATGGGCCCTTGTCACGACCGACAAGTGGGTCCTGTCTATAGTCAGTCAAGGTTACCGACTGAATTTTTCAACCGCACCTTCCCATTCCCACATTGTCAACTCACCCATTCTGCAATCTCACCGTCAATGGTTCCAGGAAGAAATTGCCCGCCTTCTCCGGATCAGGGCAATAGAACCGGTGCAAGCCAATCAAATAAACACAGGTTTCTATTCCAGACTGTTCGTCATTCCGAAGAAACAAGGGGGTCTTCGGGCGATCCTCGACTTACGTCCCCTCAACTCATACATCACAGTCGAAACGTTTTGTATGACAACGCTGCAGATAATCCTTCCGTTGTTGGAACAACAGGCCTGGATCTCCAAGATGCCTATCTGCATATTCCCATCCATCAGTCGTACAGGAGATACCTACGATTCAAGGTACAATCACGCCACTTCCAATATCGAGTTCTACCCTTCGGCCTTTCCTCATCTCCACGGGTTTTCACGAAATGCGTCATCATGATCGTCTCGTACTGCGCCAGAGGGGGATAGCAATTTTTCCATATTTGGACGATTGGTTAATTTCTGCACCATCAATCCAGGAGACTGTTCGGGCCCTTCAGGACACGATTTCGGTGCTGCAACAACTTGGTTTCCTCGTCAACTACAAAAAGTCCCAGCTTCAACCAGTACAGTCCCTTCAATTTATAGGAGCAGTACTAGTTACGCCACGGGCACTCGCCTACTTACCTTTAGACAGGGCCCTGCACATCCGGTCCCTCATCATTCAGTTGAATTCCTGCACCTGTACCACAGCTCGAACTGTATTAGTACTACTGGGGCATATGGCAGCAACCATACCTGTAGTGTTTCTAGCCAGGCTGCATATGCGGCATCTACAGTGGCATTTGAAGGCCTACTGGGTTCAAGCGCTGCAACCACTGTCAGTAGTCATACCGCTTCCAGTCGAACTAAAAGATACTCTTCAGTGGTGGACCTGCACTCCGAATCTTCTCCAGGGAATGCCGTTTCGGCAGCGACAGCCCACCCGTTACCTAACAACCGATGCCTCCAAACAGGGTTGGGGAGCACACTGTGGGATTTACAAAACACAGGGTCTTTGGACCTTATCAGAAGACAAGTACAGCATCAACCTACTGGAGTTAAGAGCGGTAAAGTTAGCTTGCAAAGCGTTCAAACAGCATCTTTACAAACAACATATTCAAATACGAACGGATAATCAGGTGGTGATGTTTTACATCAACAAACAAGGAGGCATGGGTTCCCGGCAACTGTGCAAGGAAGCCAAGCACCTCTGGCACATTGTTCTAACTTTGGAATCCACAATCACAGCAACTTACATTCCAGGGGTACAGAATGCGATCGCAGATTCTCTCAGCAGGCAACTTATGCCTCACGAGTGGTCGCTAAAGAACACAGTTACGCAAGACCTGTTCAACAGGTGGGGACATCCTCAGGTCGATCTATTTGCCTCCCCTCACAACAACAAATGTCCCAAATTCTGCTCGAGGTATTCCAGTCAGAGCAGTGTAGCGGACGATGCGTTTCAAATCCCTTGGACGGAGAGTCTTTTTTACGCCTTCCCTCCTTTTCCTCTCGTCTCCAAGGTCCTTCAGAAGGCAAAACTGGAGGCGGCTTCACTCATTCTGATAGCGCCACATTGGCCACGGCAGGCATGGTTTCCCTTGCTACTAACACTGATCCAGGAACCTCTGCTCCTTTTACCTCTGGAACAAGATTTGATCACACAAAATCACGGTACCCTTCTACATCCGGACCTACCGTCTCTTCACCTGACAGCGTGGTTGCTGGGGCCACGTCGCCCATGATGTTTTCACAGGGGGTACTTCAAGTTCTGCTTGCCTCCAGGAAAGATTCGACGTTGAAGTCTTATGGCGCAAAATGGCGGCGATTTTCAGCATGGTGCTCCAAGCACGATCTCCACCCAGAAACTGTATCCATTCCACGGGTATTAGAATATCTCCTTCATCTTGCAAAAACTGGCCTCTCTGCCACATCCATTAGACTTCACCTGGCAGCGCTGTCAGTTCTGCATGACTCTGTAGACAATTGCATGCTTATGCAGCATCCATTGTCAAAGAGGTTCATTAAGGGTATCATACATCTGTACCCTCCTGTTCGTCTGCCACCACCGGCGTGGGATCTTAACTTGGTGTTGGACGCGCTGATGAAATCGCCATTTGAACCACTAGATGGTATGGCTATCAAGTACCTCACTTGGAAAACGTTATTTCTCATTACACTTACATCAGCACGTAGAATTGGGGAGATTCAGGCACTAGTACATTACCCACCATACACACAAATACTGCATGATAAAGTAATTTTACGTACACACCCGAAGTTTCTCCCCAAGATCGTATCTCCTTTTCATATGAATCAACTTATTGTGCTGCCATCCTTTCATCCTCCTCCACATGGAACAGAGGAACACCAACGGTTGCACACTTTAGACTGCTTGAGAGCTCTTCGCATCTATCTGGCACGAACGAAATCTATAAACCGACCATCTCAGTTATTTCTGTCTTTGGGGGTCTACTCCTCCGAAACCAGTTACCAAAGGCACCTTGTCGCAGTGGATTGCGAAATGCATTACTTTATGCTATCAGTTAGCCAACTCTCATCATCCAGAAGTGGCCAACGAAGTTCCCCGGGTCACGGCGCACCATCTGAGAGCCATGGCTGCCACTATGGCACACTTACAAAGGACGCCACTGCAGGACATCTGTAAAGCAGCAACTTGGGCAACGACTCATACTTTTGCAAAACACTACTGCATTGACACTGCCTCTTCAGCCGAATCAAGTTTTGGCCAGGCAGTGTTGTCTACCAGCGTGTGAAGCGTCAACTACCTCCACCTCCTACCACAGGTACCAGTTTTAATTATTCAATTTTTAATATTCTTATTGTGTGAAACTGTTACCTATGTAGCTTGGGAGTCTTCTATTGTGGGGCTGCAAGATGCATTCTGTCCATGGAGAAATATAAGTTGCTTACCTGTAACGGTAGTTCTCCTTGGACAGATCATCTTGCAGCCACACAAGCCCGCCCTACCCTCCCTGCAGTTGACGCTAGCTATTATATGAAACTGTCAGGGGCACGGGACACCTGGTATTTATAGGGTGTAGTGGAGCGTGAGAAGCACGAGCATATTCGTTGCTACATTATTTTGTTTTAAAAATGCTTGTTAGAGTTCCGGGACTGTGACGTCAGGGGAGAGTCACTTCTATTGTGTGGCTGCAAGATGATCTGTCCAAGGAGAACTACCGTTACAGGTAAGCAACTTATATTTTTGGGGCATTCCAAAATGTAGGCGCCTAGTTATAGAATATGGCCCAGTGCACCTAAATATATACGCTGAGATTTACACCAGGTTTTTGTTGGCGTAAATGGATGCATGCAGATATCAGCACTGAAATATCAACTAAGCATATTCTATAATCAGTGCCTACATCTAGGTGCCAATTATAGAATACGCTTAGTTGGCACTGATTTCAGCGGATTTTTTTAGGCGCCATATATAGAATCTCCTGAATGGAAAGTTACCACAGGACGCCTCAGTGTATCCCACATTAGTGCTTTTTTTAGTGTGCGGTAGACTCGCAGTAGGCCTATTATGGCTTAGTAAAAGGGCTCCTGTATTTTTAGTTATGGTGTGCCATATTCTTATGATAAAAGGGAACCTTCTGATATCATTATTGAAGGTGAGACCCGAGTATTCTTTGAAGAATTATTTCCTAAATTTTGTTTGTGTGGGTTTTTTTTTAAAAGAAACTTTACATTCATTCTGTAGGGAAAGATTTCTTGAAACTTTGTGATCATTTACAGGTATGGACGTTTTTGTCCTTTATGTATTGTTTATAATGGATATAATAGTTTTTGTTCTGCATATCAGGTAGCAGAGGAGAGGGTCCAAGAGTACAGAAACAACAACAGCAAAAAAGAAGCAGAAAGAAGCCTTCAAGAGTGGAACAATCAAGAGTCCTTTAATAAATCAACCCAACACAGGCTGTATTTCGGCATGTATATGCCTGCAGCAGGGATCTACCAAAGACAATTAAAAGAATGTATAAACATAATATAAACGTAATGAAAATACTGTACATAAGCTGGTGTTGATGTGAAAAATAAATATGCATAAAAATAATCATGTTCCATAAATATCAGGGGTGAGCAACAATAAAAAATTGTAATCACAATCAAACATGCGATTAAAACGTTTAATCGCGCAATTGATCATGGCATGCATTTTGGGCATTACTCTCGCTCTTTCCTACTGGCTTTCTCCCATTGAACATAATCATCTTTCTCATCCTCTTTGTTTCTTTCTCTCATGCCCTCTCCCCAGCCTTCACCCAGATTCTCTTATGCCCCCCTCCCCAGCCTTCACCAAGATTCTGTCATGCCCCCCCCCCCCCATGTTTACCTCAACAGCTTGGGTTCTGGATTTTCCCTTCTTTCTTTCTACGCCATGCAAGAAGTTGGGGAAGTCTTGCAGGACTTGAAATCGCAAGATTTCCTCAACTTCCTGCATGGTGCAGCTCATGTAGCTGCAGAACTCGGACATGCAGGGGAAGAAAAAGGACTTTGAGGCAGCGAGAAAAAAGGGAAATTCTGGAGCATGAGCTGTTGAGGTAAATGCAGGGTGGGTTCACATTTTAAAAATCAGCTGGCGTTAAAACGCTATTAACATGTTAAAATATTAACGTGTTAATAACATTATTAACTTATTAATTGCCAACCCATAATAAACATACATGCCCAAAATCAAAAAATAAATAAAAACATACTCACTACACATTAGTGATGCAGTGTGATTACATGCATATAAGAATTCAAAATAACACATGTAGATAAATACATACTATTCGTCTGAATACGAATAATGAAACGTATTATTCGGCCGAATACGAATACAAATAATGGACATTGAACTTAACATAGCAAGTAATAAAAGAAGCAATGTGAAATAAGAGGTCAAGTGTTTATTTTAGTAGAATTTAGCACAGTAGAGCCCCGGATTATTTATTTATATTTGAATTTAAATCACTATTTGGCTGAATACGAATAAGGTATTCAGGGCTGAATAGAACTGAATATGAATATGCAGTAGAGCCCTAGTCTGAACAACTGTAGCCTCTGCTGGAAGTAGCTAAAATACTGAAGGCCTCTTTTACAAAGCCGCTGTCACAAAACGCCTAGCCACCCGCCTGGGGTTATCCCACAACCACTTAAAGGGTCTATCCCCAGCACAGCTCATGTCCGCCTGCACCTGTCGCGGATTCTTTACCAGTCCAGACAGGCAGAACAAACAAATGCGTTTAAGTAACTGAAAAATGGATCAATCAGAAAACTAACTAAATATTTGCATACCTCCTAAAAAGTACCTGGGGAGATCAGGACATACATAGCTGTTCCAGCAGTTATCAAATATAACTGTTTTCACAGGGCTTCAGCAAAGAGCTCTCTCTCCTCCAGACTATTAAGAATTATTCTGTTATTATACTTCTGTGTGCAACCCTATGCTGCACAAGCTGGCATGTTTGAAAATATAAGTGAGATCAAATAAAAATGGTACCAACAATAAAGAACGATAACGTGGCTGCAGCAGCTCACAGATTTGTTTGCTTTGTTTTGACTGTAGGTGGAAAGACGGCTGCGCAGGGGCGAGGAAACAGGTATTTACCTAATTGGCTTAAACTCTTTGACGTCAGGCCGACTGTTATCAATCAAACCCAAGGAGGTTGGAGTTAGATTTCCATCCCCGCGGGATTCCCGTAAACCCTATTGTTTGATGGCCAGCTTTCCTTTGACGCAACTTCCTATTTCCGGCAAGGCGGGATGTCTCAGAGTAAACGAGAGAGAGAGAAGTTGTCTCAAGGGATGGGGCACCGGAGAAGGAAAGCTGTGGGATTATTGGTGGGTGACCTGAGGTATGGTCTTGACGACACGGGGCGGGGAAGAGAGGTACTGGATCGCGAACAAGGAGGAGAGTGGGAGAGAGAGAGAGAGCAGATCATGGGAAGGGGAGGCCAGTCCCCCTATCAAATGCCTGTGAGGACTGGGTGTTCGGCGTCTGAGTGTGAGGGCAGGCGAATGCGTGTGTTACATGTCTAATGGATGTGATTTGGTGTTTTTGCAGTCTGGTGAACATAGAAAAGACATCATGTTGGGAGGCTGCTTAATTCTTTATGTTCATGAGTACGTACTTTCTGATTAAGCTACTCTTTGAATGCTATGTTTCTGATGTGATCAATGCGGTGAAAGAAAATTTGATAGCATTAAGAGTTAGTGTGGTTAATGGTTTAATTTATTAGAAAATATTCTTGCCATAATTTCTGATATTTCCAATACATTTATGTTGGTGGATATAAATGTAAAAATTTAATAAATAAAATTATAAAAAAAAGAAAATATTCTTGCCGCTTTTCGAACTACAGCACATAAAGGTGACTTACAATAAAAGGACAAAATTAGCTTTTTTTTTTTTAAAGTCAAGAGGTGTGGAGTATATTCAGCTATAATGTTTACTGTAGTAAATTAAGTTCAGCATTCAGCACTGTCTAATCGAGTACTAAAGAGCTGCTCGGTGATACGAATTATTGTAGAGAACAGATTGACGTATCCCTGATGATAACATCCTTTTTCTGCATTAGATTTCAAACAGGAAAACAAAAAGCTGGTCCGTTGACACCTTCCTGGCTGCTAGGTGTCATCTTACATGGAAGTGATTTTGGTGCAGATATAACTTATTGGTACACCCCCTCTATTTCATGTGTCACCTGCTGATTTTAAATTAAGAACTTGCAGGAAAAAAAACCTGATAATCCATTCGCCCAGTTCTGTACATTATATGCAAAACTGATCTCTTATTACTGTTTGCTGATCGTAGCTTGTTTGTTATTAATGGGCCGATGCTCAAAACCTAACACCAGAACTAGAAGTGATTGGCACCAATGTTAATGTGTGCAGAATGCTCAGAAGGCTGTAGTTAGTGCAGGAAACATGGTGCATGACAAAGATTAGCACAAATTGCATTTAAATGTAGGCAAACGGATGCAAATTAAGGGTCCTGTTTACTAAGGTGTGCTAGCATTTTTAGTGCGCGCTAATGCTAGAGAGACCCATATATTCCTATGGGTGTCTCTAGCGTTGGCACACGCTAAAAATACTAGTGTGCCTATAGCGTTGCTTAGTAAACAGGGCCTTAAGTCATTAGCTATTTCCTCCCAATGCTCAGGGAAACAGCACCAAAAACCCTGTCCAAATGCTGGAAACTTACCACCAACTCTGAAGTCGTGTTGCGGGGTTGGAAGAGAGAATTTTTAACGATTTTTCTTTAAAAATCTGCTAGTTTTTATTTTATTTGAAAGAGCAGAGAAGCCTGTTCAAGCCTCTGAGCACACATTGGCTCCTGTTTTCTGAGTTTAAATATAAGCTTTTCAAGTGGAAAAAAAATTTAAGGATCAGAAGAACAGCGCTGATGTGTGCCTGCACTTCACGGTTTGAATCGGCATGTGCACAAGAGCTTTGCTTAATTCAAAACTCTTGAGCACATGTGCCAGACGTGTTCCTCCCCCTTGCAAAGTATGCATATAAGTTGCACACTGTTAATATTGAGCATTGAGAAGTTATTTTTGTGCACTGGTTTTGCGATACTTTCCTGCACTGTTCCATATAGCACTGGAGTTCTGAGCATCAGCCCAGGCTTCAACGTTTTTTTCAGAAGCCTGGCACGGAGGATTAGAGTGCTCTGTACAATCTGCTTAAAGACCTAGAAAGAATATTCACATTTGACCCCTGAGGCAGGCGCTGTTGAGCGCCGAAACACGGCCCGTGTCGGGTCCACGTTATTAAAGATTGTACCATTGTTCCAGTTCTGGAGGCCCTTTTGTGCTGCTTTACTCTGTGTACTTTTGGACCCTTTCTTGTTTGCTAATTAGCACATGCTCACTGCTGCTGTTGATAAAGAAAAGGGTAGGAAATAGGTGGAGCTGTGCCTTACAGTTAATCAAGTAACACAGTCAATAATGCAAAATATTTAAGGCCATCTCAATAGGTGTAGCTAACAGCATTATCTGCAATGTAGTTACTATGTGAAAATGATTCACTGTGCCAGCTGAATGAGAGAGGACTGGGAATGCCTCAACGGGTAGCTTAGTGGTTTTGTAATTAATTCTAGTAACTGCAAAATCGTACCACTTTAATAAAATAGACCCTTAAATAAATTGAAGCTACCAAACCCTTGTTAATTTTAAGGTATAGTCAATCTTACTTTACAGGGTTTTTTTTCCTTACTGTTTGTGCTTTTATGTCATGTGTTAATTCCTACAAAGTGAGATTTGACATGTGACTTCCTGCTAGAATAATTCTTGCTAATATATTGCTTTCACTTATGTTTACTACAAAGAAAGTGTAGTACTGTATGTACAGATGGAGTTTTGTTTTATTATAGGGAAAGGGCTGGGACTTCATATACCTCCTTTCTGTGGTTACAATCAAAGCAGTTTACATATTATATACAGGTACTTATTTTGTACCTGGGGCAATGGAGGGCGCACCCACAAATAAAGGGCTAGATTCTATATATGACACCTAAAAAAAGCGCTATTCTGTAAGCCATGCTTAAAGTTAGGCTTGGTTTATAGAATCTTACACCCAGGACTCACACCTAACTTTAGGCACGGCCATTTCACCAACTGAAACGTGATGCATATCTCTTTTATTCTATAACAGCATGTGAAAAATGAAAATGCTAGGAAGACCCTATTCCATCTGTGACCATCCCATTTCTGTGCCCTTTTTTTTTTTTTTTTTACTCGGGTGTAAGGGAAGTCCTGCCTCGCCAATTTGCTTCATTTCTTTGAAGGCATAAATAAACATTTGGATAAAGGTGAGCCAGTTGATGTAGTCTAGATTTTCAGAAAGCTTTTGATAAAGTTCCTCATGAGACTCCTGAGAAAATTAGAAAGTCGTGGGATAGGAAGCAATGTCCTTCTGTGGATTAGGAATTAGTTATTGGATAGAAAACAGAGGGTAGGGATAAATTGCCATTTTTCTCAATGAAGGAGGTTGAATGCTGGTTTGCCGCAGGGGTCGGTACTTGAACCGGTGCTATTTGACATATTTGTAAATTATCTGGAAAATAGAACAACAAATGAGATGATTAAATTTGTAGATGATAAAAAACTATTCAAAGTTGTCAAAACACATTTGGATTGTGAAGCAGTGCAGGAAGACCTTGGGAAACTGGAAGACTGGGCATCCAAATGGCAGATGAAATTTAATGTGGACAAATGCAAAGTGATACATATTGTGAAGAATAAGCCAAATCTTAGCTACCTGATAATAGGGGTCCACCTTAGGAGTCGGCACTCTAGAAAAAGATCTAAGTGTAATTGTAGGCAATACACTGAAATTTTCTGCCCAGCGTAAGAGGGTGGCTAATAAAGAAAATAGGACACTAGGAATTATTAGGAAAGGGATGCAAAATAAGACCAAGAATATTATTATGCCTCTGTATCGCTCCATGGTGCAACTTCATCTTGAGCATTGCGTTCAGTTCTGGTGGCCATATCTCAAAAAAGATATATTCCATGGCGTCCCACAGATCAATCCAGAGACTTGTGCGTTGTATCCCTCTACCAGCAGGTGGAGATAGAGAGAACCTCCGATGTTTCTATATATGGACCTGTGCAGCCAGCTGAACCTCAGTATTCTCTCTAGCAGGTGGAGGGACATCTCTCTGTGTAGCTCTGGTTTGATCTGGCCACTGGTATCCTTTGGGCTTAGTTTAGCATGGACAGGGGTTGAGTGGCTGTTTGCAGCTTGTGGTGTCCACCTGGTGGTGCCAGGTCCCTCCCGGTCACCCCCTACCTTTCCTCTATCGCCCGGGACTGTTGACCTGATTGGGTGTTTCCTTTCTCTCCTGATTTAAAAAAAAAGCTAAGAGACTTTGTTTTTGTTTTATCATACAGAGGAACTACACATTCTGCCGAGTCAGTTTTGGGGCAGGCGTTTGTGGAGCATGTCAGTGCCTTCTGAGGTGGCTAAGCACTGCTCCCGGTGTGGGGGCCGGAGAGCAGCATTGGGGGAGTGTGATTCCTGCCGCCATTAGCTCGCAGCGGGTGTTCAGCACGACAGGTGTCCCCCTCAGGTGTCCGGTGAGTCGGAAGCGCAGGGGATAGCTTTGGCAGTTTCCTCGGGGCAGTTAGTGCAGCGCGCGTTGGTGGGCGCCATTTTTTCCTCTCAGGTGCGACCCGCTCTGCACATGGTGGTTGATAGACAAGAGGTGCAGCGCGCTTCTGTGGCACAGGCACCGATGGATGGAAGTGATGTACAGGGAGCAGGGGAGTCCCTTGCAATTCCTTTTTCCCTGGACTTTGTTTTATTAATGCACAATGCCTTTCTTTTGAAGAAGTCAGGCGCTTCTCTTCAGGCAGCCCCGTCTCTTCCTCAGCAAACTTCAGTTGCTGCAGCCTCTCAGTCTTTTCTGCCAAAACATCCCCGGGTGGAGATTTTGGATCCCGAGGAGCTATCTGACACAGATGGCCCGGTTTTGTCTCAGAATCTTTGGATTTGGCAGAGGAGGTCACCCTGCCCTCTGAGAAGGGGGATGATCCGACGGCTGCCTGCCTTTTTTGCAAGGAAGAGCTTCCCTCCCTGATTGTTAGGGCTTTTGAGGTTTTGGCCATTTCTCCCCTGAATCGTCAGGAGGAACAGGTCCGGTGCCCTCTATTATGTCTGGCACCAAATGCCCACCTCGTTCCTTTCATGTGCATGAGGCCATGAAGATCCTTATTTCGGCACAGTGGGATATGCCGGACAGTGGGCTTAAGGTTGCTTAGAGCTATGTCGCGTCTTTACGTGCTACCTGCTCCTGACTTAGACTTGCTGAAGGTCCCTACGGTGGATTCTTTAATCACAGTGGTCACTAAGAAAACCACTCTACCTGTGGAAGGTGGCACGGCGCTCAAGGACCCTCAGGATCCTAAGTTGGAGACTTGCTTGAAGCTGTCCTTTGACGTAGCGGCCCTTTCCCTGCAGGCCTCAGTTTGTGGCTCCTATGCGGCGTGAGCATGCTTATCATGGGTACAGAAAGCCTCCTCTTCAGAAGATCTCGTGGCTGTTTTGCCGGCTTTGGAGTCCAGTTTAGCCTTCCTTGCAGATCTTCTTTATGATGTTTTGAGGGCTTCGGCGAAGGAGGTTTCCCTAGCGGTCACCGCGCGTTGCTGGCTGTGGTTGCAGCATTGGGCTGCAGACGTGGCCTCTAAGTCGCGTTTAGCAAGGCTTCCTTTTAGGGGAAAGCTTTTGTTTGGGACAGACTTAGAATAGATTGTGAAGGACCTCGGTGACTCTAAGGGCCAGCGCCTCCCGGAAGACAGGTCCAAGTTTGTACGACCGGCGGGACCTAGACCTAAGTTTAGGGATACACGGCGTTACCATCCAGGTTGCGGGGCCTCTTTTCAGAGATCAAGGTCTTCTCAGAGGCCTCAGCCCTTTCGATGTGACAGGCGGGCCTTCCTTTCCGGTTACAGAAACCAGCTTGCAGCCAGGTCCGTCCAATGATGGGGCCCTGGTCCATATCCAGCCGGTTATTGGGGGCAGACTTTCCCTATTCCTGGTGGAGTGGACCAGGGTAACATCCGACGAATGGGTCTTGGAGGTTATCAGAGACAGCTACATGTTAGAATTGGCTCGTCCGATAGTAGACTCTTTTCTGGAATCTCCTTGCAAACGTCCCGCCAAGATGCGGGCTGTTCGACACACCTCCTCAACTTACAACGGCTGGGTGCCATCCAGCCCATACCCCCAGCAGAAAGAGGGTGCAGTTGATACTCCATTTATTTTGTGGTGCCAAAAAAGGGCAGTTCTTGGCGATCCATCTTAGATATCAAGTGCATGGAAACCCTCCGATCGGTGATCGCAGTGGTACAGCCAGTGGAGTTTTTGACCTCTCTCGATTTCAGAGGCCTATTTACACATTCAATCTGGTCTCTGCACAGGTGCTTTCTTCGCTTTGCAGTGTTCGGTCGTCATTTTCAATTGAAAGCGATGCCCTTTGGCCTGGCCACAGCGCCTCGGACCTTTTCCAAGGTCTTGGTAGTAGTGGCAGCCTATCTTAGGAAGGAAGGGATTCAAGTCAAGGCGTCTTCTTTCGAGGAGAGTCGGCGGGCAACCGACAAAGTGGTCGGGTTGCTTCAGTTGCTTGGTTGGATGATCAGCTTCCCGAAGTGCAGCCTAATGCCTTCCCAAACGCTGGACTACTTGGGGGTGTGCTTCGATACCCGAACAGGGATAGTTTCTCTTTCTTCATCTCAAGCACAGCGGTTACAGGCTCAGTTTCGAGCGCTGTTTCAAACTCCGAACCCGTGGGCTTGGGACTATGTACAAGTTCTGGGCTCCATGGCCTCCATCTTGGACATGGTAAAGTGGGCCAGAGCTCACATGCGCCCCCTCCAGTGGCACCTTCTGAGCCGTTGGTGTCCGCTGTCGGAGGATTACGAGGTTCGGGTGCCATGTTCATCCCGTCTTCACACAATCATGCACTGGTGGTTTATTCAAAAGAATCTGGTGTCGGGCATTCCTCTGGCAACCCCGGACTAGAAGATAGTGACCACGGATGAGTCACTGTCTAGCTGGGGGGGGGGGGGGGGTGGGGGCTCATTGCCTGCAACAGATGGCCCAGGGCGTTTGGACTTTGACGGAGGAATCATGGTCCATCAACCACTTGGAGTTACGCCCTTTGGGAGTTTCTGTCTCTTCTCTGCGGATGCCCAGTTCGGGTTCTTTTGGACAATGCGACGGCAGTCGCCCACGTTAACCGTCAGGGGGGCACCAGGAGTGCACCCCTAGCACGCGAGATGGCTCTGATCTGCCGTTGGGCAGAGACTCATCTCTTTTTCTTGACAGCAGCTCATATAGCGGGGTCACAGAATGTGCAAGCGGACTTTCTCAGTCGCCACCAGTTGGAGCCGGGGGAATGGACACTCTCCCCTCTGGCCTTCGATCAGATAACTGCATCAGCTTATTTTCTTGTGGGAAAGCAGGCTCCTTGGGCCTTGCAAGCTCATTCCATGAGGTGTACAACAGCATCCTGGGCAGAGACCATCTTATTGTCTCTGGTGGATATTTGCAAGGCAGCGATGTGGTTGATGCTACATACCTTTGTTATGTACTACAGGGTGAATGTTGTGGCGCGCTCAGAAGCCAGTTTGGAGTTTTGATCCTCAGGACAGCGGTGCCAGGATCCCTTCCACTCTAGGGATTGCTTTTAAACATCCACAAGTTCTGTAATAGTGGGGAAACTGTGTAATGAAAGGAGAAATTAGGTCTTAACCTGATAATTTTCTTTCCATTGGTCCTTCCCACTTTTCCAGAGGTCCGCCCGAAGTTTCTGAGATGTTTAGTCAGTTTGAAGTAATAGTTCAAATAATGACTTGTCACTTTGCATTGTGCTTCCTGCATATCTCTTGTTCTGTACATGCTGTCCAGAGATGATAGAGATGACACGTTTGCTTGTCTGGTTAGTGTTAGGTTAGCGAGTTGTTTAAGGTTGTTGTGTTTAGTCTGAGTTTCTCCTTACTGCTTGTCTATGTATAATGAGCTGGACTGGATTCCAAGAGAAGCGATGTCTCAGCTCAGTTTTCACTTCTCTATTTCCATCTGATGGTTGATGGATACAACTATTCTCACAGGTTCTGGAATAGTGGGAAGGACTAATAGAAAATTATCAGGTAAGACCTAATTTCTCCATTATGAAGATGTATAAAATTATGAGCAGGGTGGAATGTTTAAATAGAAAGTGGTTGTCTTTTCTGTGAAACTACTAAATACGAGGCCACTTAATAAAACTAATGACAGGCAGATAGAATATAAATCGTAGAACAATTTTATTCACCCAGTACATAATTAAGCTATGAAATCTGTTGCCAGAGGATATAGTCAAAGTGACCAACATAGTAGGATTTAAAAGAGGATTGAACAAGCTCCTGGAGAAAGTCTCTTAACTTTTTAAAATAGAATCAGAGGAAAGATGCTGGGCTTTATCTGATTCAGTATTATTAAACACACTGGAAAGATATAGAGGCATATTTTCAAAGCACTTTGGGAGGCTAAGTTCCATAGGTTTCTATGGAACTTTGGGAGGCTAAGTGCTTTGAAAATGAGCTTGATAGTAGTATTACAGTTGAGCTAAAACTATAGACTGTTTTTAGATCATCAAAGATGGCTGCCATGGCAGTCTTTATGCTATGTTTTTCTATGAATCTTTTTTTTCTATAAATGTATTGATACTGGTCTGTACTTATGTTTTGTAACTGGGTAAGCCTGTTTAAAAATAAAATACTAATTACTGCCACTTGGGAAAGAATCTATGAAAATCCTTCAGTTATATACATCTGGCATAGGCTACAAAAGCCTCCCTTGCACCTTTTACCAGGTGGGATGGACGGGGGTCAAACTTAAAAGTAGTCAGTCCTACCAGTTTCCTACTGCATTCCAGTGATACACCTGAAATAAGTCTTTACTTGCTTCTACAACCTTTATCAATATGTACAGTGTATATGTATTATACACCTGCATAAATTGATTATATATATTTAATGAAAGAAATTAGGCAGAAAAACCCAATCATATATTTGCGGTCTGTTCAGTTATCCTTGATTTGGAAGTTTGAACATTTTAACCCCTTAAGCGCTCATTTACATGCATTGCAAACATATTCTGCTGCAGAGCAGCTGGGGCCAGGTCAATTGCTTGTAATGCAAGTTTGCTTTTATGCAAGATGACCAACTTGCTGAAGATGTTTGTTTTCTCTTTGGTCTTATGAATTTAGGAGAAGAGGGTACAATAGAGTGTACACACCAAATTTTGCCTTGTTATAAGCTGATTTGTGTTTGAGTCAGTTTCTGAGATCAAATGTATTGACATATCACGGTTGTTCAAGCTCATAAAATAGTTTTCGTTTGTTTTTCTATCAAATATGATCTATAAAATAATACAGATAAATTTTGGTGGTTTGAATTTGTGACTATATTTTATGGTTTTGTCATTTTGTTTGTTTTTAGCTATTTTGGGTTGAAGGCAACTGTCAAACATTAAACTGATTAACATCATGGAGACCTATAGCAAGATGAAAAGCAGTCATATGAAGCCCAGGATATCCGTGAAGAAAGAAGTAATGAAAGTTATTCCTTGCTAATCCTCCTTTTCCCTGAAACTGTTTCCTGTCTGTTTAAAGCTGTGTGTTTTTTTTTTTTTTTTAATAAATTTCATTCCAAGCAGATGTGAGGTGAACAAAGTAATTGTGATGCAATGTAGCACTCTTTGGATTCTTTTAGGAGCTGCCACCAGTAGGTGATTAGAAGGTGTTATGTAATGATGTTATATCCTGTTGGAATCTTCTCAGGTACCAGTGTATATTGAACAAATAAAAGGAAAAATGATTTTTCAGTAAATAACTAAGTATTAGATTCGGATCTATGGTTATATGACAAGTGTTGCACACATGTACAGAGTAAATTCTATATAGTGTGCTAAAAGTAGTTTAGGCGTCAAATTTTGGCACTCAAATGGCAATTAACGGAAGTTAAGCACCAAAACAGGGTTAAAATGGTGCTTTGAAAATAAACTTCTAAGTGCACTTAGGCACTATTCTATAACCTTTGGCCCGCCATTGAATTTTATGCATCCCCTGAGATCATGGGAAGTATATACAGAAAATGTCATTAACCAGAGTTTTGGCTATTTTTAAATACTGAATTTCACAAGTATTTTCAGAATAGCCACTCTAGCAGTTTGTTTCCATTGTTTTTAGTTACATTTTTACTTTATCACAGAAGGATTATGGAGCTCTCTGCCTCTCTGTGTGGGGCATACACAGATAACAACCTTGCTGAAACAAGTGTTGGTGCCAACAAACATATAGAATGTGATGTGAAAGTAAATTACCTTTCTACTACCTAATACTAGCTGCGTATATGTGACAAAAATCCCCCTTTATTTAGGAAAAACTACTTGGCCTGTTCACTAAGCACGCTGTAGGCGTGCAAACTTTTTTCTGAAATTGTGTATATGGGTTAAAGAAGGCCACTTTGTAAGTGCATGATGACCAGGGAGAATGTGGAGATTTAGAGGGAAATCCTGCACACCTCCAGATATTGTGACGTCGACCTCGCACGCTGACTAGACACGAAGGCTTCCTGAGTCTCCGACAGGCTCCCAGGGCTGCCTTCCAGTCTACTCCACAATACATGCTCCCAACCGCACAAGACAGTCCGATCCCAGCAGGAACGACTGTTGGAGGTTTCACCCAACATAACAGTTGTGCACGAACTCCTTATTCCGTAATCACCAGTGATTTTTTAGGGCATTCTTGATCCCCAAACTAGGTTCAAGAAGAGTCTGGGGTGGACGTTTTGCATGATTGGTGATCTCTTGCTCTTTCAGTTGCTTCCCACTCTCCTTCCTGACAGTGCTCACTGTCATGCTGATTGACAAGGTGCCCCATATCCACAATGTGTTCTAAGGTCATGCACCATCTGTTCAGCACATTTCACCCAGTCCCAGGGTCTAACAGCACTCTAGTGACTTGGCCTTGGAGAGCTAGGCATTGGTCACTCATATCTTTGAAATGTCCTTGAAAATAGCTAAGGCATCCTGCTGCCTCATCAGCTGGACTTACACACGGCAGCATCCTTCTCACTCTTTATTTTCTTGACCTCCTGCCATAGCATACTTAGTTCCATCGACACGGAGCTCAGAGTACACTCTAGCACATTTGTTTCTCCACAGATTCTCCTTATCTTTCTGTTAGGAAAGATTGTATTCCTATAGGACCTTGCACATTGGTCATTTCACCCTTCAGGCTTATTTGGCTAGTTTGGATGTCAAACACACCATGCTTCTGAGGGGAAATGAACATGGCTGATACAACAAGATCCCTAATTAATACTACCAGGGAAACACCCTATAACACAATAAAGAAAGCAGCTATGTCTGACTGACTACTCTACACAAATAAATGTATGCCGTGAAAGTAACTACAGCAGGACAGTAAGAAACCAAATGCAGTGTTATAGTAATGAAAGAAATCAATGTGCTTTTACTCTGCTTACAGAAATGAAACACTTGCCGCTATCATTCAATATTTCTAGTTCACACTGATACTAATTAGTTTTAATTTTAGTCACTATAATTGATTACCCTTCTAGGGAATCGCTTTAACACTTGCAATGCATGGTTTACTGTTCTCATGCAGTAAACAGACACCCATGATTATGGACGTATAAAACAGGGCTGTCTTGGAGTTTGACCAGAACTCTAACTTGAAAAACAGTTCCTCAGTGTTACGTCTGCGCTCACCTCGCCCTCTGGTGGCCAGAACCGGTGGCTGCTATGAACTGCTATAGACTGTCTTGCTGTTCCTGCCCGTTCCAGACTTCAGCCTAGTCCAGTCCGGATCTTCCAGGCTGCCAGACTTACTCTTCTTGTTTGACCCTGATCAGCACCCGTAGCTGCCTGGTGATTGCTGCAGCTGAAGCCTCAGCTGCTGCTGGGCTTATTAGCCATTTTGAAATCTCTCTGCTTGCCTTTGCATTGCGTCTAAGGCCCTGGTATGTTGGCGCTTTTGCACTTCAGTCTGAGTTTGTTTCCTTGCTCTAGTTCTTGCCTGAAGTCTTGCCTGTTCTAGTTAGTCTGTGTTTAGTTTAGGGTATTACTTGTTTACTGTATTGCTTGTTTCCCAGTCTTGTGTCTTGTTTGTATGTCTTTGTCTAGTTCTGGGTTTATCTGTGTTTGTTCCCTGCTTCAGTGACTGCTTGCAGCTTTCAGTTCAGTCTCCTGTCTAGCTGTGGTTGTTCCCTGTTTCAGTGGCTGCTCGCAGCTTTCAGTCCTGTCCTTTAGCCTATCCTTTCCCTGCCTTGCTGTCCCTGTGCTGCCTAGCTGTTATCCAGTCCTGCCATGTCCAGTAAGTCCTGCCGGCCACCTGAAGCATGGAGCTCAGCTCTTGGTGAAAAGTGGCCAGGTGCAGGTGAAGCCTAACTGTTTGTCAGAGGTCTGCCCTGTCTCTAGCATGGGGTGGTTTTGCCTGCTGCTCCTCGGCAGTGGCCCAAGGGCTCACAAACCCAGTTTCCAGCTTTGAAAACGTGACACTCAGACTGTTCACTATCTTAGGGCCATGTTTACTAAGCCGCGCTGTAGCGCACGCTAAAAACGCTAGCGCGCCTTAGTAAACAGGGCCCTTAGAAAACAAACCTCTGTCTTCATAGTCTTCTTTTCTGGGAAAACTTCCAAAACGTTTATAGAATGTGCTCCTAGTGTTCTGTAAGCAAAGGTAACATACTCTGGGAAGCAATCCAAGCCTCTATTAGCTTGTGCTAATACTGCATGAACAGAGGTGATAAAGTGGGTTTAAATCTCCAAATCCTAGAAATGTAATACTGGGGTGTGAATAGTCCTTATCATATCTGATCTAGATCTAATCATATCTTGATCTATATTTTGGTGGAACCTCCAGCTGTGGGGTGTACACAGATGACAACTTTTTTGGGGTGTTATTGGGGAAACCTATACTTAGTATAGATTACAAAAAGAACAGGACTCTGCCATGTTCTGGAAGCAAATGTTCCCTCTTATTTCTAAATCCGAGCTCACAACACCCAAATAATAACAGAACTAACTGTACACCAGGGTATTATAAATATGAATGCTAATTTATTTACAATAGCAGGAAATTTTGAAAAGAAGGCGAGAATAAAGACAGTGAAAGTCTTATAGAAATAGCTCAGAGTAAACACACATTATTCTAGATGGAGTTCTAATTCCGTCAGCTAATCTATACCCACAGCGTATTAAAAAAAAAAGGTCTATACATAACAACTATACAACCTGATGCAGATGGCAGAATGTTCCTCAGATGGTCAGTCAGATGGACAGCCTTTGCCTCAGATAAGAGCTCCTTTTATACAGAAGTCACAAGCTGCAGCTGGGGTAGTGATTTGCCTTCTGGCCTTGTCAGTGACACACACATAACTTTATTCCCAGTCATGTTTCCCTTGTGGTGCCATGTTGAAGGTATCACCTTGACAGTGAGCTGGGTTTTCATAAACTGTGCAATTTTGCCAGCCACAGTGCTTCTCCAACTGCAAGGGAGATTCCAAGAGTCCTTGGCGGGTCAGGCCATGATATTGGTGCTGATAACAACGTTGTTGTTCTGGTACATTGGCACCCTTGGCAGCATACTGTTGTCTGTATGCAAGGCCAAGGCTCATTAAACAACAGGCTTTAGCAGTGAATGATGAAATAAGTCTGAGTCTGTATTTCAAAGTCAGGTTGTTAATGTATAGTGCCATGTATTATAATCCCATATATTTTTGTTATATTTATTTATTTATTTGCTGCATTTATATCCCATATTTTCCCACCTATTTGCAGGCTCAATGTGGCTTACATATAATACAACAACAATCACATTAATGGTATAAGGAGATGTGAATATAGATAACAAATAAGGTGCATGAGAATATTATGGCAATCATTTTAACGGAATAATAATTTCAGCCTTGTTGCAGTTATGGTGCATAAGAAAATTATGTATAATGAGAAGTGGGTAACTAGATAGAACATAACATAATGATAACAGGATAAAATATAATGTTCAATAATTAGGGTGTAAGTTAGAATAAACAGATTTGAACGGTTCCATTAAACTTGTATCTGGTGAAGTTTATGTGTCGGTATTATATAGGAACATATAATGCTTTATATAGTGCTTGTTTTCCTCTTACTTCTGGTTCTGACATTATATAATGTTGTGGCCCGCCAGGGATAGTTCTGACATTCATGCAACCCTCTTTGTATAAAGGTTGCCCACCCCTGTGCTAAAGTGTGCAGGTTCATGCACAGTATCATAACAATGTAACTACACCTCCCTGTTAATGGTTTTGAGAAGCAGTTTGCATGTAGATACTATTTTGCTGCTTAGCAGGTAATGAGCTGTTTTGTATTGTTTTACATCTCATTATTTTATTAGTATGGATTTTATGTCAAAATTATTGCTAGATTATGTGCTTCAAAAGTGCTTTTAGCACACAATAGTGCTTTTGATAGCACATTTTAGTACACTGTTCCCAAAGTGATTTGGAGGGATTAATTACTTATGTCTGTATTTAATTAGCAAAATTTCTGTTATCATCCCAGATGGGAGTCTGTACTGAAAGAGCAAATTGACAAGGAAATGAATAGAGAACACTGTCCTGATATTTGGGAAAACAGTTTATAGTTCTTCACGTTGTAATGGTAACTTCAATACAGTACAAAAGTTTAGTCTACTCTTGTTTTACTTTGGATGGCTTGCACAGAATTAAGTCAGACAAACAGCTATGTTTGTTTGTTTGTTTTTCAAACTTTTTAGAACTTGTGATCATGTTGCTGTTGAGTACGTCACATTATATATTATATTCTGTTAAAATATATTTGCAAGAAATCTGTATCTCTTTTTCCCAGAATTTCAGTGAGGATGTGCTGCATTCTGTGAAGGCCCTGCTGCAGAGCAGAAAGGAGCTGTGTAATGTGTCAGCAGGAGAGTGGTTAAAGGAGGGCAATGAAGAAAATGTGATTGAGGTTTGGCATTCCAACATCCTGACCTTTATAGTTTCCTACAGTGTGTGATGTATGTTTGTGTATGAAAAATAAGGAATGAACATTCCTTAATCTTTAGGCTATACCATCTTTATCCCTTCCTACCAGCAGATGGAGGTAGAGAAATTGAACTTTTCGAGTGACATTACTGGTACAACCTGCTGGTGCTCAGTGGAAAGCCCCCAGTATTTTTGTAACTCCCAACAGATGGTAGGTTGTTCAGGCTGCTGCTCCTGGTCCCTGGCCAAGTTCTCATCAGTGCAGGTGAGTGCCACACAGCTTGGTCAAACTTAATGGCCTAATGAGCAGACTGCCAACTCAGCCCACATACCTGAGGCAAATTTCAGGGCACTTTTCTGGATGCAAGCTTTGGTGGAGGAAGTGCATTTCTGGATTTATTCAGTTGTTTTATTAGCACTTGGCATTACAAACAAAACAAAACTAAAGCCCAATCTTTGGATGCAATAGTGGAAACAGTCTGCAGAGCTGACTCTCCATTACACAGTGAAGCTTCCCAAAATGCCTTTAAGGCTTGCTTAAGCTTATGCTGCATAAAAAAAATCCAAAAGGGACCCTATTGTGGAGAGAATCTCAGGGCCCCAGAAGCATTTTCCCCTCTGTAGGCGCTTTTCCGCATCATGCTGGCGGATGGGGTTCCTAGGAGGTCCAAGGTTTTGGAAAGGTTATGTTCTTTCACGCCAGAGGAGGTGGATAGGTGCTGGAAGTAGCATGAACACCCTCCTCACAGTGCTTTCCTAGAAGATTGCTGTGCCTGTGTAGGGGGAGGGTGTCTCAGTTTTCTGAAGTATATGAGAAGAAGGTGGAGCAGCAGTTCCAGCTGGGTTTTTCTTCGGGTGCTGCAGGATTACAGGTCACTATTTGTGATGGTGACCCCTAGGTGAAGTGTAGGGCTTGGTACTGCTTGTCCCTACTGCAGGGGGTGCGGCTCCCCATCTCCCCTTTTTGTGCCCTTACACCCTTGAAAGCTTTTCTTTTGGGCTCCAGGCAAACAAAAAAAAAATTCTGGCATTGGTTTGCCTGGTTTAGCTTCATTTTTGCATGCTCATGAGAGCTTACAGGGGGACAGCAGATAGCCAAGAGTTCCACAAAGTCAGTCTGAGCACGCCGGCCACATGGCCGGGCATACCAGCTGGCAAGCACTGTAAAATCTGTGGGAGCTGGCAACTGAGACAGCTGCCAGTTCTTTGTGCCCCTCCTTTGATGGACTGTTCCTAAAAACAGACTTGGAAGAGGGGGATGGGAAACCCAAACCTCAGCTTACAGTCCTTACATTGTGGCATTGGGACCCGTGGTCCTGATACCATTGGCGAGAACAGCAGCCATTTTGATGCAGTCTTTCTGCAGCAGGAGCTTTCCGAGGCTTGGGGGTGCAGGTCTGGTGTCTTCCATACCAACCCTGACCCTGATCATCAAGGGAAAGAGGGGTGCCCTAATGGGGCCCTGAACCCTGATAGGACCCAGTACTCAGTCCTGATGGTGATGCAGACTCTGGTGCTGAGGCTGCCCCCCCTCACCTCCATTTCAAGGGGGGCCTTGCACCGTAGGGGAAACTGACTGTGGCTCCTGTTATGTTGGAGTCTGTTCTGGGGAACATCGGGGGCCTTCTAGACTCCCATTTGCCGCTGAGCTCCTTTTCTGAGATGGAGCCCCTCCTTCCTCAGGAGGTGGTGGAGGAGTGTTCACCTGTCATTCTGCTGTTTTGGCAGAAAGGTTTCCACGTCCTTGTCTCAGTGTTGAAGGCCCTGGGACTCTCTAAGGGCCCTTCAATCAAGCTGCGAGAGGGGGGACCCTATCCTTGAGGTTCTTGTGTGGCCCTTGAAGCATTTTCCACTTCATAAGGTTGGCGAAGTGAAACCCCAGATGGAACTCTGAGGCGTCCTGCATGTTCAAGCTCCAGGCCCAGAAGCTCAGTCTTGAGGCCTTGAAACACCCCGGACCGGGACTTGGATTATCTTCAATTATTCGGTTCCATGGCAGCCACTCTAGAAGTGATGCCTTGGTAGTAGGTCCACATACATCCCCTTCAGACACCATTTTCTCACTGGGCACCAGCCTATCAGGATTTTGATTGCCTGAGTCTGCTCCCAACCAGAGGGGGTCACAGTCTGGACAGGTGGGACAGTCCCAGGCTTCTGCTTAGACCTGCCGGTTTGGGTGCTAGTTACCACTGATATGAGCCTCCTCGGCTAAGGAGCTCACTATGTGGGCAATGTGATGCAGGGTTGCTGCTCTCTGCTGGAGTCCTTTTGGTCTATCAGCTTTGTGAAGCATTACAGATTGTATGTGCTAGCCAGAGTACTTTGACAGAGCTGTGATTTAGGAGAGCTTATTTTCCCCTACCCTGTGAGTTTGCTTGAATACATCCCTCTTGTTCAGCATGGTATAGCCCGGATGCTAAGGAAGGTGAAACTTAGTCATACCTGTTAATTTCCTTTCCTTTAGTGGGGCTGGACCATTCTTAGACCCTCCTTTTGAAGACTGCGGTTGTTGGGACTCTGGGGAATTCTGTTTTTCTCTCTAGTGGTGGTTAAAAAAAAATCAAATTAATAAAATGTGATATGTAATAGTAGCAGTGATTGATGGGGGCACGGATGTACTTTTATGGGACCTTCTGCAGTTTAGGCAGAGGCATTTCGGATCTTTCCAGTGAGCGCCAGGAAGTTATACCAGTGATGTCGCTTTGTAAGTTCAGTTTCTCTTCCTCAATCTGCTGACAGGAAGGAATAACGCTTCCTTGTTAAGAATTGTACAGCTCGACTAAAGAAAAGGAAATTAACAGGAATGACTAAATTTAACCATATCATAGAAAACACTAATCTATAAAAGGCAAAGGGAATTTGCTGAAATAGTGAATGTACTTGTCTAGGATTCTCTTAAAGAGATAGAAAAGTGGATTTTGTTAGCATGTCAGCACAAGACGTCTACTCAGCTAATTATTTTTCAGAAGTAGTTTGATTTTTCTTTGAGAAAGATAAATTAATTTATCAAAAGTTAGTTGTGTATATGGAATAGAGGCATATGGTGAGCCATGCCTATGGTGTGTCTGGTTTGTGTATGTGTGTGTGTATGTATGTTGCAGATGTATAACTTTGTTAGTATCCTATCTATGCCTTTTGTAGTTTGATGTTTGTTGTTTTTCATTTTTGTCAATTTATTTGGCTCTGTTCAAGATAAGTAACCCTAATTTAATAATTATTAAACTGGTTTTGTTCTCTTGTGGGGGAGGTTTTTGATGATCTGGATTAAATTGTGACCATGATTCTTTTAACACTGGTTTCCAGACTTGTTCTGTGGAGAAACCAAGTCAGCTGGGTTTTCAGGATACCTACAATGAATATTCCTGAGAGAGATCTGCATATGCTGCTTATTCCCTTGCAAATTTCCCTCATGTGTATTTATTGTGGATATCATGAAAACTTGCTGGTTGGGTTCCCTTAGGATGGGTATGGGAGCCACTGTTTGAATTCAGACTGTTCAGTGTGTTTGCCAAACAGTCTGTACCATCACCAAACTTGATTTTAGTTTGATGGCACAGCCTAGGGAAACATAAATGTGTTGCATCTTCAATGGACAGAAATTCCGAGACATGATTGCTGGATGACATGGCAGCCTCTGCTATAGAAAATGATTTTAATTAATCTTGTATGATACTCTAATTTGTTGTATTATGCTTATGATGTTTTTGGAATATCATTATTTAAATGTGATCCCTTTAAGCTTATAAATCTCATGCATATTTCACAGATCATGTTTCTTGGCTTTGCTGATGAGACAGATGCTTCTTATGTACAGGTAAATTAAATCTGATGATAATATGCTTGCTTTATTATTCTTGAAAAACTCCTTTATGAAATATGCTGATAATTCTCTTTTTAGTGCTATGAAAAGATTTAAAGAATAAATCATAGTTAGTGCTCCCGATTTTCAACTCTAACCAGAGGAGTGTGGTAGCCGTGTTAGTCCACTCTTAAGGTTATCAATAGAAATCAAACAAAATAAAACCTGGAAAAGAAAATAAGATACCACCTTTTTTATTGGACATAACTTAATACATTTCTTGATTAGCTTTCGAAGGTTGCCCTTTTTCCTCAGATCGGAAATAAGCAAATGTGCTAGCTGACAGTGTATATAAGTGAAAACATTCAAGCATTACTATGACAGTCTGACAGGGTGGGAGGATGGGGGTGGGTAGGAGGTATGCATGGGGACATCAAAGCATATCATTGATATTCTAACAGGATGGGTGTGGATAGGTGAGGGGTGGGGTGATCAACATAGAAATACAGCTTTATGGTTTATAATGGGCTAGGAACCCCAGATCCTTGTTAAGTCCTTTCTGTTGGGTGTTAAAATATTCAATCATTCTGACTTCAAAGGTCTTACGTTCTTGTGTGGTTTTAAAGTTACCTTTCAGGATTCTCACTGTGAAGTCACTGGTACAGTGTCCTGGTCCTGTAAAATGTTGACCAACAGGCGTGGGAACCCTACTGGCACCAGTATTGTTCATGTGATGTCTATGTAAATTGAATCTTGTCTTAAGCATCTGGCCTGTTTCTCCAATATAGCATCCTTCGTTACATTTTTTACACTGAATGATATATACCACATTGGAAGATGAGCAAGTGAAAGATCCCTTTATGTTGAATATCTTTCCTTTGTGGATGACTTTGGGGTCCTGTGAAATATTTTGGCATAGTTTGCAACTGGATAAATTACAGGGAAGTGTGCCCTTCTGTTCCTTTTCAGTCTGTGATGGAAGTTTACTTCTGATTAGCTTGTGTTTTAAGTTGGGTGGCTGTTGGAAGGCCAGTACTGGTGGGGATGGGAAGATCTCTTTCAGTAATTCATCCTCCTGGAGTATAGGTTGTAGATCTCTTATGATTTTCCTCAGTTTTTCTAGCTCTGGATTGTATGTCACTACAAGGGGGATTCTGTCTGTGGATTTGTTCTCCTTGTACTGTAGCAGATTCTCCCTGGGTGTTTTGAGGGAGGAGGCAATATTCTTGGAGATTATTTTGGGGTTGTAGCCTTTCTGTTTGAAGGCTGCAGTCAGGCTTTTAAGGTGTCTGTCTCTGTCCCCTGGGTCAGAGCAGATACGGTGGTATCTTGTGGCTTGGCTGTAAATGATGGATCTTTTTGTATGTGAAGGATGGAAGCTGGAGTTGTGGAGGTAGCTGCATCTGTCTGTGGGTTTCTTGTATATAGATGTTTGTATACAGCATCACTGATTGAGACCGTGGTGTCCAAAAAATTGACTTTTTCTGGGGAGTAGTCAATTTTGAATCTGATTGTAGGATGGTATGTATTGAAGGCAGAATAAAATTGTTTCAGAGTTTCTTCACCCTCCGTCCAAATCATAAAAATGTCATCGATGTACCGGTAGTATTTTAGAGGTTTGGTCTGGTGTGTATTCAGAAATGTCTCTTCCAGCTCAGCCATAAAAAGGTTGGCATATTGGGGTGCTGTCCTGGTGCCCATCGCAGTGCCCATTATTTGTAGATAGATATCATTGTTAAAGCGGAAGTAGTTGTGAGTTAAAATGAATTTGATTAATTTTGTAATAGTTTCTGGTGAGTATTGATGGTCCAGTGTGGATTTTTTTAGGAGTCTTCCACATGCAGCTATGCCATCCACATGTGGAATGTTGCTGTATAGTGATTCTACATCCATCGTGACCAGAAGGGTGTTAGGTGGTAGTTGCTTGATATTTTTCAATTTATTCAGAAAGTCTGTGGTGTCTTGTATGAAGCTGTTAGTTTTGTGTACGAGAGGTTTCAGAATTCCCTCTATGAATCCAGATATTTCTTCCGTGAGTGTGCCAATACCTGATATGATTGCAAGCTCATTTTCAAAGCACTTAGCCTCCCAAAGTTCCATAGAAACCTATGGAACTTAGCCTCCCAAAGTGCTTTGAAAATATGCCTCTTGGTCTGCCAGGGTTTCCCGGTTTGTGGATCTTGGGTAGCATGTAGAATGTGCCCACAGCAGGCTGGTTTGGTATGAGTTTCTTCAGGTGAGGTTGCGCTTGTGTAGGAAATGTTTTGATAAGGTCTTTCAGCTGTTTTGTGTAATCCTGTGTGGGGTCCTCAGTTAGTTTCCTGTAGTATTTATTGTCTGAGAGCTGTCTGTGCCCCTCTTCAATGTATTTTTGTATGTCCATAATTACCACTGCGCCTCCTTTGTCTGCGGGTTTGATGATAATGCGTTCGTTAGTTTGTAGGGTTCTTATGGCCGCTCTTTCTGGTGGGTAAGATTGTACAGGATTCTCTTTTGTTTGTTGGAAAGTTGGGATTTCACCCTATGTCTGAAACTTTCTATGTAATTATCCAGCTTGTAGTTTTGTCCCTCCTGTGGGGTGAAATAAGCCAAAGGGCTCTCATTCTGCCCATCCAGGGAACTAGATGAGATCCAACTATACTCAGACCTAGAATAATTCTTTAGAAAAATGCGCCTTAAAACACATTTCTATAATAAAGGGACACCAAAATAGACCGGAATACAGTCTTAAACAAAAGAACACTTATTTCACCCCACAGGAGGGACAAAACTACAATAGGGGTTTGAGAGCACACCTGTTTGAAAATGAGATAAGTAACATATTGCCTCAATTTTTACATAATGTTATTAATAAAGAGAGAAGAAATTTGAGAATTGGTAGGTTGGGGGTAAAGTCAATGATTAGAATATACACACGGTGAGAGGTTCACCGCGGGAGTGAAGTGATACCAGCCGTGGTGCACTTATGAGACTTACCCAGTACAACCCGTTTCAGCATATTTGTACTTTTCAATATCCTCTACTGTGCAAATTATTTCTAGGATAAGCAGCATGGAATCTGTTTTACTGTTTTGGGATCTTGCCAAGTACTTGTGACATGGATTGGCCACTGTAGGAAACAGGATACTGGACTTGATGGACCCTTTATCCCAATATGGCAATGCTATGTTCTTTTGTTCATGGGATGAACCTCAGAGCTACCTACCTGGCAGATAAGGCAGTGTGCTGATGGACAAACAGAATAGTTATGTTCCAGGATAAGAGACTTGCAGCAGACTTATTGTGGATGCTAGCCTCCTAGATTGGAGGAGAGTGTCTTCTGTATACATTTCTTACAATAATAGTAAAAAAGGTAGACTAATAGAAAACATAAACATATGAAATAATTTATTGGTGTGAATCTAAAAACAAACCCGATGATGCCACGTTTCGCCCTCAGGCTGCGTCAGGGGTCAAAACTAAGAAATAAAAACATAGATATCAAATCATTAAATATAATTCATATATGTCAGCTTTCATGATAAAACATTCATGTGTCCTATTTTCAAAATAATTTCAAATAAGTAATAACATCAATATAGATGTACAGTCAACTATGAATATCAAACAATTATATTAAAAATAACTCGTGTCAATCATGACAAACATTCATGTATGTCATAAAATATTGCAAACATTAGCTTAAAAATACATGACAATAAATAATTAAAAAAACAATATAAATAAACTGATAGCAAAATATATGTGATTATAAAGTTAAAAACTGGAAATTCATCATGTTATAACATATAAAATCAATCACAAATAAAATATTCATCAAAACATGCATAATCAAAACATAATTGTCAAAAAAACATATGGAGAAGGGAGGTGAATGATCAAAATATGTGTACATACCTAAAAAACAAGGGGTGATGGAATTCCCCTTCTTAAATACTTTTAATTTAAAAACCTATAATAAAAATAATAGAACAAATTCCTTAGAGCTCCTTTCACATATGTAGTCCATCCAAAACGCAAAACTATTCACTATCATCCTGCTATCCACTATGATCCGATATACTATCTTTATCAACTTTCAAAGTATACAGTTACCCTTTATTCTCAAGAAACAGAAGACTAAATCCTCATTTCCATCTAACTCCGTATCGCAATCTACAACCACTCATTCAAAGCCAGAATGACCACTTCTCTTAAAACAAGTTCTAACATCCTTCTCTCTGAACAGGTTAGATCCCTTTACCTGTCCTACACAAAAGCTGTTTCAATACATTCTGCATATTTTAGAACCCAGTTTGAAGACCTTCACCCTAATGCAGTTGGTTCTTATCACCGTGTAGAAGGGGAAGCTAGTCTCTGTACAACTTTTAGTTATTTAGTTTATGTGAAAGACTTCATTAGAAACAAGTCTCATCAATCCACCCACTGTGTCGTCTCTGTGGTGTTCTAAATTAGTTGATTAAAGCTCCCTTTGAGTTATTAGACTCGTGCAAGCTGAAGTACCTGTTCTGGAAAGTCTTGATTTTTGGTCCAATCATTTTGACTTACAGTTAGGGAGTTTCAGATTCAAGAGTTGCAGTTACTAACTTGTCTCAATGAGTTAATGCACGTTAATGTCTGTGTCTCTTTATAAAATACTAGCACTGACATTTACGCCAGCTCAGAAGCAAGCATAAATGTTGGCATGTATTATCTAAAATACATGCAATTATGACTCCACATTTGTTCCTCTGAAGCTTCTCGCATGAGCATATGAACGTGTGTGCCTACTTACACTGTATGTACTTCTAGGTGTGACCTTATCCTATATAATAATTCTCACCTCCAACGTTGTAATGTGCCTGGGACCGTGGCTCCCTCGGAGGTGGTCTGCTAGGCAGTTTAGAATGCACTGACGTTAGTGATGTCACTGAAAGCTGATTCCAAGGCAAGGGGAGGAGTAGGGAAACATGCTTAGCGTGTTTCCCTACTCCTCCCCCTGCCTGGGAAACAGCTGTCAGTGCCCCCCCCCTTGGCGCAACACCCAAGCCCCTCCGCCCCGGCGCAGCACCCAAGCCCCTACCCCCCCCCTCGGGCACATCAACTCCCTCGCCACCCGCAGCCGCCAATACTAACGCTGTCCAGCCGCTGCTGCTTCTCCTGTGGAGCAGCAGCGGCCGGTACAAAAAGAAAAAAGCCAAAAAAAAGATTTTTAACCTGAAACGCGGCTCCATAGACAGCCATCTGGCATTGGCTGTCGTCACTGCAGCCGCTCCTCCTCTCCCCTCCACGTCACTGCCCCTGCAGGAAGACTCCGGAGGAGCGCAGCGACGTCAGAGGGGAGAGGAGGAGCTGCTGCAGAGATGACAGCCAATGCCAGATGGCTGTCTACGGAGCCGTGTTTCAGGTTCAAAATCTTTTTTTTTGGCTTTTTTCTTTTTGTACCGGCCGCTGCTGCTAAACAGGAGACGCAGCAGCGGCCGGACAGCGTTAGTATTGGCGGCTGCGGGTGGCGAGGGGGTTGATGTGCCCGAGGGGGGGGGGGTAGGGGCTTGGGTGATGTGCTTGGGGGGGGGGGGTAGGGGTTTGAGTGATGCGCCGAGAGGGGAGGGGAGTGTCACGACATGGGTGTCTGCAGGGGGAGAGGAGGGTCACTGGACATGGATGGCTGCAGGGGGGGGCAGGGAAGAGGGAGGTGGGGAGGGGGTCCTCAGACTAGATGGGTGGCTGCAGGGGAGACAGAAGGGACGCTGCGGGGGGGGGGCAGGGGGAGAGGAGGGTCGTTGGACATGGGTGGCTGCAGGGGGGCAGGGGAGAGAGGTGGGTCGCTGGACATGGGTGGCTACAGGGGAGGCCATGGGAAAGGAGAGGAGGGTCATTGGACATGGTGGCTGCAGGGGGAGAGGAGGGTCGGTGGGGAGGGGGTCCTGAGACCAGATGGGTGGCTGAAGAGGGGGCAGGGGAGACAGGAAGGACGCTGCGGGGGGGGGGGGGGGATTACCTTGCTAGCGCCCGTTTCATTGCCTACCGAAACGGGCCTTTTATACTAGTTTTATAAGAATTCTTGGGTAAATCAGGGTTTTACCCTCAAAAGTTTATAAAATTAGCTCTAATATGCTTTAAGGCATGCTAACTAATTAATACGCATTTGTAAATGAGGCTGTTTGTAACTGGCAGTTTTTCACAACAGAGTGGTACTTCTCACTCATCTGAATTCATTCCTAAGGCGTTATTTGGTTTTCACTTTAACCGGTCATTTTGCTACCATTCTTCCATAAACCACATGCCCACAGTAGTGAACTTGTTTTATATACTTTGGATGAGAAACAAACTTTAGCATTCTAAAATATTTAGAAATTCAACCCAGCTTTTTGTTTCTTTTGATCTCAATAAACCTAGGATTGCCAGTTGGCAAGCAGATTACATCTCCTTCATTTATGCCCAGGCAGGCCTGAATTTACAGGGTCTATATCGTCTTATAATGTCTGGACCATGGCTGCATTGATAACCCACTTGAGGTTGGCTTCTATGGAAGAGATTCGCAAAGTTGCGACTTGGACTTCAGTCCATATATTCTCATCTTGTTTCCATTTGGAAATGATTCCTTGCATGCCAGTAGGTTTTTTTTTCCCCCCCAGGCTATTTTTATTTAAAAAAAAAAAGAAAAACCCACATACACAAAAACTGGAAATGGCCTGTTGGACATCCCTTTGCTTTTCCTCTTTTTTTTGTGATAAAGGTAACTGGTAGTTAGGGAGTCCAGATATGAGGACTTGCTGTCCTGCTTGTCCTGGGAGAAAACCAACTTGCTTACCATAGCAGATGCTTCCTGTTCACAAGAGGATGTAACTTGTGCCATACTCAACCACTTTCCATGGGTGTTATGTTCTCCATCCTTAATATGAATTGCAGAGGTTTTGCAAGATAACCCAGTGTTGGAAGTGTGGCACCTGAACAGTGAATCATCTAAACTTGGGGAAGATTTTTCACCATGTGGACTGTCTTGGATGATATCGTACAAATGCAAGGTATTCTGCTGTCCGTGGAGAACATTTGCTACATTTAGACATATCTTATATTCACATTGTACCCATGCTTAAAACAATTCTGGGTATTTTACCCATAAGCCCATCACCTCTGCCAACCAGTCATACAGTCATCTTACACAGTTATAAATTATGAATACCATACTACTACTACTAATTATATCTATAGCGTTACTAGATGTATGCAGCGTTGTACACATTATATGCAGGTGCTTTCTCTGTCCCTAGAGGGCTCACAATCTGTTTTTTTTTGTGCCTGGTCAATGGAGGGTTAAGTGGAGCTGCCGTGGAAATTGAACCCAAGTTGCCAGGATCAAAGCCTGCTGCACTAACCATTAGGCTACTCCTCCACTCCATTTAACCCATATTTCTCAATCCAGCTACAGCCACACATTTATAAAGTAACAGTTAACTTTAGCCAAAATCGTTTTGCATACATCTAGCTTTTATTGATGGTAGAATCCAAGAGTATAATTGAGAAGAAAAGATGGAATTCCCCATGAGCCTGCCATGAGTGGGAAAGCGCGGGGTACAAATGTAACTAAAATAAAATCAAGATAACATAAGGGAACATAATAAACAGTAAATAAAAAGAGAATAGAAAACAGTACTGAGAGAAAATGTATTTGCTGGGCTGTTGGTTTCATTTTCACATTGTGGTTAATGTTGGGGTTGTTATTTCCTGTACTTTGTGCACTGCAGCAAAGATGAAGCTTTAGTTTACCCGTGTGAACCAGTATTTGGTAGGTGTTTTGGAACATGTGCACTTTTTGCATCAGCATGTATTCAGCATCTTTTCCTCAGAGTATAGCAGGCATTAGCTTGCAAAGCCACAGCACTGATTTAAAGGGATTCAAATTGTTATATGTTTTCCATTTTTGACTCAGTTTATATGGTTTAATGTGCTAATATGTTACAGATACTGTGATTCATAGTGACAGACCATTGGAAGTTAGATAGTTGAATACCTTGTTGGATACAACTGAATCCTTCTGCCTTGACCGTCTTCATTTTATTTATTTGTTTGTAGCATGTCTCCTTTATTGGTAGCTCAAGATGAGTTATGTTCAGGTACAGTTGGTATTTCCCCATCTGTAGAGGGCTTTCATTAATGCAAGTTATTGCGACTTGTGTGCTTAATAGGCCCAATTGAAAATACTGGGGGGTTGAATTAAATAATATGTGTTAACCCATTACCCAGATTACTAAATGAGACTGTAAGCTTGTGCCTGAAGCATATTAAGAAAAGTAACATTTTTTTTGTTGAAGATCTCAGTGAGCTAAAAGAAAAGATAGTGCTTGTTTATTAATCATGGTTTGTGTATTATCTGGGTTTTGCCTAGGAATTAGCAGCTATTTCTGTGGAACTCTCAGATCTTGTAAAATCGCTCCACTTCTGCAGCCTAAGTGATAATGAAGTAATCTTTCTGAAGGATGTCAAGAAACCCACGCAAACATCTGATGGATCTAAGCTTCCGGTAATCTGAATTTTTCTTAATTGGCATGACTATGTAGTATTACAAACATTATCTGTTTATTGACTCTGAAAATAATAGTAAATTTGACCATCAGTAAAGATATTTTGAGAGAAAGTACTATATGTATCACTATATTGTACTAACAGATTTTAAAACCTTCACATTAAAAAAAATATATTCAACCAAACTATAAGCACCACCGTAATATCTCTGACTCGCAGGCCTGGAATAGACCCCTTAAAATTCTAACAGAAGCCTTCAAAAGTGGTATCGCCCTAAAATTATCTCCAAATATTGCATCTTCATTCTAAAACACTTAAGGAAAACCTGGAATATACTCCTCTATTTTTTTTTAATAAGCTTTTATGCCACCCTGGCATATAAATTACCTTTTACATGTGTAGAGAGGTGTGGTAGCCGTGTTAGTCCACTCTTAAAGGTTATCAATAGAAATCAAACAAAATAAAACATGGAAAAGAAAATAAGATGATACCTTTTTTATTGGACATTATAAGTTATGTCCAATAAAAAAGGTATCATCTTATTTTCTTTTCGATGTTTAATTTTGTTTGATTTCTATTGATAACCTTTTACATGTGAGAAGTGGGTATTTTACCCAATGTTTTGAAGTACAATATCTTGCTGAAGTCTTTTAGAGAGGAAGGGAGATTATGGTCATAATCCTGAGAATACTGATCAGATACCTAGTACAGATTTTGAACTGGGCATAAAAAAGTTTTTATCTATTGGGAAGAAGGAGGCATAACATTAGGGGAACCTATTCTTTTGAATGATGGGATTTATTATTCCCAAATAGAGCAGAATATTTCATGTGGTTGGGAGAATACATTTGTTTATCTTCAACTACTGCATTGTGTTAGGTCACTAGATAGGGAAGAATTGCAGCTGGGTTCAGGGAAACAAGATAATTTTTCACCTTATAGTTTATCTATTTCTGGGTTACATAAAGTACTGCAGTCATCAAGCACACCAAAGAATTACTCTGCTTTGCAGGAAAGTTGGGATAAGGAGTGGGTTGACTGTACTGTCCTTTAGGAATTCTATAATCCAAAGTTAGGTGCCAGGAAGATCCACGCTAACTTATTATTCTGCAAAGGACACTCTGCGCTGAGTACCCTTTAAAGAATACTAGCTTGGTGCAGATCTTGCACCTAACTATGGGCATAGCACCTATGCCTGCTGAAACCTGTCGCGTGTAAATGACCTGTTCTATAACATTGCATCCACTATGAGGTTTCTTTTGTTAGGGGATGTTTATATAGAGTAAAAGTTATATAGGGTAAAAGTATTTGCTGTACCACCTTTCTATTGTTCCAATCAAAGCAGTTTATATGTTAAATACAGGTACTTATTTTGTACCTGGGTCAATAGAAGGTAAAGTTACTTGCCAAAAGTCACAGGGAGCTGCAGTGGGAGTCGAACCTGGTTCTTAGGCCACTGCACTAACCATTAGGCTACTCATCCACAATCCCTATCCCCAAAAGCTTGGTGTTTACTTTTAAATAAACTACGTCTATGATATGAATATAAGTTAAATCCCCTTTATAGGTGATTATTTGCTTGGATGTCTTGCTGAGGAAGGGAAAGGGGGGGGGGGGGTAGGTAATATCTGTCAGGAAGCCTGTTAGATAGAAGACCATAAGAACCAAGACCTCCTGTCTAGAGTTTAATTTCTATGAGGGAGAAGGAGTCATCAGGGAGAAAGTAGGGAGAGCGTGTGACAAAATTGTAAAAAGTGATCTGTTTTACTCAGATTACTGTTGTGGTGACTGTGTTGATTTATTTATGGAGGTATTTCATCATAAAAGGAAACTAGAACCATAGGACATGAACCTTGTAATAACATACAATCCTGAACTAGAAAACTTAAGGAAAACTATAAAAGATCTTCAAGCCCTGTTTCTGAAGGATGAATTATTAAAATATTCTGTGTCGGAGAGGTCACGTGGGGGCATGAGCTGAATGGCAGCACGTTGCTGGGGCTCCGAGATCCATGCCCGATAATTGAATAAATAGCGCTTCCCTGTTAGGTTAGGTATAAACTGTGTTATTTCTGACTTTACTTGTTTTGGGCTACTTTGAATCCTACTGATCTGTACATCTGCTGTCTATAATTCTGGAAGTTGTAAATGAGTTTTGGGTGTACTCTGTAGAAGTTTTTGTTTACTTTTGCAGTGTGTGTATGGATGCCTGTTGTGGTGTGGTCATGTGATAATGTTTGAATAACTGCCTGGCGAATCGATTTGTTATATGGACAGATACTTGAGGAAGACGGAAGGGGCGATGGCACAGCGATCTTCCAAGAAAGAAAAGACAGAAAAGGCAAAAACAAGCAGCCCCAGCCAAAACAATATGGTGGAGGATGATGCGTTGCAGCCAGGAGGATTCTCCGAGGTGCAGCTCGCACAAATCACTACAGCCGTGGCAAAAGCCTGGGACCTGAAATGGGCAGAAATGGAGCAGAAACTAACCACGCGGTTGGATGGAGTAGGAACGCGCATGGGAGATCTTGAAACGCGCATGGCGGCCCTAGAAGATGATAGCCGCGGGTACGGCCCAGATATTGCGACCCTTACTAAACAATTAAAAGAAAGCCATGAGAAACTGGAAGAGCTAGAAAATCGCTCTCGCAGGAACAATATCCGAATAGTTGGTTTACCAGAGACTATCCCAGAGCGTAATCTGACCTGCTGGCTCGAGAATTGGCTTGCAAAGGAGCTCACGCTCTCAGACACCACAGGCCCCCTCGTAATAGAGCGGGCCCATAGAGTTGGCGCAAGGCAGAAGCACAGACACGACCAAGAATAGTAATGGCAAGAATCTTTAATTTCCGCCATAAAAATGAAATCTTACAAGGCTTCCGATTGCGCAGAGGATCTTTGATGCATGATGGAAACAAAATCCTAATATTTCAAGACTTTTCAGCAGAGGTACAACAGCAACGATGTAAATTCCATCCGATATGCTCTGCCCTGGCACAGAAAAGCATAAAATTCACTCTAAAGTTTCCAGCAACCTTGAGAATTTTAATCAAAGACCAATGGAAATCATTCCAAACAGTACCTACAGCTACAGCGGCAATACAGGAGGCTGGTTTGATGGAAACTTCCTGAAAAGCTGATCCTTAAATCCAGGGAAGCAGTGAAAAGCACTAATGTCGGGTAAGCGGAAGGGCATGGACTCACGTCCTAAGGTGATCTCCACATCCATCTTCGAGGTTTATAGGATGGAAATTGGGTGTTTATGGTTATGGGAGAGGGATAGTTGGGGGAAAGGGTTGGGGGGGCACGATTAGGTTACTACACACCTTGGCATAAGAGATTTGGAAGGAAGAAGTGGAAAGGCATCACGTGTTTGATACAAGCTATTGTAAATACTCAACATGACAATTAGAATTGTAACATGGAATATAGGGGGAGTAAGCTCCCCAATTAAGAGGGCAAAAATCCTAACAGCTCTACGGAGACATAAAACAGACATTGCCTGCTTACAGGAAACACACTTAAATGATCTAGAGCACAGTAAATTGCAGAGGATGTGGGTGGGGGAGGTATTCTCGACACCAGCGCAAGGGAAGAAAGGAGGTGTAGCCATACTGTTCCGTAAGGGGTTAATATACAAAGCAACACAGGTAGCTACTGGGAAGGACGGGAGATATATTATCATTAAGGTATGGATGCCGGACCAAATAACTATGACCCAGCCTTTCTTCGAAATTTAAGAGGCAAATGTGTTACCAAAGGGAGAGAGAAATTGGTAATAGTGGGAGACTTCAATTTAGTGGTGGACCCTCAAATAGATTGCTCAAATAGCACCTCCACGCATTACACTGGGCAAAGAGCAAAGGCCATGACATCTTTTATTAGAGACCTTGAACTAATGGACATTTGGAGAGCCCTCCACCCTACAGAGCGAGAATACACACATCGGTCTAGAGCGCATGGCACGCAATCCCGGCTAGATTATATATTGGTGGAGCGGACAATGTTCACACATGTGGTGACAGTGGACATAGGCCCTGAGGAAATCTCGGACCATGCCTTTGTGTGGGTAGACCTAGAAACGCAAATAGATCGAGAAGGGCATAGGGGCTGGAGATTCCCAGCCTACTTGTATACAGACCCAAAATTTGCAAAATACCTAGCGGCCAAGTGGGAGGACTATGCAAAAAATAATGCGAAACGTGCATAATCAGCCTGCCTTGTTCTGGACGGCTTCTGAAGCAGTCCTGAGTGGGGACATAATCGCCTATTGTAGTAAACGTAACAAAACAGGGTCGCAGGCATTTTATTATTAGAGAAAAGACTTAAGAGAGCCCAGAGAGCACATGCACAACGGCCGTCACCAGTCACACTGGACGCCCTCAAATCCATACAAATTACACTAAATTCCCTGTTGCACGAGAAGGAAGGCAGATCAACGCTGTATTATAAGTATAGATTACATAAATTTGGGAATAAAACAGGAAGGCTACTAGCTAGAGTAATACAGTCGCAGGGAGGCCCCAGGGCAGTGACCACCTTACAGGACACAACAGGGAACTTAATACGAGATCATGAGGAAATTGGCCACCTATTCACAGAGTATTTTACTACACTATATAAGAAACAACAGACACCCCAAGGGGCAGAAATGGTAAAATATCTAGATTAGGCTCAGCTTCCAAGACTGACAGACCATCAATTAGGAAATTTAAATGCCCCGCTGACAATAAAGGAGCTACAGAAGGCAGTAAAGGCGCTGAAACTTCGATCAGCCCCAGGTCCATATGGACTTTCCGGAGAGTATTACAAACTGCTCCCTTCCAAAGCAATAGTACACCTCTTAAGTTACTATGATGAAGTGCTTAATGACGGCTGTTTCCCAGCCTTTGCTAACATAGCTTTAGTGTCGCTAATTCCCAAAATGGGGAAGCAGACAGAACAGCCGGGGTCATATAGGCCCATATCACTATTAAACGTAGAAGTAAAACTCCTAGCAAAAATCTTGGCAGATCGCCTAGCACTGTGTTTGCCTAACATTATTGGACCCGAGCAGGTGGGATTTATAAAAAAACGAAGAGCAGTTCACAATGTATGGAAATTGCTACTGGCGATGGCAATATGTAAAGAGAGAGGGGTGCCAGCTTGGGTGGTTAGCCTGGATGCGGAAAAGGCTTTTGACCAAGTGAATTGGGAGTTCCTATTTCAGGTCTTGGCAACTATAGGCATTACGGGCTGGTTTGCGAGAGCGGTCCAGGTCCTCTATACAAAACCCATGGCTAGTGTTATAGTCAATGGCAGGAGAGAGAGAGAGTTTCCCATCTGTAGAGGTACCAGGCAAGGCTCTCCGCTTTCGCCACTGTTGTTCATATTGGCATTAGAACCATTATTAAAACACCTGCTCCACAAGGAGGAAATAAAAGGAGTTGAGATGCAGGGCCGGCCACTGAAAGTACTTTCATATGCGGACGACCTGCTACTGACACTGACAGGACGACCTGCTACTGACACTGACAGACCCTAATAGCTCCTTAGCAACAGTGCTGAGAAAGATCAAAAGATATGGCACTTGCTCTGGGTTTAGATTAAATTACAACAAATCATTTATACTTCCAGTAAATGCCGGGGAGGTGGGCAGGTGGAGTGGCCCCAGATCTTTGCAATGGACCCAGAACCCAATCACTACCTAGGTATACAGTTACCTGCAAATTTGGAAGCTTTATATAAAGAGAATGTTAGGAGATTATTGATAGAGACAGAGGAGAAGTTGAGCATGTGGAGATCACTGCCCATTACGCTTATGGGAAGGGTCGCCCTCTACAATATGTGCATAATCCCCAAGTGGTTGTACGTATTCCAGACTATACCTCTATACTTGAAAAAGAAAGACGAGAGAAAATTGACTAACATTACGCAAAGATTCCTCTGGCAGGGGAAGAGAGCGTGCCTTCCATTGTCCATCTCAACAATTCCAGTGGAATATGGGGGTCTTGGACTACTAAGTGTGAGACATCTAAAAGTGGCGTGTGGGATGCGCCATATAAATGACTGGTACCGAGGGACAGAGGAGTTTTCTAATACCATACTGGAGACACAATTAGTACCCCGAATACACTTCTCTAACTACTTGCACGTGGGAGGAGGCCCCATCCCAGAGGTGCTAAAGTACTCAGGGATAATGACATCGGCTAAAGCGACATGGGCCTGGATTTGCCAGTTACACAAATTTTCAGCAAGAGTGACTCCGTTCCGGTCCATCTGTGGAAACAGAGACTTTGCACCTGGAAACTTGTATGCAGTATTCCACAGGTGGAGACAAAAGGGGGTGGAATACCTGCTGCAAGTACTCACTTTAGAGGGCAAGATAAAGCCGTTCCCAGATCTACAGAGGGAATATGGGCTAGAGGAGCGAGACAGATTTCACTACTTACAACTCAAACATTATATCGGAACACTGACATGGGAATGGCTGGCAGAGGATGTGCAAGAAGAGCTAAAGACAGCATTTTCACTGGGGGCGCAGCAAGAAGTGCCTTTAACCTACCACCATAGACACATTCGAGACACAGCGGCGGAAGTGGATTATTTGCGACTGGCAGAACAGTGGAAAGAGGACTTATTGATTGACATCACGGATATACAAGTGAAGACATATTTTATCCATCAGGCGCTTAACCAAAGCAGCGAGTCAGTGGGAAGTGCAATACAAATTTGTGATGCGACTGTATGTTGCCCCCCATAGAGCTTTCCATCTGGGAGTGTCCCCCTGCGGCTCATGCCCCAAGTGTGGAAGAGAGGGGGCAACACTGGGGCACATGTTCTGGAGATGCAAGGCAGTAGAGAAATTTTGGAGAGACATAATAATTTATGTATCTCAGATATGGGGCTGAAAGTGGACATATGACGCTACCCTGCTGTTCGGACACCCTAGACTAAGCATGCCTAGGCCCAAAGGATACATGGAATTTGTGATAAAAGCAACCATCTCTGCCAAGCAAGTGATTTTGGCGGAGTGGATAACAAGGAAGCCGCCTACCCAGCAGTCATGGAGAGTCAGAATGTTGTATCTAATGCGCCTGGAGCGTCAAGAACATTTTACCTTAGACTCGGTAGCGGGAAAGAAATTTCAACGGTGCTGGGCACCCTTGTGGCAGACTCTTACTCCGGCAGCCCGGAGTCATCTGTTAAATCTCTAGAGATTATCTTGACTGTATTGAAGCGAGAGAAATGATGCTTAGATTCTTATGCCTTAAATTAGAGAGATAAGGGTGGGAAGGGTTAAGATTGATAAGTTGGGGGGAGGGGGGAATGAATAAATGCTGTAACCAGATAAGAGATAACTCGACAAAATGTATAACTTCATAGTTGAACATATCTGTACGTGTTTGAACTGTTGGACAGTCACTGTTTATTATATTACTGTGGTTGGTTACAATAAAAAAGATTGAAACATAAAATATTCTGTGTCCCCTTAGTTCTAGCCTTTTGGCAACCACATGATCTGAAACAAAAAGTTATAAGGAATAAACTCCAAACAGAATTCCAAATAGAAGAAAATGGAGCAAGGCCTGCAAGGCACCATGATGCAACTGACATCACATATCACAGGACCCTACAATTACCCTTAAGGCAAAGACATTCAAAATACAAGGCTCACATTCATATTTTTTTCATATAAATGTACTGTACATAACCCAGTGCAAAGTATGTGAAGAGGGGTGTACATCTGTGGAACAAGCCAAAAATTAAGGACCTGTATCAATCTTTATAGACATATATAAATTTTGAAGGAAACTGTCAAAGCTAGGAAGTTAGGGCATCCCGATATGAAGGTTGCAATAAAGGCAAAAATATCTCAGGGCAGATGGTGTTGAAAGATTGCAAGTTATCCTTGTCAGCAGCTAAGCAGGATGTAAGAACAAACAAAAACACACTTATAAACCTCTCTCAAAAAAAGTATATAACATTGAATGAAGAGGTGGATATAATAGGCAGACGTACGCAGAGGAACTTGAACACAAAATCATTGAAGAAGCAACGCCACGAAGGCCAGCACAGGACTTCGGCTGACGGGGATGGGGTCCCCCGTCAGTACAGGTAGTGGACGGCGGCGGGGGACGGTTTTCGCCGAGAAGGGGGGTCGACAGAGTCACGGAAGAGGGGGGGGGGGGAAAAGAGGGAGGGCAGAGTCTGGAACAGCGAGGGAGGGTGGGGAATTGCCTTGCTAGCGCCCGTTTCGTTTCCTTTTGAAACGGGCATTTTTTACTAGTTTGTAAATAAAAAGGAAGTGGATCTGTGAATTGAATGGGCAAGCCAGGGTCAGGAGCATCAGGAAAAGAGCCTGGAATTAGGGGGCAGAGTGACTGTTTTCTGCAAGGAGGTTAGATTGAGAACAGGAGACAGCATGACGTCTAAAAGCTGAAGCCAATTAGATTGGTCTTCCTTTCCCTCTCCTTTGCGCAGCTGTCAAGCCCATTCACCGAAAACAAAGCAAGCAAACCTATGAGCTGCTCTATCCATGTTGCCATTCTTTATTGTTGGTAGCATTTTTATTTGATTTCATTTATATTTTCAAACATGCCGGCTTGTGCAGCATACGGATGTACATAGAGAAAGTATTGGTTTCATCGGTTAGAATAGTTATTAGTTCTAAATTGTAAATCGTGTGATTTTTGAGGGGCTGGTTATAGGGACTCCCTGTATTCGTGCAGAGATGTTTCCACCTAGTAAAGGCCAAAGAGCAAAAGAAGTACTAGGAGCCTTCAAAAGCAGGACAAGTCCTTTAATTGCACAGCATAAATCTTACATATCAGTCTTGCATCATTGACCCAACATGGGCCATGTTTTGGGGCACAGCACCTGTGCCAGGGGTCATTTAATCTCTTTTGCTTAAACCTGGGAGCATTTAACATCTTTTTTCCTGTGCCTACATCAAAAGAAAAAGATGTCATGTGGGAATTTGCTTCTTTTGTTTTGTGGAATGCAGTGGTATATTATAAAAATGCACTTGCATTTTTTATTACTACTATTTCACAGAGGGGTATTGAATAACGAGGGAAGGGCATTCTTCATACAGATGTTCTGTTCAGAGGCAGTCTAACTGTGCCAACATATTAGCTGCCAAGTTCATACAAAGTTAATTATGTTCAGTGGAAAATAAATCTGTTGACTCAGGCTGCCTCCTATGTGAATATTCTATCACTGTTTCATTATTGCTACCAAGTATTAGATATTAAGGACATTTGCTTTAAACTTTGTTTAAATTCTTTTATCCAGTCCTTACATGCACATGGTTTTACTTTTTAAACCCATAGGTGAGTCCTAAAGATGGTTGAACAATCAAACATATAAATTGCGTGTGACTGTACTCACCCGCAAATGCGCAGTAGAGACTTCCCTCTCTGTCCCGCCCCCGCCTCAATACGTGATGAAGGGGGCGGGACAGAGAGGGAAACTGCGCGAAGGGGAGGAAGGGAACCGCCGAGGTCGCTACCGCTCCCCCCCCCCCCCCCGAGATTGCCGCTGCCGCTCCCTCCACCCGGAGTCACTGCCGCCGCCCCCCCCCCCCCTCCACCCGGCCCGGGCCCTCTCTTCACTATTGAACTTACATCGCTGAAAACGCAGCAGGCAGATTAGCTGAGCACCCATCGGCTTTCCTTCCCTGCCTGTGTCCCGCCCTCGCCGACGTTACATCACACGAGGGCGGGACACAGGCACAGAAGGAAGGCTGACGGGAGCTCAGCTGATCTGCCTGCTGCGGTTTCGGCGCTGTAAGTTCAGTGGCGAACAGAGGGCCCGGGTGGTGGCGGGCGGCGGCGGCGACCTTGGGGCAGAGGGAGGGAGGGGAGGGCAGGAGAAATGCTGGACATGGGGGGTATCAGAAGGAGGGGGGCCTTGGAGCTGGGAGGGAGGGATGGGGGGGGCCTTGGATCTGGGAGGGGGAGGGACAGAGGGCCTTGGAGCTGGCAGTGAAAGAGGGAGGATGCTGGATATGGGAGGTCAGAAGGAGGGGGGGCCTTGGAGCTGGTAGGGAAGGAGGGAGGGCAGGGGGCCTTGCAGCGGCGAGGTGGGGGGAGGGGGCCTTGCAGCGGTGAGGGGAGGGGTGAGGGGGCCTTGGATAGCCCCCATACCAATAACGGCTAGTTAGGTATAAACTGTGTTATTTCTGACTTTACTTGTTTTGGGCTACTTTGAATCCTACTGATCTGTACATCTGCTGTCTATAATTCTGGAAGTTGTAAATGAGTTTTGGATGTACTCTGTAGAAGTTTTTGTTTACTTTTGCAGTGTGTGTATGGATGCCTGTTGTGGTGTGGTCATGTGATAATGTTTGAATAACTGTCTATACTTATGGGTATGATTTCTGAACATGTAAAGGACAGACTTTTAAATACCCAGCTGGGTATATATGCTAATCTGTTTCAGACGTATCCATCTACTTGCTCCCATGATATAACTAAATTATATTATTCTGTCTCACTGTAATTTCAAATGTAAGCCACATTGAACCCGAGTTTGCTTGGGATAATTTGGGATATACATGTTAAATAAAATAAAATTCTTTCTCCAAGGACAAGCAGGCTGCTTGTTCTCACTGATGGGTGACGTCCACGGCAGCCCCTCCAATCGGAATCTTCACTAGCAAAAGCCTTTGCTAGCCCTCGCGCGCCGATGCGCACCGCGCATGCGCGGCCGTCTTCCCGCCCGAAACCGGCTCGTGCCGGCCAGTCTTCTTTTGTCCGCGCTCGGTACGGTCATGTTTCGCCGTTCGTGCCCCGGAAAGTTGACCTCGCGCGTCGTTTTCGACTCGTTTCTTCTCAGAAAGTTTAAAAAGTGTTCGGGAAGAGCCTTTTTGGTTTTTTCCTTCCCGTATTTCGAGCTTTTTGCCCCGGTAAGTTTTCTTTCGTCGTCGGGGTAGGCCTCAGTTAGGCCTCGGTCAAAATTTTCTTCTCCCTATTTTTGTGGTGCCAATTTTCGTCATTTCGAGTTTTGATCTCGCCGGCGTGATTTTTCCGCCCATGACATCGAAGCCTTCCAGCGGCTTCAAGAAGTGCACCCAGTGCGCCCGGGTAATCTCGCTCACTGACAGGCACGCGTCGTGTCTTCAGTGTCTGGGGGCTGGGCACCGCCCTCAGGCCTGTAGTCTGTGTTCCCTTTTACAAAAGCGGACTCAGGTAGCGAGGTTAGCCCAGTGGAACATTTTGTTCTCGGGCTCTTCGTCGGCATCGGCACCGGGGGTATCGAGTGCATCGACGTCTTCAGCGTCCAGACCTTCATCCTCGGCTGCCAGTGCATCGAGTGCATCGAGGCATCGGCCCTCTGCATCGGCGCTGAGACATCGGACGACTGTATCGACGTCGGTGGTATCGGGACCTCGTCTGCTGATGTCGTCGGACGGTGGTGCTTCGTCTGGAGTGCAGGTGAGGGCTGTCCATTCCCCTGCTGGTGGCGGTGAGCCTTCGGGTGGGTCTCCCCCTACCCTGAGGGCTCCTGCGGTACAGCCCCCCCCGAGACCGACCCCCTTCGGTCTCGGCCCCGAGGAAGAGACGGCTGGATTCTACGTCCTCCTCGTCGGTGCCGGGAAGCTCCGGTGACATGCTTCGCTCCAAGAAGTCGAAGAAGCATCGACACCGGTCCCCTTCCCGCGTCGGCACCGAGAGCTCTGGGTCGCTGAGGGAGTCGGCACCCAGCAGGCATCGGCACCGAGAGGACCGCTCACCCTCTGTCCAAGAGGTGTCGATGCGCTCCACTCTGGACAGCCCGGAACAGCCTCCACGCCCGGAACAGACTCTGACATCGACGCCTGCATCGACCTTCATGCCTTTTTCTGCAGCCGCTCTGAACGAGAGCCTCCGGGCCGTTCTCCCAGAGATCCTGGGAGAGCTGTTGCGCCCTACCCCTCCGGTACCGGGGGTGCTTGCGCCACCGGTACCGTCGAGCGTGGCGCCGGCTGGTCCATCGCCCGGGGTGAGGTCTCCGGCGTCGGTACCGCGTGCGGTGCCGACCGCGGTCGCCTCCCAGGAAGGTTCCCCGACTACGTCGGCGGAGGGAGCTTCGCCGGTGCGGGCGAGGGAGTCTACCTCTCGACGCTCCCACCGTGGCCGTGGTTCCACGGAGTCGAGCCGGGCACGGTTGCAGACACAGGTTCGTGAACTTGTGTCTGACACCGAGGGTGAGGCCTCGTGGGAAGAAGAGGAAGACATCAGATATTTCTCTGACGAGGAGTCTGAGGGTCTTCCTTCTGATCCCACTCCCTCTCCTGAAAGACAGCTTTCTCCTCCCGAGAGTCTGTCTTTCGCTTCCTTTGTCCGGGAGATGTCTACGGCCATCCCCTTCCCGGTGGTTGTGGAGGACGAGCCCAGGGCTGAAATGTTTGAGCTCCTGGACTATCCTTCTCCACCTAAGGAAGCGTCCACAGTACCCATGCATCATGTCCTCAAAAAGACATTGCTGGCGAACTGGACCAAACCATTAACTAATCCCCACATTCCCAAGAAGATCGAGTCCCAGTACCGGATCCATGGGGACCCAGAGCTGATGCGCACTCAGTTGCCTCATGACTCTGGAGTTGTGGATTTGGCCCTGAAGAAGGCCAAGAGTTCTAGGGAGCATGCTTCGGCGCCCCCGGGCAAGGACTCTAGAACCTTGGACTCCTTTGGGAGGAAGGCCTACCATTCTTCTATGCTCGTGGCCAAAATTCAGTCCTAACCAGCTCTACACGAGCATACACATGCGGAACAATGTGCGGCAGTTGGCGGGCTTGGTGGATGCGCTCCCCCCTGAGCAAGCCAAGCCTTTTCAGGAGGTGGTCAGGCAGCTGAAGGCGTGCAGAAAATTCCTGGCCAGAGGGGTGTATGACACCTTTGATGTTGCGTCCAGGGCCGCTGCTCAAGGTGTGGTGATGCGCAGACTCTCATGGCTGCATGCCTCCGACCTGGAGAATCGAATCCAGCAGCGGATTGCGGACTCGCCTTGCCGTGCGGATAATATTTTTGGAGAGAAAGTCGAACAGGTGGTAGAGCAGCTCCACCAGCGGGACACCGCATTCGACAAGTTCTCCCGCCGGCAGCCTTCAGCCTCTACCTCTACAGGTAGAAGATTTTTGGGGGGAAGGAAGAATGTTCCCTACTCTTCTGGTAAGCGTAGGTACAATCCTCCTTCTCGACAGCCTGCGGCCCAGGCTAAGCCCCAGCGCGCTCGCTTTCGTCAGCAGCGTGCGCCTCAGCAAGGCCCCTCGGCTCCCCAGCAAAAGCAAGGGACGAGCTTTTGACTGGCTCCAGCAGAGCATAGCCGACATCCAAGTGTCAGTGCCGGGCGACCTGCCAGTAAGAGGGAGGTTGAAAGCTTTTCACCAAAGGTGGCCTCTTATAACCTCTGATCAGTGGGTTCTCCAAATAGTCCGGCAGGGATACACCCTCAATTTGGCCTCAAAACCTCCAAATTGTCCACCGGGAGCTCAGTCTTACAGCTTCCAGCACAAGCAGGTACTTGCAGAGGAACTCTCCGCCCTTCTCAGCGCCAATGCGGTCGAGCCCGTGCCATCCGGGCAAGAAGGTCTGGGATTCTATTCCAGGTACTTCCTTGTGGAAAAGAAAACAGGGGGGATGCGTCCCATCCTAGACCTAAGGGCCCTGAACAAATATCTGGTCAAAGAAAAGTTCAGGATGCTTTCCCTGGGCACCCTCCTTCCCATGATTCAGGAAAACGATTGGCTATGCTCTCTGGACTTGAAGGATGCCTACACACACATCCCGATACTGCCAGCTCACAGACAGTATCTGCGATTTCAGCTGGGCGCACGTCACTTCCAGTACTGTGTGCTACCCTTTGGGCTCGCCTCTGCACCCAGGGTGTTCACAAAGTGCTTGGCTGTAGTAGCAGCGGCACTTCGCAGGCTGGGGGTGCACGTGTTCCCATATCTCGACGATTGGCTGGTGAAGAACACATCCGAGGCAGGAGCCCTGCAGTCCATGCAGATGACTATTCGCCTTCTGGAGCTACTGGGGTTTGTGATAAATTATCCAAAGTCCCATCTTCTTCCAGTGCAGAAACTCAAATTCATAGGAGCTCTGCTGGATTCTCGGACGGCTCGCGCCTATCTCCCAGAGGCGAGAGCCAACAACTTGTTGTCCCTCGTCTCGCGGGTGCGAGCGTCACAGCAGATCACAGCTCGGCAGATGTTGAGATTGCTGGGCCACATGGCCTCCACAGTTCATGTGACTCCCATGGCCCGCCTTCACATGAGATCTGCCCAATGGACCCTAGCTTCCCAGTGGTTCCAGGCTGCTGGGGATCTAGAAGACGTGATCCACCTGTCCACGAGTTTTCTCAAATCCCTGTATTGGTGGACAATTTGGTCCAATTTGACTCTGGGACGTCCTTTCCAAATTCCTCAGCCACAAAAAGTGCTGACCACGGATGCGTCTCTCCTGGGATGGGGAGCTCATGTCGATGGGCTTCACACCCAAGGAAGCTGGTCCCTCCAGGAACGCGATCTACAGATCAATCTTCTGGAGTTACGAGCGATCTGGAACGCTCTGAAGGCTTTCAGAGATCGGCTGTCCCACCAAATTATCCAAATTCAGACAGACAACCAGGTTGCCATGTACTACGTCAACAAGCAGGGGGGCACCGGATCTCGCCCCCTGTGTCAGGAAGCCATCAGCATGTGGCTCTGGGCTCGCCGTCACGGCATGGTGCTCCAAGCCACATATCTGGCAGGCGTAAACAACAGTCTGGCCGACAGGTTGAGCAGGATTATGCAACCTCACGAGTGGTCGCTCAATTCCCGAGTAGTGCGACAGATCTTTCAGGTGTGGGGCACCCCCTTGGTAGACCTCTTCGCATCTCGAGCCAATCACAAAGTCCCTCAGTTCTGTTCCAGGCTTCAGGCCCACGGCAGACTGGCATCGGATGCCTTCCTCCTGGATTGGGGGGAGGGTCTGCTGTATGCTTATCCTCCCATACCTCTGGTGGGGAAGACTTTGTTGAAACTCAAGCAAGACCGAGGCACCATGATTCTGATTGCTCCCTTTTGGTCGCGTCAGATCTGGTTCCCTCTTCTTCTGGAGTTGTCCTCCGAAGAACCGTGGAGATTGGAGTGTTTTCCGACCCTCATCACACAGGACGAAGGGGCGCTTCTGCATCCCAACCTCCAGTCCATGGCTCTCACGGCCTGGATGTTGAGAGCGTAGACTTTGCCTCTTTGGGTCTGTCACAGGGTGTCTCCCGTATCTTGCTTGCTTCCAGGAAAGATTCCACTAAGAGGAGTTACTTCTTTCTATGAAGGAGGTTTGCCGTCTGGTGTGACAGCAAGGCCCTAGATCCTCGCTCTTGTCCTACACAGACCCTGCTTGAATACCTTCTGCACTTGTCTGAGTCTGGTCTCAAGACCAACTCTGTAAGGGTTTACCTTAGTGCAATCAGTGCATACCATTACCGTGTGGAAGGTAAGCCGATCTCAGGACAGCCTTTAGTTGTTCGCTTCATGAGAGGTTTGCTTTTGTCAAAGCCCCCTGTCAAGCCTCCTACCGTGTCATGGGATCTCAATGTCGTTCTCACCTAGCTGATGAAACCTCCTTTTGAGCCACTGAATTCCTGCCATCTGAAGTACTTGACCTGGAAGGTCATTTTCTTGGTGGCAGTTACTTCAGCTCGTAGAGTCAGTGAGCTTCAGGCCCTGGTAGCCCAGGCCCCTTACACCAATTTTCATCATAACAGAGTAGTCCTCCGCACTCACCCTAAGTTCTTGCCAAAGGTTGTGTCGGAGTTCCATCTGAACCAGTCAATTGTCTTGCCAACATTCTTTCCCCGTCCTCATTCCTGCCCTGCTGAATGTCAGCTGCACACATTGGACTGCAAGAGAGCATTGGCCTTCTATCTGGAGCGGACACAGCCCAACAGACAGTCCGCCCAATTGTTTGTTTCTTTTGATCCCAACAGGAGGGGAATGGCTGTAGGAAAACGCACCATATCCAATTGGCTAGCAGATTGCATTTCCTTCACTTATGCCCAGGCCGGGCTGGCTCTTGAGGGTCATGTCACGGCTCATAATGTTAGAGCCATGGCAGCGTCGGTAGCCCACTTGAAGTCAGCCACTATTGAAGAGATTTGCAAAGCTGCGACGTGGTCATCTGTCCACACATTCACATCTCATTACTGCCTGCAGCAGGATACCCGACGCGACAGTCGGTTCGGGCAGTCAGTGCTTCAGAATCTGTTCGGGGTTTAGAATCCAACTCCACCCCCCCTAGGCCCATGTTTGTTCTGTTCCAGGCTGCACTCTCAGTTAGTTGGTAATTTTTTTTAGGTCAATCTCAGTTATGTCCTCGCCGTTGCGAGGCCCAATTGACCATGGTTGTTGTTTTGAGTGAGCCTGGGGGCTAGGGATACCCCATCAGTGAGAACAAGCAGCCTGCTTGTCCTCGGAGAAAGCGAATGCTACATACCTGTAGAAGGTATTATCCGAGGACAGCAGGCTGATTGTTCTCACAAACCCGCCCGCCTCCCCTTTGGAGTTGTGTCTTCCCTAGTCTTTGTCTTGCGACATATGAGACTGGCCGGCACGAGCCGGTTTCGGGCGGGAAGACGGCCGCGCATGCGCGGTGCGCATTGGCGCGCGAGGGCTAGCAAAGGCTTTTGCTAGTGAAGATTCCGATTGGAGGGGCTGCCGTGGACGTCACCCATCAGTGAGAACAATCAGCCTGCTGTCCTCGGAGAATACCTTCTACAGGTATGTAGCATTCGCTTTATCCTCCACCGTTTTAAGGCACTGCCTATTCAACTGGATGGTGGTAGCACAAGGAAAGCAAGCTTGGTCCAGTGAAGACTAACCCAAAATAACATGTTCCATAGCTGGGCTCTAGTATTACCATATTGAAAATGCAACCATACCATGCCTTTGTGGTTATGTTAAGTTAAACAATTAACTAGCTTTCTTGAAAGAATTATATAACTTTTGGATGCATGGCTAGGAACAAAAACACACATTTATGCAATATCGCAATTCCTCATTTACAGTCACAAAACAACCTTTTAGGGTGAATAGTGTTCATAGTGAGCTCCTTTTATTATCGACCAGGTGGAAGAGAGAAGAGTTTTTAGTTTTGGCATAGCATAAGTCATCACAAGAATAAAATACAAGAAAACCAATGGAGTGCAGTTGGGGCCTACAGCCCATTTAGTTATGTTTTAAACAAATGAGAGATCTGCATGAAACAAATTTTTATTATTTTGACTTATAAATCCACTTGTCCTTGTAACATGCTCAAAACAGAAAAATCCATTTGTGTATCTTAAATGTGACCTTCTACAAAACAGATAAAGATGTAATTCCATGTGGCTCAATGAAAGGAGCGTTTAATTTTACTTCCATTTAATTTCAATATATTCCATCTTATAACACCAGGCTTCCCATGGCAGATTACAACAGTTAAGATGTACCCATCAGGAAACAGGATATCCTCACTGAAATTTGGCCATCTGCATTATATAGAACAGTGTAGAAAAATGAGTACAAAATGCAGAGTTTATAACTGCTGTTTCTACTAGCTACAATAATTTTTTTAAGCTGTTGTAGTGATATTCAATTTTTGTTTCTTGATATTTATATCTACATATGGGAACTTAAGCTTTCAAATAAATTTTAAAAGCTGTCAAATAAGTTAAAAAAATTTGTTTTGTCCTCCATCTTTTTAAGGTACTCCCTGAGCAGCTTTTTACTTTTTATAGATAGTTCATGCGTAGCTAGTCCGTTATTTCTAATAATTTTTTTGCTATTGTTTTCAGTAGTGGGTGAGCGAAAATGGTGGCGTTCTCCGCCTTCTGCCAGCAAGTTCCGCCTACTGGCTTCAGCTCATATAATGGGCTAGATAGGCTCATACTGTCTCCTGTTCTCAATCTAACATTTTTGCTTTTCTGCTCCACTCCAGATTGGTCCCTCACCTTCCTCTTTCTGCCTATGAGTTAGGGCTGGAGCAGAACAGCTTTGCTGCTCTGGAGTCTGAAAAGAAGTAGTGGAACTGTGTGCCAAGCCATTACCCCAAAATTAATCCTTGCTTACAACCCTCTATTGGTTGTGCTGCTGCATTCTGAATCAGTTTGAGTTGGTGCAAACTCTTTGTAATCAGACCAATGTAGAGTGTATTACAGTAATTCAGCTTTGATATTATCATGGCATGAATTACTGTGACAAGACTTGTTTCTTGATGTATGGAGAGAGACAGCATAGTTGTCACAGATGATACAGGCAGTTTCTCAGTGTTGGATTTTGGGGGATCAGCATAATTAAGTCTAGCTGTACCCCAAGGTTTCTAGCCTTTGATGTAAGGGGGAGTTCATTGCTCCCAAGAGGGATTTTAATGTCAGGTATGTGACAGTGTTAAGGACCCACAGGAGCGCAGTTTTACTTGAGTTCAGGCAAAGTTTTGTTATTTTTACCTCGTTCTTGGATTGCTGTTAAACAGGTAGTCAGATCGACAAAAACAGAAGAACAAAGTCACTCGCACAATAAAAGGCAAGCAAAACACAGCAAAGATGACACCAAATATTTGGAGCTAGATGATGTGCAGGTCATATAAAGGTTTTATTCAAACATCCAATGGACTTGACTCGAATCGTGTTTCGGCCACACAGGCCTGCCTCAGGAGTCTCTTCACTATGGATGTGTTCAACACTCTAGCTGTCTTATAGCATCAAATGTCAATGCACCTTAGCATATGCAGTATAATCGCTGAAGCTATCATAGCCATTGGTTTGTATGTGAAACAGCAAAAAATTTTGGTGGCTGTGATAGCTTGAGCGATTCTAGTGCATATGCTAAGGTGCATTGACATTTGATGCTATATGACAGCTAGAGTGTTGAACACATCCATATTGAAGAGACTCCTGAGGCAAACAGATAGTTCAGGGCTGTAGGTAAGTCTGCTTTAGTTAGTTGTGAGTAGTTGCACATTATCAGCATAGATTGAGTCTATCAACCAAATCAGCTTGGCTAGTGGCTTCAGGTAGGTAATAAAATAGGTGATAGTATTGATCCTTGTGGTGCCCCACAGCTCAGTACCTATGGTGGCAGTGAGATGCTACTGAGCAAAACGTACTGTTTCCTATCTGATAGAATCTGAACCAGGCAAGTACTGTGCCACTGATACCTGTTTGTCAGTCATTCTAGCATGGTACTGTGGTTCACAATGTCAAAAGCAGCTGAGAAATCCAGCAGTACTCACACCAGGGTAAACCTAGTAAGAGTAAAAGCACTGTCTCTTTGACTTAAAAACTGAAGGGAGGACAGTAAGAAAATCTACTGCACTGGCATTTAATTTGCCACAGGGAGACTGTGATAAAAATGAGGAAAATGGTTTTTAAAAAACCTGAAAGGGGGCATCTGCATTGCCAAAGATATAACTTTACTGCTAGCAATAGAAACTCCTTTTCAGAATTAGTGTTTGTTGCCTCTTGTTGATTCTATGCATTTTCCATCTTTATTGTCAGTCAAAAAACATGCCAAAATGAGCAGTGAAAATCTGAGTTGCTGTAATTAATTTAGATTTCCAGGGTAGAGGCCGATTGAGTTTTGGCTTTGTCACCAAAACCGGCCTGAAATCCATATTTAGTCCTGTTTTGGCTGAAAATGTCAGTGTGTTTTCAACTGAAACCAAAACAGTGGTGTGTCCCTCACTAGCTGAAACCGAAACAGTGCTGTGTCCTCAGACAGGAGCAGGTCCCACTCCTCCCTCTCCTCAGCCTGCCTTACAGTCATTGGTAGTCAAATGGTGCAGTCTGGGCAATCTCCAGTCACTCCTTCTCATGCAGGCTCCATTATCAAAATGGCTGCTGCAACCTCTAGACTAAATTTCTTCCTCATCCTGTGCTCTTCATGCTTTCTACTCAGACTTGTGAGAATAATGTTATGTAAATATTCCTGCACTTTAGAATCTTCATCAGATTGTGTCTGTTATGATAGACTAAATGACTTTGGAAATGGGCTATGCTTGTAATTGTATTTTTAACTCATATACATTTTTACAATTCCAGGTTTTAATTTTGAGTGGAACTAGTGCAAATATTAATGTTTCTGTCTTTCATTTTCTTCTTCCAGAATTATCTTTCTGATGTGATCTGTGTAATGAGAATATCGCCTATGTTTCTGAAACTCAAATTAGATTCTGTATTTAGCCTGCTAAGTCGATATACTGCAGGTGTAAGGTACACAGTGGATCTTCACTCTGTACAGAAACAGCACTCACGGACTTCCCTTGGAGAGGATGATGACACAAATCAGTCAGTATCTTCTATTGAGGATGATTTTGTCACTGCTTTTGAGCATTTAGAAGAAGAGCCTTCAGCTGTACGTGATAATGCAAGTAAGTTGTTTTGTTTGTTTTTTTGTTCTCTTGAATTGTGGAGACATTTGTAGAAATATAGCTTAGTAAATGACTAAAAAAAAAAAAAAAAGACCAAATTGGCCCATCCAGTTTGCTATGCTTTGGGTAAATGTATATTGCACCCACATGCAAAATTGCCTTGTGGGGACTGTTGTAATAATGCCAGCTACATTTATTTCTTCCTTGGAATTGACTACAGCACATTGATGTTACCAACTTTAGTCAACCCTCATGAACAGCTGTCTCCAGTCCAAGTCTGCTATACTACAGTGTCTAGTATTCTGAGATGAACCAGCAGCCTAACATGGGATTTATACAACATAGTAATTAAAAGACCAGAAATATATTTTATATGAAATCTTGTGGTCTAAGTTGAGCATGGTTGTAATCAAATATGAATATATTTGTTTACTGTTGCCATTAGATCAGTAGTTCTTAACACTTGTCTCCCAAAAGTGTCTATAATATTTCAGGGCAGCCACAGTAAAATTTGCATGCTTGATTTCAAAGAACCAGGTTAATTTGCATATTATAATTTGCAAACCAAGGTTTTTATGGTCCACAAGGATCATAGTTTATTGTAATTGTTTTTTATTGTTTTCTAAAACTGAATCATTTATTTTTAGGTTCAAACTGTGGCACATCAAGAAACCAGCGTGATGCTGCTTCACAGACTATCAAGGTTCATTGTTCAGAAGATACTGGCTCAAAGATCATTGTGAGCTCCCTGTGTCAAAAATCTTCTGCCAAATCTGCTGCTTCTATGACAAACATCATGGGAATTAAGAAACTTTCTTCCTCTGTGAAAAGTTCAGTCACAACTTTAATTTCTGACTCCTGGAAACAGAAGAGTTTCTACAGGCCTTGCAGCTCTTCTGATCAAGTATCGTATATGTTACCCAAGACAATGTTTCCATCTTCTCCTGCTGAATCATCTGAATCTGAATGTTCAAGTCCAAGTCCTATCATTTTCTTAGATGAAGAGAGCTATCAAAAAAGCTTAAAGGCCAAGCTTGACGTACCTAATATTCCAGTAGTAAAAGATGGTATTGAAGACTCTGATTCAGAGTTAAGTGAATTTTTTGATAGTTTTGACCAATTTGATGATCTAGATCAGTGTCTAGAGAGTACTTGTAAGCTTATTAAGGAGCCCACCTTGGGTAATCCACCTCAGAAGAGAAAGTTTGCACAAGAGAAGTCATGTTCAACTTCTACTATGAATCCTCAGAATTTTAAGTTTGATCGTCCCACACTGCCAGCCAATGTAAGAAAACCAACTCCTCGTAAACTAGAATCTCCATATAGCACTGCCTGTGATGTTCCAGACTCCCCTCGACCAGTGAAATCATCTAGTGAAGACACTGGAACTTTATTCAGCCCCATTAGATCATCTGCTTTCAGCCCTTTGGGCAGCTGTGCTGCTGATTACCTCTATCAAATAGATAGCAGTAGCAGAGAAGGAATAAGGCAAAATGATTGTACCTTTTATAATACTTTTTCAGATTATGCAAATAGTGTTTCATTTGAAATACTTGATTCTATCCTTCATTCACAAACTACATCTTTACAGAAGCATAAAGGAGACATTTCCTGCTGTGGTCAGGCTACATCAAAAAATGAGGAGGTGAAAGTGAAACTCAAACGCAAGTCTTTTGGCAAAGAAACTGACAGGAAGGCCAAGTTCAAACACAAACCATTAATGATTAAAAACAGCATACAGAAATTTGCCACAGAACTAGTTGAAAAAAGCTTTGGCAGTGCATTTAAAGAATTACAAAAGGGAGTTTCCTCATGCACTAGTGCTTTGTGCCACCTCGCTGCAAAGTTGACCTCTTCAGTTTTTCAGATGGCTTTTTATGAGATTGGTAGAAGGCGAGCGTTTTTACTGAAACAACATGCCATTAATAGCTTGGCTAATTTTTTGGTGGGTGAAGCCATGACAGGCGCTCTTAGAGAGTTGCAGTATGTAAAGAAGCAAATATTCACCAATACGGTCACACGCTTTGCTGCAGACCTTGCAGAGGAGCTTGTTTTTGAAGGGATTATGGAAGTATGCCAGTTCTCTCATCCACCTACCCCCACTACTTCTCAGTATCAGGGCTTTGAGTTTGGAGACCCAGTAGTGCAATCATATGCTAAAGATTTGTCCGAGTCAGTGATTCAGGAAGCATTTATTGAATTGTCCCAAGTTGATGTGACATTTACAACACAAGCAGCAATTAGTGTTTCTGTGGATAACATAAAGTATGTAAGTGCAGAAAATACATTTCAGTCAACACAGACCTCCAACACATTCCCCAATTTTCAAGAGAGAGCGCTAATTGCACCAAATCTGCTACAAGAATCAAAAAAAGAATGCACCATACAAGAAGCTTTGTTCTTTACTACTGGTATTGTCAGTTCTATTCCAGTGCCTCCAGCAGGAAGGGTTCTTTGCCAACCACAGACAATGTTTCATGTACAGAAGGCAATGCAAAGGACTCTTCCATTATCAACTGACAGCTTCAATATGTGTAACAATTCCATGCAAAATCCAGATTTTGTAGCGAGAAAGAATGAGGAAGAAAAGTCTTCTCCAAGAAACATATATCTGAATTCTGAACATAAGCAGATTGTTGAAGATAGTCAATATTTGCATAAATACTGTGACGTAGAACCAAAAGCCAAGGATTTTAGTGTGAATAATGGTACAGAATCAAACAGGCATGCGGTTCTCCAAAATTACTCTGGGACATTGTTAGACATTGTTGTGAGTGAGGCGTATGAAGTAATAAGGTCATCCAGGGTGACAAAAACAGTAGAAGAATATGCAGATTATTTGACTAGAAAAATAGTACCTCCAGCAGCACCTCATTCTCAGATTTTAGATGAGGGAACATCGAAAAATCAGTTTGCTGATCATTTGACAAAACATATTATATGTTCAGCTGCTGAAACCAAATCAAAGTTGTCCAACGTATGCCAACCTGTAATGTTGGTTGAGAATTTATATTCCTGCTGCAATCAACTGGAATACAAAACTAACTGGTGCAACTAAGAAACAAGAATTGGAAAAACAGGATACTGTATCTTCAGTCATGCAGGAGCAACAAATGCAGCTCAAGCTTTCCATCGTTCCAGTGTCCTCTTCTCAGTGTTCACTTACATCAGCAAGAGAGTGTGCCCAAGAACATAAAAATGAAGTAGACATGCTTTGCTCAAATACTCTTTTTGGTTCAAATGTTAATCTCAGGAGTTTAAATGCAGAAGGATTTGCTGATGCATCAAGCTATTCTGTAAAATGTTTACATAAACCCATGCAAAATGGTGACGACCAAAATACTCAAATGACTTCATTTGTCCAAGAGAACTGGAATCGACATATAAATGGCCTTTCTTCCACTATGTTTAGCTGTGGAGATTCTTTGCAAATGGATGATAAACCAAACACCAGTGGCATGAATTCCATTGTGATACCTAATGCACCTCCAACTACACCATATCCAGTCAGCTCTGAATGGAATTTGAAGAAGTTAACAAAAAAACTCAAGGGAGCATTAGCAAAGGAATTTGCCCCTGCCACCCCACCTTCCACACCTCATACTCCATCTGTTACAGGCTTATCTGACACTGAGCATGACTCAATCCCAAAGGAAGAGTTTATTTTCAAGCTTATGAGGTCTCTCTCTGAGGAAGTTGAAAGTAGTAAAGGTGAAGAACATTCTGGAAGATTAAGTGAGCCCATCGAAGGCTCTGAAAAAACAGTAAACTATGCTGATCATTTAGCCAGCAACATCATTTCAATGGCAACTGAAATGGCTGCTTTCTACTTGGATGATAAAGTTGTACCAGGGGACAGTGATAAGAAATATTCTGTGTTGAGATTCTTGAATGAGAGATGGGGCTATGCTAATTGTATGAAAAATATCTCTGAAGAAACTCTAAAGTCGCTGTGGAATTATGCAGGTGATTTGGCTGGGGATGTTATCAGTGATGCTAAGAAAATGTTAAGCCTAAGGCATTGTAAACTGTTGAGACTGAAAAAGGTTAACGGTCACATTGATTGTTTTTATTTTAGAAAAAAAGGTAAAGAATGTAGGCCAAAAGAGAGACTTTGTGCGGTGACAGATCAGTGGCCCAGAGAGGTAGACTTATCTGTACTCTCTTTACCTTCAAGTTTATGCCCAACGGGGCTTATATCTAAATATCCAAGTTGCGAGAGTGTGACGGAAGAGTATGCGGATCATATTATTCGAGTCCTGAAAAAAGAAGGTGCAAATAGTGATTTAATAATGGATCAATATGCCAGCAGGCTTGCCTACAGATCTATAAAATCAGGTCTGCAGCAAGCTGCCAGGAACATCAAATTGAACTATAATAAAAGAGTATTTCCTGTAAGGCACTTACAAGGAAATGGCAAGTATAAAACCTTGAGGCTTTTCAATAAACAGGACAACCAGGAAATTGATGCCAAAAGGCAAATCTGGAGTGGCATTGCTCACCACTGTGAGGATCCAGCCTGTGAGAACAGCAGTGTACCTAGAAATGACTGTAGTGGTCTGTTTCATTTTGCAGAATCTCTTGCTCATACCATAACATGTGATGTTAGGAAAAAGTTAAAAATGTCAGCAGTTTGCCTGCCAAAATCCCTTACAGATTCGTGTCTGTATCGGAAATCAAACTTCACTGAAGTAGCTGGAGATATTGTTAAGACCACATTTTCTAAAACTCTTGTCCCTTTATCTGAAAGAAACAAATTGTATCATAGCACGGGCAGTTTAAATGAATATAGTCACAATGAGAGCCTTATTCAAACCATAGATCAGTATGCTAGAAAGGTAGTTGATGACACTTTAGAAATGAGTTTTGAAACTGTTAGTCTTCAAGCTACTGACAGAAGAAAAAGTATAGATAGATTTTTGTATGCTGAGAAGTTATCACAGCTTTCTGAGACAGAATGCAGGTATTGCAGCATAAAAGAACAGCCATATTCTGCTGGATCTTTGTCCCCCTATCTGACAGGGCAAGACTCCTCCTCTAGACTTAAGAAACTTTCTAAGTCAAAGCATGGCAGCCTCTCTCAAAAGCCCAGAGTATTTCACTTTGATATGCCCAAAATTCACATAGACCTGGAGCAGAGGGCAATATTTGCTGAAAGGCTAGTAACTGCGGCAATTGAGAAAGCAGAGCGGGAACTGAGCAATACCAGCTTGGCTGCAGATAGTGGCATTGGACAAGATGGAATTAGCTTTGCTGAAAGTCTTACTACAGAAATAATGACATCAGCTATGACAAACATTGGCCAAGCTGCTAACATAAGGTATGTATGACATTTTTTTCTTTATTTTTTTTGAAGCTTACTTACATTTTAATGCTATCCCTTCTAGCCACTCAGGATTGACCGTATGAATATTTGGAGGGTCCTGCCAAGCAATGGCTCATGCTTTGCTTGCATTTGCATTGGCAGTCTTCACATGGCAGCTTGGCTCTAAAATGTCCGAATTTCTGTTATGCCATTAATGGCCACGTGCTAATTTCCAAATTAGTGTGCGGCCATTATCGCCTGAGCATTTACCGACACCTATTTAGTAGGCGACAAGGGTCACATGCTACTCATGCAGTAATCCCCCCCCCCCCCCCCCCTAGTGTTAGAAAATAAAGATTATTTTCTAGTGCTGGAAATGGCATGCGGCAAAAGCAGAACTGCTGCAGGGGGCCTGAGTATGCTCAGCAGTAGGGCTGTTTTGCCACATGCTACCTGCTCAGTTGCCCTACCGCACCTTCATAAAAGAGCCCCTAAGCAGTTAAGCTGTGGCATCTAAACATGTTCCTGGTGGAAAAGTCTATGTTAGCCAGGTAGATTTGGGAGAGGATTCTTTCCATCTAAAACCAGGCGGCTTGTTATAGAATAGCCTCATACTGTCTAGTCCTTATCCTCACTTAGTGTTATGAGAGTTAGAAAAATACAGGGGAAAAAAAAAAGTTAGGCTGCCACCTGCCTATCAACTCCTTGATGTAAGAGAGAGAAAATATTGCTGGGGAAACAAAAGGTCTCAACGCAGCAGAGACTATATATAAAATCCTACTTACTTTAATATTTCAATAACCGTTTTTTAAAATCTATTTGTCTGGTGTGTGATAGTGCTTTTTTTTGCCTATGTGATTTTACATCTTCGTATTCTGTTTTGGTGAGGAACACATCTGTATCTGGAATAATAGCTGTCTCTGGATAGAGAATGACACGGGGATGGGGCGGGGTAGAGAGCCTATGGGGATTTTACAGGGACAGAGCCCACAGGGATGGGGGACAGACTTTGTCCCCATGTCATTCTCTACTTTGAAGGTTGTTAATGAGTTGGACAGTTATTTATGTTTGAGTGATGCAGATGACTTATGTTTTCATTTTTTGGAAAAGCAAGCAAACGTGCTGGCCACAACTGGCAAAATTTGCACAGGGCATCCTGTGCATTCCTGCTACCAGCACATCTTCTGAGAAGACATTTTCAATTGCATGAAGGACTGTGGAAGATAGGAGAGCTAGACTGAATCCTGAGATTGTTGATGACTAATTATTCATCCACATATTTCTCCCCTGCTAGGGTTTGCAGAGCTGGTTGTATTTTGTACCCTTTGACATTTTAGCAGGGTGGATTAGGGTTCCTTGGGGTAATGGAAGTCAGTTATTGTTTGGGTTGTTGGGTGGTGGTGGTGGGGTTATTATAGTTGCTCATTGTTATTATTGTTTTCTATTTGTGATTTATAAACAACAGTTACACAGTATATTGTTCCTTTTTATACCTTAATAAAAAGATATATAAAACCGTAAGTATTTGAGACTTCTGCAGATGAGGACAGAGCCTGCAGGGAAGGGGATATACTTTGTCCCCATGTCATTCTCTAACTCTGGATGAGCAATTGGGCATACAGTTGTGTGTGTAAACATAATTAATTTCAATTAATTGGCATTAACAAGCACTAATTGCTGCTAATTTGCAGTTATGCACATAACAGACTTGTACTCCTATTCTATGAACAGTGTGTCAAAATTCTCTCATGCACAAATGCAATGGGGGTGTTAAGGTGGGAGGGACATAGGTGCCACTATTTACGCCACCCATTGACCTGGCATAAGTGATCATGCCTAAAGTTTGGTGCGTAACTGCGGAGTTATGCTAGTGTTCTTTAACAGATTTGGCACGCAACTGTGCTGTTGTAGAATACTATCTTAGCGCCCAGTTTTTTTTATTCCTAACTTTTAACAACCTATATAGAATTTACACCATAGTTTTGTGCTCTTGCTTGTCAGTGTTTTGGTTTTGCAAAGGGATACATTTCTGTTTAGCCACAAAGATGCCATGAACTTGTTTGAATAATTCAGATAACTTCTGCTATGTTTGTGGTGAAGTGACTTCTGCATCACAAAAAAGCTGTGGTTAAAAAAGCCTACCACCTTTATTTTGGCTGCAAAATTGGAGATCAGGACAAGAATTGGGCACTGCACATATACTGCAAAGCTTGTGCAACAGGTCTTCACCAGTGATTGATCTGGAAAAGGAAATCTATGTCTTATGCAGTGTTGATGATTTGGAGAGAGCTGACAGATTGTACCAGCAATTGCACAGGGCTGCTGAGAGTGGAGGGGGGCAAAATTCCACGGGCTCGGCCTCCAAGGGGGGGCCCAGGCCTGGCGTCAGCAAGCTTCTTCCTGCCTGCCTGCTTCTGGGTCTGTCCTCTCCTGTGTGTGCCGCCCAGGACGCGGATGATTTCATAGCATGATATTGCATTAATGCAATCATCCAGGTCCCGACTCCTGGCACAGACAGGAGCAGGAGAGGACAGACTGTAGGAGCAGGCAGACAGGAAGAGGCGCCGGTGCTGGTCCCGGGCCCCCCCTCGGAGGCAGAGACAGAAAGGAAAAGGGGGAGGGGGGCGGCGGTGGTGGCGCATGGTGGTCCGGCTCTGCCCCGGGCCCTGCAGTGTCTCTCGGTGTCCCTGCGTTTGCATGGTGCCTTCAGTTAGAAAAGGTTTGTCAGAGAAGAAAAAGTAGATTCCATATCATCATGCTGATCAATCCATAGACTGGTGGGTTGTGTCCATCTACCAGCAGGTGGAGATAGAGAGCAAACTTTTGCCTCCCTATATGTGGTCATGTGCTGCCGGAAACTCCTCAGTATGTTCTCTATCTCAGCAGGTGGTGGTCACACACAGCAGCAGCTCTGGCTAGGCCTCCAAGCCTAATTTTTAGGTTTTGTTGAGTGCCTGGGGTTGAGGGCTCTTCTTGAGCAAGTGCAAACCTGGTGGCGCCAGGTCCCTCCTTTTCTCCCCCCTCCCACTGGCTCCGTTGAAAAAAAAAAAAAAAATTTTGAACGTCCTTAAAGGCGTTTATTTCGACGTTTATTTAAACGTTTATTGCAGCTACTCACTGGGACACCAGGTCGTTACAGCTCGGAGCGGAAAGCAGGTAATTTTTACCTTTTTATAGCGGGCAGGGGGTTCCCCGATTGATCTCCACGTGGCCTATGGCGTCGGAGGGCGAGGGCGCAAAGAGTCGCTCCCCGGATCGCTTGGGCGCTTCTAGAGGGGATGCGGGGGTCTTAAAGTCTGATTCGCCCTTGTTGGGTGACAGTTTCGTGACCGATGAGTGTCCCGGTCCTTCCTCCGGTGTGGCGGTTTTTCCCGCCATAAACGCCCATCCCCCGCTGCTCGCCTCCGCCATCTTGGCTGGCCACGCGGCTCGGACGGCTTCTTCTTGGGCCGCCCTTGAGGTGGGAGACATTAATGCCATGAACGCCCTTGATTTGGGCGACGGCACAAAAGCGGCTAAAGTTAAGCGCCGTTCTTCCCGCGCGGCTCCTTCGCGGAGTGTCGCGCCGGACGCCATCTTGGATGCGCAGCATGTCTCTCCCCCGCTCTTGCGAGCGCCGGTTGAGGGTGCGTCTAGGGCTGTAGCCCAGGCTGCGGAAGTGCACAGTCTGGGGGGTTTCTCCCCCGAGTTTGTTTTGCTGCTGCATCAGGCCTTCCTTATGCAAAACGCTGCCCCTGCTCCCTCGTCTGGTAAAGAGGTTGAGGCCCCCGGAGGTAAACGCCCTCGGGTTGATTCCCAGGCCTTGGAGGACTTTGTCTCCTCCGATGTAGATGAGGGCAGCGTATCTGAGTTCTCCCAACGGTCCTTTGCGGATTCCTTGGAGGAGACGGATCCCCGCTCGGATGGAGCGGATGACCCCTCTGCAGCGCGGCTCTTTAGCTCAGAGGATTTGCCCAACCTGTTAGTGCAGGCCATGGGCATTTTGAAGATTTCCTCTCCGGAGGACGTCTCTCCCTCAGCCCCTGTTGGCTCTGCCATTATGCTGGGGACGAAGCGCCCGCCTAGAACCTTCCACGTGCATGATGCCATGCACACCTTAATTTCGGCTCAATGGGATGTCCCGGAAGCGAGCCTTAAAGTGGCTAGGGCTATGTCCCGCCTCTATCCTTTGCCTGAAAGTGAACGTGAGGCCTATCTGTGGCCTACCGTGGATTCTTTAATCACTGCGGTGACTAAGAAAACGGCGTTGCCGGTGGAAGGTGGCACGGCCCTAAAGGACGCCCAAGACAGAAGATTGGAGGCGGCCTTAAGGTCGTCCTTTGAGGCGGCTGCTTTAAGTTTGCAGGCCTCAGTTTGCGGCTCCTATGTGGCCAGGGCGTGCCTGACTATGGTGCAGCGGGCTTTCCCCTCGGATCATTCCTTGAGGGCTGATTGGCCGGCCCTGGAATCGGGCTTAGCCTATTTGGCAGACTTACTGTATGATGTCTTGAGGGCCTCAGCTAAAGGCATGGCTCAGACAATCTCTGCGCGGCGGTGGCTTTGGCTGAAGCATTGGTCTGCTGACCACGCCTCTAAATCCCGCCTGGCTAGATTGCCTTTTAAAGGCAAGCTGCTCTTTGGGGTCGAGCTGGACAAAATCGTGACCGATCTCGGCACGTCTAAGGGCAAGAGGTTACCAGAGGTCAGGGCTCGGGCTAGTACTCGCCCCGGTACCTCCAGAGGACGGTTTCAGGAAGCCCGTCGGTACCGCCCGGGCAGGTCGGGCTCCGCTGCCCCCTCTTCCTTCAAGAGGAACTTCTCCCCCAAGCAGCGTTCCTTTCGCAGAGACCGCCGTCCCGGAGGTGCTCCCTCCGGTCCTCCCCCAGGGTCTCGTACCCAATGACGGGGCCTTGGTCCACGCCCCAGTGCAGATTGGAGGACGGCTGTCCTCGTTTCTGGGCGAGTGGACCACAATAACTTCAGACGCTTGGGTGCTGGAAGTCATCAGAGACGGCTACAAGCTAGAGTTCTGCCGACCCTTTAGAGACAGGTTTGTACTCTCCCCCTGCAAGTCTCCGGTCAAAGCTGTGGCAGTGCAGCAGACCTTGGACAACCTGATCCGCCTGGGTGCGGTCGTTCCGGTGCCAGAAAATCAGCTTGGCAAGGGGCGTTACTCCATTTACTTTGTGGTCCCAAAGAAAGGAGGTTCTGTACGGCCTATCCTCGACCTCAAAGGGGTCAATCGGGCCTTGAAAGTTCGGCACTTTCGCATGGAGACTCTCCGCTCTGTTATAGCGGCAGTGAAGGCAGGGGAGTACCTGGCATCCTTGGACATCAAGGAAGCGTACTTGCATATTCCCATCTGGCCTCCTCATCAACGCTTTCTGCGTTTTGCAGTCCTGGGCCGACACTTCCAGTTCAGAGGCCTCCCGTTCGGGTTGGCTACTGCTCCGCGGACCTTCTCCAAAGTAATGGTGGTCATCGCGGCCTTCCTGAGGAAGGAAGGAGTACAAGTCCATCCTTATCTGGACGACTGGTTGATCCGAGCCCCCTCTTATGCAGAGTGCGGCAAAGCTGTGAACCGGGTGGTTGCTCTTTTGAGCTCCCTGGGGTGGATCATCAACTGGGAGAAAAGCCAGCTGCGCCCAACTCAGTCCCTGGAGTATCTGGGAGTTCGATTCGACACCCAAGTGGGCAGAGTGTTCCTGCCAGACAATCGGATTGTCAAGCTTCAGGCTCAGGTGGACCAGTTCCTAGTAGCCTCTCCTCTTCGGGCTTGGGACTATGTGCAGCTGTTGGGCTCTATGACGGCCACGATGGAAGTAGTGCCCTGGGCCAGGGCTCATATGAGACCACTACAACACTCTCTGCTGCAGCGCTGGACTCCGATGTCGGAGGATTATGCTGTGCGCCTTCCCTTGGACCCAGCAGTGCGCAAGGCGCTGAGCTGGTGGACGCAGACAGACAAGTTGTCTGCAGGAATGCCTCTGGTGACCCCGGAGTGGATTGTCGTCACGACGGACGCCTCTTTGTCGGGCTGGGGAGCCCACTGCTTGGGAAGGACAGCGCAGGGGCTCTGGTCTCCTGCAGAGGCAAAGTGGTCTATCAACCTCCTGGAACTCAGAGCCATTCGGTTGGCGCTTTTGGAGTTCATCCCGGTACTGGCGTTGAAGCCAGTACGGGTCCTGTCGGACAATGCCACGGCTGTGGCCTATGTCAACCGCCAGGGAGGTACCAAGAGCGCCCCTCTAGCCAAGGAGGCCATGAATCTATGCCAGTGGGCGGAAGTGAACCTGGAACAGCTGTCAGCGGCCCACATTGCCGGAGTCATGAATGTCAAGGCGGACTTTCTCAGTCGCCATACCTTGGAGCCCGGAGAGTGGCAGCTATCTGCTCACGCGTTCTTGGACATCACGAAGCGCTGGGGCCAGCCGAGCCTAGATCTGATGGCGTCATCGGCCAATTGCCAAGTGCCGCGCTTTTTCAGCAGAGGACGGGACCCTCGATCCCTGGGAGTAGATGCTCTTCTCCAACAGTGGCCGACACAAGAGCTTCTCTATGTGTTCCCGCCCTGGCCCATGTTGGGCAGGGTTCTAGACCGGGTGGCAAAGCATCCGGGCCGGATAATCCTGGTGGGTCCGGACTGGCCCAGACGTCCCTGGTATGCGGACTTGATCAGGCTCTCAGTCGACGATCCTCTGCGGCTGCCAGTGGAGCAGGGCCTGTTACATCAGGGTCCCGTGGTGATGGAGGATCCCTCCCCCTTTGGTTTTACGGCCTGGCTATTGAGCAGCAGCGTCTGAGAAAGAAGGGCTTCTCAGACAAGGTCATCGCCACTATGCTGAGAGCGAGGAAGCGCTCTACTTCTACTGCTTACGCCAGGGTTTGGCGTACCTTTGCAGCGTGGTGTGAAGCGGGCTCACTTTCTCCCTTCACTGCTCCAATTTCTTCAGTGTTGGCGTTCCTGCAAGAAGGTCTGGAGAAAGGCCTGTCGCTCAGTTCCCTTAAAGTCCAGGTAGCGGCTCTGGCTTGCTTCAGGGGCCGCCTGAAGGGTGCTTCCCTGGCTTCGCAGCCAGATGTGGTGCGCTTTCTCAAGGGGGTTAATCACCTGCGCCCTCCTCTGCACTCAGTGGTGCCTGCGTGGAATTTCAACCTGGTACTAAGAGCCTTGCAGAAGCCGCCTTTTGAACCCTTGTCGAGGGCATCTCTGAAAGACCTGACGTTGAAAGCAGTTTTTTTGGTGGCTATCACTTCAGCCAGAAGAGTTTCCGAGCTCCAGGCACTCTCATGTCGAGAGCCTTTTCTGCAGTTCACTGAGGCAGGAGTGACTATTCGCACAGTGCCTTCCTTCCTGCCCAAGATTGTTTCTCACTTCCATGTGAATCAGCAGCTCTGTCTCCCTTCCTTTCGTAGGGAGGACTACCCAGAGGAATTCTCTGCTCTCAAATATCTGGATGTGAGACGAGTTATCATCAGATACTTGGAAGTGACCAAGGATTTCCGGAAATCGGATCATCTGTTTGTCCTGTTTGCAGGTCCTCGTAAGGGTCTGCAGGCTGCTAAGCCTACAGTGGCAAGATGGGTCAAGGAAGCCATTGCAGCGGCTTATGTGGCCGCGGGGAAGGTGCCGCCTATCCAGCTGAAGGCTCACTCCACTAGAGCTCAGGCGGCCTCGATGGCAGAGGCCGGGTCCGTCTCCTTGGCAGAGATATGCAAGGCGGCAACTTGGGCATCAGCCCATACATTCTCCAAGCATTACCGCTTGACTGTGGCTGCTCGGGCGGAGGCCCGGTTTGGAGCTTCAGTGTTGAGGTCAGGGATTTCAATGTCCCGCCCTGGGAGTACTGCTTCGGTACATCCCACCAGTCTATGGATTGATCAGCATGATGATATGGAAGGTAAAATTATGTATCATACCTGATAATTTTCTTTCCATTAATCATAGCTGATCAATCCATAGCCCCTCCCAGATATCTGTACTGTTTATATTCTGGTTGAATTTTAGGTTCAAGTTTAGTCTTCAGTTACTTCAGGAGGACTTCGTGTTCAAGTTTTTTCACTTGGATTCTTCAAGAGTTGAGACGAGTTTGTGTTACAGTGAGCTGCTGCATTCCTCTCCCCTCCGTTTTACGGGGCTGGATTGAGACTTAAATTCTGCCGGCACTCCCTCCCGCTTCGTGCGGCTGTAGGGCAGCTTTGTACCCCTCCCGCTTCGGCGGTGTTAGGGTCAGTCAGCTCCTCCCGCGGTTGCGGTTGCAGGATAAGCCAGATCCCCCCGCATCGGCGGGGTGGTGTCCCTCCCCCGCTCCGCGGGGATGAGCTGGACGGATTCCCCTCCCCCACTTGTGTGGGGATGAGCTGGGTTAATTCCCCTCCCCCGTTTCGGCGGTGGTGAGCTGGGCAGAGTGTCCCTTTGTGGGTGTAATTCTCTAAGTGCTGAGTCCTGCGGATGGAGCTTTGATATCGACATACTGAGGAGTTTCCGGCAGCACATGACCACATATAGGGAGGCAAAGGTTTGCTCTCTATCTCCACCTGCTGGTAGATGGACACAACCCACCAGTCTATGGATTGATCAGCTATGATTAATGGAAAGAAAATTATCAGGTATGATACATAATTTTACCCTGTACACTATCCAAACATTCCATTAGCTATATGCTTAGTACCCTACAGAGGACTTCTGGTTCCTGATGCATCAGAATCATTTGCAGTTGAATCCAGTGAGGAAGAGGATGAAACTTCTGGTCCTGAACCATCAGTAGAAAGTAGTGGGGGGGGGGGGGGGGGGGAACCAATCAATATCCAACACAAGGATAAAAAAACAAATTCAATAATCACTCTTCTATTTGTTCTAAGATTTTAAAAAAATATATTTTTTTCAGTTTTTATTTTTGTTTTCAGTACTGCTGACCTTTGGCACTGTGCTGTTGCTTTGACCTTGAGTCTGTTGTATATAATAATCAACTTGTGCACATAAACATTATCAAGGACTTTGCCTACACATACATTTTTGCACTTTTGTATACATGAGGCTGTGGTCATTTGTATTCATAAAACTTTGAAGAGTCCAGTGCTCTGGTGATATATAATTCTTAAAAAGGACAAGGAAAAGAACTCAAAACGCCCTACCGCTTACTTTCAATTTTCGGTGGCTTTAACTGGAGGCGTGGTGTTCATCACTGGTAATAAAAACCTCACCAGAGCACTGGACTCTTCATAGAGTTTTGAGAAATCACGTGTTTAGAGTTTCAGACTGCTTCCTCTTTTTTGTTATTTATTGAACATTTGTATTCGTATTCATCAACATTGATTTGTTGACTCCTGAAACGTGTTTTTGCGCCAAAACAGAGATCTGAGTCTGAACAATAATTTTTTTTTTAATCTTTGAAGAAATGGAAGAGCCTGATTATTTAATTTGTTTTTTTACCTTTGGATACTGATTCCTCCCCCCTACCCCCCCCCCCCCCCCCCCACACACACACACTTTGGGTGGTTTTCTTACTCTCCTTTTTTGTTCCCTGAACCATCAGTGTCACGTGATCCAGATTTCCTCCCATCCTCATTTGAACCATACCTCATAACAAGGTGAAATGAATGACCTAAGAGTAAGGCAGAGCTTTTGGGCTCCAGTGGCAGCTTTGTGGTGACTTGAAGGTTGTTGCTCTCTTGCTTGGTCTGCAGATTGGATAAACAAAGTACCACTGTTTTATTTTTCTGAGAATGGGATAGTTGTATAAAAGAGTCCCACTACATCAAGAGAGACTGGCCTCCACTTCTGAAAATTGATTTTTCTCAAAACTTAAAAGGCAATTCTATAACTACACAGGTGCAGTTATACACACACCATGTGCTTTTCTATAAGGGAGTACATAAGTGCTTTAGTGTATACATAAGAATTGGCATACTTTTCAGGCCAAGGGTCCATCCAGTATCCTGTTTCTAATTGTGGTCAGTCCAGTTCACAAGTACTTGGTAGAGTCCCAAAAAGTAGCAAGATTCTATGCTGCTTAATCTCAGGGATAAGCAGTGGTGTTTCCCAGGTCTATCTCGATAATGGTTTATGGATGTATGATTTTGTCCATATCCCTTTTTTTAACCCAGCTACATTAATTGCTTTGACCACTTACTCTGGCAGTGAGTTCCATGGTTTAACTATATGATAAGTGGGAAAAAAAACATTTTCTCCTATTTATTTTAAATGTGTTGCTATGTAACATCTCCCACCCGTAACTTTCAAATGTTCTTAGTCGGATAGATGGGTTTCCTACAGGCAAGCAATGTCTGCCCCATGTGGTTTCAAAGCTGTCAAGATTTTGCTTCATTTTATAGGGAATGTTATCCCCCCTTATTCCAAGACACAAGGCGGACATGACCCACAAGCTCGGAAATCACATTGGATCAATATTAAGAAGGCAAAAGGCATGCTCCCTCCCTTAAGGGGTTTCCCTAAGCGCCTAACCTCCACCCAGGGACTTAGCAAACCTTCCAGAAAACTGTGCTACTACTACTAGACATTTCTAAAGCGCTACTAGGGTTACGCAGCGCTGTACAATTTAACATAGAAGGACAGTCCCTGCTCAAAGGAGCTTACAATCTAAAGGACAAATGTACAGTCAGTCAAATAGGGGCAGTCTAGATTTCCTGAAAGGTATAAAGGTTAGGTGCCGAAAGCAACATTGAAGAGGTGGGCTTTGAGCAAGGATTTGAAGATGGGTAGGGAGGGGGCTTGGCGTAAGGGCTCAGGAAGTTGATTCCAAGCATAGGGTGAGGCGAGGCAGAATGAGCGGAGCCTGGAGTTGGCGGTGGTGGAGAAGGGTACTGAGAGGAGGGATTTGTCCTGTGAGCGGAGGTTACGGGCGGGAACGTAAGGGGAAATGAGGGTAGAGAGGTAATGAGGGGCTGCAGACTGAGTGCATTTGTAGGTAAGAAGGAGAAGCTTGAACTGTATGCGGTATGTGATTGGAAGCCAGTGAAGTGACCTGAGAAGAGGGATGATATGAGTATATCGGTTCAGGCGGAATATAAGATGTGCAGCAGAGTTCTGAACAGATTGAAGGGGGGATAGATGGCTAAGTGGGAGGCCAGTAAGGAGTAGGTTGCAGTAGTCAAGGCGAGAGGTAATGAGAGTGTGGACGAGAGTACGGGTGGTGTGCTCAGAGAGGAAAGGGTGAATTTTGCTGATGTTAAAGAGAAAGAAGCGACAGGACTTGGCTATCTGCTGGATATGTGCAGAGAAGGAGAGGGAGGAGTCGAAGATTACTCCGAGGTTGCGGGCAGATGAAACGGGGAGGATGAGGGTGCCATCAACTGAGATAGAGAGTGGAGGAAGAGGAGAAGTGGGTTTTGGTGGAAAGATGATAAACTCGGTCTTGGACATGTTCAGTTTCAGGTGGCGGTTGGACATCCATGCAGCAATGTCGGATAAGCAGGCCGATACCTTGGCCTGGGTCTCCGCAGTGATGTCTGGTGTGGAGAGATACAGCTGGGTGATGATACTGGAAACCATGAGATGAGATCAGTGAGCCCAGGGAAGAGGTGTAGATTGAAAAAAGAAGGGGTCCAAGGACAGATCCCTGGGGAACTCCAACAGAGAGCAGGATGGGGTGGAGGAAGATCCATGAGAGTGTACTCTGAAGGTGCGGTGGGAGAGATAGGAGGAGAACCAGGAGAGGACAGAACCCTGGAACCCAAATGAGGACATTGTGGCAAGAAGTAAATCATGATTGACAGTATCAAAAGCAGCGGATAGATCAAGGAGGATGAGGATGGAGTAGTGGCCTCTGGATTTGGCAAGGAACGGGTCATTACAGACTTTAGAGAGTGCCGTTTCTGTCGAGTGTAGAGGGCGAAAACCCTAAGGGCTCATTTTGAAATTATAAAATGAAAAATAAAATGCTCTGCAGTACTCCTCTACAAAAGCAAAAGATCTCTTTCAGTACTTCAGCAAAGTCTCATCCCCCATATAACAAATACCAAACCTCCTACTCCCACACTCCCCTCCCCACCCAATCACGTACTGATGCCACAAAGGGCCTTAAGCTCTAGTTGTGAAGAGAGAGAAAAATTATGTACATAATCAGACTGAAACCAGAAAGTACATTATCAGTTAACAAGAAACTGGACATCATGTGATCTCCAGATTAGTACCAATAGACAGGACAAAACTAATGTTCTAGATTCAAGTTGTCTGTCTGAAGGAACAATCCAATGTATTAATAAAAGCACTAGCTTCCATTGCTGAATCAAAAGCCTTCCAATGGCCCTCTCAGTAGATCTTTAGGACAGAATGATAAATGAACATAAAGCACACTTTTAAATTCACCAATTTTACACGAGTAGTCTTGAAAAATGTGCACTGGGGATCTCTCATAAGTCAAGGGATCCCACTTTTATATTGCTTCAGAAGTTCATCTTTATCAAGATAATTATATACCTTTGCAATCATAAAACGGGGGCTCTGGTCACGGCTGGTTTTTGGGTCAACTCGATGAGCATGCTCCAAGAACAGAGAACCTAGACCGTCACGTAAAACTACTCAGATTCCAACTAGCTTTCTGGTGAAGACCAACAAAACTGTGTCAGGAACCATCTCTGGCATGCCAATAAAGTATGAGGTCTTCCAATTTGCTTACGTGTGCAAAGTGCCCATAAACGCTCCAGCTCTGCATCTGGCATATGAGAGCCATCTTCACGAGACGAGACATTCTGCTTTAGTTCAGAGGTCTGGCGAGTTGTATCTGCATTTAAGTTTTCCGAGTTGGAAATCTGGTTAGATAAATGCTCTATGCTGGGGCCAATCGCTACAGCTATTTTTAGCTGTATCAAAGCCGCTTCTGTAAACTGAGACACTGTACTGGGTGTCGGCTCGGCCATCTTGTCCTTCCGCTGTTTGGTGCAGTCTCAATGTTTTTTGGGATTTTTTTTTGCCTTTTGCCTTTGTGTCTTCTGATTTCAGTAAAATTTTGGGCATGTACTATCCAAGAAAAAGACGCCTAGTTCATAAAAACTGCAATGGGGCCACACGATGAGGATGGATGGAGCTGGGGTTCCAGGAGTTGGTCAGGCAAGCATCCTTCCTTGCTCACAGCATCACGAGATCTCCAGAGCATGTCTTTATAATTTCAAAATGAGCCCTTAGTCTTCAAAAGCACGCTTGTTCAGAGTTCATTATTCGTATTCAACCAAATAGTGATTTAAATTCAAATACAAATAATCCGGGGTTCTACTGTGTTAAATCCTACTGAAATAAACACTTGATCTCTGATTTCATGTTGCTTCTTTTATTATTTATTATGTTAAAACTCAATTCCCATTATTCGTATTTGGTTGAATAGCATTTCTCATTATTTGTGTTTGGCTGAATTATAAAATATGCTATTTGGTACAGTTCTAATACCTACTATATTTTAAGTTTTGAGTGAAATCAATTTTCTAAAGAGGAATTTTTATGAACTTTGAGGGTACAGCCTACTGGACATGGAGTTGGTGTGAAGTTTTTTTTCTCCTCATTTTTATTTTATTTAACTTTTGCTCATACCTTTTTCAGTAGTAGCTCAAGGTGAGTTACATTCACCTTTTTCAGTAGTAGCTCAAGGTGAGTTACATTCAGGTACACTGAGTATTTCTCTGTCCCTGGAGGGCTCACAATCTAAGGGCCCTGTTTACCAAGTTGTGTACAAGGAGTAGCAGTGGGATTTGAACCAGCCACCTCTGGATGTCAAGACTGGTGCTCTAACCACTAGGCTACTCCTCCAGTATGATGGTGAATAGACAAATCCGGTAATCTTTTGGTGTTAGTCTTCTATAGATTTGTTTCACTGATTTTTGTATTGGCTCTACTGCATTTATTAATGCAATTTTGATGGGATTGGGAGAAAAAATGTGAGATGATATCGATTTGTCAGTTTCTTTTGATAATGTTATTCATAAATTACTTCTTGCTAAGTTAGCTGAGGACCAGATAGAAGGGGTGGTGGTGAAATGGTTTGAATCCTTTCTACAGGAAAGAAAGAAGAAAATGATAGGTTCTACATCTCTCACTAAGTGGTATCAGCTGCTGTGTGGAGTACCTCTAGAGTCAGATTTCTCTGCCTCTCGTCAGAATTGAGAAAATTGGTTTCGATTGATTTGATTGTTGTCTCGATTACGTTCTTTCCTATCTAAAATTTGGCATTCCTTTCTCTTAATATTTTATTTTATTTTTTTGTAAACCACTTTGATCTTTGGTTAGAAATAATGATATATCAAATGCAATAATAAATTTAAACATAAGCTTGACCCTTCTTGATGTATTATTGTGGCAATGAGGCACTGAGTTTTGATGATGCACAGATGATATTCTGTTTTTGGCACCCTATCAATTAGGAAATGTCTCGTCTCGGGGAAAGTGGTGCGATGTTTAAGGAAAATGTGCTGCAGTTGAATATGCAGAAGACTGACCCAATGATTCGTTCATTTGAGAGATTAAAATAATTCATGGCTGTGATAATGGTAGATGAAATGATAGTTCCTGTACACCATAAGGTTCAACACTTGGGAGTTGCCTTTGTTTCTAAATGTTACAATTCAGTGCCAGATTTATTTATGTATTAGGATTTATTTACCACCTTTTTGAAGGAATTCACTCAAGGCAGTGTACAGTAAGAATAGATCAAGCATGAGCAATAGGCAATTACAGCAGTCATAATAGTCAAATAGCAATACAAAATGTGGTATAGTATACTACTTACAATACCAAACAATATGTAATAGAACATTATAATTGATAGTGAAGGGTAAGCAAAGATGGAACATATAGATAGGTAAGAGAGTAAGAAGAGTTAAAAAGTAGGTGACTGATTTAGAGAAGGTTGCACATGAGGTCAGAGAGATGGCCAAATATTATCTCAGCTAGGGTAGGAGTGGATAAACATGTCCTGCTGCAGTATGTGCAGCTAAAGTCAGTCCTTTTGTGTGTGAGTGAGACTAACACTTTAGTTACTTCTTCCATTAAAGGCCTGATTGAAGAGCCAAGCTTTCACCTGCTTCCTGAAATAGAGATAGTCTTGTGTTAAGCGGAGCCTTTCAGGCAGTGCATTCCAGAGTGTGGGGGCTACTCCTGAGAAGGCTCGCTTGCAGGTATCACATCATGTCATATCTTTTGGAGAGGGTGTGGTTAGTGATATACCTTGAGAGGACCTTAGTGTCCTTGGTGGTGTGTGGAGGATCATCCTAATCTTCAGGTACTCAGGGCCATTTCCTTTCAGGGCCTTGAAGATCAGACATAGAGTTTTAAATTAGCCCTGTATTGTACTGGTAGCCAATGAAGTTTTTGCAAATATGGTGTGATGTGGTCATGTTGCTTGCAACCTTCTATGAGTCTTGCTACTGCATTCTGAATTTATTTATTTATTTATTGCATTTGTATCCCACATTTTCCCACCTATTTGCAGGCTCAGTGTGGCTTACAATACATTGTGAATGATGGAAATACAGTGTGTTACAGTACGATTATGGGTTACATTGTGAGGAGTTATGGGAAGATAAAGTCAAGTCAAAAATCGTTAGGGCATAGAAACCATGGGATGTTACAATGGGGAAAAGATAAGGCGATAGAACAATATCAACAGAACATAGGGTATAACATTTTATCTGTGGGTGGAGATTGAAGTGTGGTGAAAATACGGGGTAAGAGAAATTCAGAAGGGAGTGTATTGATGCTTTTCTATTAGTGTGTGCGGACTTCATGTGTTTTGATCCTTGCAATAAATTTTCTCAAAGAGATGAGTCTTCAATTGTTTGCGGAAGTCGGTTAATTCGTAGATCATTTTCAGGTTGCGTGGTAGTGTATTCCAGAATTCTCCGAGGACAAGCAGGCTGCTTGTTCTCACTGATGGGTGACGTCCACGGCAGCCCCTCCAATCGGAAACTTCACTAGCAAAGTCCTTTGCTAGCCCTCGCGCGCCCGCGCGCACCGCGCATGCGCGGCCGTCTTCCCGCCCGAAACCGGCTCGAGCCGGCCAGTCTTCTTTTGTCCGCACTCGGTACGGTCGTGTTTTCGCCGTGTCGAGCCCCGGAAAGTCGACCTCGCGCGTCCAATTTGTTTTGAACGTGTTTTTTTCCTTCGGGAAAGCTTTGTCCTAGTCGGGAAGTGCTCCGGAAACCCCCCGCCGGGTTTCGTGTAAATCCTCCCCGTACTTCCAGCTTTTTTGCCCCGGTAAGTTTTCTTTCGTCGTCGGGGTAGGCCTCTTTTCGGCCTCGGTCGAGATTTTTCTCCCTCTAAATTTGGTGCTTCAAATTTCGCCATTTCGGCTTTTGATTTCGCCGGCGTGATTTTTCCGCCCATGACATCGAAGCCTTCCAGCGGCTTCAAGAAGTGCACCCAGTGCGCCCGGGTTATCTCGCTCACTGATCGACACTCGTCGTGTCTTCAGTGTCTGGGGGCCGAGCACCGCCCTCAGAACTGCAGTCTGTGTTCCCTGCTTCAAAGGCGGACTCAGGTAGCGAGACTAGCCCAGTGGAACGTGTTGTTCTCGGGCTCTTCGTCGGCATCGGCACCGGGATCTTCGAGTGCATCGACGTCGTCAGCGTCCAGACCATCTTCCTCGGCCGCCCCTGCATCGAGTGCATCGAGGCATCGGGCCTCTGCATCGGCGCCGAGACATCGGATAGCTGCATCGACGTCGGTGGTACCAGGACCTCGTCTGCTGATGTCGTCGGACGGTGGTGCATCGGGTGGAGTGCAGGTGAGGGCTGTCCATTCCCCTGCTGGTGGCGGTGAGCCCTCGGGTGGGTCTCCGCCTACCCTGAGGGCTCCTGCGGTACAGCCCCCCCGAGATCGACCTTCTTCAGTCTCGGCCCCGAGGAAGCGACGGATGGATTCGACGTCCTCCTCGTCGGTGCCGGGGAGCTCCGGTGACATGCTTCGGAAGAAATCGAAGAAGCATCGACACCGGTCTCCTCCCCGTGTCGGCACCGAGAGCTCTGGGTCGCCGAGGGATTCGGCACCCAGCAGGCATCGGCACCGAGAGGACCGCTCACCCTCTGTTCAGGAGGTGTCGATGCGCTCCGCTCTGGACAGCCCGGAACAGCCTCCACGCCCGGAACAGGTACTGACGTCGACGCCTGCATCGACCTCTCAGCCTTTCTCTGCAGCCGCTCTAAACGAGAGCCTCCGGGCCGTTCTCCCAGAGATTCTGGGAGAGCTGTTGCGCCCTACCCCTCCGGTACCGGCGGTGCTTGCGCCACCGGTACCGTCGAGCGTGGCGCCGGCTGGCCCATCGCCCAGGTTGAGGTCCCCGACGTCGGTACCGCATGCGGTACCGACCGCGGCCACCTCCCAGGAAGGCTCCCCGACTACGTCGGCGGAGGGAGCTTCGCCGATGCGGGCGAGGGAGTCTACCTCTCGACGCCCCCATCGTGGACGGGGTTCCACGGAGTCGAGCAGGGCGAGGTTGCAGACACAGGTCCGTGAACTTGTGTCTGACACCGAGGGTGAGGCCTCGTGGGAGGAAGAGGAAGATCCCAGATATTTCTCTGACGAGGAGTCTGAGGGTCTTCCGTCTGATCCCACTCCCTCTCCTGAGAGACAGCTTTCTCCTCCCGAGAGTCTGTCTTTTGCCTCCTTTGTCCGGGAGATGTCTACGGCCATCCCCTTCCCGGTGGTTGTGGAGGACGAGCCCAGGGCTGAAATGTTTGAGCTCCTGGACTATCCTTCTCCACCTAAGGAAGCGTCCACTGTTCCCTTGCACCATGTCCTGAAGAAGACATTGCTTGCGAACTGGACCAAGCCATTAACTAATCCCCACATTCCCAAGAAGATCGAGTCCCAGTACCGGATCCATGGGGACCCAGAGCTGATGCGCACTCAGTTGCCTCATGACTCTGGAGTTGTGGATTTGGCCCTAAAGAAGGCTAAGAGTTCTAGGGAACATGCTTCGGCGCCCCCGGGCAAGGACGCTAGAACCTTAGACTCCTTTGGGAGGAAGGCCTACCATTCCTCTATGCTCGTGTCCAAGATCCAGTCTTACCAGCTCTACACGAGCATACACATGCGGAATAATGTGCGGCAGTTGGCGGGCTTGGTTGATGCTCTTCCCCCTGAGCAAGCCAAGCCTTTTCAGGAGGTGGTCAGGCAGCTGAAGGCGTGCAGAAAATTCCTGGCCAGAGGAGTTTATGACACTTTTGATGTTGCGTCCAGGGCCGCTGCTCAAGGTGTGGTGATGCGCAGGCTCTCATGGCTGCGTGCCGCCGACCTGGAGAATAGAATCCAGCAGCGGATTACGGACTTGCCTTGCCGTGCGGATAACATTTTTGGCGAAAAAGTCGAGCAGGTGGTAGAGTCTCTCCACCAGCGGGACACCGCATTCGACAAGTTCGCCCGCCGGCAGCCTTCAGCTTCTACCTCTACAGGTAGACGATTTTTCGGGGGAAGGAAGACTGTTCCCTATACTTCTGGCAAGCGTAGGTACAATCCTCCTTCCCGACAGCCTGCGGCCCAGGCTAAGCCCCAGCGCGCTCGCTCTCGTCAGCAGCGTGCGAATCAGCAAGGCCCCGCGGCTCCCCAGCAAAAGCAAGGGGCGAGCTTTTGACTGGCTCCAGCAGAGCATAGCCGACATCCAAGTGTCAGTGCCGGGCGACCTGCCTGTCGGAGGGAGGTTGAAAGCTTTTCACCAAAGGTGGCCTCTCATAACCTCCGATCAGTGGGTTCTCCAAATAGTCCGGCAAGGATACACCCTCAATTTGGCCTCTCAACCTCCAAATTGTCCACCGGGAGCTCAGTCCTACAGCTTCCAGCACAAGCAGGTACTTGCAGAGGAACTCTCCGCCCTTCTCAGCGCCAATGCGGTCGAGCCCGTGCCATCCGGGCAAGAAGGGCTGGGGTTCTATTCCAGGTACTTCCTTGTGGAAAAGAAAACAGGGGGGATGCGTCCCATCCTAGACCTAAGGGCCCTGAACAAATATCTCGTAAAAGAAAAGTTCAGGATGCTTTCCCTGGGCACCCTTCTCCCCATGATTCAGCAAAACGATTGGCTATGCTCTCTGGACTTGAAGGATGCCTACACACACATCCCGATACTGCCAGCTCACAGACAGTATCTGCGATTTCAGCTGGGCGCACGCCACTTCCAGTACTGTGTGCTACCCTTTGGGCTCGCCTCTGCGCCCAGGGTGTTCACAAAGTGCCTAGCTGTGGTAGCAGCGGCGCTTCGCAGGCTGGGAGTGCACGTATTCCCATATCTCGACGATTGGCTGGTGAAGAACACATCCGAGGCAGGAGCCCTGCAGTCCATGCAGATGACTATTCGCCTCCTGGAGCTACTGGGGTTTGTGATAAATTACCCAAAGTCCCATCTTCTCCCAGTGCAGAAACTCGAATTCATCGGAGCCCTGCTGGATTCTCGGACGGCTCGCGCCTATCTCCCAGAGGCGAGGGCCAACAACTTGTTGTCCCTCGTCTCGCGGGTGCGAGCGTCCCAGCAGATCACAGCTCGGCAGATGTTGAGATTGCTGGGCCACATGGCTTCCACAGTTCATGTGACTCCCATGGCCCGCCTTCACATGAGATCTGCTCAATGGACCCTAGCCTCCCAGTGGTATCAGGCCGCCGGGGGTCTAGAGGACGTGATCCACCTGTCCACGAGTTTTCTCGAATCCCTGTATTGGTGGACGATTTGCTCCAATTTGACTCTGGGACGTCCCTTCCAAATTCCTCAGCCTCAAAAAGTGCTGACCACGGATGCGTCTCTCCTGGGATGGGGAGCTCATGTCGATGGGCTTCACACCCAAGGAAGGTGGTCCCTCCAAGAAAGCGATCTACAGATCAATCTTCTGGAGTTGCGAGCGATCTGGAACGCTCTGAAGGCTTTCAGAGATCGGCTGTCCCATCAAATTATCCAAATTCAGACAGACAATCAGGTTGCCATGTACTATGTCAACAAGCAGGGGGGCACCGGATCTCGCCCCCTGTGTCAGGAAGCCGTCAGCATGTGGCTCTGGGCTCGCCGTCAAGGCATGGTGCTCCAAGCCACATATCTGGCAGGCGTAAACAACAGTCTGGCCGACAGGTTGAGCAGGATTATGCAACCTCACGAGTGGTCGCTCAATTCCCGTGTGGTGCGACAGATCTTCCAGGCGTGGGGCACCCCCCTGGTGGATCTCTTCGCATCTCAAGTGAACCACAAGGTCCCTCAGTTCTGTTCCAGGCTTCAGGCCCACGGCAGACTGGCGTCGGATGCCTTCCTCCTGGATTGGGGGGAAGGTCTGCTGTATGCTTATCCTCCCATTCCTCTGGTGGGGAAGACTTTGTTGAAACTCAAGCAAGACCGAGGCACCATGATTCTGATTGCTCCCTTTTGGCCGCGTCAGATCTGGTTCCCTCTTCTTCTGGAGTTATCCTCCGAAGAACCGTGGAGATTGGAGTGTTTTCCGACCCTCATCACGCAGGACGAAGGGGCTCTTCTGCATCCCAACCTCCAGTCCCTGGCTCTCACGGCCTGGATGTTGAGGGCGTAGACTTTGCCTCTTTGGGTCTGCCAGAGGGTGTCTCCCGCATCTTGCTTGCTTCCAGGAAAGACTCCACTAAGAGAAGTTACTTCTTTCATTGGAGGAGGTTTGCCGTCTGGTGTGACAGCAAGGCCCTAGATCCTCGCTCTTGTCCTACACAGACCCTGCTTGAATACCTTCTCCACTTGTCTGAGTCTGGTCTGAAGACCAACTCCGTAAGGGTTCACCTTAGTGCAATCAGTGCATACCATTACCAAGTGGAAGGTAAGCCGATCTCAGGACAGCCTTTAGTTGTTCGCTTCATGAGAGGTTTGCTTTTGTCAAAGCCCCCTGTCAAGCCTCCTACAGTGTCATGGGATCTCAATGTCGTTCTCACCCAGCTGATGAAACCTCCTTTCGAGCCACTGAATTCCTGCCATCCGAAGTACTTGACCTGGAAGGTCATTTTCTTGGTGGCAGTTACCTCGGCTCGTAGAGTCAGTGAGCTTCAGGCCCTGGTAGCCCAGGCCCCTTACACCAAATTTCATCACAACAGAGTAGTCCTCCGCACTCACCCTAAGTTTCTGCCAAAGGTTGTGTCGGAGTTCCATCTGAACCAGTCAATTGTCTTGCCAACATTCTTTCCCCGTCCTCATTCCTGCCCTGCTGAACGTCAGCTGCACACATTGGACTGCAAGAGAGCATTGGCTTTCTATCTGGAGCGGACACAGCCCCACAGACAGTCCGCCCAATTGTTTGTTTCTTTTGATCCCAACAAGAGGGGAGTGGCTGTAGGGAAACGCACCATATCCAATTGGCTAGCAGATTGCATTTCCTTCACTTACGCCCAGGCTGGGCTGGCTCTTGAGGGTCATGTCACGGCTCATAATGTTAGAGCCATGGCAGCGTCGGTAGCCCACTTGAAGTCAGCCACCATGGAGGAAATTTGCAAAGCTGCGACGTGGTCATCTGTCCACACATTCACATCTCATTACTGCCTGCAGCAGGATACCCGACGTGACAGTCGGTTCGGGCAGTCAGTTCTTCAGAACCTGTTTGGGCTTTAGGATCCAACTCCACCCCCCGAGGGCCCTGTTTGTTCTGTTCCAGGCTACACTCTCAGTTAGTTGGTAAATTTTTTAGGTCAATCTCAGTTATGTCCTCGCCGTTGCGAGGCCCAATTGACCAATGTTGTTGTTTTGAGTGAGCCTGGGGGCTAGGGATACCCCATCAGTGAGAACAAGCAGCCTGCTTGTCCTCGGAGAAAGCGAATGCTACATACCTGTAGAAGGTATTCTCCGAGGACAGCAGGCTGATTGTTCTCACAAACCCGCCCGCCTCCCCTTTGGAGTTGTGTCTTCCCTTGAAGTGTATTGTCTTGCTACATACTGGACTGGCCGGCTCGAGCCGGTTTCGGGCGGGAAGACGGCCGCGCATGCGCGGTGCGCGCGGGCGCGCGAGGGCTAGCAAAGGACTTTGCTAGTGAAGTTTCCGATTGGAGGGGCTGCCGTGGACGTCACCCATCAGTGAGAACAATCAGCCTGCTGTCCTCGGAGAATACCTTCTACAGGTATGTAGCATTCGCTTTGCGTGCTCATATAGGAGAAGGTTGATACATGCAGTACTTTGTATTTTATGCCTTTGCAATTAGGGAAGTGGAGATTGAGGAAAGTTCTGGATGATCTTTTTGCGTTTCTGGGTGGCAGGTCTATTAAATCAGACATGTATGCAGGGGCTTCACCGTGGATGATTTTGTGGACTAAGGTGCATACCTTAAAGGTGATACGTTCCTTGAGTGGGAGCCAGTGTAGTTTCTCACGCAAGGGTTTTGCGCTTTCGTATTTTGGTTTTCTGAAAATGAGTCTGGCTGCTGTATTGTGGGCTGTTTGAAGTTTCCTCAGTATTTGTTCTTTGCAGCCTGCGTATAGTGAGTTGCAATAGTCCAGGTGGCTGAGTACGAGTGATTGCACTAGGCTGCGGAAGACGGATCTTGGAAAGAATGGTCTTATTCTTTTCAGTTTCCACATGGAGTAGAACATCTTTTTGGTTGTGTTATTCGCGTGAGTCTCTAGTGTTAGGTGGCGGTCAGTAGTGACTCCAAGGATTTTTAAAGTTTCAGAGATTGGCAGATTTAGTTTAGTTGTGTTGATAGCGGTAAATTTATTCGTGTTGTATTGGGAGGTAAGTACGAGCCTTTGAGTTCTTTCTGCGTTCAGTTTTAGTCGGAATGCATCTGCCCAGGTATTCATGATGTATAGACTTTGGTTGATTTCGTTGGAGATTTCATTAATGTCCTGTTTGAAAGGAATATATATCGTTACATCATCTGCATATATGTAAGGGTTAAGGTTGTGATTTGATAGAGGTTTTGCCACGGGGATCATAATTAGGTTGAAGATAGTTGGCGAGAGGGGGGATCCCTGCAGTACTCCACATTCAGGTGTCCATGCGGTAGATGTAGTTGAATTTGATGTGACTTGGTATGAGCGCAAGGTTAGGAACCCCTTGAACCAGTTTAGGACATTACCTCCAATGCCAAAATATTCAAGTATGTGTAATAGGATTCCGTGGTCAACCATATCAAAGGCACTTGACATGTCAAGTTGTAAGAGGAGTATATTGGTGCCGGTAGTAATCATTTGTTTGAATTTGGTCATTAGGGTAATTAGTACTGTTTCTGTGCTGTGATTTGACCGGAATCCTTATTGTTATCAACTGGAGCTGGTGCAGGCCCTTTGTAGTCAGACCATTGTATAGTGCAGTGATGGCGAACATATGGCACGCGTGCCAGAGAGGGCACGCGCGCCGTCGCTGGTCCGTCCGTTCGCCCTCCCGAGCACCAGAGCCCCCCCTCCTCCGAAATTTAAAAGGCATACCTGGTCGGGGTTAAGGTGGCGTCGGCAGCGGCAGCGAAAAGTGTGTTGTTTGCTCGCCGCGCCTTTGGCTTTCCCATCTATCTCTCAAGCTCTGGTCCTGCCCTCCACGAGGACGGGACCAGAACTTGAGCAACAGAAGGGAAAGCCGAAGGCGCGCCGAGCAAACAACACACTTTTCGCTGCCGCTGCTGCCTTAACCCCGACCAGGTATGCCTTCTAAATTTCGGAGGAGGGGGGACCCTGGTGCTGGGTGGGAGGGCATGCCTGATGCTGGATGCTGGGTAGGAGGTGATGCTGGGTGGGAGGGAGGGAGGGCTGCTGCTAGGTGGGAGGGAGGGAGGGATGCCTGGTGCTGGGTGCTAGGGAGGGAGGCCTGGTGCTGGGTGGGAGGGAGGGAGGGAGGCCTGGTGCATGGTGGGAGGGAGGGAGGGAGGCCTGATGCTGGGTGCTAGGGAGGGAGAGAGGCTTGGTGGGAGGCCTGATGCTTAGTGCTGGATGACTGCAATGCACTATACTATAGTGCATTGCAGTAATCTAGTCTTGATGTTATCATGGCATGCACAACTGGGATAAGATTTCCCTTCTCGATGTAAGGAGAGAGGCAGCGTAGCTGTCGCAAATAGTAGAAGCAGCTCTTGAAATTTGCTTGGATTTGGGGAGTCAGAGTAAGTGTTGAGTCTAACTGTATTCCAAGGTTCCTGACTTGTGATTTGAGGGTGAGTTCATACTTCCCAAAAGGGATTTTGATGTCAGGTATGTAGCCACTTGTGTTAGGTACCCAGAGAAACTCGGTTTTACTTGGGTTCAGGCAAAGTTTGTTGTGTTTAGCCCATTCTTGAATTGATGTTAGACACTTAATCAGTTTATTCAAGGCAACAAGAAAATTAAAAAGTTACTATACATCAGGTTGGATTGGGGATTTTTATGACCGATGATTAAAGCTATGAACTGTGGTTTGCATGACTTTGATTATGATTTTTCAACCGGCTATTGAGCTGGTGACCACAGCTTTCTGAGGTCTTTCCCCCCCCGTTTATCCTTTTAAGGTGTTTCACCCTTACCAAGTTTCTTGCTCTACTGTGTTGTATTGATGATTGCTATTGGAGATGCAAATGGAGTCAAATTATTTCATGATGAGAGAGAAATTAAAAGCGCATTTGGTTTCAATGGATTTTTAAAATGTAGTTTTAAGTTTATTTTGGTTTTATTTATTTATGCTTGGATGTATGCATGTTTAATTTGATACTGATTTTTGATATATTTTAAAGCTTAGAAACCACAGATGGGCAGGTATTTCATTTCATTTACTAGACCTATTTACTGCCTATCTCCCTAAGGAGTTGCGTTCTAGTGAAGCTGAATAACTAGACTGAGGTAGTCCCATGTAATAGCGGCATGTGGCAAGTACTGTGCATGTGTGGTGAAATGATTCAAAAATGTTTAGTACATAGTATACTGGAGAACTGCATAGTTCCCATGCAGACTTCTTTGGTAACTTCACCATGCTGTGAAGAATTGTATCCTGCTTGCTACAGTTAAGTAACTGGGTTTTGCTGCAGAGATTTTATCCCAAACATGATTTTTTACACGTCTCCAAATGTTGTAGGACAGATGTCCCTCCCACTTGGAACTTGTGGGGATTGTGCATTTGTGCTGTTATCTCATGCCATGGACAGTATTTGTTGGAGAGGTGCAAACTTTATACCATTATATGATGCCATCAGAGACTGATGGCTTTAGATTGTCCTCTGTTGTAAGTGGCACTATTTGCCATCATAATCATGCTCTTTAAAAGTCTTTAAATCAGGCCTTCCAAATACATTTCCTGTACACAGCAGCTTGTACATAAAAAGTAATTATGTCCTCTCTTATTTAGCTGTGTAGGAAAAGATGGATTTCCACCTATTGAGCCTGTTAGCCAGCAGATGAACTTAAGTGTTGGTGATGATAGCACTGGCAGCTGGTCTAATCTGAGTTTTGAAGATGAGCATCCAGATGAAAGTAGCAGCTTTCTTCATCTAAGTGACAGGTAACTAAAAATATACCAATACGCCATGCTTTTGTTTATCTGACAGTGAGGTTTGCAGGCTGTGTTTCTAGTTAACAGTAAACTACTTGAATTGTTTTACATTGTAAAAAGCCAGAGATGTGAAGACACCTCTGCACATTGGAAAAATGGGTATTACATGTACATTTCATGCAGGACTAAAAGTGAGGGAATGCAGTTCCTTTGTAAACGGAAAGAAAAAAAAATGTTCCCCTGCAAAGGAGGGTGAGAAGGGAGTTTCTGCTTCAGCAATTTATAATGAAATCTGGCTCAGCTTCCCTAATGTTTTTTGAGCCACAGAAGAAGCTGTACTAAAAAAAACCGGCTTGTGTGGAACTGTGGAGCTGACATGAAAATACTAGAGATACAATCCAAGATATACCCACTAACGGTGATTTTTATTCAAGGTCACCAACCCAGAACATTTCATAACTTGCTTCCATGGAGTAGGAGGTGGAACTCCCTGCTGGTACTTTTTTATTAAAAAAAAAATACAAACAAACAAAAAACCCCACTGCTGTTAGGTTTTCTAAGCCCCTTCATAACTCCCCCCCCCCCCCCCACCTCCCGCCAGCACTCTTTAATCCATGCATTTTCATAGTCACAGCACCAATCTGTCTTGGTGCCCCCTTAAAAAGCTGACTGTGAGCTGTTTGACCATGTACACAGAACAGAAAGACATCTAGAGAGGATAGAAAAGAGCAGCCTCAGACTAGGAAAAACAGGGAGGGATGGCAGAGAGAAGAACAGAGACATGGAAGGGAGAGAGAAGACCATAAATAGAGGGAACTACTCACAATAAGGGATGGAAGAGATAAGTGGAGATGCACCAGGAGAGAGATACTGGGAAAGATGTATTAAAGGAGGGAGACACAAGGTAGATGAAGAGAGGGAACAGTAGAGAATATAGAAGGATGGGACAGAGAAGATCAGAGAGAAGAAAACAAGTAAGAGGGGAGAGAAGAGATGCATGAAGGGGGAAAGAACCGCAAAGACAGAAAAAGAGGTATAGAAGCAGAAATGGGAAGCGATCAAACAAGAAAGCAGAGAGAGATGAGGAAGAAAAGAACAAGTACCAATGGGAGAGGACAGAGAGAAAAGGTAGGATACAGAGAAGACCAAATATACAAGAAAGGAAGAGGGAGACATACAGGAAGGGTCAAAAGTCACTAAAATTTAAATTGAAAGGAAATAGGGGAAAATGTCCTTTTACTTAGATAAAATTGCTAAAGAAGAATGCATTAAATCATGCCCCTTGTCTTTAACTTATGCTGGGCAGGGAATATGCAGTAGGAGGCAGAGATGATGTGACTGGACTTACCTATATGGCCCTGGCAAGAGAGAGCACCCAGAGTGGGTAGCAGCTAAAGGTGAAGCACGACAAGTTTGACAAGGAGACAGCAGTGGCAGAGCAACGCCTTATGGCATATGGAAGAGGCAGCATTGCCCTTAATATTTTTTTTAGTAAGAGCACCAGTTGCTTGCTTTTGCAGTTTCCATAGCGCTCAATCTGAAAATTCTCTGATAGGTGGTCTTTCTTCTGTTTACCCTCTAAGAGCCTGTTTTTGAGTGAGCTGCTCCTATATGTGGTAAATAGCAATCTGTAAATAGAGGGCAGAAGTTGCCAACAAACTCTAGCAATTTGCATTTTGGAAAACATCATTTTTTAAAAAGAATTTGTTTCACTGTATTGCATTGTAACCCACAGTTACTCTTAAGAAATATAAAAAGTATGCTTTATTTTGTGTTGATGGTAAAAATATGGATTTGAACAGTAGAGGGTGCCTGTATCATTCACAATGATTTAGAGAAAAAACTGTAAAGCTGAATAACATAAACAATAGAATTTTCCATTTCCTTGCTATACCATCAGATGTCTTGGTTAAATTCCATTTATAAGCTGACAAATGATGATTACATCCTGCCCCCCCTCCCCCACACCTCTGTCTCTGAAGACCTTCTTTATGAAGGATTTTCTTCATAGACTAAGAAACTTGTCCTGATAATCTGGGCCATAATTAAACAGAAAATATTTAGAGATATTCAGTCATCCTCTAGTATGACTTTTCTCTGGACTTTTAAAGGAATTAATTTTTTATCTATCAATTAATTTCTTACTCCTGACATCCAGCACAAATTCATAACTGTTATCCTGTCAGTCATTAGGATTCAGCCATGCATCATAAGATAGATGGAAGAAATTTCAACCAGGTTCTATAATACTTCTTTCTCTTGCATTGATAGCCAATATGTATGCCTGAATATAAAAAAAATTATAGTTTAGTCATTATGTAATTCAAAGCCAATCAAGTATAACAGTGTCTTTTAACAGACTTATGAGAGCATCGTTTGAGACAAAAGGAGTTTTTTTTAATTATGAAAGCAAAGGAAAAGGAAGTTAGTAAAGCAGAACCTCTTAAGATGCATGTGATTTTAGTTACATTTTAAATTAATCATCCAGTTTTATTTGCTGCCTTTTTTGTATAGAAGTTTCTACTTTTTGTTTCAGAGTTGTAACCATCTTAAACCAGTATTCTGTCATCAATCTTGAGCACTGATTGAAAAAGTGTTTTTAAGACTTGGGAGGGGCGGGAGGAGGGTAGTTATTAAGGTAGAAGCTGCCATTTTACTGCATCTCTTTTTTTAATGAAATTTATGCTTATAATTAACAAGATAACTTATATGCAGAAATACACACATTCTGTAAAAGAAGGAAACACTCTAATTAAGGAGAAAATATAAGCGCAATACATTCCACAATAGGAGGAGGGAACCCAAAGGAAAATAAACCCTTGAAGCCAGGGTACAAAAGTAAAGGTACAGAAAATATTGAGGGCATCAGAAATCCATTAAATGCAGGCTTACTCGGCTACTGTTCCAAGCCCAGGAGATTCTAACTTCCTAGCTTCCAGAAATGTTTTTAATTGATCCAGTTCAAAGAAAGTATATTTATTTAAGGACAGTGTCACAAAACATTTACAGGGAAAACGTAGCACAAACTTAGCTCCAAGTGAAACTACTTGGTGCCTCTTTAATAGAAACTTCTTTCTCTTTCTTGTGTGACCTTAGTTAAGTCTGGATAAATCCAGACTTTCTGACCCAGAAACAGTTTTTAATACATACTCCCTGTCCTGAGGGAAAACAAAAAGTAATCAGCAGTCTCTCCTGAAGCACCACCTCTGAATCAGATGCAGGTGAACGTATCGGCCAGGCAGGCAGCAGGCAAGAGAGTGATCTAGGTACAGGCAAAGTCAGCAACGAGGGACAAAGTAGAGAAGAAGCAAACTACAGAGCAAGTAACACCTGCCAAAGTAGAAGCCTAAGCATTGAGGCAGGGAAGGGTTCCACAGAAATAGTGCTGGCTTCAGGCATTCACTGGAAACAGCTGAGAAGGAGAGTAAGAGAAGCAGCCAGGCAACCAGAAGGGAAAGAGCAGAGGAGGCGCAAGGGAGAGCCCATAGGTTAAAGGCTGAGAGGTGGACAGCCAGGACACCAGTCACAGGGATCCATTCCCCATAGAGCAAGGAGGCGGGATAGAGAGCCCATAGGTTAAGGGCTGAGAGATGGACAACCAGGACCCCAGTCACGGGGATCCAATCCCCATGGAGCAAGGAGGTGGGACAGAGTGCCCATAGGTTAAGGGCTGAGAGATGGACAACCAGAACACCAGTCACGGGGATCCAACCACCATGGAGCAAGGAGGTAGGGCAGAGATGCTGTGAAGGGAACCCTGGCCCTACACTGATGGAGGGAGTGCCATTACCGGCAAGGTGAGGGGCGTGACATTAGCATAGCCTAACGTGGGACTTTCACGTGCACCAAGCCCCTTTCTAGCCCTTTTTCATTTTTTTTCCAGGTTATATGCTCATTTTAATGTTAGTATGCATGAACAGAAAACAAACGTGGGAGTTCTTACTACTGTTTTTTAAAGAGGTGCAAAGGGCTCCCACTTGTGGACATGTTAACCAGTTAGTACATGCTAATGTCGGTGTGCTAGGTAGTTAATGTGTCAATGCCCATTCTCTGCCCATGACACGCCCTCTTAAAAAAAAGGCAAAAAAAATAGATATGTGCTTAGCATGCACAAACAGAAAAGTTACCACAGGACTCTTTAGTGCATCCTGCAGTGAGCCTTTTTAGGCATGTTAAGCCTGAATTAGGGCTTAGCGTACCTTAGTAAAAGAGGCGCCTGAATAAATGAAAACAGAAGCTAAATTGCCATCTCAGACGTATGAGATAACAATGTGTGTTCATCTATTTTCTGGTTCCAACGAGTAAACTTTTGAATATAATGGACATCTTAGCGTTTACCGCCAGCTGATTTCTACCATGAACTAAAAACACTGCTAACAGTGTGAACTCATCCGAGTCCAAGCATTTTTTAAAGTAATTCTGCATACAGTTTATAAGGAACTTACCTTTTAATTAGACATTGAACATAACAGTTTTGTAGTTGGATCAAAATACAACCAATTTGAGTGACTCCTGAGGAAGGCCCTTGTGGGCCGAAACACGGCTCGTGTCGAGTCCTGGATGTTTAATAAAGTGGAATTTTTTTTACATCATCTGCTGTCCCTCCCCCTTTTTTCGGTCACCCTTGTTGTGACTGTTTTGTTTGTACGGCTACAAGGGTTGCTGTTCGTCTGTATTTCAGATTATTCTTTCCAATGTACGTCACTTTGCATTTGTCCACATTAAATTTCATCTGCCATTTGGATGCTGTCTTTCAGTTTCCTAAGGAATTCCTGCAGTTTTTCACAATCCACATATATTTTGACAACTCTGAATAGTTCAAATTTGATCACCTCATTTGTTGTTCCTATTTCCAGATCTTTTATAAATACATTACATAGTACTGTTCTCAGTACAGATCCTTGCAGCATGCCATTATTCACCCTCCTCCATTGAGGAAAAAGGACCATTTAACCCTACCCTCTGTTTTCTGTCCAATAATCAATTCCTAATCCACAGAAGGACATTGCCTCCTATTCCATGACTTTTAATTTTCTCAGGAGACTCTCATAAGGAAGTTTGCCAAGAGCTTTCTGAAAATCCAGATAGATGTCCCATTAAACCATGTTTGTCTATGTGTTCTGTAATTTTATTCTTTATAATAGTTTCCAATATTGTGCCTGGCATTGAAGTCAGGCTTACTGGTCTATAATTTCTCAGATCACCCCTGGAACACTTTTACATTTTACGTTACATTGGCCACCCTCCAATCTTCAAGTACTATGGACTATTTTAATGACAGGTTACATGTTACTAACAGCAGATCAGCACTTTCATGTTTGAGTTCTTTCAGTACCCTGGGTTGTATACAATCCGGTCTAGGTGATTTATCACTCTGTAACTTATCGATTTAGCTCAGTGCATCTTCCAGGTTCAAAGATTTCTTTCAGTTCCTCCACATTGTCACACAGGTAGATCTCTTATATCTTCCATAAAGACCAAAGCAAAGAATTCATTCAATCTCTCCGCTATTGCCTTGTCCTCCCTGAGTGCCTCTTTTACTCCTTCATGATCTAATGGTCCAATGGAATCCCTCACAGGCTGATGTTCCTGAAAAAGATGTTACTATGAGATTTTGTCTCCACGGCAAGTTTTTCTTCATATTCTCCTTTAGCCTTCTTTATCAATGCTTTGCATCTAGCTTGACGGTGTTTATGTTGCTTCTTATTTCCTTCATTCTCATCCTTTTTCCGTTCTTTGAAGGATGTTCTTTTGGCTCTAATAGCCTCTTTCTCTTCACCTTTTAACTATGCTGGCTGTCGTCTGCTGTAAAGGTTAGGACTTTAAATTGGGCATTGATGTTGCTTAAAAATACCATCGTGGAAGCCCAGACCAGATGTATTCTTCTACTTTTGTGCCTTTGTTAATACGTGGAATACATCTGGCTTCCACGATGGTATTTTTAAACAACATCCAGGCCTGATTAAAGCCCTAACCTTTGCAGCTGATCCTTCTTTTAATCATTTTCCTCATACTGTCATAGTGACCCTTTTGAAAATTAACTGCTGCTACAGTAGATTTCGTTAGTGACTTCACTTAGACATCAATTCAGATTTTATCAAGTTATGATCATAGTATGCTAGCAGATCCAACATCGTTACCTCTCATACCATGTCCTGCATTCCACTAAGAATCTAAAATGGCTCTTCCTCTTGTCGGTTCTTGGACCAGTTGCTGCAAGAAGCAGTCCTTTATTACATCAAGGAATTTTACCTCCCTAGCGCTCCCTGATGTAACATTTAGCCATTCAATATTGGGGTAATCACCCATTGTTATTATGTTGCCCAATTTGCCAGCTTTCTTTATCTGTCTTTTCATTCTGTCCTGGTGGTGGACTGCAGTACAGCCCTACCAGTATACTCTTTCCTTTCACACATGGAATTTTTATCCTCAAGGATTCCATGCTGTTATCTGTTTATGTAGAATGTTTATTTTGTTTGACTCTGTTCCTTCTAATATATATAGTGCAGCCCCTCCTCCAAATTAATCCACTCTTATCATTGCAGTATAATTTGGGATCCAGAAATGGATCTGGTTTTCAGAAACACCACAATTTACAAATCAATGCACTCTTATTTTAATTGAATGAAGATTCATTGTGAAGCCAATAAAAATCAAAATGCGTGTGTGTTTCCAGGACTGAAGTTGAACAGTGGAGGAGTGGCCTAGCGGTTAGGGTGGTGGACTTTGGTCCTGAGGAACTGAGTTCGATTCCCGGCACAGGCAGCTCCTTGTGACTGTGGGCAAGTCACTTAACCTTCCATTGCCCACCGCATTGAGCCTGCCATGAGTGGGAAAGCGCGGGGTACAAATGTAACAAAAAAAAAAAACAGCCAGAGAGCACTCAGTTGTACACACTTAGTGTAGCATGATGCAAAGCTTGCTATAGAAGCAAGTCAGTGCACTTTAAAAATGTCTGTAGTTCCTTCTGCTGGCCAAAGAACGTGATGGAATTTTTCACCATACATTGGAATTATCGCAGGAGACTAGGGAACACATGACATATTTTTTGGTGACTTTCAGGCTTATTTTCGAAAGAGAAGGATGCCCATCTTTCGACACAAATCGGAAGATGGGCGTCCTTCTCACAGGGTCGCCCAAATCGGCATAATCAAAAGCCGATTTTGGGCGTCCCCAACTGCTTTCTGTTGCGGGGATGACCAAAGTACCTGGGGGCGTGTCAGAGGCGTAGTGAAGGCGGGACTTGGGCGTGCCTAACACGTGGGCGTCCTCGACCCATAATGGGGAAAATAAAAGGGCGTCCCTGATGAGCATTTGGACAACTTGACTTAGTCCAGTTTTTCTTATGACCAAGGCACAAAAAGGTGCCCGAATTGACCAGATGACCACCGGAGGGACTCGAGAATGACCTCCCCTTACTCCCCCAGTGGTCACTAACCCCCTTCCAGCCTGTATGCCAGCCTCAAATGTCATACTAAGGTCCATCATAGCAGTATGCAGGTACCTGGAACAGTTTTAGTGGGTGCAGTGCACTTCAGGCAGGCGGACCCAGGCCCACCCCCCCTGCCTGATACACTTGTGGTGGTAAATGTGAGCCCTCCAAAATCCACTGTACCCACATGTAGATGTCCCCCTTCACCTGTAAGGGCTATGGTAGTGGTGTACAGTTGTGGGTAGTGGGTTTTGGGGGCTTAGCACACTAGTTAAGACATCTATGTCCCTGGGAGCTTTTTCTAAAGTCCACTGCAGTGCCCCCTAGGGTGCCCGGTTGGTGTCCTGGCATGTCAGGGGGACCAGTGCACTGAATGCTTGCATTTGGTCGTTTCTGAGATGGGTGTCCTTAGTTTCCATTATCGCCGAAAATCAGAAACGACCAAGTCTAAGGACGACAATCTCTAGGGACGACCTAAATGTCAAGATTTGGGCATCCCCGACCATATTATCAAAACGAAAGATGGACGCCCATCTTGTTTCGATAATATGGGTTTCCCCGCCCCTTCGCCGGGACGTCTTGTGAGGACGTCCTCTGCAAAACTTAGGCACCCCTTTCGATTATGCCCCTCTTTGGAAGTTTTCACTGGCTCCCATAGTATGGGTCATGACCACAAATGAGGTTAGAAAATTAGAGAAGCTGAATTCCAACAACCAGCAGTCTGTGTACTCTTAGCCCCATTCAGGGCAGGCAATAAGGGGTAAACAGGAGCAGCCAGTACCGTACTCCCCTTTCCCTGTCAGCCTAAAAGGGAAGAGGGGGTGCCAGAAACAACCCTTGCTGGGCTACTGTTTTGTCCAAAGTCTTCCTTGGTCCTATGCCCCTCCTCCTGTATGGACTGTGTGCACTTTTTTCTACTCTGAGCATGTGCTGACTAACTGGCCCTATGCTGACTGCTGCTCTCACCACCACATCCCCAATTTGAGGTGAAGGACTAGGTGAGAGAAAGGAGGGGAGTAGAAGACTGCATCTTTTTTTGGCCATTATATCTGGGTTTTGTGAATTTCCAAGTGTTAAAAATGGATCATGTTGGATAAGAACTTTTATTGGGTAGAAGGAATGTAGATGAGAGGTGAAGGCACACACACAAATGCTATAGCTATTGTAGAGTAATCTGTAGAGGATTACTGTACAAGTTCAGTAAATCTGAACAATTATTGTACATTATGATGGTACTAAATATCTAAGGAAATACTAAATCCTATCAAATGCTGTATTTTCTCTGAGGTTGTGCTTTCTGCAGAATTAACTCACCTTACAAATAGATGTCTTGTAGACAAGAGTTTTTCATGGACGGGAATGTATTAGATTCTATGAATAGTAAGCACATGCTTTCTTTTATTTTCATTGTTTGTAAAGTTTGCCTACTTACTTTAGCCTTAATAGTATGACTTTTAATTTTTTAAACTATTGTAAGTCCAATTTCAGCTGTTCATAGGGAAACAGTGGATGTCTTTGCTTCTGTTTGATTTTCTGTTTGCCCAGTGGGATACTGACCAGGAAAAAGAAAAAATGAGGTAGTTCGCCAAAAACCAGTGAGACTGGCACCAGCAGATCCTTCACTGCTTTTTCGTTGTTCCAAATAAGTGTTTTCCTTTTGGACACTGTTCTTCAGGCATATGTCTGCCTGACAAAAATTTTTTATAAGCCCCAGGGGCATATAGATGACATCTCTGAGTAGCTGCCTGTCCTGATGACATCCCTGGCTACATTCCAGCATTTGTTACAGCCTCCTTTCTCCCTAGGGTTCCGCTTTCTTCCCTTTTTATTGGTGTTCCTTATTGTAAACTTCTTTCATGGTAGTATATATAGAGGCTCATTTTCAAAGCACATAGACTTACAAAGTTACATAGGTTACTATGAGGGGCATAACAGAAAGGGACGTCCTCGCAAAACGTCCCCATCCAGGGGCGGGGAAACCCGTATTTTTGAAACAAGATGGACGTCTATCTTTCGTTTTGATAATATGGTCAGGGACGCCCAAATCCTGAAATTTGGTCGTCCTTAGAGATGCTCGTCTCTAGACTTGTTCGTTTCTGATTTTCGTCGATAATGGAAACCAAGGACGTCCATCTCAGAAACGACCAAATGCAAGCCATTTGATCGTGGGAGGAGCCAGCATTTGTAGTGCACTGGTCCCCCTGACATGCCAGGACACCAATCGGGCACCCTAGGGGGCACTGCAGTGGACTTCATAAATTGCTCCCAGGTACATAGCTCCCTTACCTTGAGTGCTGAGTCCCCCAACCCATGGGGGCACCTAGATGTGGGTACAATGGGTTTGTGGTGGGTTTTGGAGGGATCGCTGTTTTCTTCACAAACGTAACAGGTAGGGGGGGATGGACCTGGGTCCGCCAGCCTGAAGTGCACTGCACCCACTAAAACTGTTCCAGGTACCGGCATACTGCTATGATGGACCTGAGTATGACATCTGAGGCTGGCACGAAATATTTTTAAACATGTTTTTTGAGGGTGTTAGTGACCACTGGGGGGGAGTAAGGGGAGGTCATCCCCGATTCTCTCTGGTGGTCATCTGGTCATTTCGGGCACCTTTTTGCCCCTTGATCGTAAGAAAACACGACCAGGTAAAGTCGTCCAAGTGTTCGTCCTTATTTCTTTCGATTATGGGTTGAGGACGCACACGTGTTAGGCACGCCCATGTCCCGCCTTCGCTACGCCTCCGATATGCCCCCTTGAACTTTGGCCGTCCCTGCGACGGACTGCAGTTGGGGATGTCCAAAATCGGCTTTCGATTATACCGATTTGGATGACCCTGTGAGAAGAACGCCCATCTTCCGATTTATGTCAAAAGATGGGTGTCCTTCTCTTTCGAAAATGAGCCCATATGTAACTTTGTAAGTCTGTGTGTTTTGAAAATGAACTCCTAAGTGATTAAATAAACTAACCTTAAACCAGCATTCTTGTGACTGAATAGCCTTAGCAGCGCGTATTCTAAAACTTTCATTTATTTTACTTTAGTTTTTTAATGATTTAACGCTGTTAGCTGCTTTCAGTGGAAATGATTTTGAGGAGGAGGAGTGTGAGGCTGAAAGGTGATGAATGTGTAGTATGGCCTCCTAGCAGAAGTGGTAGGGGTAAAAATAGTAACAGAAGTTAATGCCTAGAACCAGGTACAGAGGATAATTAGTTGTGGGGAAGCAAGGGCAAGGCAAAGATAGAATATGGTTGACATTTCACAGAAAGCAAAAATGTGCAGACTAGATGGGGCCTTGTAATCTTTATCTGCCATCGTATCTGTGGTTCCTTGTTTCATTCAGCCACAAGATAGAAAAACTGTTCTCTAATAGAATAGTAGTCTTCTTTAACAGAACATGAAGTGAAAAACTGTGCCTAATTTTACAGTTCTAGGATGTTGCTGCATTAGTTTTGTTTTTAATAGCTTACCTAGTGCTATCTTTGGAATAGGAGGTTTGCTGTAGTTTAAATTTTAATTAAAATTTATTTTTGACTTTATAATGAATGAGCATGTTAAATTAAACACAGGGGTTAGGTACACATGGACTTGCTGAACTATGGCAGTTTTGTTTTACTTATGTTTATTTGTCCCATTGGTCTCCAGTGTTAAGGGTGTACCTCATCTCTTCGTTTTAGGTATGCTTTAGCATTTCTCCTATATAAATTTTCACTGCTTGCTAAAGTATAGAATTAAGAATGCATGTCGGAGAGAAAACAAGATGGCGTCCTGAAGAGAACGCTGTAAAGCGGCTCTCTACCCGTTTCTCCTTAAATAAATATTGGATACCTGAAACCGATGCCGAAGCGGAGAGGAAAGCAGTGGGTAATCTCTTCAACAGCTGCAAGACCTACGGGGCTGATGGACCGCTTTACTGAGCCTAGAGGGAGTTCGGGATTAAATACCTCACTGCTAGAAGGGGCGACAGGAGGTTCCTCGCCTCTCCAACTAGAGGCAGATATCATGCTAAGTCCTGAGGAACCGAGACCTCCGACGATGCCGGTATGGGGGCGGCAGCAGGGGCAGGAGACACTCGGCGTTACTGACCCAAGAATGCTTCCTGCAGAGGAGTCCGCTGCCAGCCAAGGATCGCCGAGTAATGCCGTCGGAGGAAAGAAAAAGGAAGAAACAGGCGCCCTGGAAGAAGTAATAGCAGCTCAAGGAGAGAAAGGGTCTGAAGGAGAGATACTTGAACTATTGACGACTAGAAAGCCCTTTTTACCTCTTAAACCTGCAATAATAACACTCGAATCCATATGGGAGGCCCTAGTAGGACTAGAAAATTCTTTTTCACAGAAACTGTCTATGGTGTCCCAAACTATTAAAATACCAGAGGAAAAGATTTCAAACTTAGAAAAAAGGAAGTCTGACAATGAGAAAACCTTAATATCAAATACTTAAAATATAAAATCATGTCAGCAGTTACAAGCTAATTTGATAAAGGAAAATACTTTATTGCATCAAAAAATAGAGAATTTAGAAAATCAACTAAGAATTAAGACTCTTAAATTAATTAATTTTCCAAAAACTTCATCGGTGGGTCCATTGGAAATGTTCTTAAAAATTCCTGAACAAGCATATCCACCTGTGTCAAAAATTTATTATCTACCACCATTTAAAAAAGAACAAAAAGTAAGAATGGATCAAAATGAACAAAGACCTGAAACATCCTTTGATATATTGAATTTAACGCAAATAATTCAAGAAGATGAGAAGGGGACACCAGCTACTTTAATCGTCTCTTTCATCTTGGAACCTGACCGAGATTGGGTGCTTAGACTGTTTTTTTCGTCATAGAGATAAACTTTTTATGAATAATAAAATTAGGATATTTCCTGACATTACTAGAACAACACGAAAGAGGGAAGCATTTCTAAAGCTCCGTCCTAGGGTTTTGCAGTTGGGAGTAACATGGAGGGGCATAATCGAACGGCGCCGGCGAAATACATGGCCGGCGATGTATTTTGGCGGCGCCGCAAACAGCTGGCCAGACCCGTATTTTCAAAAAAGATGGCCGGCCATCTTTTGTTTCGACAATACGGTTCCGGCCAGCCAAATGCCTTGGATTTGGCCGGGTTTGAGATGGCCGGCTTCGTTTTTGAGCGATAATGGAAAGTTATGTCGGCCATCTCAAACCCCGGCCAAATCCAAGGCATTTGGCCGTGGGAGGAGCCAGCATTTTTAGTGCACTGGCCCCCAGACATGCCAGGGCACCAACCAGCCACCCTAGGGGTCACTGCGGTGGACTTCAGAAAAGCTCCCTCGTGCATAGCTCCCTTACTTTGGGAGCTGAGCCCCCCAACCCCCCCCCCCTCAAACTCACTACCCACAAATGTACTGCACCCACTAAAATTGCTCCAGGGACCTGCATACATCCTCTAGGACTTATTGCTGCTGTATAACTTTGGCACTAAAAATCCACAAAAAGTGGAGAACTCAATAGATCCCACGATGCGTGAAATAACAAATAAAAAAGGTGGGAATATAAGCCAGGCTATCCAAAGAATGGAACCAAATAATGTTTAAAAAAACGAAGTTTAATAATTTGTTTATTGTTTGTTTATGTTTATAGACTCCTGATGTAGGCCTGTTTGGCCGAAACACAACGTTGTGTCGAGTCATTTTTTATGCATTGTTATATCATTATTTACTTGGAAATTATTAAACTTCGTTTTTTTAAACATTATTTGGTTCCATTCTTTGGATAGCCTGGCTTATATTCCCACCTTTTTTATTTGTTGTATAACTTTGGCACACCAGTTCACACCTGAAGACTAATCTCTCTGAAAAAGTCCTTTCGTGAAATAAGCATGTTTACTCACAGTTAACTGCAGATCAGAGGTTGTGCCTCACTGGCAAAGAGTCCCCTGGTACTAAAATTAGCAGTAGGTCAGAGCTGGCACAAGGGTGTACAATGCCCTCTTTCAGCACCATGCAAGTAAGACCTACGTTCTCTAACGTGGGTAACACAGGAAAGGGAACTAAAACTGGCTTACAAAAATGGCACTACCACATGGACTACAACAGGAAACAAAACAGGGCACACTCTGACCTGGTTGGCAGGGGGGAAAAGCACCATGGGAGTAGAGCCCAGTACCCTACACCCAACACAATGCATTGGTAATGTGACTCTGCAGGGCACCTAACAGAAAAGGTGTCACTCTCACCTGAGAGCCACATCGCAACCAGGGAAAGGCTGTCGGAGGATACAACACATTCTGCTGTCATGGAGGTGGGTACGGCATTTGAGGCTGGCATACAGGCTGGCAAAAAAGGTTTTTAGTTTCATGTTTTTAGTTTGGAAGGGGGTTGGTGACCACTGGGGGAGTATGGGGAGGTCATCCCCCATTCCCTCCAGTGGTCATCTGGTGAGTTGGAGCACCTTTTGAGGCTTGGTCCTGAAAATAAAAGGACCAAGTAAAGCCGTCGAAATACTGCTTAACGCCGCTTTTTTTTTTCCATTATCGGCAAAAGCCGGCCATCTGGCAGCCACACCTATGCCCGGCCATGTCCCGCCTTCGCTAATCTACCAACACGCCCCCTTGAACTTTCGCCGGCGAAGTGACAGGAAAGCGGCGATGCTGTCAAAAAAGCAGCTTTCCATTATACCGATTTCACCGCTTTTCCGAAATCGCCGGCCATCTCCCGATTTATGTCGGGAAATGGCCGGCGATCACTTTCGAAAATAAGCTGGATAGTAACATAGTAGAGGACGGCAGAAAAAGACCTGCACGGTCCATCCAGTCTGCCCAACAAGACAAACTCATATGTGCTACTTTTTGTGTATATCTTACCTTGATTTAAATATATTTTCTAGGACTCATCCCACCTGAGTGCTTTTCTAGATTCTAAGACGCCTGTTACTCCTAAACATTCATTAACAGCTTTATCTACATCTACTCCGTGATAAAGTTAGGCTTATTATGCGTATCTTCTTTTTCTAATTAAATTAGTCACATTCCTTAAAATGTATTATATATATATATATATATATATATATATATATATATATTTGATTTCATGGAATTGTACCTTGCTTTCTCTCTAACTTTGTGGACTTGAAATGGATGGGATAAGGAATATATTTTCTTTTCTTTATTTGTATGATATAATGTTTAATCTGTTCCATTTTTCATCACAAGAGTTTTCTTGTAAGTATTTTTAATATCTATAAATAATAAAAAAAGAATGCATGTCTGCTACAATGATGGGTTTTTATTTTCGACTGGAAATTGCTTTGATGTATCTCAAAGGGTGGTACATCAAGAAATTAGATAATGCATGGGCAGATGATCAGACGCAAACGTGGGCGCTAGAGGCTATTAGCGCCATACTAGCGCCTGCGTTTGCTACCACCGCATGATCAGAGCCCCCAAGTCCGTGAAACAGTGCGTTAGCGAGTTCTGAACGCAAGTAGCATTCAAATGCACGCTAAACGGGGCTCTTAGTGCAAGTAGCATGCAAATTCTTGCTAAACATATTCCTCCTCAATGATCAGCAAGCAGCGCACCAAAAATTGGCACGCTGTCCACAACAAACCCTATGCCAGCTCGGAGTTGGCATTAGGGTTTGCACACCATTGGGAGGAATGGTGAGCCCTGTCTAGCATGCATTTGCATGCTAGCAGGCCTCCCAGTACAACCACCCCCCCCTGCATAAGCAGAACCCTGACCCCCAGCCAGCGACACGGGGGCTGGCGGTCCAGCGGACCCCCCTCCCCCCCCCCGACTCAGTTCACTCTCAGTTTCAATCCATATAACAAACACACCATCAATATATCTCAGCCAACAAATGGCTGCTTGAAAATTGTTCTTAGTATAAATGCATTGTTCTTCCAAATTGGCCATGAATAAATTTGCAGTAAGTGCCCATTGTAACTCCTCATAACTGTAGACAGATCTTATTATTAAACAATTATTTAACAATGCCAAATCTAACAATTGGACAAGAAAATCTATGGAGTACTTCTCAGAAGCTTCCAGATTGTTCTAAAATGGAGAATTTCTGTACTGTCACTCATCCTTGAGTACTTGCATCCTGCAGTCCACAGAGAATACCTGCTACAGCTAAGTAACTTGTTTTTTTTCTGCAGAACATCTAGTCTTCAGATACAGACTATCCCCTGGTTTCTGTAAATGGCACGTGCCCGATTTGCATATGCAATTTAATTGGATAATGAACCAATTAATGGCAATCACTGAGCCGTAACAATCATTGGTGCTAATTGGCATTAATTAAAATCTACACACGTCGGAGAAGATGACTGCAGTCCTTAGAGAACTGGCTGTGAAGAAGAGATTTTTGAAGATTTGGTGACCTTGCCACCGAGAGTCCGTCCTGTCATCTTAAATGATTTGGATGTTTCATAACTGAAGGCCCTGGGCAGAGCTGCTCTTCTTAGTGGTTGGGAGCACATGTGTTTGTGGAACTGGTATGATGTTGAGTGGCCATGATCGAGACTTGTAATATTCTTTCATGTGCATTTTAGCACACTTCTTGCACGGGGGGGGGGGGGGGGGGGGGGGGAATGAAACAGAAAACTGATCTTTTGGTCATCATTTGTCTGTCTTTGTACTGTTGTACTAACTGAGTAATTGCTACCTTATATATTGAATTGGTTGTTGATGACTGAATGAAAAATATTTAACCATAAAATCTGTGTGTGTAAATTTACATGAAGATCAAAAAGGGCACAGCTGTAGTAGGATCAGGGGCATTTCTACAAGTTATGTGCATTGTTATAGAATAGGGGGGATTCTGTGCCTAATTTAGGCACAGGGACTTACACCTGGTTTCATTTGGTGTAAATGGCCAGGCCTAAAAAGTTGTGAATCCTGGCACCTAGCTTTGAGTGCCGTTTTACAGAATAGTGCTAAGCGCCATTTACAGAATCTAGTCCTGTATGGGTACTTGTTTGAAAACTGGCAGGGATTTTGTGGACTACGTTAGTAGTTAGGTACCCTTTTGAATATTTATCCCTAATGGTCTAGTATTAGGAGACAGAGAGTCAATAGTTTTAGATATTTACACTCGGTATTTATGTGTAAGGGAATGGGATGGGATTTGCTATACTGCTGTTCTGTGGTTACAGTCAAAGTGGTTTATATTTTAAATACAGATACTTATTTTGTACCTCGGGCAATGGAGGGTTAAGTAACTTGTCCAGATTCACAATGTTTTGTAGTCTTCTTGTTTTAAAAAAAAAAAAAGATCGTATGCATACATTTCTTTCTGCATTTTAATATTTTCTTTAAAAACAAATACTCTCTTGTCTGCTGTTTTTAAATTACATTGATCTAGGGGAGGTCAAGATGGCATGAAAGGCAGATGTTGGCGAGTGAGGGCTCCTGTGCTGGTGCCTATGTGAGCAGCACTTCAAACCACAACTGCATTCTTGCAGTGGAGAAGAGGAAAGGAAAGACCCAATCTTAACCTCAGAGTTTAGGTTTTGGTTCATGGGCATCGTTCTCCAGGGATGTGCCACGCTGACTTCAGGTGGTCTATTGGGTGTTTTGATGGACCTGAATACAGACCAGGCTTTGCTTAACCTGGAAGAGAGATTACTTCTGCCAAGAGCTGGAAGTAGATCATCAGCTATAGCAGTGCCTACATTAGAGAAAATGCAATATTGTCTTCTCTGATGGGCAAGGAAAATTCTGCAAAGTAGTCCTCCTCCTTGAGTTGTGGAGGTGAATGATGGAGTGGATCAGCCTTAAACTATTGAAACATCTGAAGTTGCAGGGTCTCTTTGATTCTGTGCATATTTTGGACAGTTGCAGAAATCAGCCATTGTCAATATTGACACCTTGTGGGATGTCATTAAGGGTCTGGACTCTTTTCTCTCCAGCAAAACTGTTCAGGTATTTTCTGATAGTTCGGAGGTAGTCCAGGCTAAAGTGGAAGCAGAGGTTATGCAATTGTTTAAACAGAAATAACAGTTTGTAAAAATGGAAGAACAGATTTGAGAACCTAACATTGAAACTGTGTACTGTTAAGAACAGAGAGTTATGCTTCAGAAGACTGAACATTTAGATAACCAACTATGATGGACTAATTAAGATTTATTAACCAACTATGATGGAATAATTAAGATTTATTAACTTTCCCTACTCTCCTCTGGTGTCTCCTCTTTAAATACTTAAGCAGTATCATTGAGAAATTCTGAAATTTACAACTGAATTTGAACCACCTATAGTCCGAGCACAATATTTGTCTTTTGGTTAAGAATTAGGAACTCAATACCAGTAAGTGTTGGAGTATTGGATGTGGCAGCCTTTTTGGAAAGCTCACTGGAAGTGATAACTAAGAGAAAATAGTATTGTTTTGCATTACTATTGATTTTAATAAGACACATGGAGACTATTATACTCATCTATCTCGTGCTGACTCCACTCAATCAAGAGTTGATTACATATTCATTTCACGGAAGTTATTTCAAGTTTGGTTTTAGCGGAAATAGATCCATGCTGTCGTTTGGATTTCTGTGCATCTAGGTCCTCTGAGGCAGGATAGTTTTCAGTGGAAGTTTCCCATTGCACTTTATTGGGATCAATCTTTTTGTTTCTTCTTACTGGAAAAATGGAATAATTATAAATTTCATAATGAAGTGCATGTTAATCAGCCAGTTCTCTTTTGGGGAAACCGCCAAAGCTTCCCTTAGAGGTGAAATCGTAGCATATGCATCCAGGCAAAAGAAAATGAGGGAAAAATTTTGATTTTAGAAAAACAAGTGTTGGTTTTTCACAAATCTGAACATTATAAAAGTAATCTTTTACATCTAAAACAGCATTTAAATGAACTACTCCAGCAAGCAGCTAAATCTTTGACATATTATAAATACCAACTTCTTCATGGGAGCAGAAGTTTCTAGTTGTTAGCTTATTTGGTTAAATCTAAAAAAGGCCCTTCCAAGATTTAACAATTGCAGGGTAGAACAGGGCAAATAAACAATTTAGATTCAGAGATCAATTCAGTTTTCAAACAATTGTACGAGACCTTATATGCAACGTCGGACGAGGACTCTTTAGATGGATCCTTATTTCTGGAAAATCTTAATTTACCTAAAGTCTTGAATGCTCATAAGATATTACTTAATGCCCCAATCTCAGATGGTGAACTTGCCTTAGCCATACAGGAAAGTGCCTTTAATAAAGTGCCCAGTCCAGATGGGTTCTAGGCTGAATTTTTTCAAAATTCACCAGGAGAAGATTGGGCCTGCTCTCCTGAATTTAATTATATAGTCAATAATAATGTGATGCCAGAATCCTTGAAGACTGCTCAAATGATATTATTAAAATCTGACAAAGACCCAAGTTCTGCCCCCCCCCCCCCCCATTTCATACCAACTTAAGTCTTTATTGAATTTTGAGACAAAATTATTTGCAAAAGTTATGGCCAATCGCTTGGCCCAAGTGTTGCCTTCGCTGGTGGAGAGCTCCCATATAGGTTTTGTCAGGGGTAGAATGGCCACGAAAAACATACAGTCAATTTTGGCTACCTTGGAAATGGTCCAAAACTAGGGCTTATCTTCCCTTTCTAATGAGTTTCGATGTGGAGAAGACATTCGACTGTGTTTATTGAAACTTGCTGTATTTAGGCCTTATGGGGTAGAAGGTTTTTTTGAGGATGTAGTGCATGTTTCATACTCGGATCCCAAAACTATAATGTATGTCAATGGGATATGTTTATAGTACTTTCTTGTCTGTTGAGGCACGTGCCAGGGGTGTCCATTGTCTCCTTTACTTTTCGTTTTGGCCTTGGATACCTTATCAGGGATTATTCAAGCAAATCCAGATATAAGCGGGGTATGTTTCAAACAGTCAGAATTTAAAGTTTCTGCATTTGCAGATGACTTGTTAGTTCATATCACTGATCCCTAAATTTCTCTTACAGGGTTGATAGAGCTTTTTGCTGAATATGGAGACTTTTCAGGGTTTAACTTGAATTGGTTGAAGTCCCTGGCACTGGCCTCTTCAGATGAGGTTCAGCAGGGGTGGATCGGGCAATTTCTTTTACGAAGGGCAAATCATTCTTTCTGGTATCTGGGGATCTAGCTGATGATGCAGATGACAGAGTTATATCTGCTTAATTGTACTCATTTGCTTACTTCCGCTTCTGAAACTTTATCAAGTTGGCAACAACTTCTTCTTAGTCTGCATGGTAGGATCCATCTGTTTAAAATGGTTAGATTTCCAAGATGGCTTATATGTATTGCAAATGCTGCTCCTTAAATTGCTGAAGAAAGATTTTTGTATTTTTTATAGACCATTATCAAAATTTTGTTGGGGTGGCAAAAAGCCTAAAACTACTCTACTCTAAAAATGTTATTGGGTAATTGGTGGAGAGGGGGAATGGGATTACCTGATTTATATAAATACTAGTAAAAAAGGCCCGTTTCTGACACAAATGAAACGGGCGCTAGCAAGGTTTTCCTTGGAGTGTGTATGTTTGGGAGAGTATGTGAGAGTGACTGTTTGAGAGTCAGAGTGAAAGTGTGAGTGTGTGAGAGAGAGAGTGAGTCTGGGTGTGAGTGTGTTTGTGAGAGAGTGTGTGTGAGAATGAGAGTGTGTGTATGAGAGAGAGTGTGTGTGTCTGGGCAACAGAGAGAGTGTGTGTGTGAGACACAGATTCTCTGTGAGAGTGAGTGTATGACACCAAGCGAGTGTGTGAGTGACTGTGTGGCACATAGAGAGTGAATGTGATACTGTGTGAGACAGTGTGTGAGAGTGAGAGTCAGAAAGACATTGTATATGAGAGAGAGAGTGTGAGCCGTGCCCTTCCAATCCATGGCCATCTGTCCCCTGCCCCCTCCATTCATCCTTTTCCAGCAATTCCCCTCTGTCCCTGAGCCCTGCCCTCCCAATCCATGGCCATCCATGTTTGTCTGTCACCTGCCCCCTCCATTCATCCCTATCCAGCATTTCCCCTCTCTGCCTGAGGCCTGCCCTGCAATCCATATCCATCCATGGCCATCTGTCCCCTCCATTCATCCCTATGCAGCAATTCCCCTCTCCCTGAGTCCTGCCCTTCCAATCCATGGCCAGCCATGCTCCTCTGTCACCTGGCCCCTCCATTTTTCCCTATCCAGCATTTCCCCTCTCTGCCTGAGGCCTGCTCTGCAATCCATATCCATCCATGCCCATCTGTCCCCTCCATTCATCCCTATCCAGCAATTCCCCTCTCCCTGAGTCCTGCCCTTCCAATCCATGCCCATCCATGCTCATCTGTCACCTGGCCCCTCCATTTTTCCCTATCCAGCATTTCCCCTCTCTGCCTGAGGCCTGCTCTGCAATCCATATCCATCCATGCCCATCTGTCCCCTCCATTCATCCCTATCCAGCAATTCCCCTCTCCCTGAGTCCTGCCCTTCCAATCCATGCCCATCCATGCTCCTCTGTCACCTGGCCCATCCATTTTTCCCTATCCAGCATTTGCCTTCTCTGCCTGAGGCCTGCTCTGCAATCCATATCCATCCATGCCCATCTGTCCCCTCCATTCATCCCTATCCAGCAATTCCCCTCTCCCTGAGTCCTGCCCTTCCAATCCATGCCCATCCATGCTCCTCTGTCACCTGGCCCCTCCATTTTTCCCTATCCAGCATTTGCCCTCTCTGCCTGAGGCCTGCTCTGCAATCCATATCCATCCATGCCCATCTGTCCCCTCCATTCATCCCTATCCAGCAATTCCCCTCTCCCTGAGTCCTGCCCTTCCAATCCATGCCCATCCATGCTCATCTGTCACCTGGCCCCTCCATTTTTCCCTATCCAGCAATTTCCCTCTCTCCCTGAGTCCTGCCCTCCCAATCCATGCCCATCCATACTCCTCTGTCCCCTGCCCCCTCCATTCATCCATTTCCAGTAATTCCCCTCTCTCCCTGTGCCCTGCCCTCCTAATCCATACCCATCCATACTCCTCTGTCCCCTGCAGCCTCCATTCATCCTTTTCCAGCAAGTCCCCTCTCGCCCTTCCATGACCCCCCCCCCCTCGCATCCATGCTACTCTCTCTGCCATGTCCCAGCCTGGGCCGCCCTCTTCTCCCCCCCCCCCCCCCCCCCCCCCCTTCGCATCCATGCATCCCTTTTTTTTATTCTTTTTAACTTTACCTCCGTGGCGGTTCGTGCAGCGAAGCGTCAGGGAAGGAGGCGGCGCTCCCGACGTCTAGCTTTCAGGGTTGCCAGGTGGAAAATTTTTTGCCAGCCCAATCCAGCCCCAAAACCAGCCCAAAACCCGCCCAAACACAAACCCCGCCCCTAACACCCCCACCCCCGCGTCATCACCCCGCCCCCGCCGTCATCAACCCCGCCCCCGCCGTCACCGGCCCCGCCTCCCCGTCATCGGCCCCGCCTCCCACGTCACCGGCCCCGCCTCCCCGTCATCGGCCCCGCCTCCCACGTCACCGGCCCCGCCTCCCCGTCATCGGCCCCGCCTCCCACGTCACTAACCCCGCCCAAAACGTCACTAACCCCGCCCAAAAAACGTCACTAACCCCGCCCCCCCGCGGCCGAAAAAACCGCCCTGAAGCCCAAAAACAGCCCAAAAAACCGCAACCCGCCGCGGGCAAAAATTTCCCGCGGCGGGTCGCGGAAAACCGCCCAATTGGGCGGTAAAACCGCCCACCTGGCAACACTGCTAGCTTTCCCTTCAGCGCCGCCTCCTTCCCTGACGCTTCGCTTCCGGATTTGTTTGTTTAGACGCGAGGGCGGGGCAGAGACGGCTTGCTGGCTTCACAACACGAACGCCACGAACCCACGAACCCCACGAACCCTTTCAGAACGTTGTCCTCATTAGAACGTTCACGGTGCGTTTTATTATATTAGATAATTGAAATGAAACAAAAGCACCAGGAGCCTTCAAAAACGGGACACAGTTCCTTTATTGGTCAAAATCAATATACCAGTATACACCTTTGAAGCTCCTTCCATTGTATCTACAATAGAGTTTTCTGTTACAACCCTTGCGAGCATTGTGGCAAGATTTGATCAGATATTGGGGTGTAGATTGCACTACATCTGATCTTTTACCTCTTAGGTGCAATGCAGCATTCCTTCCAGGGGTTGAGAGTGGGACATAGCTCCAGATTTACCTAGTTTTTAAAAATGATTGGCAAGGATAGACTTTCATTATCGGAACTTCATAATGCTCTACTAGATATCTCGCCTCCGAAAGTCAGAATTGACAGGAAAGTGGTGTGGAGATCTAAACAGAGCACCTGCTTATTTGGATATTTTTAAATCAGTATCTAGAATACCAGATTTGATAGTCAATCCTGAATTGTGGGAATTTCAGTTCAGGGTGATTCATCATGTCTATATCACTCAAACCAAATTTTTAAATGGGTGGAACCGATTCACCTGTTTGCCAGAAGTGCACTCAAGCTCCCAACTCTTTCTTTCATGCTTTTTGGTAATGCCCACATTATTGTTTGCGTGTGTGTTCTGGAGATTGATTGTTCGGTACTTGGAGTGTGTACTGGGTTCCTCAATACCACACTCAGCATCAGGCTTTTTACTGGATAAGCATGGGGTTTTTGGATTGCAGAGCAGGGGAGGCTGTTTACGAATTCGCAAGGTGACCCTATTGGGTAAGAAGACTAGTCTTAAGGTTTGGACTGTAATAGACTCGCCTTCATTCTGGGGTTGGTTAATATGTTTCACCACATTATGTTAATGTAGAAACAAAAACCTTGTTTGTTCTATAAACACCAAAAGCAGTTTCTGTTAGTTTGGGATCCTTATATTAAGTCTTTCTTCTAAGACCCGAAGTTTAGTGTTTAACACATTGTAATTGAATGGAAGTGAGAAAGTGGAAGCGTCCTTTCTCAAATCTCCACCATTTTTTGTCTGTTTTTGTTGTTTCCTTTCCTTTTGGGTAGATTAGATTGGTGGATAAATGGGGTGGGGTGGGGAGGGGGATGTTAAAGGGAGGGGGTAGTTATATATGGGTAGGGGAGGAGGGTGATGCGAGCCCCTAGGCAGCTGCCTACACTGTGAGGTCTGCGTGTAACTTACCCACAACCTCTATGGCCACCAGCTAGACAGCCTCTACTACAAGCTCTCAGCTACAGCCTGTCCTGTCTGCCCACTCTAGGTCGTGAGGCAGCCTGCTGTAAGCTCTTTACTGCTTGCAGTCTATACTGTCTCTCCATGTTTCCCAGAGACATGTGTAGATAACACTCAGACATTTAATATAGGTAAAATAACTTACATTGATCTACAGTATGCAAATTGATCTATAGTATTCTAATAAAAGTTATCTCACAGGATTAAGGTGAGCATAGTTGTCGGGAATACAAGCATATAAGTCAGAAGTCAGAAACCAGTGACATATGGGAACAGCAAACTCAAAAAATCCTTCCTTTCTGTCTTCAGAGCTCTGCCTAGCTGTAGAGCTTCCTTTTCATGAAAAAGGCCACAGTCCCAACAAAAGAAATGTCAGTGCAATAAATGAAAAGGCAGAGAGTCAAGGAAAAAAGGCAAAGGGAAAAAGGGGCTTCAAAACAGACAAAGGCTGTCAAGGATATACCTCATCTCTGACCAACCCAGCCTGGCTCTCAGCCAATAGGGAAATCCCTGACCATGTAGGAAAGAACTGTTTTGAGGCAGGGGCCTCTCTCCTTTATCAGATGGAAAGAAATGTGAGGCATCTGGCTTTTACTTTGACTTAGCTCAGAATGTAATTAAGTTTAACAAAAAGTATGCAGTTTACTATTACACTAATGTTAGCTAAAATAATATAATACACAGGAACACAATACCATGCCTAGGCAACTGCCTGGGCACCAGGTAAACTAGGTTGCTGGACTAATAACATTACAAACTAGGATACGCGTGAAACAATTCTTCCCGAGGGAAACATTTTGCAACCTGATACAATCAATGGTACTAAGCCATGTAGACTACTGCAATGGAATTTATGCAGGATGCAAAGAACAAACATTAAAGAAACTTCAGACTGCTCTAAAACACGGCAGCTAGGCTTATATTTGTAAAACGCGATTTGAAAGCACAAAACCCCTCTGCGAAAAACTACACTGCCTCCCAACCAAAGAATGCATTGCTTTCAAAATCTGCACTCTGGTTCACAAAACTATCTACGGTGAAGACCCAGGATACATGACCGACTTGATCGACCTACCAACTAGAAACACATCTGAATCAACACGGACGTACCTAAATCTGCACTACCCAAGCTGCAAAGGACTCAAATACAAATCAACTTATGCATCCAGCTTCTCCTACATAAGCACACAACTGTGGAACGCATTACCAAAAGCCTTGAAAACTACGTAAGATCACCTAAACTTCCAGAAAAAACTAAAAACTAACCTGTTTAAAAAGGCATACCCTACCAATCCAACATAAATGCCTGATCTCTGCAACACAACAAAACTAAAGTACGAAATGGACATAACATAACTCTTACGTTGTACGATTCCCTAATGTGGCTTTACCACATGAACTTTATCTTACCACAACATCACTTTGTATTTGCTTACACCAGAATCTGCAAATGCCTCTCCGGTACTATGTAAGCCACATCGAGCCTACAAATAGGTGGGAAAATGTGGGGTACAAATTAACAAATAAATATCTATATATGCAGGCCAAAAACAGGTAATTTGGCATTACTTAGGTGAATGCCTAACTTCCACATAGTTTGAGTTTTTTTGCAGTTCCCATCAGAGGGGTGTTATAGGGAGGGAGAAGTTATATGAATGTAATCTAATAGCTGAAGGACTTTTACCTAATGGCGTGAGAGGCTATAAGAAACAAGACCTATCACTGGATAATTGGTTTGATTATGTTGCTTGCCCTTTCAGTCCTATAATATACATATTATTATTATGTCTCATGTGAGATCTCTTCTTTGCTCATATCTCTGTTTATGTTGTTGTAATGTAAATATTTTTCTATTTTTATAATAATAAACAGATATAAATATAAATTATGGAGGTCCTTCAGCTATTCGATTTCTTGATGGCTAGAAAGGGGTGGAGCTGCTTTTTTGGTGGCAACCCCTAAGTAGATGGTATGAAATGTCTGGCTCCTAGTACTGTGACTCTCTGCTACTAGTTATACTTATTTTCTTTCCCAGCTAGGAATTATTATTTTTTTTTTTTGTTTCTGATCGAATGTGATTTCCTTGATCCTCTTTATTTGGTGGGCTAAAAGTTGTGTATTTTACCTGATTGTTTTCCTCTTTAAAAAATATTTTCTGTATTCCTGTTTTCGAGTAGACACTTGAATGTATGTTTTGAAATTTGAGTTAAAATAAAATAAAAAAAACTTACATTGATCTAGGTATTTTGCTCTTCAGACTTTAGTGGTATAATGCCTTGTGGTCTTCACTCCCAGTTCTCAAAGACCACCAATGAGTCAGGTTTTTAGGTTATTCCTAATGAACGTTCATATAAGAGATTTACATACCTACTACCTCCATAGTATGCAAATATCTCTTGTGGATATTCATGAGGGATATCCTGAAAGCTGACTTGTGGGCAGCCCTCAGAAACTGGGAGTGAAGACCAAAGGTATAATTTTTGAAAGTAACGTTAACAGGTTTATTTTTTTGTTTCAGTTTTTTTCTGCTGCAGGATTATTAAGTATCAGATAATATCCTTATTTTTCAGAAGAAAATGTTTATAAAATGCTACCTTAGTTTAGGATATAAGCTCATTTTTATTACTTGTTGCTAAATTAGAAAGTCACATGGCCATATGTTTTGTTTGTTTGCCTCGCGGCTGTGACTTGTATCCTATATATTGTAATGGAACCTGCTTGGAAAATAGTGGGTCATTTCTTAGGGACCTCAATGGATGGTTGTCCATGTTCTTGAGCTACTATTCAGCGCTGTTCTTTTTTCCCCTGGCAGTAATGGTAACAGCAGTAGCTGGAGCAGTCTTGGTTTAGAAGGGGAAATGTATGAGGAGAATATATCCTTTCCACCATCAGACAGGTTGGTGTAGTCCAGAAAACTAAGCAAACAGGTTCCTCATAATTATTGCATGAATTGATCAATTGAGAAAGAAGACTTAATGCATATACATGAACGTTTGTAGCCTTGAATATGATTTTATTGCATACACTCACTTCCATAGGCTTTTGCTATATTGGGATGTAAATATCCTTTAATCAACAAATTATGATTTATTTTCTATGCATGCCTTGCTTTTAACTGCACTTTCAAGACTTCAAAGGATTGTTTCATCTGTGCTGGAAATAAAAGCTTGCTTCTAAGGAATTTCTGAAGGTTTTTGAATTAGTAAATTAAGTAGTGAAAACTAAACAGATGGGTATTGCATCAAATTATTTGGGAAATGTAAAACTGTATTCCAGATTCATAAGCTTTCTTGATATGTATGATGTGTGTGATATATATGTCTTTGTGTGTATATATATATGGATATATGTGTGTATGTACCTATGGAAAATCATAGATATCTGGTATCCAGAATTTATCCATTTATAAAATGTTCACTATTGGATCAGAAACCTCCATGAAATATTAGGAGAAGCAAAGCTTTTTTCATAATCATTTCTGGAGTATTATGTAGACATACATAATATTTCTGTCATTGATCATTCCTGTGTTCTAGCATTAGCTATACATGTATGCCAGAAGTACTGAACTATTATAATAGGCGGGTTATAAATGTTAAATATTAAAATATACCATTCTGTGTTTTAAAATTTCAGTGATGGAGCAGAAGATAAGGAGGAAGAGCTCAACAACCCTACTAATGGTAATATGGATTTGAGATTACCTTGCCTGTATCACTGTGTTTTAAGTTTGTGATAAGCCTCAGTCCCAGCAGAAGCACTGCAGTCTACTAAGTGGAAGACCTGTTTCTTGCCCTGGCTCCTGATTCTTTAGTTGATAGGTGCTGAGAATGTTGCTTCCACAGTCCCAAAGGGGGGAAGGGAGGGGAGAGAGTGTGATGATGCTTGGCTATTGTGCTTTGGTAACATCTATTACTCAAGAGAGTTGGAGCCAATTTAATCATTTTCTTTTCTTTTAGGTGTGAGGCCAGTTGACAAGGTGCTAGTGATAATGAACATTGACATGGAGTCGGGTATAGTGGACCCACAGCTAAGGACAATTCTCCAGTGGATTGCTGCATCTGAGTCAGAAGTGTCTCTTCTTCATTTTCATGAAACTGTCAGAAAAGAGTTGATTCTTGTGAGTTCTGGGCTTTTACACATTTACTGCATGATGGTTTCGATATTATATCAGTTTGCTGCCAGGTCCTATCAATTTGTTAAAATTGTAGTGTTTGAGTGATATAGCTTGTTTCCATTCAGCAGGTCGTCTAATGCATCCAGTGCATTGCCCTAGATAGCTAAACTGGAAGTCTTGATTAATTTCATAGCATCTCTCCTATTCCTCTGGTTACCTCTCCTTTCCATCCTCTTTGTGGACACAAAGGGTCCATTTCCTTTTATCTGATATTTGGGAGGAGAAGATTCTAGTGCTGCCCATAACAAGCTGTCTGTTGTCATTTACATGTAGCTGCCTAAGTTACAGAGGCTATTATGTCTGCTGTCAGACAGGTGTGTCTCCTACTGCATCTATTAAAGGGCAAGAAGGGAGAATCTGTATAATGATGATCTGCTGCTCAGTGTGGGTGGTTGCTCACTGCCCAAGAGGATTATAGTAAAACTACTGTTAAATGTGCTAATAATTTTTAGAAGAAAATTGCATATAATTCTGTGGTCATGTAGTGGGTTTTAGCATTCTTACATAAGTACATAAGTAATGCCACACTGGGAAAAGACCAAGGGTCCATCGAGCCCAGCATCCTGTCCAAGACAGCGGCCAATCCAGGCCAAGGGCACCTGGCAAGCTTCCCAAACGTACAAACATTCTATACATGTTATTCCCAGAATTGTGGATTTTTCCCTAGTCCATTTAGTAGCGGTTTATGGACTTGTCCTTTAGGAAACAGTCTAACCCCTTTTTAAACTCTGCCAAGCTAACTGCCTTCACCACATTCTCCGGCAACAAATTCCAGAGTTTAATTACGCGTTGGGTGAAAAAAAATTTTCTCTGATTTGTTTTAAATTTACTACACTGTAGTTTCATCGCATGCCCCCTAGTTCTAGTATTTTTGGAAAGCGTGAACAGCCATTTCACATCCACCTGTTCCACTCCACTCATTATTTTATATACCTCTATCATGTCTCCCCTCAGCCGTCTCTTCTCCAAGCTGAAAAGCCCTAGCCTCCTTAGTCTTTCTTCATAGGGAAGTCGTCCCATCCCCGCTATCATTTTAGTCGCCCTTCGCTGCACCTTTTCCAATTCTACTATATCTTTCTTGAGATGCGGCGACCAGAATTGAACACAATACTCAAGGTGCAGTCGCACCATGGAGCGATACAACGGCATTATAACATCCTCACACCTGTTTTCCATACCTTTCCTAATAATACCCAACATTCTATTCGCTTTCCGAGCCGCAGCAGCACACTGAGCAGAAGGTTTCAGTGTATTCTCCGAGGACAAGCAGGCTGCTTGTTCTCACTGATGGGTGACGTCCACGGCAGCCCCTCCAATCGGAAACTTCACTAGCAAAGTCCTTTGCTAGTCCTCGCGCGCCCGCGCGCACCGCGCATACGCGGCCGTCTTCCCGCCCGAAACCGGCTCGAGCCGGCCAGTCTTCTTTTGTCCGCACTCGGTACGGTCGTTTTTTCGCCGTGTCGAGCCCCGGAAAGTCGACCTCGTGCGTCCAAAGTTTTTTTGAGCGTGTTTTTTCTTCGGAAAAGCTTTCTTCTAGTGCGGGAAGTGCTCCGGAAACCCTCCCCGGGTTTCGTGTCAATCCTCCCCGTACTTCCAGCTTTTTGCCCCGATAAGTTTTCTTTCGTCGTCGGGGTAGGCCTCTTTCGGCCTCGGTCGAGATTTTTCTCCCTCTAAATTTTGGTGCTTCAATTTTCGCCATTTCGGCTTTTGATTTCGCCGGCGTGATTTTTCCGCCCATGACATCGAAGCCTTCCAGCGGCTTCAAGAAGTGCACCCAGTGCGCCCGGGTTATCTCGCTCACTGATCGACACTCGTCGTGTCTTCAGTGTCTGGGGGCTGAGCACCGCCCTCAGAACTGCAGTCTGTGTTCCCTGCTTCAAAGGCGGACTCAGGTAGCGAGACTAGCCCAGTGGAACGTGTTGTTCTCGGGCTCTTCGTCGGCATCGGCACCGGGATCTTCGAGTGCATCGACGTCGTCAGCGTCCAGACCATCTTCCTCGGCCGCCCTTGCATCGAGTGCATCGAGGCATCGGGCCTCTGCATCGGCGCCGAGACATCGGATAGCTGCATCGACGTCGGTGGTACCGGGACCTCGTCTCCTGATGTCGTCGGACGGTGGTGCATCGAGTGGAGTGCAGGTGAGGGCTGTCCATTCCCCTGCTGATGGCGGTGAGCCCTCGGGTGGGTCTCCTCCTACCCTGAGGGCTCCTGCGGTACAGCCCCCCCGAGATCGACCCTCTTCGGTCTCGGCCCCGAGGAAGCGACGGATGGATTCTACGTCCTCCTCGTCGGTGCCGGGGAGCTCCGGTGACATGCTTCGGAAGAAATCGAAGAAGCATCGACACCGGTCTCCTCCCCGTGTCGGCACCGAGAGCTCTGGGTCGCCGAGGGATTCGGCACCCAGCAGGCATCGGCACCGAGAGGACCGCTCACCCTCTGTTCAAGAGGTGTCGATGCGCTCCACTCTGGACAGCCCGGAACAGCCTCCTCGCCCGGAACAGGTTCTGACGTCGACGCCTGCATCGACCTCTCAGCCTTTTTCTGCAGCCACTCTGAACGAGAGCCTCCGGGCCGTTCTCCCAGAGATTCTGGGAGAGCTGTTGCGCCCTACCCCTCCGGTACCGGCGGTGCTTGCGCCTCCGGTACCGCGAGCGTGGCGCCGGCTGGCCCATCGCCCAGGTTGAGGTCCCCGACGTCGGTACCGCGTGCGGTGCCGACCGCGGCCACCTCCCAGGAGGGCTCCCCGACTACGTCGGCGGAGGGAGCTTCGCCGATGCGGGCGAGGGAGTCTTCCTCTCGACGCCCCCGTCGTGGACGTGGTTCCACTGAGTCGAGCAGGGCGAGGTTGCAGACACAGGTTCGGGAACTTGTGTCTGACACCGAGGGTGAGGCCTCGTGGGAGGAAGAGGAAGACCCCAGATATTTCTCTGACGAGGAGTCTGAGGGTCTTCCGTCTGATCCCACTCCCTCTCCTGAAAGGCAGCTTTCTCCTCCTGAGAGCCTGTCTTTCGCTTCCTTTGTCCGGGAGATGTCTACGGCCATCCCCTTCCCGGTGGTTGTGGAGGACGAGCCCAGGGCTGAAATGTTTGAGCTCCTGGACTATCCTTCTCCACCTAAGGAAGCGTCCACTGTTCCCTTGCACCATGTCCTAAAAAAGACATTGCTTGCGAACTGGACAAAACCCTTAACTAATCCCCACATTCCCAAGAAGATCGAGTCCCAGTACCGGATCCATGGGGACCCAGAGCTGATGCGCACTCAGTTGCCTCATGACTCTGGAGTTGTGGATTTGGCCCTAAAGAAGGCTAAGAGTTCTAGGGAACATGCTTCGGCGCCCCCGGGCAAGGACGCTAGAACCTTAGACTCCTTTGGGAGGAAGGCCTACCATTCCTCTATGCTCGTGTCCAAGATTCAGTCTTACCAGCTCTACACGAGCATACACATGCGGAACAATGTGCGGCAGTTGGCGGGCTTGGTTGATGCTCTTCCCCCCGAGCAAGCCAAGCCTTTTCAGGAGGTGGTCAGGCAGCTGAAGGCGTGCAGAAAATTCCTGGCCAGAGGAGTTTATGACACTTTTGATGTTGCGTCCAGGGCCGCTGCTCAAGGTGTGGTGATGCGCAGGCTCTCATGGCTGCGTGCCGCCGACCTGGAGAATAGACTCCAGCAGCGGATTGCGGACTCGCCTTGCCGTGCGGACAATATTTTTGGCGAAAAAGTTGAACAGGTGGTAGAGTCTCTCCACCAGCGGGACACCGCATTCGACAAATTCGCCCGCCGGCAGCCTTCAGCCTCTACCTCTACAGGTAGACGATTTTTCGGGGGAAGGAAGACTGTTCCCTACTCTTCTGGCAAGCGTAGGTACAATCCTCCTTCCCGACAGCCTGCGGCCCAGGCTAAGCCCCAGTGCGCTCGCTCTCGTCAGCAGCGTGCGACTCAGCAAGGCCCCGCGGCTCCCCAGCAAAAGCAAGGGGCGAGCTTTTGACTGGCTCCAGCAGAGCATAGCCGACATCCAAGTGTCCGTGCCGGGCGACCTGCCAGTCGGAGGGAGGTTGAAAGCTTTTCACCAAAGGTGGCCTCTCATAACCTCCGATCAGTGGGTTCTGCAAATAGTCCGGCAGGGATACACCCTCAATTTGACATCAAAACCTCCAAATTGTCCTCCAAATTGTCCACCGGGAGCTCAGTCTTACAGCTTCCAACACAAGAAGGTACTTGCAGAGGAACTCTCCGCCCTTCTCAGCGCCAATGCGGTCGAGCCCGTGCCATCCGGGCAAGAAGGGCTGGGATTCTATTCCAGGTACTTCCTTGTGGAAAAGAAAACAGGGGGGATGCGTCCCATCCTAGACCTAAGGGCCCTGAACAAATATCTCGAAAAAGAAAAGTTCAGGATGCTTTCCCTGGGCACCCTTCTCCCCATGATTCAGCAAAACGATTGGCTATGCTCTCTGGACTTGAAGGATGCCTACACACACATCCCGATACTGCCAGCTCACAGACAGTATCTGCGATTTCAGGTGGGCACACGCCACTTCCAGTACTGTGTGCTACCCTTTGGGCTCGCCTCTGCGCCCAGGGTGTTCACAAAGTGCCTAGCTGTGGTAGCAGCGGCACTCCGCAGGCTGGGGGTGCACGTGTTCCCATATCTCGACGATTGGCTGGTAAAGAACACATCAGAGGCAGGAGCCCTGCAGTCCATGCGGATGACTATTCGCCTACTGGAACTACTGGGGTTTGTGATAAATTATCCAAAGTCCCACCTTCTCCCAGCGCAGAGACTCGAATTCATAGGAGCTCTGCTGGATTCTCGGACGGCTCGCGCCTATCTCCCAGAGACGAGAGCCAACAACTTGTTGTCCCTCGTCTCGCGGTTGCGAGCGTCCCAGCAGATTACAGCTCGGCAGATGTTGAGATTGCTGGGCCACATGGCCTCCACAGTTCATGTGACTCCCATGGCCCGCCTTCACATGAGATCTGCTCAATGGACCCTGGCCTCTCAGTGGTATCAGGCCGCCGGAGGTCTAGAGGACGTGATCCACCTGTCCACGAGTTTTCTCGACTCCCTGTATTGGTGGACGATTTGCTCCAATTTGACTCTGGGACGTCCCTTCCAAATTACTCAGCCACAAAAAGTGCTGACCACGGATGCGTCCCTCCTGGGATGGGGAGCTCATGTCGATGGGCTCCACACCCAAGGAAGCTGGTCCCTCCAGGAACGCGATCTGCAGATCAATCTTCTGGAGTTACGAGCGATCTGGAACGCTCTGAAGGCTTTCAGAGATCGGCTGTCCCACCAAATTATCCAAATTCAGACAGACAACCAGGTTGCCATGTACTATGTCAACAAGCAGGGGGGCACCGGATCTCGCCCCCTGTGTCAGGAAGCCGTCAGCATGTGGCTCTGGGCTCGCCGTCAAGGCATGGTGCTCCAAGCCACATATCTGGCAGGCGTAAACAACAGTCTGGCCGACAGGTTGAGCAGGATTATGCAACCTCACGAGTGGTCGCTCAACTCCCGAGTGGTGCGCCAGGTCTTCCAAGCGTGGGGCACCCCCTTGGTAGATCTCTTCGCATCTCGAGTGAACCACAAAGTCCCTCAGTTCTGTTCCAGGCTTCAGGCCCACGGCAGACTGGCATCGGATGCCTTCCTCCTGGATTGGGGGGAGGGCCTGCTGTATGCTTATCCTCCCATCCCTCTGGTGGGGAAGACTTTGTTGAAACTCAAACAAGACCGAGGCACCATGATTCTGATTGCTCCCTTTTGGCCGCGTCAGATCTGGTTCCCTCTTCTTCTGGAGTTGTCCTCCGAAGAACCGTGGAGATTGGAGTGTTTTCCGACCCTCATCACACAGGACGAAGGGGCGCTTCTGCATCCCAACCTCCAGTCGCTGGCTCTTACGGCCTGGATGTTGAGGGCGTAGACTTTGCCTCTTTGGGTCTGTCAGAGGGTGTCTCCCGCATCTTGCTTGCTTCCAGGAAAGATTCCACTAAGAGGAGTTACTTCTTCCATTGGAGGAGGTTTGCCGTCTGGTGTGACAGCAAGGCCTTAGATCCTCGCTCTTGTCCTACACAGACCCTGCTTGATTACCTTCTGCACTTGTCTGAGTCTGGTCTCAAGACCAACTCCGTAAGGGTTCACCTTAGTGCGATTAGTGCATACCATTACCGTGTGGAAGGTAAGCCGATCTCAGGACAGCCTTTAGTTGTTCGCTTCATGAGAGGTTTGCTTTTGTCAAAGCCCCCTGTCAAGCCTCCTACAGTGTCATGGGATCTCAATGTCGTTCTCACCCAGCTGATGAAACCTCCTTTTGAGCCACTGAATTCCTGCCATCCGAAGTACTTGACCTGGAAGGTCATTTTCTTGGTGGCAGTTACTTCGGCTCGTAGAGTCAGTGAGCTTCAGGCCCTGGTAGCCCAGGCCCCTTACACCAAATTTCATCACAACAGAGTAGTCCTCCGCACTCACCCTAAGTTTCTGCCAAAGGTCGTGTCGGAGTTCCATCTGAACCAGTCAATTGTCTTGCCAACATTCTTTCCCCGTCCTCATTCCTGCCCTGCTGAGCGTCAGCTGCACACATTGGACTGCAAGAGAGCATTGGCCTTCTATCTGGAGCGGACACAGCCCCACAGACAGTCCGCCCAATTGTTTGTTTCTTTTGATCCCAATAGGAGGGGAGTGGCTGTAGGAAAACGCACCATATCCAATTGGCTAGCAGATTGCATTTCCTTCACTTACGCGCAGGCGGGGCTGGCTCTTGAGGGTCATGTCACGGCTCATAATGTTCGAGCCATGGCTGCGTCGGTAGCCCACTTGAAGTCAGCCTCCATTGAAGAAATTTGCAAAGCTGCGACGTGGTCATCTGTCCACACATTCACATCTCATTACTGCCTACAGCAGGATACCCGACGCGACAGTCGGTTCGGGCAGTCAGTTCTTCAGAACCTGTTTGGGCTTTAGGATCCAACTCCACCCCCCGAGGGCCCTGTTTGTTCTGTTCCAGGCTACACTCTCAGTTAGTTGGTAAATTTTTTAGGTCAATCTCAGTTATGGCCTCGCCGTTGCGAGGCCCAATTGACCATGGTTGTTGTTTTGAGTGAGCCTGGGGGCTAGGGATACCCCATCAGTGAGAACAAGCAGCCTGCTTGTCCTCGGAGAAAGCGAATGCTACATACCTGTAGAAGGTATTCTCCGAGGACAGCAGGCTGATTGTTCTCACAAACCCGCCCGCCTCCCCTTTGGAGTTGTGTCTTCCCTTGAAGTGTATTGTCTTGCTACATACTGGACTGGCCGGCTCGAGCCGGTTTCGGGCGGGAAGACGGCCGCGCATGCGCGGTGCGCGCGGGCGCGCGAGGACTAGCAAAGGACTTTGCTAGTGAAGTTTCCGATTGGAGGGGCTGCCGTGGACGTCACCCATCAGTGAGAACAATCAGCCTGCTGTCCTCGGAGAATACCTTCTACAGGTATGTAGCATTTGCTTTATCGACGGCGACACCCAGATCCCTTTCTTGGTCCGTAATTCCTAACGTGGAACCTTGCATGATGTAGCTATAATTCGGGTTCTTTTTTCCCACATGCATCACCTTGCACTTGCTCACATTAAACATTATCTGCCATTTAGCCACCCAGTCTCCCAGTCTCGTAATTTCAATTTTAGATCATAGGGGAGGCATCAGCTAGTAGGACAGTTAAAAAAAAAAAAAAAAAAAAAAAAACAAACAAACCCAAAAACCTACTTTATTGAACACGTGGGAAAAGCATATGGAGTATGATTTATGTGATATTTTCCAATCTCACTATATATGTATGTAGGTGAATGTATGTCTGTGGGCTATTGGATGTTGAGATATGTGTGAATGTATGTGTTTAGGTTGTGGCTATGTGTTTGTGTTAGTGCTTACCTTTGTGTGGCAATATTAAGATATGTGTCATAAATGGTTGGCTTATTTTTACAAATATGCATAGGTCTTATAAGATCCCTAAAGTCTTAATTGTACAACTCATTTTTGATCTTACATCAAGTAGGCTTGTGGTAGCTGAATAGAATTTCATAAACTCTGCCAGTAAATGTGAATTTGGTAAAAACTGCATCAAGAACAAAAACAGCAAAGACGACAAGAAAGTCCCAAAGCAGATGGTGTGGAGCAAAACCTTTATTGGTTGGCAAGCAAGACTCAACACGAATCGTGTTTCGGCTGTGAGACCTGCATCAGGAGTCTACCCAACACCTCTTAGTCAACAAACAAAATCATAGATATAGACACGGTGATATTCACGTATAAAGCAGCGCTAATGTCAGTAGAAAACTCGTACTGTATAAAATGGACAATCCAGTACCCAAAACATCTGCCACAACGTTTCCTAGAACACTGCTACGTTGTGGCAGATGTTTTGGGTCCACCACCAGGTCGGTCCTCCCCTGAATTCATATCGGGGACTGCAGCGACAGCGACCTTTTCGTGGGAGCAGCGGGAACGGAGCACCCCCTCACCAGCTGACACCCGGGGCAGACCGTCCCACCCCTGGTACGCCACTGGGCGCCGGGCCCCCCTTGGAGGCCCAGGCCCGGGGAATTTTGTCCCCCCTGCCCCCCCCTCTCGGTGGCCATGTGCAGATCTATAAGTACAGTGTTGATGTGTACAGATGTCTTCATAGTTCTAATGAAGGCAGCCACTCCATATGCTTTCCTTTACAGTAGATAGTTTATTCTGTGTTTTTGTTTAAAACCTGATCATGTACTGTCCAGGTTTCATCAAGCAGCAAAATATATGAGGCTGTGTAACAAGCATCACTGCTGACAGCTGAATAGTATTTTGGCAGACATTGAATACTGCTAAATATTGGCAGACATTGAATACTGCTAAATATTAGTTGTATATTTTGTGATTAAGTGGAGGACTTTGAATTTGGGTGCTAGTGGATTAGACTTCAGTCATGTCATTTTTTGGCTGTGGCATCTGTGGAGCTTGGAGGCTGGAGCAGCTTGAATTGTCCAAGTACAGTTTATGACGTCATAAGCAGGCAATGTAGAGGGCTGTCCTCATTCTGCTTTTCAGTTGTACTATAACTTTGTGTATAGCCCATTGGCTTTTGTGAATGATAATGACTTCAGTAGGAGTGAGTAGGAATTGGTGTCTTGTTAATTTGTAGTCTACTGTTATTTCTGTAGTTGATTATTCAGGTGATTTTTTTTTCCCACTGGCATCCATCGAAGGTGGGACATTTTTCATTTGCATGTATTGTCCCAGTTATTTCCCAGTTTGATATGAACATGGGCATCGCCAAATTCTAAGGGAAAAGGTATTAACAGTAATTTTGTTTGTTGCATATTGTATTTCCTATAGCCTCCCCGTGGCTCTGTTAACTAGAATGTGATATCGTTTGTAAGCTAGCAGTCTGTAATTTTCCCAGTTTGTTTATTTGTTTTTGATTGGCTCTGTTTGCTTTGAGCCAGGTATTGACTCAGCAAAGTCATGTGCTATGGCTGATACAAATTCAGTACTCATAGAATTGAGAGAGTGGTGTTGTATTATTCTGGCTCAGGGTTTGTATTGTAGAGTCGTACAGCACATTTTGCTGCTTCTGGGAGTTCTGTTTCAGCAAAGCAGCAGCTATGAAGTGAGGAAATGTCCAACTCAATTAATTTGCTGTCAGCAAGTTGGATTAGTGATGTAGCAAATGGTATGTCTTCTCTCTGCCTTATTATATCCGTCAGTTCATTCATCTGAAATGATCCCCACAATGCAGAAGGTGAGCCTAGTTAAGTGTCCCAAAACGTCAGAAGAATTTGGATGGAATATTAATTGATCTCCAGCAGGTGATAATTGCTTGAAGTTCCCAAAGTGAACAAGTGACTAGTCTGCAAAATAAGTTAGTGTAAAGGTGGAGGGGCTTTTACACCCTTACATCTCCTCAGTCACTTCTGTAAATCCCAGGTCCAAATAAGCAGTTAGCTGACACTTAGGTGTTCATTTTCAAAGCATATAGACTTAGAGTTACATAGCAACCAATGTAACTTTGTAAGTCTATGTGCTTTGAAAATGAGTTTAGTGTGTCTTGGGGCAGATTTAAATGCCAATGTCCAGAATTTGTAAAGTATACATGTATTGTCACAAATTACATATACACGTGCACCTTTCAGGCCTGCTCACAACACGCTTCCTTCAAAACTGTGCATGTTGTGGATCTACACATATGAATAAGGCATTTACATATGTAAACACTGCTCAGACAGTGTAAATATTGGAATGCATTCTCTTTGAATGATCTGGGAAGGCAGTGTGTTTCTCCTGTAGATAGCAGAGTAGTTTTTCTGTGGCTTGCAGGAGAATTGTGTTTAGGTGAAGGAGTCAGCAGTAGCACCTAAAGAAAATTGGGTTTTATATGTTTTAAATAAAATTCTTGGAGGTGTAGCTAACTGCATTTCATGTTAGTGGCCATTAATTCATAGTAATGACCATTGCTCCATGTTAACTGCATTGTTACCATTCCCAAAATGCTGGGGATGCCTACAGCAGTTAACACAGAGAGTGTTGGCTGTTAATGTGCATTAGGTGTGCAAAACCTTAGTGCAAGTTCGTAAATACACCCCTTGGAGCACAAGAACAGGCAGGTACATTTTATTTGAATGTGGCACACCCTAAGATAAAGACTTAGGTATGTTAGTTGATGATAAACTAGCAATGCGTGTGTATAAACCGTTATGTAATAAATTTGAGGGGGTTGAAATCCTACTGTGTGTGAGACAACGTGAGATGGCATTCAGTTCTGAATCTGATATAGAAATATTTAAAATAAATTACCAATAAGGGCCATTAAACCTATAAATGGGACATGAGTACTTGTACTGAAGTATTGTCAAATCTGCAAAGCTGAGGTTATTCACACCAGAAAAAAGAAATCTAAGAGGCGGTCTAATCATATTGTACAACTATATTAAATGATCCAAGAAAGATCTTTGCAGATCTTTTTACTAAAGCAGCAGAATAAAAGAGCAATCACCTAAGACTAACTACTTTAATAGTAAGGGTGGTAAATTTTTGGAACAGTGGTAGTTATGGCAACAATTAGAGGAAACATATATAGCACTGCATATGATCCATCTAAATGCAAGAGCTGATTACCAAATTGGGGGTTGGAAAGGAACCTTTTTTTTTTCACTGATATAAAATTGGTTACAGATGCACAACGTTTTTTTACCATCTTCTGGCATACTACCCAAAGAGAGCTATTAGACAATTAACAGAAGATTAAACTTAGTGAACCTCAAGTCTTCTTTCAACATGTATAATAAGCAGTTCTGTAAGATTGCCCTCCATTCTTTAAACTGTTCAAGAAAATGTGCAGGTTAACATCATGTTATATATTTATCCACGTTATTTCCATAGATAAATATAGCTTTACCTCAGATTGACTATAATTCTTAATAAAAAAATAACAGGATACCACAACCACAACCAAAAAAGTAGTACAACATGAAGTGATGCACTAAACTTTGTACTGTAGTGTACAAACTCACACATTTGTTACTTGTGGTCTTCCCAAAGGTTGTTAAATATGTGCAAATCATGCATTTGGTTGAGTTTGTTTAAGCAAAGAAAAACACTGTCCTGCTGTGACGATGGGAAATCATCCAGAATCTAATGAAGAAAATATTGTAGTTGAACTATGAACCTAGAACATAAAAAATGTAACCTGCTTTCACTTGCAAGTATTTGCGCATTTGCAAATTTGTTTTACTGGTTCCTAATATAAGAAGGCTAAAAACTGCTGGATTAGCATTGATATTTATATAGAGTACTCTTGTTGCCTTTAAGCATGCTGGAAGTTTAAAGTCTGCCATGGATTTTTATCTCCTTGGCTGACATGACAGGAGACCAGCTTCTTCCTAACTCGCACAGTTTGCGTTGCTTTCTAGAAGAAGAAAAACAAAGTGCTTGTGATTGCTAGAATAATCACTAGCATTCTCTGACATAAAATTAATGCACTGCAGTACGAACAAATAATTTGCTGTTGACTTAAGTTTTTAATTGTATAGTTTTATAGCACAGTTATATTCTGTGTATTTGCTTAATATAAAATATACTGACTGAAGTAGGATTTACCTTAAGAAAGGGTCAAAAACCAGTGAATTTAGAACAGCTTTAAAGGTTCACAGCTCTTTTCACATTGACTGATAAATGGGTCCTTTTACAAAGATGCAGGAAAAAGTGGCCTTAGCACGCCCTTGTCCCGCGCACACTAAGGCCATTTTCTACTGCAGCAGTAAAAGCCTGATTTTCCATTTTTTATTAATGGACATAACTAATGCTGCCATTAGCGCACAGCCATTAAAACAAATTAGTGAGCGAGCATTTACTGACACCTATTTTGTAGGCAATAAGGTCTCTTGCACTAATCAGTGGAGAAACGTATCTGTGCTGGCACGCCCACTCTCTGCCTTCCCGACACGTGTTCTCCCCCCCCCCCCCATAAAAATGAAAATATTTTTTAGCATGTGCTTTGCGCGTGCTCATTTTCAGACTTACCACAGGACCTCCTGCTGTAAACCCCTTTAACCTGCAGTAAGCACACGCTAGCGCTTACCGCAGCTTAGTAAAAGGACCCCTAAGTAATTTTCACCTGAGTCTGTGTCTATAGAGGAGGAGCAATAGCAATCACAGCATGTTTTCATATAACTCCTTTTTCTGGCCAGGCCCTATAAGGAAGCTTTTTGGAAAGTGTGTATCTGGGTTGCCACTGTTCCAGTTCTATGAATATTTGCTCAGGCACATTTCTTTCTCCACTTACTTATAACTATGGATTTTATTAAATGTTCTTTGTGGCACCCAATTTATGTACCATTACTAGAGCTGCCACCATATTAGCCATAAACGATATTTTAACAAAGTCAAAACTCAAAAACTGAATGGTAATATTAAACTCAAAACACATACAATCAATATATTTACAGATGCTGTCAATGTTGATAAAAGTAATAAAAAGTTAATAAAAAATGAATGAAAACAATTTTTAAATTGAGACCATCAATCAACAAAAGACCCGATGTCATAGAAATATGATCAAGTTTTAATAATTATTCTTGAAGGAAAAGACATCACTTAGGGGTCATTTAAGATGCGGTGAGCAGTAGCACATGCTTACAGAAACCTAAAATAGGTTACCACAGAACACCTGAGCGCGCCCATTAGCAAGTTTCAAATCTATACATTGTTAATAATGGGCTCCCCTTTTCCGCTCTAGGACTGTCACTGTCTTTCCACTTTCACTCCAGTGTTCCAAATATCCACTACTTAGTAATGTGGAGTGCTGAAAGACCAGTGTTGTTTAGTATTTTCACCCCCTCTCCAAACTATCTATATATATAAAACTCACCCTCAACGTTCTGAAGACAGTGACGTCAGTGAAGCCAAGCCCTGACTTCCTTCAAAAAGGTTCGAAGGTTTGTGGTGGTGAAGCCACCAAAATCGATCCGGGCCCCGCCCTCAAGGGCGGAGCAATGGCAGAACAACGAAGGGGTTGGCAGGCAGGGAGGCGGGGGGGAGGGGGGAAATCACTACGGGCCCTGCCCTCGAGGGCGGAGCAATGGCAGAACAACCAAGGGCTTCACAGGGAGGGAGGGAGGCGGGGGGGGTGGGGTGGGAAATCGCTACAGGCCCTGCCCTCGTGTCAAACGTCATGATGTTGAGGGTGGAGCAATGCCACAACAACGAAGGGGTTGTCAGGGGGGGGGGGGGGTGTTGCCGACGAAAACCTTGCTAGCGCCCGTTTCATTTGCTCAGAAACGGGCCTCTTTTACTAGTCATATATAATATAACAGTTTTGGAGAGACAAAATACAAGGCCACACATATGAGAAGGTGAAGTTAGAAATGTTAATTACTTACCAAGAGAAGAGTACAATTATAAAAGTTTAATTTCTTATAGGGGGGGCTTCAGAGCCACAACATAGCCGCAATGCTTGCGTCTGAGATTCCCCCCAGATAAGATCTGGTACATGCAGTTTTATACAGGTAACAGTTAATACATATTTTAATGCAGTGGTTCATACCCATTGGATAGTATAATATAGTGGTTTTTACTAATTGGTTAGGTTAATATGTTGGTTATTATTTCTGAGAAAGTCTAAATTATCTTTACTGTTCCTAGTAAGCACAGTCATCTTTCAGGGGAATTTCCCAGTTCTGCATTTCTCCGAAACACCTGAACCACCAGGTTGCCACACAACGCTAATCCATACTTGCAGGCCTTGCACCTACAACCCCCCCCCCCCCCCCCCCCCCCTTCCTCATTCTCATCACCGCAAGGGTGTCTCAACTCTTTCCATTGCTGGAGTTCAAGTTAGTGTTACTTCAGACTTTGGCCTGTCAGTTCTACTGTCTTTTTCATACCCTGAACCAAAGTGTAGAGAATGGTTCATAATATACAGCATGCTACCTGCACACTAAAAAATATTTTAAAATTTTTGTTGGAGGGGGCATGTCTAGAGGTGGAGAGTAGGTGTTCCTGCACTTAATCAGCATGTCTACATTACTGCATGCTGACTAGTTAGCGCAGGATTACCGCATGAACCCTTATGTCTACAAAATAGGTGTCAGTAAGTGCTCCCGTAATTCTTTTTAATGGCTGTGCGCCAATTGCAATATTAATATATGCAATAGTGTGCTAGAGCGGGCTCTCATGGGCTCGCAAGAGCTGTTTTTTAAGTTCTTCATCCATTAAACTGTACTGTTCCCTCGGGATTTTGCAGCCCAAATGTGTGACTCTGCATTTTTTAGCATTTAAGCTAACAAATTCCAGACCATTCCTCTAACTTCACAAAGTCCTTCCTTGTTATCATAGGCGCCCCATATAAGAGGCTTGACCTTCCCCTGGCTGCTGCCCTCACAAACGCGGGGCTTGCACAGCATCCAGGGAGCTCGCCCACCGTCCCTTCTTCCTTCCTGCTCTCCCCGACCGGCAGCCTTCCTCCCCCCTCCCCCCCCCCCCGCGTACAACCGTTTTACTCTCCCTGGCAGCAACGTCTGTGAAGAAAAAGGCACTGCAGGCTCGCCTCCGGCTTCAGCTTTTCCCTTCGCTTCGCTCTTCACACTGTGTCCCGCCTTCGCAATGATGCATTTCCTGTTTCCGCGAAGGCGGGACACTGTGTGAAGAGCGAAGCGAAGGGAAATGATGAAGCCGGAGGTGAGCCTGCAGTGCCTTTTTCTTCACAGACGTTGCTGCCAGGGAGAGTAAAACGGTTAAGGCGAGGGCAGGAAGAATCGCTGGACATGGAGGGGAAGGGAGGGGAGGGGAACAGATCGCTGGACAAGACATGAGCATCCGCCACTACAGTCAGGTCGAGACTCAGTTTCCACGTGGCTTGGGTGAGTCCAAAAATTGGTTTATCTAGCGGCTCGCTACTCGCTAATCAGTTTAGTCAAGCGGTCAAAGCCGGCTCACAGTTCGCCACGTGCACTCCTCATGGAGCGAGATTCTCTTGCCTCTCCCGACTTCAAGTTATCAATCAATCTATCAGGCTTGAGGTAATCTTTGTGATCATATGGATCTTTTGTAGTCACGGTTTCTAATTAGTATAATTAGAATAATGATGATATGCTCACTACTCTTGTTTTTTGAAGCTGACTTTATTTGAGAATTTTCACTGATGGATCTCTGTAAGGATGTTATGCTGATAAGGTGATAATGGATGGGAATAGACATAATACCCTGATTTGCCAAAAGCTGAGCACGGCTAAGGATGTGCACTGCTGGAAGCCATGGCCCATGTTCAAAAACCACCAGGAAGTTTTCATCTTTTCTTCCAGACTTCTCTCTTTTTTGGCCTTTCTGGTTTGTCTGTATTGTCCTGGCCTTTACTCTGTGGTGTCTCTATTTCCTTTTCAGGAGCTTCTCTTGTCTTCCGTTCTCTCCTCTCTCTTCTTTCTGATTCTGTGTCTCCCATTCCCCTCTTCACTTTCATCTTGTGTACCCTTTCTCCTGCTTGTCTCTCTTTTTCCAGCATTTTCTAAAATTAATTGCCTTTATGCTGTTTAATCCTGTACTCCCGAATCTGATTTCAGAAGTGAAGCTTTTCCTTGTCTTGGGTGAGTAGTTGCTTCCACTAGAGCAGAAGCAATGAGGTTAATTAAAAATGTATATTTACAGTAACATTACCTAAGGAAGGGACTTAGCAGTCCTACTGGTGTTTTAGAGCCCGGTGTAATTATAGTGCTGTCTTTCCACGCATAAGGTTGTAGCTCGTCTTGTCCTTGGAATTAGTGCTGTTATGGTTTGGTAAGCTTATGAGTGTGTTTTTGCACAAGTTTGTGTATAGTGTTTTGCAGTGGAGAGATTGTGTGTTGGCCTTACTGAGGTAGCACCAAAACATCAGAAAGGGTGTAGAGCCTAAATCATGACACACTACCTCTTTACATATGGTCGTTAATAAAAGTAGCTCATTGTGAACACTATCCACCCTAAAAGGGTGTTTTGTGGCTCTACATGAGAATTGTGATGATAGGATCCCTTGTTTCATATTGTTGACGGTCTGCATTTTCCATATGGGTGGTATATTGGTGTATTAGGGTCTGCCCAGTGTAATATTTATGGTACAGTAAGGTTCTGAGTGTGTTTTTGCACAAAGTTGTGCATAGTGTTTTGCAGTTGAACGATTGTGGTTAGTATATGCTTTGAGCAACCACTTTATTCTTTTACATATGATACATATCTAATATCTACATTTAATAAAAGGTATTAATTATGACTTTTATTTTTACTTATTTTTTTCTGTGTGTTGTCAGACAATTATGGAGGTAAGCTCCGCCCCTGGCACCACCCCTAACCCCGCCCCCTTTAGCCTCCCCAAACAGTTGGGCCACCGACCGCCTATGCTTGTTATCCACATTATCAGGGGTGTCTACCCTATTACAGATTGGGTAGCATCCACAAAGAGGCAATCCATCTCAGTAATGCTCTGCATCTGTGACAAAGATCATCAAATTGCCCACCAGCATAAACAAGTACTTAGGAAATCTCTGCCCTTTTACATGCCAGTATGGTCGAACCTGTGCCACCAGGGGAAGAAATGAAGGAATTGTATTCCAGGTACTTCCTTGTGCCCAAAAAAACGGGGATATCGTCCCATCCTAGACCTAAGGACCCTGAACAAATTCCTGGTCAAAGAAAAGTTCAGGACGATTTCCCTGGGCACCTTTCTTCCCAGTGATTTAGGAACATGAATGGCTATGGAGTAGAGGATTAGCCTAGTGGTTGGTGCAGCGGACTTTGATCCTGGGAAACTGGGTTCAATTCCTGCTGCAGCTCCTTGTGACTCTGAGCAAGTCACTTAACCCTCCATTCCCCCAGGTACAAAATAAGTACCTTATGTAACACGTAAACTGCATTGCTTATAACCACAGAAAAGTGGTATATGTAGTCCCATCCCCCTATGCTTTCTGGACTTAAAGGATGCCTATACCCACATTTTGGTGTTTCCAAGTCACTGAAAGTATTTCAGATTTTGAGTAGGGAAACACCACTACCAGTGCTACATTCTGTCTGCCTTTTGGCCTCCTGTCAGCTCCCATAGCCTTTACCAAGTGCCTCGCAGTAGTTGCTTTGTCACTACGCAGACTGAGAGTCTGTGTGTCCCTGCCTGAATGATTGGCTGATCAAGAGCATGTTGCAAGAAAAGTTGCAAGCGTCCATGAAAACTATTTGGGTGCTAGAGCTACTAGAGTTCATTGTAAATTACCCCAAGTCCCACTTGTAACTTGTACAGAAATTGAAATTCATAGGAGCCCTACTCGATATAGTGCAAACTCGGACTTTCCTACTGCAAGCAAGAGTGAATGCCTTGGTGATTGCTAGGCCATATGGCCTCCACAGTGCATGTCACTCCCATTGATCTTATCCATTTTAGAGGGGCCCAGTGGACTCTGGCTTCCCAGTGGTCTCCAGCTACGGGGAACCTAGCAGATGTCATCCAAGTCACTCCAGAGCTAGTTCACTCCCAACTCTGGTGGACAATTCGGCTAAATTTGACCATGGGTTTCCCATTCCAAATTTTGCCTCCTCAAAAGGTGTTGACCATGGATACATCCAACCTCAGGGAGCTCATGTGGATGGGCTTCACACTAAAGGAGCATGGTCTGTTGAGGAGACAGCACATCAGCCTCCCGGAGCTAAGAGCCATTTGAAATGCTCTAAAGGCTTTCAGAGATTGGCTGCTGAACAAAATTCCACTCATTCAAACCAACAACTAGGTTGCGATGTACTATGTGAACAAGGGAGGGGGTGATATGGAATACTACCTCTTGTGTTGGGAAACGGTGGTGATGTGGCAGTGGGCCATCCTTCACACAATGGTTCTGCGGGCACGTACCTGGCTGGCAAGGAGAACAGCCTGGTGGACAGACTGAGCAGGGTAATGCAACCTCACGAGTGGTCTCTCAACATGGGCGTAGCCCGCAAGATCTTTGAGAGTGGGGCACCCCCTTGGTGGATCTTTTTGCCACTTATCACAACAACAAAGACCTGCAGTTTGTTCCAGGCTCAGCTCACATAGCAGACTAGCATGAGAGATGCCTTTCTCCTCCATTGGAGGGAAGGATCTTCTGTACTTGTATCGTCCCATACGTCTCATAGAGAAGACCTTGCCGAAACTCGAGTAAGATCGAGGAAGGATGATCCTAATCACATCTGTCTAGCAGATCTGGTTCCCTCTTCTTCGAGAGTTGTTCTCCGAAGAATTGTGGATATTGGAGTGTTTTCCAATCCTCATCATGCAGAACGAGGGGCTCCTTCTGCACCCCAGCTTCCAAGTTTCAGTTGGTATAAATAATTGTGCACAAAATTGGGCTTGGTCCTGGCGTTAAGCGCTATTCTAGAAATGGTGCCCAATAGAATAGCACTTTGTCTGCATTACCACACAGCTTTGCAAAAGGGTGGGGGATGGCGGGATTAGTGCTTATTTTTTGGGTGCCCAAATTTCAGCTCCATTTACAGAATCTAGTACTTAGTGTCCAAAATCTGGTGTCACTAGAAAAATGCACAGCTTTAGGCCCTGCTATGAAGTGCAGGAAAAAGTGTACAGGGTTCTCTTCAGCTGCCTTGATTCCACATCCCACATATACTACTTTTTGACCCCACCATTTTAACACAGCATCTTCAGGTTTTCTCTGTTCTATTTTCCCCCTTTTTGTGTTTTTCCTGTATTTTCCTTTTTCTTCCCTTTGCCCTCTCCTCCACTCCCTCCCTTTTTCCTCTTCCCCTTCCCTCTTTGTTCACAATACCCCTTAGTTTGGTTGTAATACAAGGGCTTCCAGTATAAGTATATAATCTTAGCATTCCATCACTATGCAGCAGCAACACTGTTTGTTTTTAATAAAAAGAAAGAAATATCTCCAAACTGACCAGACACTTCTGCGATTAGTCAGAGATTGTACCAATCGCATGAATTTCAAATATCTCTGTGATATTATAAATAACTTCCTAATAGCCTAATGTGGGTCTGATTTTTACTTCAATTTAAAAATGTAAGTAAATGTAAAAACTTATTTTTTTATTAAACTGATTTTAAATGAGGGGGTCAAATTGGCAGGTTTGAAATGTCCTCCTGCCTGCTTGTGTGCCAGGGAAATCAAGCAGTATTTGTTACCGCAGGTACTCTATTCCATCTGGGGACTGCTTGCATTTTAGAAAATTATATGATTGTGAAGGTGCTCGTTAATTATGCACAAAATTATGCAGGTGCATAGTCCTAAGATTTCCAGGGTGTAAACAGGAAACAAAGATGGATGTTTAGGAATGACTTTCCATGTTCCCAGACTTGAGTATTTTTGAAAATCTGTGGGGAGATCTCAAACATACAGTGCATGTAAGGAGACATATATTAATATTTTCTGAGCTAGAAGCTCTTTAAGGAAGAGTGGAAAATATTTCTGAAGCAAAAATAGAAAAGACTGTTAGCTGGCTACAGGAAATGTGTGGAAGCTGCTTCTGCCAAGGGACGTGTTATGAAGCACTTACCAGAAGGATGTCCAAACTTTGTCTGCCACCTTCAATATTTTATTATTTTTCATCTTTAAAAACCTACATATAAATAGTAGTTATCCCCTAAAAATTGTAGAAAGCTGTTGTGTTTAACGTTTACCTTGTATAAATTATATGCCAGCAGCCCAAAAAGCACAAGGAGCAATCAAGAGTGGGGGGCATCACATCTATAACGCCCCCACTCTTGAAGGCTCCTTGTGCTTCTTTGGCTACTGACTTTTGCTTGTGTGCATTTGGATTCCCTCTACTTTGTGCCTTGTATGAATTATGACAGCTTCTGTTTTCTTAGGGGCCCTTTTACTAAAGCTTCGTGTGTCCTATTCTATACCTGTGGGCCACATGGTACTTTGTGCATGCTAAACTTTAGTAAAAGGGCCCCTTAGTGATCCATTGAAACATAAAAATTTGTCCAGGGGTGCTCAAACCTTTGTAACAACTATATCACACCTAGAAACATTGATTAGTTAGTGCACATTGAAAGAGGTATGCTTTGATTTCTCCAAGTTGGCATATGTAGAGGCTATTTTGTTTCCTCCTAGATTTTATATTTGTTATAGTTGACCTACTAACAATCTAGTTAAAAATAGTACCATTATAAAATGTTGCTTTTAAATGAACTTGAAAACGGATGTGCAGCACTGAAAGTGGTCTCCAACTGCTAACTCATTCTAACTCACATTAACGCCAGTGATTTATTGCTTTATTTTCTGCCCAGTTTATAAATAATAAGGCTGGCATGCAGCAGAATTAACGTAAATTCCAGGAAGGGCATGACTGTCTCCAGACTGCATTGGTCATCGAGCGCCTGTGGAGGTGGTACTCTTGGAGGCACTAGTAAACTAGAGAAGGGAACAGGAAAACTGATGTGTAATTGAAAGTGTTAGTACCCTAGAATAGAATAATGTGGTACATCATAATTCATCAGCCTCATTCCAACTATGTTCTCACTTGTAAGATTCATTATTTTGAATTAGTTGGAGTCATGCTGACATGTTCTTATGGCTGAAAATAGTGTAAATGGAAGATTTGGGACTCCAGAAAATGGTCTATAGAAATACAAAATTGGCTAATAACTTCATTCATGAGAAATCAAGCCAAAAGTTAACTGATAGAAGAAATCAATATCAACTCTCAAGTAAACATAATCGGCCATATTTATTTTGCTAGGCAGGCTACCATACGTTAAGTGGAAAAGGTCGTAAGTTTCAGTCATTTGGAAATTATAATCTTAAACCCAATATGCAAAGAATAAAGGGCCCTGCTTACTAAGGTGCGCTAGTGTTTTTAGCGCCCGCTAAAAAAATTCTTGCTAATGCTAGAGACACCCATATATTCCTATGGGTGTCTCTAGCATTAACGCGCGCTAAAAACGTTAGCGCACCTATAAAGCGGCTTAGTAAACAGGGCCCAAAATTTTATTATAATTCAATTCAAGTATAAAAAACCATCAGCTACTACTGCAATTTAGAAGTGTGCATAGGACACAGCATATTCTCACTCTAAAAGTAACACACTTTCATTGTTTTGGGTGTTGTAGCCATTTTTTATTTTTATGTTTTTAGCTTTTATAATTTCATTAACCATTGTAAATAGCCTTCCACTAACTTATCTTTACTACTTTTTTTTAAACACAATTCCTAACAGCAGAGACTGTGTTTCCATTGAGGGTGGAGTAGATGGAGCAACTAACCACATTTATGAAAGGAAAATGTGCATCCTTTATTAAGGTTGTCTTGTCTATATTGCATGTGTATTATTGGGGTGTGGTGGTAAACGTATTAACCTTGTATTCAGAGTTTCCTGTTTTTTTTGCAGCCCCCATGAACCACAGACCACAGGGTTGTGGGGCCATGTCACCGAAGGCATCACGCCCTGGAGAAGAAGCATTTATAGAAACCAGTTTAAGGCCAAATGTTTGGTCGTTGGGGGAAGTTTTGTTGTTATAGCTGTGGAATAATATTTGACTATACACAGCTGGTTTTATAGATTGACTTTGGTTGAAAGACAGTATTTGTGGTTGTCAAGTTAGTTTTCCATTTTTTCCTTACTGTAGCTTAACATTTCCATTTTTTTTTCTTTCAGCTTTCAAAAAGATTACGAGAAAAAGAATGGAAAGTTGGCGATCTCTTGCACGCTGTGCTGAAATACTGTGAAACGATGCAGAAGACTTCAGATGGAGAACGAAGTCTACGCAAACCATTGTTTGGTTGGCTTTTGGAAAATGCATGAAAATCTGCCATTCACAAAAAAACATGCAAGATGGCAAACATGTACTTTCGTAGCTGTGAAGACTGACACTTAAAAGGCAAAAATGTGTCTTGTGAAATTCATAAATTTTAACTGGCATTGTTTTAAGTTCTTTGGAGAGCAGTAAATATCTTGTAGCTTTTTGCTGACACTTATATGTTTGTTTTTGTGTGTGTGTGTGTATAGAGAGAGACGTTTTATCACATGATCATATCCCTTCTTGCTTTGCTGAATTGAAAAAGGGGGAGTGGCCATCTTTTAATTGTCTGAGAAACTCATTAAGGGCAGAAGGATTCTTAGACATTTGTATGGAGCACGAAACAGGCTGCATATTAAATGTTGGGAGTTTTCCTTCGGGCATTACATTTTTTTGTCCTCTAAATCTGGATCTTAGCTTGGTTATAAACACTTTCAATTGCTGTTCATCCATCCCTCCACTTCCCCCTCTTGCTGGGGGGATACAGATTTAATCATTGTGGGGCAGGGAAGAATGAGATACTTGGTTTGTTGTAATTTTCATTGTGTGCTATTTTGCAATGTTTTTAGATGGCTTATTTTACCATTTTTTAAGGTGTGCTAAAAGTATTGCAGAGAAGAGAAAAAGGGGCTATGAGCTAAAAAGTGTGAGATTCTTGCTATAAATCTTGACGGCATACTAGGAAGATATTGTTATTCCTACTTTTGATGATCACGTGATTTTTATCATTTGAAAATGATCTAAAACAGCATTTAAGATGAAAACAAAACTTGATCTGATATATATTTCAATTACAAGATAATACTATTGTAATACAGTATTGTGACAGTGTAATTGTCTCCTCTTGCAATACAACCTCATCATTAATAGAAAAATCCATGCAAATGTAAAAAACTGGAAGCTGTTAATCCTTCCTATAAGAAAATGTTAGCGATTTGAACCATTAGTACTAAAAAGTCCAGAAACAAGTGTGCATTGATCCTTGTTGAAATTGTTCATTTTATTTTGGAAAATATCTGCCTTCCGCATCCAAGTTTAAACCTGCATCTTAATAGATGTGCAAGGAAACCAAGTGCCAATTTGAAAAATGCATCTTTATTGTACAAATGCTGTTTAAAATCAAGAGGGTTTAGGCATAGAAACACTGGTTTGTTTGTTTTTTTTGCTTTTCTAACCATTTCTAGCTGTTTCCTGCTCTTTACTGTTGGTTTCAAATAGCATTGAGTAATTTAAAGCTGTAGAACTAGCAACAAAAATGCACAGTAGAGCTAGTAGGACCTTCTTTTACTTGGCCTGTAGTTTTATTTGGGAAAAATATGAGTGTTAAAGTTTTGGAAAGCTCTTTCTACTTGGTAGCTCCTGCCATCTATCAAGACCCCATGCAGGTATTATATTGATATGCGTAGCTTATGAAATCTAAAACTAGACTTTGGCAGAAATTGAAAAAAGAGGTGATGCGGTTATAGTAAAGTGTTTTGGAGCAGAACAAGAAAGAAAGCTCAACAATTAAGACCTAAGATTGTAGAGCCACACCTTCTAAATTAGTTGATATTAAGAGCAGCATAGGTAATGCTGCAAGCTTTAAATTCTATCAAGTTAATGGGCACAGTGTCTTATGACTTGATTCATCATAAATGCTATTCTTTGATCATGTGCTGTCAGTTTGTAAAACGAAACTTTACAAGTTTAACAGATTTTATAACTCCTAATTTTTGTTTTTCAAATCCACAGAGTAGTAATTCAATTTCAGTGTTATCAGAATTTTGGTTTATTCTAGCATTATTCTGTGGATCTGTACAGGAAGCGTTTGAAAAATAATAATAATACAAAACTAAAATGTCTTTGCTATAGCAGAGTCATTAATGGGTCACAGGGCACTAAAGTGTCAGCTGTGCTCAAACAGTAAAATAACTGCCATTTAGTTTGCAAGATTTTTTTTTGTATGTTTGCCTTTGCAAAAATGCACTCATCCAAAGTACCTGTGAGAACTGCATTTTATTTATTTATATATATATTTTTACATAATGACCTCCTCTAAATATGTGTTTTTTCTTAAATGCAGTGAATTGAAAGCACCAATTGAAATATCTAATTCTCCAGTGAGGCCTGTTTCTTTTCTTTCATTAGATAGGCTGGTCACCTAAATGCATGGCTTTTCTTTTTGGATTTCTACCTTAGAAGAAAAAAATGCACAAAAAAACATAATAGATTCCTCAGTAGGAATGTGTAACCCTTATTGAGCGTGTTGAATAGGGATAGTAACAGGGTATGATGGTTGCCAAACACAAACTATATTTCTATTGGCCAGGTAACTTAAAACTTCTTTAGAGTGGTCTGAAAAAATTGGTAATCAATCCAGAATGAAAATGTATATATGTACATCCTTACTGAAATTTGAAAGTAGATAGGTTTGTGTGTACAGCGTATTTTAAAAAATGTACAAATCTATAGTGGTTGCCTATTCGTTAAAGTGCACTCAACAATTTAATGACCACAGGATGATAATTTTGAAAAGAATCCCATTTTGCTATTTTTTTGTCCACTTTGTATTCCAGAGAAAATTCAAAGTCCTAATAATTTAATCTTAGCAACATCAGAAATGAACCTGTACCAGTGTTGGAGTTGTCAAACTATTTTTTATATTTATTTCTCTTTATTTTTACTCGCTTTAGAATCACCATTCGTAGAAAGCATGTTCATAAGATAAGGAATTCTTCAGTGAATAAAGACTGCAGGGAAATCTCTTTCCCAAGACTAACCCTTAATGCTACCAGCATGAATCTTCACACGAGTTGCAGCTTCCTTTCCCCCTCACAGATTACAAGTGCATGACCTTCACATTGCACCCAAGCGGCAGGGAGCACTCTGCATTTATGATTCAACACCACTATTCATGTAGTCAGCAGTGCTGAATATGTTTTTTTGCCATAGACCACTGATACTGCTGTCGGTTTAGTTTAGGCATGCTGTTCTGTAGGCCTAAACTAAACTCATGGCAGTATTCGTCTGCAGTAATGGACACGCTGTTATATGGATAATTCCCTTGCTCCATCCTCCCTCTACCCTTTTCACTATACAGGTAGCATTGGGCTAGCTAGAAGGATTTTCAGTCCAGCAGTATCTGTATAGGTTTTAAAAATCTATGGGTTCCAAATCTAAACATTCACCAGCTGCCAGTGAACATACGCCGCCATTTAAAAATTGCCCCATGTATGTACATCATTACTAAGGATTCCTTTTACTAAGCTGCGGTAAAAGGCCTGTGCGAGCGTCAGCATGTGTTTTTGATGCATGCTGAGGCCCCTTTTTACCGCAGCGGGTAAAAGGCTGGCCATTTTTGGGGAAAAGAAATGGCCATGCAGTGAGTGAACCACTTACCCGCACAGCCATTTCAGTGGGGAGCCCTTACCACCACCCATTGAAGTCTCCCTTGCTTACCCGGCGGTAGCCATATTACTGCTTAAGTTCCAGCACAACAAAAATCTAAAAAAATTAGTGTAATGCCGAAAAATGGCATGCGCTGGGGGTGGGAACTACCGCGGAGCTCCTGTGGTAGCCCAGTGGTAGTTCAGATTGGCGCGCATGACAGTAAAAGGGCCCTTAACTCTGGTAGGTTATAATATGCCCCCACTTCACAAAAGAAGTCTGTTTTAGTATCAAAAAGAACGAATCTATATCCTTTTAAATCTAAACGTCTGGTTAAGTTGAGAGTTGAAGAATGTTTCAGGAAACATGTATCTAAGAGAATAAATGTTTTTTTTGCCACTGTAGTCACTTTATTTTATACCTTTGTATGTACAGTTCTTTTAGGTGCAAGTGTAAGTGTTGAACATGGTTGTTTTGCTGTAATACTGGACTGCTGTGTTAGCTGGAAATAGTACAGTACCTCTCAGTTTATTTGTACAGTGTTAATGTAATTTACACCTGTGTAGTGAATTGCTTGCATATCAAGATCATTTTGAATACTGCTCAAATTTTAAAGTAATCCCAAATATTTATGTAAACTTGCTGAAATACCGCAACATGAAGGTCTTGTAATATCATTTGTAATTTAATAATTTTGGTGATATATTCAGTTTCCAGATTTAAGAACACCGTTGCACTAAATTTGTTCATGTTTTAATAGTGACTTAAAATAAAGAAATAGTCATATATCACATGTAGTAATTGATGGAGCATTAAAAATGATATGTGTGTATTACAATCAGTCACAAAGTTTTACAGTAACCCATTTGGTTTTCATTTCAATTTCTTTCTTCTTTTTTGTAGAATTGTGGCTGATCATAAATTATTGCATTCTCATTTCCACTCTACTGGCAGGTATATGTTGTCTGTGTGTCTGCAAACATTCTCCAATTATTATTATTATTTTTTATGAGGTTGTTGGGTCTCTTTGTGAGGCCCTCTGATAACATTTTATTGGAGTATTTTTCATACTAATTTTTTAGGACTGGTCAGGAGGGAAAGGAGGATTCTGATTTAAGGTGTGGGTGGGGGGGTCAGACAATGCCTTTTATACAGTATCTTTTTGTCTGGCATTTCTGGTGTGGTAATTGCTGTGTTCTTTTGCCTTGTTTGCTTGTTATTTGGTCCTGCATTTTCTCAGCATACTCTGTCTCGCCATTCCTGTCTTGTGCCCCTCTGTGTTGCTTTGTGTGGATGACTAGAAAATTAGATGAAGTCAGTATTTCTCAACCTTTCTTCTGTTGTGATACACAACTGAACGAAAACATTCCTAAATATTTCATTGACAGTAAGTTTAGTGTGAATTTGCCTACCATTCAGTCACATATCAAAAAATTATATACAACACATTGGTCCTGATTTCTCACTTGTCATACACAACAAATATATATTCAAATTCTGGTGTCACCTCAGTAGCAGTAACACTGATTGAGAACCATTGGATTAAGTAGATATACTGAATATGGTTTAATTGGATTTCTGCAAAGCAAAATTTTGATACTATCTCAGGTAAGAGGCTCATTAATAAACAGAGCAGTCTAGGGGTGAGCCTGAAGGTGCTGGACTGGATCAGAAACTATTTGAGTGATAGACAACAGTGAATGGTTGTAAATGGAACTGACTCTGAGGAAAGAAGGGTGAGCAGTGGAATATTTCAGAAGTCAGCAGTGCTGAACCTATATATTTGCCATAGACCATTGATACCACTATCGAGTTTAGGCTTGCTATTTATTCAGGCCTAAACTGAAGTCATAGCGATATTCAACCAAGAGTATGGTTAAGCTGTTATTTGGATCAATGCCTGGATACAGGCCTTGCTTAAGAAAAAAAAAAGATTTTCTTCAAGTGTGCTACATCAAATAAGAAAATATAGCAAAAAAGAAGGTCCCCTAACCCTCTTTCAGACCATCTAAAAGGAAAACTAAAATCAATACTAACTGAAATCAATTTCCAATAAAACTAATAAAAATAACTTTAAAAACCCACAACATTTCATCTCACTTATACTTCTCTAAATATAGCCTTGCTATTAAAAACATATTAAACAATAAGACAAATCGATCAAATAAATTTGTCCTGGAACCAATTCTGTTCAATATCTTTCAGCAGTATTGAGGAATGCTAAGAAAAAAAAAGTTTGTGTTTTTGCAGAGGACATCCCTAGAAAAACAGAATTGAAAAGTTATCTAAGAAAGCTTGAACAGGTGTGTGACAGTTAAAATTCAATGCAAGAAAAGGCAGAGTTATTATACAGGTAAACAAGATAGCCGTGGTCTTATATTGGGCATGACTAGATACGGCAATATTACATCTGCACTGACACAACTTTACTGTTTGCCAATTGAACATCCTCCTCCTCCTCCAATTTGACATGTTGAGCGCGTTCGACATGGTAAACCACAATATACTAATAAGGCTACTAGACAAGTTCGGGATTAGTGGAAACACACTCAGCTGGATCAAGGGCTTCCTAACCACAAGAACATATCAAGTAAAGTCAAACTCAAACATATCATCACCGTGGAAAGCAGACTGCAGAGTACCACAAGGATCACCATTATCACCGACCCTCTTCAACTTAATGATGATCCCACTTGCCAAGTCCCTTTCCAACAATGGCCTTAACCCTTTCATCTATGCAGATGATATCATAATTTACATTCCTTACAAAAAAAATTTGACAGAAATCACCAACAAAATCGAGCTAAGTTTGAACATCATGGACTTATGGGCCAACGCATTTCAACTAAAACTCAATAAAGAAAAAACACATTGTCTTGTCCTCTCATCCCACTACAACACGGACAACCCCCACAAGCATCGATACCCCAAGTCATACCCTCCCTATTTCAGACAGCCTGAAAATTCTCGGCGTCATAATAGACCGCAACCTTACACTGGACAGCCAAGTAAAATCCACCACAAAGAAAATGTTCCACTCAATGTGGAAGCTCAAACGCATGAAACAATACTTCCCGATGGATACCTTTCGCAACTTGATACAATCAATGGTAATAAGCCACGTTGACTACTGCAATGGAATCTATGCAGGATGCAAAGGACAAACCTTAAAGAAACTGCAGACTGCTCAAAACATGGCAGCCAGGCTCATATTTGGAAAAACGCGATTTGAAAGTGCAAAACTCCTCTGCAAAAAACTACACTGGTTCCCAATCAAAGAACGCATTGCCTTTAAAATCTGCACCATGGTCCACAAAATTCTCTATGGCGAAGCGCCTGGGTACATGACAGACTTAATCGACCTACCAACCAGAAACGCCTCCGATTCAACACGATCATATCTAAACCTATACTACTCAATCTGTAAAGGTCTTATATATAAATCTACCTATGCATCCAGCTTCTATATAAGCACACAATTGTGGAACGCACTACCAAAAGCCTTAAAAGTGACCTACGACCATCTAAACTTCCGGAAAATACTAAAAACCAACCTGTTCAAAAAAGCATACCCTCCTGATCCAACCTAAACAACTTACCTTGGCTATACAAGAAAACCGAAGTATGTATGAACAGAACGCTACTATCCCACCTTACGACTATTACTGTGACTTTGCCATTTAAATGACATCTTATCACAACATCACATTGTATTTGTTCACACCAGAAACGGCAAACGCCTTTCTGGCACTATGCAAACCACAAACTAGAGGACATGAATTGAGGTTGAAGGGGGGGCAGACTCAGGACTAATGTCAGAAAGTATTTTTTCACGGAGAGAGTGGTGGATATGTGGAATGCCCTCCTGCGGGAGGTGGTGGAGATGAAAACGGTAATGGAATTCAAACATGGATAAACACAAAGGAATCCTGTTTAGAAGGAATGGTTCTATGGAATTTTAGCGGAGATTGGGTGGCGACACCGGTAATTGGGAAACAAAACGGGAGCTGGGCTGGCTTCTACAGTCTACGCCCATGATTGTGACTGAATAGATTGGGATGGGCTGGAGTGTAAATTTTAAGGGGCTTCGATGTTAGCTTCACAACTTAGTACAAGAACAGTGCTGGGCAGACCTCTACAGTCTGTGCCCTGAGAAAGGCAAGAACAAATCAAACTCTGGTATACATTTAAGGTATAACATACCATGTTAATAGGTGGGAAAATGTGGGATACAAATGTAATAAATAAACAATGCATACAGTACAAAAGTCCTTATGTTGAAATCACAAAATCTATTTATTAATTTTTTTATGCTTACTCCTTTTGCCACATGTAGTAAATCACCCATTGTGTGAATGTTCACATTCAACCTTTGCTGTGGCATCATTGGTTATTGGTAGGCTTGCTAATAACTTGTACCCAAGCCTTTTCTTGTTACGCACCTCATCTGCCAGCCATAATGCGTGCAATAGACAATATTTGTGATTTTCATAGGCCTTTAAAAACCCATTTATTCTGAAGATCATATATTTGTTTCATGCTGTCTGTTTTTGTTTATTTGGTTTTGAGTTTTAAGAGTCGTGTTATTATTTGTTGTAGCTGATTGTACCGCGTCATGACCCATCATGATTTGGTGTGTTATAAATACAATTGGGGGGGGGGGGGGTGAAGTGATGGTAATTTGCACCAGACAACAGACAGATCTTGGGATAGTGTCTGATGACCACAAGGTAGCGAAACTGTGGTAAGTAGGTGGCCACAGATAGATGGATGCTCGGGTGTAATGGAAAAAGTTATTCATGGGACTTGACTGATAATGGTCTGTCTAGTTCTGTAGATTTTGCTTAAAAAGGATATAGACAAGACTGGAGGTGGCAGGCAAACAGTAACTGAGTGGAGTAAATAATGGATCTGTGGTGGCAGAAGAGATGGTGGGAAAGTCAGAGACTGGCTACAGTGTATGGCATTTCACCAGAGGTGGAACTGAGCAGACTCCATGGGCCAGGCTTCTACAGCTGGCGTCTTTGCAGTGGATTGGAATCAGGGCACTTTGTTGGTCTAAGTTATCTTTTTCTGCTACCATTTACTGCATTGGTCAATATGCAGGATTGATCAGCCTGTCTAATGGTGTCATATGATGGTACTAGCGTGCACTTCCAGGGCATAGAAGGACCTGGAAATTTTTCCCAAGCATATGCAGGCATTCTCACACAGCTGTTCCCTCGCCAGCTACATCCCACTGCAACTCCTTGTGACTGGGCAAGTCACATAACCCTCCATTGCCCCAAGTACAAATAAGTACCTGTTTATAATATGTAAACCAATTTGAATGTAGTTGCAAAAACCACAGAAAGGTGGTATATGAAGTCCCATTTCCCTTTCCCTTCCCTTACATTGCATTCTTCTATTCTGCAATTACCTATCTTAGGTGGCTCACGTAATTCTATAATCTCCTGGGATATTACCCTGGTAAACAGATTGTCGAATATTTAAATAAAATTATATTTGCTGAAGTCTTTTTGCAAAAACGAATTGCTGATATAAAAACATTTTCAGATATTTCTTAAAGTCCAAGTAATTCTTGAATCGTATACATGTAGTTAATAAATTACATTGAGAAGGAGCTTAGTATCAAATAGATGATATAAGTTTTTTGTGGGATCTGACTGATTTCAAAGATGATTAAAAAAAGTTGCATTTTATTATGCAAGGAGTATGAATGCCTACCATCAGATAAATTAATCGTGGATGTCAAATATGTCTGTGCTATACCATGTAATATTTTAAACATAAAATTACAAAGCTTAAATTGAACGTGAGCCTCAACTGGAAGCCAATGAAGCTTCAGCAACAAAGGGGAGATCATATATTTTATTCTAGCTGCAATGTTCTGTATCACCTGAAGCCTTTTAAAAAAAGGATTTTATTTATTTATTTATTATATTTGTATCCCGCACTTTCCCACTAAAAGCAGGCTCAATGCGGCTTACATAGTAATAGGTAACACAGAATTTTGTTATGTAAAGTAGGAAATTAAGTATAACATAATAATAGGATGGATAGGTAGGTAGAGACAGGTGATAGAGAGAGGAAGGTAAGGTGGGAGATAGAGTCTGGGTCAATGTCATTTTCTCTTCAGTATATGTAAGGTAGATGGGTTCAAGAGATTAATCTGGGTCTTTTGGGTAGGCTTGTTTGAATAGATGGATTTTTTGGTACAGCCTGAATAGGCTATATTATAATAATAAATACAACTTGACCTATTGTGCTTTAGATTGCTCTCCCAACTACCTGTTTGAAGGTTGCTCCTATCCCTTTTCTGAAAAGTCTTAAGGTTTAGATTTCTGATGTTTTAGCTTGTGGAAACTTTCCTTTGTCTGGTGGCAGGATAATTTTGACGCCAATCCCAAAAAATCAAAAATTAGGGTTGCAAGATGTTACGAATTTTGGACGTTGCATCGATTCCACTTTTTATTAAAACCATGGAAGGGTATGTAACTACTCAGTTACAATAGTATTTGGATAAGCATGAATTACTATATTATACTCAGGTTTTCATAAACAATTTAGCACTGAAACTGTTATTGGACAATAAGGGCCAGGGGAAGAGCCTTGCTGAGTCGAGGGTACAGGGCAATAATCCTACAGTTTGACTTGCCCTGTGCCTTTGACCTAGTGGATAATGATATTCTTTTGTCAGTCCTCAGCTCTTTTGGTCTCGGAGGAAGTGTATTGGATTGGTTTGGGGACTTTTTTGTTCATATAGTGTTAGGTATAATAATAAGGTATCTGATTGTTAGAAAGCAAATTGTGGTGTCTCACAAGGATCACCTTTACCCACTTCATTATTTAATGTTTAAATGAGCTTCATGGGATTTTATTTGAATCAGGCTGGATTAAAATCATTTAGGGCCCCTTTTACAAAAAGGTGGTAATCCCAACGTGGGCTTACTGCTTGCTGTAAAGGAAGTACCATCGGGCTACTGCAACAGCCCCCCAGCGTGCTATCATATCCGGCTCGCTCTCCCCCCCCCCCCCCTGAAATGGCCACGCAGCAAGTGCTTCACTTGCTGCACAGCCATTTCTTTAGAAAAAGAAAGATCTACCTTTTATTCTCGGAGGACAAGCACGCTTCTATATTCTCACAAGTGGGTGACGCTAATCCGCGTCGCCCAGTCCGACATTTGCCATTGCTAGAAAAAGAGCTTTGTGGCGCACAAGCCCTGCTCCACTGCTCATGCACAAGTGCCTTCCCGCCCATCGTGTGAACGCAGTCTCTTCTATTCTTCTTTTTCCGCGTTAGGAGAAGGTGCTTTTTCTTATCTCCTCATTTACTCGGTCTTAGCTATTTTTTGTGCCTTCCGGTTATTTTTTTCAATTTTTCCATTGTGTTCCTCTTGTTGGAACTTCATTTTCCTTCCCTTTAATTTCTTTAGAGTTTTTTTTTTTTGCATGGTTTTAAGTTTTATTTCTTTTTCGACGTCATTAGGCCATTTTTAGGCCTTAACTTCAGCCGAGGTTTTTCCCTTTACTTTTCTGTGCCTTTGCCCCTTTTTTAGGCACCATCGTGTTGTTCAATTCAGCTGACAAAGTTTTTCCGGCCATGTCCACACAAAGATTCCCAGTGGCTTCAAGCGCTGTACTCAATGCAATTGGACAGTCTCTGGGAAGGGCACCCATTATTGGTGTCTGCAGTGTCTTGGGCCCGACCATAGACCTGTTAACTGTGTTCTCTGTCTTCACATGAAGAAAAGGATCAAGTTTTCCAGAAAGGCTCAATGAGAGAGGATTTTTGGAGCCAAGTCCGGTTCCTAGATGTCTGCATCGAAGTCGGAGGCGTCGGTATCGATGTTGAAGGTCGCACCGGCATCAGAAGTGTCAGTAAGCATGGTTGCTACTAGACCCTTAGACACTGGAAGCAGTGAAGTATCGAGGGGTCTCCACCTACCTTGAGGCCTCCTGCTGTGCAGGCCCCCTGGGACCGTCCATCGTCGCAGGGCCGCCGAGTGACTGTGCCTGCAGTGTCTTGGGCCCGACCATAGACCTGTTAACTGTGTTCTCTGTCTTCACATGAAGAAAAGGATCAAGTTTTCCAGAAAGGCTCAATGAGAGAGGATTTTTGGAGCCAAGTCCGGTTCCTAGATGTCTGCATCGAAGTCGGAGGCGTCGGTATCGATGTTGAAGGTCGCACCGGCATCAGAAGTGTCAGTAAGCATGGTTGCTACTAGACCCTTAGACACTGGAAGCAGTGAAGTATCGAGGGGTCTCCACCTACCTTGAGGCCTCCTGCTGTGCAGGCCCCCTGGGACCGTCCATCGTCGCAGGGCCGCCGAGTGACTGTGCCTGGCCCGGGGCAAGGGCGCTCCCATCGCCGCCACCCCCCCAATCGCTACCACTGTCACCTCTTCTGCTCCCAGGCCGCCGGCGCTGCAGTCCCCAGTCTCCAGTTTTACAGTCTGCAGAAGTAGTATCTAAACCGATGATATCACAGTATTACTACCAATTTTACAGTCTGCAGAAGTAGTATCTAAACAATGTAGCAGGTTGTTTTGACTTATTAGAGAATTGGATTAGGTCTTACTGTTTAAAGCTAAACAAAGAGAAAACTACATTTTTACTGATTGGACAAACTTCAGATGTCTGGAATGACAACATTCTGATATTGAGTAATTCTAGTTTTAAATTTGTAGTTACAATGTCTAGTTCTTTATCTCCAGAGTTACACATTAATGCTTTGATTAAGAAAACATTTCTTCTTAGGAAGAAATTGCGGAATATTAGAAATATGCTGACACATCAAACTTTTAAATTGATGGTTCAAAGTTTAATTCTAGGGTAACTTGATTACTGTAACATTAATTATATAGGTTGCCCGAAATTTCTTGAAAAACTCAACACAATACAGAATGTTGCTGCTAGATTAATATTTTTAGTACGCCAGCGAGCAGGTTTCTCCATTATTAATAGATTTACATTGGTTACCAGTGGAGGCCCATATTGAATTTTTCTGCTGCCTTTTCATTTTTAGCAGCTCGAGTATGGAATACTTTGCCAGTCCATCTAAGAATTTTAACTCACTATTGTCAATTAAACATTTTTATTTAAGAAATTTCTCTTATGTTAACTGTTGTACGGAACTTATTGTAAGTTGTAATTCTCTGGAAATTGTCTGGACGTCTTGATACTGTAATCCACATAGAACTTGGTGGTTATTGCAGACTATAAGAATAAACTGTAATCGCTTTCCTTTTATGGCGTTTGTTAGTATAGGTAATTTTTAATGTTTGTGTTTTTGGAAGAGTAAACCGCTTTGTACTATGTAGTTAAGCGGTATTAAGTATAATAAACGTATATACAATCAGATGGAAAAGAAAGGGTGCATGCACTGCCATTGCCTGTGCAAAGAACTATACAAAAGATAATGACACACGCTTATCTTCTTTGCCACTCTTTAAGCACAGTCTAAAATAGGAAAGGGACACTTCATAATGAAGAGAGAGGCTCTGGAGCGCAGCTCCTTGCCGGTGTCTGGCTATTCGAAATAGTGTAAAGAAGCAGTATACTGTTAGAATATAATAAGGAGGAAAAAAGAGCCTCACAGAGCTCCTAGACAATATAACCATCTATTGGAGCTAAAACGGATCTAAATCTGATCCTCTGTTCATCACTGGCTCTAAAAAAACCTCCAAAAATACAAAAAGAGCACTTATCTTTGATACTAGAAGACTTCAACCACAGTTCTTCTATCGCTCCAAGCCAACGGTGGCCAGCGTTTCAAAAAAACTGCTTCAGGGCTTAGGTAGTGTCAGTCTTTAGAAGAACGCTCTGACGGTAGTCTCCTGTGCTACCGTCAGAGCGTTCTTCTAAAGACTGACGCTACCTAAGCCCTGAAGCAGTTTTTTTGAAACGCTGGCCACCGTTGGCTTGGAGCGATAGAAGAACTGTGGTTGAAGTCTTCTAGTATCAAAGATAAGTGCTCGTTTTGTATTTTTGGAGGTTTTTTTAGAGCCAGTGATGAATAGAGGATCAGATTTAGATCCGTTTTAGCTCCAATAGATGGTTATATTGTCTAGGAGCTCTGTGAGGCTCTTTTTTCCTCCGTATTATATTCTAACAGTATACTGCTTCTTTACATCATTCTATTTGTGGAAAATGTAGTATATTATTATGATTTATTTGAAGTAAATTTTTCCATACCTTTTTGACTGATTCTTATTCGAAATAGTGAACATTCCAGGCTGCACGATACCTTTAAGGGGTGGTTTACTTGGAACTATTTTCTCTGTCTCCTTCCACTGGTAGATGGACACACCCCATTAGTCTGGACTGGTCTAGTATGATTAAAGGAAAGAAAATTATCAGGTAACATAATTTTTCCTTTGTTTCACAAACAAACGATAAGTTCACTGGTTTCCATTCCCGGAGACGAAGTGGACCCACCTGGAAGAAATGCTGTCCTGATCCACTGGGCTTCCAAAATCTTTTATGCTTTCTCCATCCTGTGATTCTTCTAATATTGGGAGCGCCCTGAGTCCAAACCTTGTCTTAGCCTGGGACTAGATTTCTTCTGGCTGGAAAGTATTGGGTCTCTGCTGGTGTTCTGAGTCTCCATTTGGGCAAGAGAGGACATGACCCAGTATGTTTCAAAACAGGTCTGTACCTTTCTACTTCAGAGGCTCTATATACAGACCCATCTGATATGTTACTTCCTTATTAGCTGTGTAACCTCCAGTTTGACTGGCAACTCTTTTGTATTCATCGGAGAGGTTTTGATATAGACCTCTTGGGACTTCCAGTCTTCAGGCAAAATCTAATGAGAGCCTGGAATGTGATCTGTGTCCAGAGATCATGTTCTTTCTATCTGAATCTATGTTGTACAATCCTTTCCTTGCTGTGAGCATGCTTGAGTCCCCCTGGGCCTGCTGTTGGTTAATTTCAGCTTGGATAACTAGAGTTGGGGAATGCCTGGACTATGATCACCATGAGCAGTGATTTTCAACCTTTTTCATCTCGTGGCGCACTTACAAGGTACAAACATAGTCAAGGCACTGGAATCTAACCCATACCTGCCTGTCCCTTCTAAGATCCATTCCATCCCCTCCTGTACCTGTAACCTTCAGAAGTAGTTATTTTAGTTAATTATGCTACTGAAATACATTAGAGCACCAATATACCTGCTATTGGGAAATTGAAACAAGATGAACTGTTACAGATTCCTACACAGACACCACATGCCAGCAGAATCATTTACCTCAGCTACAAGTGCAGAATATGACTCTCACCTGATACAAAATATGGAATTGCAAACAACCATGTAGACACAAACTGAAAGCAGAGATACAAGACTCTGCATGTTATGCTACACCAGAGAAATAAAGAAATGTGTGTCCGCCTGTACAGTGTGAAATAAAACCGACATGCAAATTCTCAGCACTGACATAATTCAATCACTAAACTGAAAATAAAAATTTTTCTTACCTTTGTAGTCTGGTGATTTCATTATTCTAATCATCTTGTTCCCAATCTTTGGTTCTGCTTTTCTCTGTGCTCTTAACTCTGTTTTCAGGGCCTCCTTTCCATTTGCAATTTCTTATCTCACCACCTGCCCTATGTCTTTTTGGCACTGATCTTTTCCACGTTCAGCTTCTTCAACTTCTCTGCCTCTTCCTCAAATTTATCTTGTCTCCCCTCTTCCCTTCATTTGCATCCTGTCTCCCTTTTTCTCTTCCCTTCTCTTCTTGTGTATCCTGTCTCCCCTTTTCTCATCCCTTCCCTTCCTGTGCAGCCTGTCTCCCCTCTTCCCTTCCCTATATGTGCAGCCTGTCTCCCCTTTTTCTTCCATATCCATTATCCATCTTCCTTCTGTGTCCCTTTCCCTATTGTGCCCCCAATTCAGCATCTCGCTTCCCCTGCCCAACATCTCCATTCTGTATCCCTACCTCTTGTCCCTATCCCCCCATGTCCAACATCACCCTTTTCCCTGACCACAGGCTCCCTAACCACCCCCCTCAAGTTCAGCATTGGTCCTCTGTGTCCTTACCTTCTCTCTATCCAGCATTGACCTTCCCTGTCCCTTTGCTCCTCCATGCCCACTATCACCCTTCTGTGTCCCCATCCTTCCCCATGTCCATCTTTTTCTTTCTCTTTACCCTCCCTGCCCAACATGGCCAAGCATCTTTCCCATTCTTCCCACATGGTCCACTATCTGTCTTCTCTCCATTATCTTCCCTCTATCCCATCACAGGACAGTATTGGGCTCATTTTCAAAACAGAAAAACATCTAAAAAGTGGCATAAAGCAGCATTTGGACGTTTTTCTCACAAAAATGTCCAAATCAGTATTTTCAAAACCTATTTTAGACGTTTTTCTTTTAAGTCCGTCAGAAGTGCGTCCAAATCTCAAGAGGGTGTATCAGGGGGTGTTCAGAGCGGGACTTGGGCATTCCTGAGACTTAAACATTTTTCAGCCACAATGAAAGAAAACAAAAACATCCATGACTAAAACTAAGACATTTTGAGCTAGACCTGTTTTTATAACGAATAAGGCACAAAAAGGTGTCCTAAATAACCAGATGACTATTGGAGGGAATCAGGGATGACCTCCCCTTAGTTCCTGCAGTGGTCATTAACCTCCTCCCACCCCCCAAAAATGTGATGAAAAATATTACTTCCCAGGTGGACCTAGGCTTCTACATCCCCTTACATTTTTAGAGGAAGCTGTGAGCCGTCCAAAACTCACCAGAAACCCACTGTACCCACATATAGGTGCCCCCTTCACCCATAAGGGCTGCCACGCTAACCTAGCAGTAACCGGGCAGCATGCGATGCTGCCCAATTACCACCAGTAACCCCCAGCAGAAATATTTTAAAAATTTCCGCTAGCACTGGAAATGGCACATGCTGGGGATGGAATTACTGCTGGCACCCGCTTTGGGCCAGCGGTAGTTCAAGGTTGCGCATGACAACCCTTTAGTAAAAGGGCCCCATAGACTCCTGAGTCAGGTATACATGCTGAAACGTGGTCCCATGTCAAGTCTTCCAAATGCATGAGTGTATCAACAACAAATAAATTCTATATTCAACAGACTTCTGGTTCCATGGTTTGTTTTTGAAGAAACTACATACGAAAAAATTGCTCTCACTGTAATTGTATAGATAAAGGACTTTATAAGCGATTAATTCAATTTAAACAAAAGAAACCTCAAGAGTCAAGGGTGCCTACAAGGATGGTCTATGCTTTAACGGACTCGTCATCATAGGGTTCATTATAATCTCCGAAACCAACCAAAATGTGAAAATCTCCCTACTGGAGAAAAAACACTAGCAATAAAATGGAGGACCTTTTATATTCAACAGTGAAGTCCAAAATCCATAACATTACATTTACAAAAATGGGAATGGTTCAATAATAACAAAAAGCGGGTGCACCGCCAAAGTGTGTAAAAAACCCGTCACTTAGCTTCTTCCACTAGATAAGATATAAACATCTTTAATCCAACAAAGGAGAGCGCTGACATCTTTTTTCCCTACTCCATTGAACTACTTAGCTAAACGGTCCCAGATTTAGGAAAACCTGCAATTGCCTAAGCAAGTTATTAGACCTCTAAATTAACAAGAGAAATTGATGCAGACATAGAGAATGACGCGGGGACCCACGGTAACCATGGGGATGGGGACAGAGCTTGGGAGGACAGATCCCACAGGGGCGGGGACAGGGACAGATCCCACGGGGATGGGGATAGAGCCCGTGAGGACAGGGACAAACTTTGTCACCGTGTCACTTTCTACTTTGAAGCCTGTTAATCAACTGGATTGTTATTTATGTTTGATTGATGCAGACTATAATATTTTTATTTTTTGGAAAAACAAGCAAATTTGTCGGCCACAGCTAGCAAAATTTGCATGGGGGATCCTGTACATTCTGCTACCAGTACATCTCTAGAAGACATTTCTATTGCAGGAAGGATTTGGAAGACAGGACAGCTAGACTTGAATCCTGAGATTGTTGATGACTTGTTATTTATCCACAGATTATAAAATCAAAATAGTGCTTTATAGAGCATATTTATCCCCCTAGGGCATACAGAACAGGTTGTATTTTGTACCCCTGGACATTTTAATAGGGTGGATTAGGATTCCTTGGAGTATTAGAAGTCAGCTATTGTTGGAGTTGGAAGGGTAGAGGGTGGTGATGGTGGGAGGGTTTATTATAGTTGCTTATGTTATTATTGTTTTCTATTTGTAATTTATACTCAACAGCTGTAAAGCACATTGTTCCTTTTTATTTTTTAATAAAAGATTAAATATAAAATCATAAATGTTCGAGGTTTCTGCAGATGAGAACAGAGCCCATGGGGACGGGGCCAGAACCTGCGGGGACAAATTTTATCCCCATGTCATTCTCTATGCAGACATATAAGTCCTTTATCTGAAGAAGAGAACTATAAAATCTCAATAGTTAGGGCTAGATTCTATATATGGTGCCTGAAAATTCCACACAGAAAAAAAAATACGCCTAGGTATATTCTCTAAAGTAATCTTTACATCACTCCGGGCCACTTCCTGCTTCTTCTGCACTTTGTGTCTCCTGCTACTCAGCCTGCCTCTTATTGCTCCTGCCCGTTCACCAACCATTGTCCATCACAGCAGCGCCGTTGGGCCTTTTGAACCTCATCTCCTGGTCCGCTGCATCAATCGTTTAGGGAGCTGGTGTGGACAGTTACGAAGCAGGATTTCAACATCACTTGCAACATGCCGGTTTCGACACTGCCAGTCCGGCCACTTCTCAACTCTACCTGCCTTCAATGGTTCTTATCAAGGCATGCTTATTTCTCCTGGTCTGGATGGGTATTACACCTGCTCCCCATCATGGATTGCCTTGCTGACAGTTGTACAAGCAACTCTGAACCATCTCAGCATCTTGAATCTAACAATGACCAGCCTATCTCTGAATGCCCATATCAGACTTTCCACATCATAATGTCCATAGCCCTTTTTTGGTCCCTCTTATCCTTTCCCTATTTCTTCTTACACTGTTCATAAGTACATAAGTAATGCCACACTGGGAAAAGACCAAGGGTCCATCAAGCCCAGCATCCTGTCCACAACAGTGGCCAATCCAGGCCAAGGGCACCTGGCAAGCTTCCCAAACGTACAAACATTCTATACATGTTATTCCTGGAATTGTGGATTTTTCCCAAGTCCATATAGTAGTGGTTTATGGACTTGTCTTTTAGGAAACCGTCTAACCCCTTTTTAAACTCTGCCAAGCTAACTGCCTTCACCACGTTCTCCGGCAACGAATTCCAGAGTTTAATTACGCATTGGGTGAAGAAAAATGTTCTCCGTTTTGTTTTAAATTTACTACACTGTAGTTTCATCGCATGCCTCCTAGTATTTTTGGAAAGCGTGAACAGATGCTTCACATCCACCTGTTCTACTCCACTCATTATTTTATATACCTCTATCATGTATCCCCTCAGCCGTCTCTTCTCCAAGCTGAAAAACCCTAGCCTCCTTAGTCTTTCTTCATAGGGAAGTCGTTTCATCCCTGCTATCATTTTAGTCGCCCTTCGCTGCACCTTTTCCAATTCCACTATATCTTTCTTGAGATGCGGCGACCAGAATTGAACACAATACTCAAGGTGCGGTCGCACCATGGAGCGATATAACGGCATTATAACATCCTCACACCTGTTTTCCATACCTTTCGTAATAATACCCAACATTCTATTTCCGAGCCGCAGCAGCACAATGAGCAGAAGGTTTCATTGTATTATCGACGACGACACCCAGATCCCTTCTTGGTCCGTAACTCCTAACATGGAACCTTGCATGATGTAGCTATAATTCGGGTTCTTTTTTCCCACATTCATCACATTGCACTTGCTCACATTAAATGTCATCTGCCATCTAGCCGCCCAGTCTCATAAGGTCCTTCTGTAATTTTTCACAATCCTGTCGCAAGTTAATGACTTTGAATAACTTTGTGTCATCAGCAAATTTAATTACCTCGCTAGTTACTCCCATCTCTAAATCATTTATAAATATATTAAAAGCAGCAGTCCTAGCACAGACCCCTGAGGAACCCCACTAACCCCACTAACTACCCTTCTCCATTGTGAATACTGCCCATTTAACCCCACTCTCTGTTTCCTATCCTTCAACCAGTTTTTAATCCACAATAGGACTTTTCCTCCTATCCCATGACCCTCCAATTTCCGCTGTAGCCTTTCATGAGGTACCTTGTCAAAATCCTTTTGAAAATCCAGGTACACGATATCAACCGACTCCCCTTTGTCCACATGTTTGTTTATTCCTTCAAAGAATTGAAGTAAATTGGTCAGGCAAGATTTCCTCACACAGAAGCCGTGCTGACTCGGTCTTAGTAATCCATGTCCTTCTATCCTAATTCATGTAATTGCAAAATAACTGGTCTGGCTTTAGCCTTATCAGTACATTGTAAGCCACTTTGAGTCTGCATACCTGTGGAAAAAAGTGGGATATAAATGAATAAATAAATAAAAATAAAGTATGCCTAATTGTTTTATAGAATAGGCTTAAATTCCACGCGTTAGTAGAGAATATGCCTAGTGCCTCTTCTCGCAAGCAAATTAGCCATGGTCCATTTACACCAGTTTTACTTGGGGTAAATCCTGATGCCCTAAATTAGGTGCAGAGCAGGTGTATTCCATAACAAAGCGTATAGATTTTAGAAACGCCCAAGCCCTGGCCATGCCCACACCCCCTTTTCAACTATGCAACTTATAATTTATGCGCACCATGTTACAGAATACACTTAGGGCCTTGTTTACTAAGCTGCGCTGTAGTTAACCAACTTAAGTTACGTGCATTGTTATAGAATATGCTTCGATTTCCAAGTGGAAATTAAGTGCGATATATAGAATCTGATAGTTAATGTGCAACAACTGCTTTGAATATTATTTGCATTTTATCTAGTAAAATATATACTCCCTGTTTACTAGCTGTGCTAGCTGCTGGCGGTGTGCTAATTGCCCTCCTAAATTTCTTGAAACTTCTCAGTATGAATTTACGTGTCGTGCACCTCTTTAGTGACATTTTTGACTGATCAGACAAGTGTTTGATTCAGACAAATATAAAGATGGAGGAGTAAATTTGTGACATTTATATCCCACATTATCCCAAACAAGTTTGAGTTCAATCTGACTTACAATAAACAAGTAGAGGGATACGTAACAAAGAATAATGCATAAGAAAGTAATTTGTTGTAAGAATCCAATTTTACATACAGTATCATAAACATACTGAGATAGTTATGGAGTTTTAACAGTTAAAAAATCTGTTATGAATGAGAAATTGTGCATGAAGCAAGAGAAAATTAATGATAAATAGAGTAATAACCAATTCAGGTAATATTAGTTGTTTGAGATATGGTGTCTTTGTTTGCAATAGGAACGAATTGTGAGGATTTTGCAGAATTAGTATTTTCCTGTATATTTCTTATTTGGGTTGTGAGCGTTCCACCATTTGGTTCCTAGGTAAGTGAAGTCCTGCAGAGAGGACAGTTATGGCTATGTAGCAGGTTTTGAGCCTGGCAACCTGGGTTTGATTCCCACTGCACACTCTCTTGTGACCTCGGGCAGGGTCACTTAACCCCCATTGCCCCAGGTAGAAAAACGTAGTGGTTCCTTTTACAAAGGCACACTAGTTGTTTTATCGCATGCTAAAAATAAGGCTGCGCTAAATGCTAGAGACATTTCTAGCATTTAGCGTGTGCAAAAAAATGCTACCGTGCTTTGTAAAAGACCCCCCCCTTAGATTGTGAGCCTTTGAGGGACAAAGTACCTGCATATAACGTGTACAGCTCTGTATACTTCTAGTACCACTAAAGAAATGATTAGTAGTATCAGTAGTAATATTGTGGCCAGAAGGTGAGAATTTTTCCTGATGAGACAAGAGCCACACAGGTTATGTGTAAAAGATTTCTTGACATGAAACCATGGTCCCTCTTTACTAAGCCATGCTGTAGGCATGCTAATGTTTTTAGCGCGCACTAAAAATTAGTGCACGCTAACGCTAGAGACACCCATAGCGCGTGTTAATTTTTAGCATGCACTAAAAATGCTAGTGTACCTTAGTAAACAGGACCCATCTGCTTGCATTGAGTGCTACTTTTTTTTAAGTTCCTGTGCAAATATTTGACATTTCAGAATAATAATTATGTGTTTTTGGATCCTGGCCATTTAGAAAATTTTTTGCATGAGAAAGAATCAACTACTGGAGCTCAGTAGGTAGGGATAGGTGTATAGGTAAATAGCATTTAAATGTTTTTCGTGGATTTTTTTGTGTTTGTTCGCTAATGCTTCCATAGATGTGGGCTTGATTTATATGTAATATTTTTGTAGTTTCTTATATTATGGAACATTTCTTGTTTCTTTGTGAAACTGATAAAGATGTAAAAACCTTTAAAAAAGCAAACAAAACAAAAAAACAATAACAGTGTTATTGTGAGTTTTTGGACTAGTAAACATCCCATGGTCTCATGGCTTTTTCCAACAGGCAGAAGAGGGAAGGGGGAAGGATGAGTTTCTAAGACTCTTAAACTTAAAATCTTTCTGATTCTTGGTATACAAACCACACAGCCACAACAGATTGGGGCTCTTCCAAAATAAATTTACCAAAGTATTTATGAAGGGTAAATAAGTTTGTTTGTTATGCACTTTTTAATCACTTCTACAAACTGCTCAGAGCAATTTAGAGGTACCTAGTTTACAAATAATAGTTACAATATAATCCAATATTTTCATAAAAACAGAAAGGCATATTCAATAAATACAATTTAAACACTCATATAAACAACTGAAGGCAAAAAGAAGTCAATTTGTCCCAGCCCACACTACTATATAACTCACTCTTATACTATCTCTCGCCAAAATGAATAGATTATTTCCTACCTAGCTAAGGGGCTGTTTACTACACTGCAGTAAAAGGAGCCCTGCTGTATCCGTGCATGTGGACTTGTGCTGCGCGCTGAGGCATCTTTCACTGCAGCTGGTTTTTGTGAAAAAAAAGAAAGGCTGTGCGGTAAGCATATACTTCGCATGTGGGCCATTTCCTGGGGGAGCCCTTACCGCCTCCTATTTAGCAGCAGGTAAACCCCCAGCAGAAAAAAATAAAAAATAATTTATGGTGTGCTGGAAGCAGCACTACTTCTGGCTCCCACTGGGAGCCGGCAGTGGTGCTGGTTTAGTGCCACATTGGCGTGCAACAAAGCCCAGAAGTTATTTTTAATTTTTTTAGCGGGGGGCTTACCCAGCAGTAATGGGCAGTGCTGTGCACTGCCCGTTACTATGGGAGCCCCTACTGCCTCCTAAATGGGTAAATGCTTCCCCTAGGGAAATGGCCTTGTGGGAAGTATGTACTTACTGCACAGTCATTTCCTTTTTTTTTTTCACAAAGTACTACTACTACTCATTTCTATAGCGCTACTAGATGTACACAGTGCTGTATACATTATATGCATGTACTTTCTCTGTCCCTAGAGGGCTCACAAGCTAAGTTTTTGCACATGGGGCAATGGAGGGTTAAGTGACTTGCTCAGAGTCACAGAGGGTTGCAGCGGGAATTGAACCCAGGTAACCAGGTTCAAAGCCTGCTGAACTAATCATTAGGCTACTCCCACTCCATGCGGGAGCTGGCGGTAGTGCCATCCTCATCGCATGCCATTTCTGCGGTAAAAGTGGCCTTGGTACGCAGCGAATCCATGCACCGAGAACATTGCAGGGACCCTATGCCATTAAATGCAGGAAATAATTAGATACTAAAATACGTTTACTAATAGAATTGTCTCCTAGATTAATCCATAATAAATATTCACATTCTGTGCATTTTACTCCTGTAATATCAACCGAGAAAAAGAAAGATCCAACACATACCCTATATTTTGCAAGAAAGGCTGCACTCTGTTTCTTGTGAGCAACTAAGCAGCTTAGTTTTTTTTATGAATCTTAATGAATATGCATGAGATGGTTTTATATTCATTGCCTCCTCTGTATGCAAATCTACTGTATGTCATGCATTTTCACTGGAGTTATCCAGAAAATCAAACTTGTTGACAGCCCTTAAGTACTAGAATGTCCACCCTGGTATACCATCGTTGACTCTGCAGCATTATGGAGGATTGCGCCCCCCCAACACACCTAGCAGGAAGTTCATTTATATAAATAAAATAAATATTCTTTAGAGATCCTTCCAGCTACTGGGTAAGGTTGCTGATTCTCTTCAAGCTTGAATTTCATACTAATTCTGCTTGAAGGTGAATCCTTATGTAACCCTGGCCTCACCATACAGTTTGGGCACAGACTAGCTCGAAGTGGGTCAGCACCCGAGACCAGGACTACAAAAAAAGGACAAGGATGCAGATTTTTTCTCTCTGTCTTACTTCTCTTAGGGTGTCTTTTACAAAGGCGCACTGGCATTTTTAGCATGGAATTCAAACATGCGTGGGATATCTCGGATAGCCTAAAACTACTCGGCATCATAATTGACCGCAACCTGACACTTGAAAGCCAAGTAAATTCCACTACAAAGAAAATGTTCCACTCAATGTGGAAACTTAAACGTATAAAATCTTTCTTCCCACAAGATGTATTTCACAACTTAATACAATCAATGGTAGTAAGCCATTTAGATTACTGCAACGGAATTTACGCAGGTTGTAAAGAACAACTAACTAGGAAACTTCAGCCCGTACAGAATACAGCAGCCAGACTGATCTTCGGAAAATCAAAATATGAAAGTGCCAAACCCCTTTGTGAAAAATTGCATTGGCTTCCCACCAAGGAACGTATTGCCTTCAAGGTTTGCACCCTTGTCCACAGGATTATTTACGGTGAAGTTCCTGGATACATGTTGAACCTTATAAATCTACCACCCAGAAACAGCACCAGTCTATCCTGAACTTACTTAAATTTGCATTATCCAGACTGCAATGGCCTTAGATACAAATCAATTTATTCATCCAGTTTTTCTTACATAAGTACACAACTGTGGAACGCTTTGCCCAAAACTGTGAAATCTATCCACAACCATCTCAACTTCAGGAAGTCACTGAAAACCAACTTGTTTAAGAAGGCCTACACCCCTGACCCAAATTAACTTTCTACTTCCTGCGACACAGCAAAACTATGGACCGTACTGGACTTTTATCACTACCCCCTCTTTATTTCTTTGTTGCTTTTATCTATGTTTCTTATATGCCTACTACTATATTGTGTATTTGTATTTTACTGAACCGGAGCCTGCCTCTACGGTATTGTGTAAGCCACATTGAGCCTGCAACTAAGTGGCAAAATGTGGAGTATAAATGTGTTAAATAAATAAAAATAAATAAACACAAAGGAATCCTGTTTAAAAGGAATGGATGTACGGAATCTTAGCGGAGATTGGGTGGCAACGCTGGTAATCGGGAAGCAAAAACCAGTGCTGGGCAGACTTCTATGGTCTACGCCCTGATCGTAACTGAATAGATATGGATGGGCTGGAGTGTAAATTTTAAGGGGCTTCGATGTTAGCTTCAGAACTTTTAGTACAAGAACAGTGCTGGGCAGATTTCTATGGTCTGTGCCCTGAGAATGGCAAGGATAAATCAAACTTGAGTATGTATGTGTGTGTGTGTATATATATATATATATATATATATATAATATAAATATAAAGTATTATATACCATGTAAAAGCTGGGCAGGTCTTTATCTGCCGTTATTTACTATGTTACTATGACCTCTGGAACCACAGTAGTCAGGAATTGATGATGGTCCACAATCAGAAACTCAGGCAGCAGATAAACTCTTCCCAGCTGGGCAAAAGAAAGCAGAAAAGTGCTACCACAGATTAATGAGCCTTCATCCTGTGGCTGGCTGGGAGCCAGCTGACGGCAGCTATCTCGGGCTGCATCAGATAACAGCTAGCTGATAACAGCTTCAAGGAAGGGGATCTTGGTGCCAGGTTGACAGGAACACGATGACATGGTGTTCTCCAGTATTGTCCTTGGGCCTAAGAACCAGGCCATCACCATTCTGTATATTCTTGTTCTGCATACCCTTTATAGAACTGTGCTTAGCACCGGTATTTTTGGGTGCCAAATTTTGAGCGCCATTTACTGAATCTAGTCCATGCTATATTTTTATATGACCTACTAGCAGGCATGTTTGAGGCTGGAGTCATGAAATATGCACATAGGTTAGAAGATACATAACTATGTGCACACTTCAGCTCTGTATATTTAAACCAACTCCCAGGGGTTGCATTTTATCTATCTTTAGGTAAATATAGAAAGATTTGCCTAAAGATTTACAGTTACTTTTCGAAGGAAAATGAAGACTATTTTATTTAGAAAGTTTATGTTAGGTACATTATTTTTGTATTTTTTTTGTCTAATTTGTAATTCCTAGAGATGTTCTACTTTTACTTACTATTGTAATCTGCTTAGAACTTCTTTTCCTATTAGCCGAATATAAGCTTTATTGTTATGTTATGACAGGCCTATCGAGAGACAAAGCTGGGCCTGGGGCAAACAATGCACCCATGCCTGCCCACTGCTGCAGCCACAACCCCATCTACCCACCATTGGCACCACCCAGTTCAATATCTCTCTCATCTTTCCACCCTCCCCTCAGCAGTGTTCCTGTGGGCTGCAGGCAGCATTAAAAAAGAAGCAACTTGCCTCTGAAGTGTTCCCTCTGCTGTGTTCTGCCCCCCAATGATACAGGAAGAGGAGGCGGGACAAAGCAGAGGGAACAGTTCAGAGGCCAGCAGGAGGCAGGTTACTTGTTTTTTGCTTCTGCCAGTACCCTGCAGGAACACTGCTGAGGGGAGGAGGAGGAAAGATGAGAGAGATACTGAAATGGGCAGGGAGATGAGAATTTAATTCTGGTTTGCTTGTCAAATTGCGGTGGCAAAGCCATTTGTGCCATCATGCTTATGGCCGGGCCCCCCTTGGAGGAGGTCCTGTGTTATAATTTCTACAACTTATCAAGTTTATTTAATTAAATCACGTAGGCATCTATGTGACTTTTGGGCTCATTTTCAAAACAGAAAAACGTCTAAAAAGTGGCATAAAGCAGCATTTGGACGTTTTTCTCACAAAAACGTCCAAATCAGTATTTTCGAAACCTATTTTATAGACTTTTTCTTTGAAGTCCATCAGAAGTGCGTCCAAATCTCAAGGGGGCATATCAGGGGCATGTTCAGGGCAGGACTTGGGCGTTCCTGAGACTTAGATGTTTTTCAGCCATAAAGGAAGAAAACAAAAACATCCAGGACTAAAACTAAGATGTTTTGAGCTAGATCTGTGTTTTTATAACAAATAAGGCACAAACAGGTACCCTAAATAACCAGATGACCCCTGGAGGGAATCAGGGATGACTTCCCCTTATTCCCCCAGTGGTCACTAACCTCCTCCCACCCCCCCACCTCCAAAATGTGATGAGAAACAGTACTTGCCAGCTTCTGTACCAGCCTCAGAAGTTATACTTACGTCAATTAGAACAGCATGCAGGTCCCTGGAGTAGTCTAGTGATGGGTGCAGTGCACTGCAGACGGGTGGACCCAGGCTTCTACCTCCCCTCTATCTGTTACACATGTGGAGCAAACTGTGAGTCCTCCAAAACTCACCCGAAACCCACTGTACCCATATAGGTGCCCCCTTCACACGTAAGGGCTATGATAGTGGTGTACAGTTGGGGGTAGTGGGTTTTGGGGGGGCTCAGCAAACAAGGTAATGGAGCAATGGTGAGATGTGTACCTGGGAGCATTTTATGAAGTCCACTGCCGTGCCCCCTAGGGTGCTTTCCTTGGATGTCAGGGGGACCAGTGTACTAGCAATGCTGGCTCCTCCTACATCCCAATGGCTTGATTTTGTGTGTTTTGCACTTGGACATATTTTTTTCAAAAATGGACCAAAAAATAACGCATCCAAATCACAAAACCTTCTATTTTCGAAAACAAAAGGTAGACGTTTTTCTTTTTTTGAGAATGACCTTCTTTGCTATTCAGATTTTGGACATTTTTTGCAAAACGTCCAAAGTTGGACTTAGACATCATATCAAAAGTGCCCCTCTTTATAAAATAACTTCAATAAAGGTGCCTGTTAATCCTAATACTAGGATTCACTATGCCATCTCCAAGTTTACTTCATTGATTTTACTTCTGAAACTTGGGCACTGAAAAATTCAGCACTAAATGGCGGATTCTATATAGCACGTCTATAGATCCATGCCGAAATCCGTATTCTATAACAAAGCACATAATTCAATTGCCTTAACAAGATAATCAGCATTGATAACAACACTAAACAAGCAATAATTAATTGGCAATAATTAGAATTTACGCACACAACACGCTAAGAATATTCTGTAATGCACTGCACCTAAATTAAAATGTGAGCAATTCAAAAGGGGTACGGCTATGGGTGGGGAAATGGGCGTTTTGTGGGCATTCTGAAATTTACACACGTAGTTATAGAATATGGCCCAGTGCGTGTAAATCTACATGCAGGGATTTATGTCATGTTTTCATTGGTGTAAATGGAGGCACGTAGTTTTAGGCACTGGGATATCAACTAAGCGTATTCTATATATCACGCCTAAATCTAGATACCACTTATAGAATACACTCAGGAGGAAATATTTACCGTGTGGATTTTTTAGGTGCTTTATATCAAATCTGGCCTAAATACTATCCTAAAAAGGGCACACACCTTATAAAGAATAGCATTTAGCACGGATCCCATGCCTAAAGTTTACGCCTGCTAAAACCTGGTGTAAATTCCAGTGCGGTAAGGCAGTATTCTGTAATTCTGTGTGCAACTTTTTGGAACTGCCCTGCCCTGTCCCCTTTTCAGAGACCTACTATAAGAGTTAAGCACCGAGCCTTATAGAATAGTGAGCAGCCAGTTGGATATGCAAATCCTAATCAATGCCAATTAACTGCAATAATTGTTTATTACCGCCAAATTATTGCTAGATAAGTGCTCATTAATCAATTTGTGTGTGTAACTTGGGCGCTCACCCAAAGTTTGGCATGCAAATTTGGGCTCCATATATAGAAAATGGGGGTTTAGTTCAAGCTGCACCTGGTGTACACCATCTTGGATGAATTTCTTCATAAAGGCAATTAATATATCCTAATAAATAAACAAAACTAAATGAGAGAGAGAGAGCGAGAGGATGTTCTAGGAAACCACTCTTCAGATAGGTCCACAAGTTATGACTCTGTCCTTAAAAACTATTCTTAAAAAAGGTTTATCTTATGTCCCTATGGCAAATAATGGTAGGTCTATTCAAATTCATTAGGAAATATTTGTTTTCTAAAGAAACTGCAAAACAATGGGATTTATTTTTAGAGAAAAGAAACTCATGGTGGATCCCTTCAGGACCTACTGATTCCTTGATTCACACATGTAGGACTAGATTCTATATATCATGCCTTAAAATTCAGCACCAAAATTAAATTCTTCTAAGCGCATTCTATAAAATATGCCTTAATTTAGGTGCAGTATATAGAACACAGTGAGCACCCATGACAGTGCCTAACTCCAGGCATGGCCATTTACACCAAGTTAGGCGCAGATAATGTGTATTCTATAACTGCACTAGCTCCCTATCAAAGAACTATCACCTTCAAAATCTGCACCTTGGTCCACAAGATTATCTACGGTGAAACCCCAGGATACATGGTTGACCTGATTGACATTCCAGACAGAAACAGAACTAAAGCATCATGCACCTACTTAAATCTCCACTACCCGAGCTGCAAAGGTCTCAAATACAAACTAACCTATGCATCAAACTTCTACTATATAAGCACACAATTATGGAATATACTCCCAAACAGTGGCGTAGCTACGTGGGGCCTGGGCCCCCGTAGATTTGGCCCTGGACCCCCCTGCAGACGACCCTCTGGGCCCCCCCCGCCATTGCCTGCCTTTGCTGGTGGGGGACCCCCAACCCCTGCCAGCCAAGATCCTCTTCTTTCCGCAAAAGGCTTCCTTCTGTTTCTGACGTTGGATGTCAGAAACAGAAGGAAGCCTTTTGCGGAAAGAAAAGGACCTTGGCTGGTGGGGGTTGGGGTCCCCCGCCAGCAAAGGTAGGCGACGGCGGGTTGGCGGCGGGAGGGGGGCAGAAATGGTGGTGGTGGTGTCGGCAATGGTGGGGGGGGGGCAAAGTTGGTGGTGGCGGCGTTGGCAATGGTAAGGGGGGGGCTGGCAGCGCCCGGGGGGGGGGGGCTAAAATGTGCCCCCTCACCTCAGGCTCTGGACCCCCCTCCTGCCGAAGTATGGCTACGCCCCTGCTCCCAAAGACTGTGAAATCAATTTATGACCACTTAGACTTCAGGAGATCATTAAAGACCTACCTATTCAAGAAAGCATTCCCCACCAATTCAACCTAGATTCCTCCAATCTGCAACACAGCAAACCACAAGCTGCACTGGACACCACATACTACTTCCTATCCCTGATCCCTAGGAACCTGAACATATTAGTTTTACCCGACCCTAACTTCAAATTGTACTTGTTTCCATGCCGGTCTAGGCGATCGCCTTGACCAGCAAGATGTAAGCCACATTGAGCCTGCAAATAGGTGGGAAAATGTGGGATACAAATGCGACAAATAAATAAATAACCTTGTGCGTAGCTTTCCAGAATGCCCGCAACCCGCTCATTCCATGCCCATAACCATGCCCCCTTTTTGGCAGTGTGCATTAGAATTTACATGCACCACTTCACAGAATACGCTTAGGGGGAGATTCTATATATGGCACCTAAATAATCAGCACGGAAATCAATGCCGACTAAGCATATGCTATAAGTGGCACCTAGACTTAGGCACAGTATATAGAATACACTTAGTATATATTTTAGTGCCTCCATTTACACCCATGAAAATGTGACGTAAATCCCAGTATGTAGATTTATGCACACTGGGCCATTTGCTATAACTATGCACATAAATTTTGGAACGTCTATGAAACACCCATTTCCCCACCCATAACCACGCCTCTTTTTACCTGCACACATTAGAAATTAGGCGCACTGAGTTACAGAATATGCTTAGCAAGTTGTGGACTTAAATTCTAATTATTGCCAATTAGTGCTCATTATTGCTTGTTTAGTGCTGTTATCAATGCTAGTTAGCTTGTTAAGCCAATTAAGTTGAGTGGTATTCTAGAATCTGCTTGTATTTCAGTGCAGATCTCTATGCGTGCTATATAGAATCCGGGGTTAGCAGGTAGTGTGCGTAAATTCTGCCAATGAGTGATGATAATTGCCTGTTAACATTCAATTATCAGCACTGATTAGCTTGTTAACTAATTAAGTTATGCGGAATGCTGTAGAATATGCTTCAATTTCCCATGGAAATTTCGGCACGATATATAGAATCCAGCGGTTAGTGACCATTTTACTAAATAATGCTAAGCTCTTAACATATGGATATCGTGTGAGAACAGGACAAACATACTCCAGAATTCTGCAGTATCTACTCTATTAGCGCAAGCTAAACCACTTATTAAGAAGTTTCTAAAAATATTTTTGGGAAAGGGCATCTTATGGACAGGGAATGGGTGTGTTTGCATTGCATTAACCAGCTAGTGCATTATGATTATCATATAAAGAGAATCCACGTGCGTGGAGAACTCAATAGATCCCACGAAGCGTAAAATAGAAATAAAAAAGGTGGGAATATGAGCCAGGCTATCCAAAAACTGGAACCAAAATGAAATTTAAAATAAACAGCGTTTAATAATTTTCAAACTAATGATAATAAAAGTCATAAATAATAAAGTCATTTTTAAAGACTTTTATTATCATTAGTTTGAAAATTATTAAACGCTGTTTATTTTAAATTTCATTTTGGTTCCAGTTTTTGGATAGCCTGGCTCATATTCCCACCTTTTTATTTTTATGATTATCGTAGCCATAATACAGGACCACTTAGTGCCTCTTAAATAGGATATACTAAGTGCTCCTGTGTTAAGTTTTTACAGGTCTCACACATTAATGGCAATATTAACACAAACCTGGAAAAACCAAATAAGAAGTGCCCTAAAAAACAAAGGTGCTAAATTTGCAGGTAGTGTGTGGGAAAATCCCATATTAAGCTGCGTTCCCTGCAAAGTTTAGTGCATTTTAGTAAAAGGGTCCCTTAACTTGTTTGTACTAGGGATGTTGAGGTAGTAGGTCATAAGAAAAATTATAGGATTCATTATATCTTAATGTGGAGTTCTATATACATTCAAATTATTAGTAATTAATTTTAACAGTATGGGATTTATTTATTGTTATCTATAATGCTATTTGTATCCCATATTATCCCAAACAGAGTTCAGGTTCAATGTGGCTTACATTCCTGAAAATTTAGTACATATATATTATAGTTAAAAACTTCGGATAAAGGAAAAATGAGTAAATCTTCTATATATGGCCATATGAAACTTTACAAAAATTAGTTTATGAATTATTTTGCAAGGTTGTACTGTGTAACAAACATCAAATTATAAGCAGTTATGCAGGATAAAAGTTTGAAACAGCATTTTGCATAAAAGTGGTTATTCCTGTCTTCCATTATCTTGTTGCAGGAACTTTTCGAAAGCAACTCTAATCATGTACAGAAAGGGCTATTTTGTAAACAACCTTTTACAATTAGAGAGAATTAGGAATCCTCTTTGATTCAGGGATGGAGTTACATGTAGGGAGGTCAATGAAAGGGAGCTTATAGTCAGGGCCATACCACAGATAATTTGGAATGCAAAGACATAATTTGAAGGCAACCCTGGCTTTGATCAGAAGCCAGTGTAATGAGTGGTGATGCCTTGTAAAATCATGAGGCATTAACACCTAAGATAGATACCTAAGTTCAATTTGTTCACTAAAGACACATTTTATACCATTTTAGGTAAAAATATCATAAATAGCATGAATAAGGAGTAAAGTGAGTAACAACTCAGTGTGACGGTTAAACTTGGAACTAGACTAAGCTACACCAAAAGTTTCTAATGTTTCATCCAAGGAAAGAGAACTCTTTCATAGATAATTTGACTATAGTCTTTGGGGATACTGCATTCTCCAGCAGTTACTTGACCATACTCAACTGTTGGTTGGGTGCTAACAACCAATTATTGAGGTTAATCGGCAGTCTTAAAAATGTGTGCGTGCATCTCACTGGGTACTATTCTATAAAGCACGGCATCTATGTGCGCTGAGGCCCCCTTTTACCACAGTAGGTAAAATGCTGACTTTTTTCCTGAACAAGAAATGAACCACTTGCTGCACAGCCATTTCGGGGGGAGTACTTACCGCCATCCATTGAGGTGGCAGTAAGGGGTTCCCACGCTAACCCATTGCTACAAAAATAGAAAATATTTTTGTAGCACTGGAAATGGCACACACTGGGGGTGGGAACTACTTCCAGGCTACCGTGGTAGTTCCAGATTTGCGCATGGCAAGACTGTTGCCTGAGGCCAAATTTTAGTAAAAAGGCCCCTTCCTCCATCCCTTTATTTCTTACTCTTCTACCAATTTCCCCTATATTTTCTTCCATTGTAGTCACCTTCTCACTCCTTTTCCAGTTTTGTGATGCCTTTGCCCATTGTCCTTTCTCTGCACTCTGCTCTATTTATCTTGCCTTCATGTCAATCATTGTATTTTTATCTCTGTCTCCTTGTGTTGCATATGGGCAGGACTCTGTGGTCAGAGCTGCATTGCTCTGGAGTTGACCTTACATGTAAGAATTGCAAACGCAAGGACTGATTGAAATAAACGTGTGTAGTGCAAGCAGAGGCAAGAACAACACTGCTAGTCTCCATCAGGAAACCAATTGATTGACTTTGTATCGTTATCAAAGTGTTCTTGGTTTCAGCCTTCTTAGACTGCACATACACGGAGGTTAGACAAATGCTAAAGATAACACTGCCTGAATAGTCAAAGGTTCTTCTGTGGTGGGAAGCAGGGAGTACTGTCTGAATGCTCACTGTATCTGGACTGATTTTATGAGAAGATAAAAGAAAAGGGATGTGGGAATGGAAATAGCTATGTTTTTGTCTTCAGAGTGCATTAGTATTACATTTCCTGCATTTAATCTTTAAATTGATCTTGATCAGAGAATACAGCACAGCGCACAGAAGTACATGGTATAGAAAAATCTTTGAGGTGTGTGCATTTTAGAATGCTATATGCCAGGGGTGTCCAACCACGGACCTTTAGGGCCACAAACCAGTTGGGTTTTCAGGATTTCCCCAATGAATATGTATAAGATCTATTTGGATGCACTGCCTCCATTGTATACAAATACATCTCATGCATATTCATTGTGGAAATCCTGAAAACCTGACTGGGTGAGGGTTAAGGCTGGGTACCCCTGCTATATGGTAATAAAAATAGAGACTGATTCCAGAATCAATACAAGCGTCGCTTGAGATCACACTGATATAATCTAAATTCTGTATTATCATACTGAAAGACTTCATCCAGAAGAGGTGCTGAGACAGGACCTGTGACTACTGGTAAGGAATCAGCACTTATATTTTACCTGCTGGGAAACAGTGTCTTAACACTTGGGGGAAAAGGAGATGGTGGGTTAAACTGTTACATTCTGTATTTAGTGAAGAAAATAAAACAGCAGGATGCATAAAAGCTCTCTGTTGGAGTGATTCCTTCTCACTACTGGAGGCTCAGTTTTTGATTTATAGGCTTTAGGCCAATTCCTTCTCACTCCCAAGGCTCAGTTTTGATTTATAGGCTTTAGGCCAATTGAGAAGATAGAAGGGAAAATTTTCACCACAGGGCTTAATTGAGGATTTTATTAGCAAATGATTAACCTTTATGAAGAGAGTAGTAAAGAAGGCCCGTTGCGGTAGGCAATGAAACGGGCGCTAGCAATGTAATCCCCCACCCTCCCTCGCTGTCTCGCTCTGTCCCCTCCGAGACCCACACTCCCTCCCTCCCTTCCGAGTTCCAGACCCCCCTCACTCCCCTCCCACCGAGTTACAGACTCCCCCCTCCCTCCGAATTCAACACCCCCCCTCCACGTTACTGACCCCTGGACCCCCTTGCTGCGACCCTCTCAACCCCCCCTTTCCACCAAAAACCCTCCCCTGCTGCCGTCACGTACCTGTGCTGACGGGGGACCCCAACCCCCGAAAGGCGAAGTCTTCTTCTCGTCTACGCCGGCGTTGCTTGCTGAATGGTCTGATCAAGTTTCTGTGCGTGTATCTGACGTCAGACGCATGCACAGTGGTGGGAGGCGGGGATAGTGCTGGGCAGACTTATATGGTCTGTGCCAGAGCCGGTGGTTGGGAGGCGGGGCTGGTGGTTGGGAGGCAGGGATAGTGCTGGGCAGACTTATACGGTCTGTGCCCTGAAGAGCACAGGTACAAATCAAAGTAGGGTATACACAAAAAGTAGCACATATGAGTTGTCTTGTTGGGCAGACTGGATGGACCGTGCAGGTCTTTTTCTGCCGTCATCTAATATATGATCAGATCATTCAGCAAGCAACGCCGCGACAGCTGAGAATAGGACATTGGCTGTCGGGGGTTGGGGTCCCCCATCAGCACAGTTACACGACGGAGTTGGCTCGCGCTGCTATGTTGTGATTGGGCACTGTTGCTGCTGACGCACCCGGAAGTGAGAGACAGAAGCACGAATGCCTCAAGGCTTATGTCCACGCAGTCAGCTTCAGAACGTTGGAGGTGCGTTTTGTTATATAGGATAAATTTTAGATTATTTATAGTTCACTGAGAAGTAAACAAAACAGCATAAAATATAGCTAATAAATGTGGAGGGGTATTTTCAAAAGGACTTTCAAATCAGAATAGGTCACAAAGAGGGGCATTTTTGAAAGAAGCGTCAACGTTGCGATTTGGACGTCTTTGCAAAACGTCGAAATCCGGGGGCGGGGAAAACCATATTTTCAAAACAAGATGGACGTCCATCTTTTGTTTCAAAAATACCGTCAGAGACGTCCAAATCCAAGGATGTCCCTAAATTTCAACATCCCTAGATTTGGACGTCCCTAGACATGGACGTTTCTGACTTTTGGCGATTTTCAAAACCAAAGACGTCCATGTCAAAAACATCCAAATAGAAGCCACTTGGACATGGGAGGAGCCAGCATTTCTAGTGCACTGGTCCCCCTGACATGCCAGGACACCAACCGGGCACCCTAGGGGGCACTACAGTGGACTTAATAAAATGTTCCCAGGAACATAGCTCCCTTACCTTGTGTGCTGAGCCCCCCCAAAACCCACTACTCTCAACTGTACACCACTACCATAGCTCTTAGGGGGGAAGGGGGGCACCTAGATGTGGGTACGGTGGGTTTTGGAGGGCTTGCTGTTTCCTCCACAAATGTAACAGGTAGGGGGGTATGGGCCTGGATCCGCATGTCTGAAGTGCACTGCAGTACCCAGTAAAACTGCTCCTGGGACCTGCATGCGCTGTCATGGACCTGAATATGATATCTGAGGCTGGCATAGAGGCTGGCACAAAATATTTTTAAACGTTTTTTGAAGGTGGGAGGGGGTTAGTGACCACTGGGGGAGTAACGAGAGGTCATCCCCGATTCCTTCTGGTGGTCATCTAGTTATTTCAGGCACCTTTTTGTGCCTTATTCATTAAAAAAACACATCCGGGTGAAAACGTCCAAGTGTTCGTCAGGGACGTCCTTGCTTTTTTCGATTATGGGTCGAGGACGTCCAAGTCCCACCTTCCCTACCCCTCCAACATGCCCCCTTGAAATTTGGACGTCATTGCGACGGACTGCAGTTGGAGACGTCCAAAATTGGGTTTCGATTATACCGATTTGGACGTCTCTGGGAGATGGACGTCTATTTTCCGATTTATGTCGAAAGATGGGATGTCCTCTTTCGAAAATGAGCCTGAAAGACACAGAAGCAACAGTAAACCAGTTATATTGCCTTATAAGGTCTTTAATAAATCAAAAATGTTCTTATAATCAGTGGAAATGCTGAATCCAAAAATACTTTTCATTAGGCCATTACCCCAACATGTTTCGGCTACTGCCTTCTTCAGGGGCAAATTTAAAAGATCAAATTCCACCTAAAAATAAACAAAAAAGGGGGTAAAAACTCTTTATAACATCCAGGAAAACACCTAGCATCCCAATAAAAAAAAAATCCCCTAAAAATAACAAAAATATTTTTTTACCTATGCAGCTGCCTCTAGTGTCTCATAAAGTTGTATTCACCAAGGAACTTCAGCCAACAAAGTAGGGCTAAAAAGAAATTGCAAATATTCAATAAAAGATTTTTATTTTAAAGATACTACTAGCAATATAGGCTTTTAAATCACTCATAAGGGCTTCTTTAAGGCAAATCAAAAAGCCTTATATAAGGGGCATTTATGTCAGTCCAACCCTAATCAAAATAAATTTTAAACATAATTAACCCACACTTAAAATTAAAAATAAAAACAAAAAATAATGATCTGTTCCCCAACCACATACAAAATCTTCCTTAAAACCACATAACTCCAGCATTTAAAAACACAGGGGTGTGCCTAAGGCACAAACAAACAAATTACTGCTCTACTTTACCACACAGTGAACCAAAACAGCCTGACCAAAAATGCTACAAAAAAGGGCTTTAAAATCATGAAAAATTAAATTCCTTACCTCAAAACAGGTCCTCAATGAACTAGAGTGCCAAGTCAAGCGGAAAAACTTATAAATACACTCTGCCATGGAGCCCTCCGCTTAAATCGCAGTTTTGGTGCCAAATACATTACTGTATGATTACTATAGAAACCAGGACTACTGCTACCTATACCAAAAAATACTTCAGTGTCACAAATATTATAGCCATTCATGAATATATTATATTTTTGTAGAGTACCCTCAAATATTACCCACTCTTTTAAGCAGACAATAGTACTGCTAACTGATGGTATAGCACTTCTTTCATTGGGTTACTCTTTTAAGGTTTTTTTGTGTTTTTTAGTTTACAAAAAAACACACAAGTGCTATTAATATGGTATCTTCCACGATACTTTATAGTGTTTCAACCTGCACCTGGGGTCATCAAGTAAGACAAGAATGGCATAGTTATTCAAGTCACAATACACTTATCTTTCTTAGAGATGCCTCGCTGAAAATGAGGGCAAAATTGTAAATGTCCAACCGCCTTCCCCTGAAATCACCCGACTCCGCGGGTTTCAAGCACTTTCTTCAGGGATTAGAGTTAAGGCCATCCTCACTCTTTATTTGTGTAACAAGAAGACACTGCGAAACCCTAATAACAGATGTTATTGTAGCTTATATAGGCGCCCCTATTAAAGCTTCGCACCGGAAGTGTATTTTTCATTTGGCTCTCTACGGAACAGCGACTATTTCATTTTTTGGAGTACTTAAATAGCAGAGACTCATATTTGAAATTTACTGTGACTAAGAGTGTACAGCAAATTGCCTTTCTTGACACTTGATTTATAAAGAAAATAAAGGATTGCACACTACTGTATACTACAAACCCACTGATCGAAATACTTTGTTAATGTTCAATAGTCACCATCCCCATAGATTAAAATGGTCTTTGCCCATTGGACAATTTTTACGTCTTCGTAGAATATGTTCTACAGACAGTGCATTCAAACGACAGGCAATCAAGTTGTCAGATAAACTACAAGCACGCGGGTATTCAGAGTCTTGCATACGACAAGCTTATAAACGTGCCTGGTAAGCCCAACGGCCGTTACTATTAGCAGATAAACCTAAAGAACAAATGAATAAAATGGTCTGCATTTTAGGATTTTCCACCTTGGCCCCCCAAGTGGCGCAACTTATAAACAAACATTAGCAAGAACTCACTTTCCATTCAATTTTTTCATAACAACCATGCATTGCTTACACTTGGGGTTGCAATATAAGAGATCACCTTGTACACACCACCATGGTTCAGGAAAACCATTCCACAGAGGATGGATTACATCAGCCCTGCGGTGAATGCCAATTCTGTATCCAGACTACAACCATGAAAGAATGGACATATACGGTAACTCAACAGACATATAAATTAAACCATAGCACCATGTGCCTGTCATCTTTCGTGGTATATATAATAACATGTCCTTGCCATTTATACTACGTGGGACGCACTATTAGGCAGATGAAAACACAATTAACTGAACACAAGAGCCGACTGGCGACAAATACTGTTACTGCTCCCATTGTAACGCATTGTGAGCAATTTCAACACAAATTCACTGATTTACGATGGTTCATCATAGATCACGTTCCCAAGTTGTTTAAGGGAACGGATCAGGTAGCAGCCTTAGCCCGCCGGGAACAATGGTGGATTTTCACTTTACAAACTATTAACCCTAAAGGACTTAACGAGAGCATTGAATGGAATGCCATTATTTGATTTGTTTCATCTGTATGAACTTCTAGTATGTCTGTGTGATCATAGGCTTTGGTAAAATCTTTTTATATAAAGTTTGTTGTTGTAGTGACGTCAGTAAAAGACACTTCCAGTGTGAAGCTTTAATAGGTGCGCCTATATAAGCTACAATAACATCTGTGATTAGGGTCTCACAGTGTCTTGTTACACAAATAACGAGTGAGGATGGCCTTAACCCTAGTCCCTGAAGAAAGTGCTCGAAACCCGTGGAGTCAGGCGGTTTCAGGGGAAGGCGGTTGGACATTTACAATTTTGCCCTCATTTTCAGCGAGACATCTCTAAGAAAGATAAGTGTATTGTGATTTGAATAACTATGCCATTCTTGTCTTATTTGATGACACCAGGTGCAGGTTGAAACACTATAAAGCATTGTGGAAGATACCATATTAATAGCACTTGTGTGTGTTTTTGTAAACTAAAAAACACAAAAAAACCTTAAAAGAGTAACCCGATGAAGGAAGTGCTATACCACCAGTTAGCAGTACTATTGTCTGCTTAAAAGAGTGGGTAATATCTGAGGGTACTCTACAAAAATATAATATATTCATGAATGGCTATAATATTTGTGACATTGAAGTATTTTTTGGTATATGTAGCAGTAGTCCTGGTTTCTATAGTAATCATATCTTTTACAATAATTCTCACCACCAACTTTCTAATGTGGGACTGCCTGTGTCCGTGGCTCCTGGAGTTATTGAGCTAGGCTCTGTAGCCAGGAAGACGTACCTCACAGCTGAATGAAAGGCAAGGGGAGGAGTAGGGAAACACGCTCCGCGTGTTTCCCTACTCCTTCCCCTGCCTGGGAATCAGCTGTCAGTGTGCTGCTCCCTGCCACGTCGGAGCAAGTGGCAGGGAGCGGCACATCAAAAAACTACAAGTGCGGAAACACAGAACCCCCCCTCGGCGCATCACCCAAGCCCCCCGGCACATCAAACACCCCCCCAAGCACATCAAACACCCCCTCCCCCCACCTGAAGCACATCTCCCCCTGCCCCCCCTGCAGCCACCCATGTCCAGCGACCCTCCCCTCCCCCCTGCCCCCCTGCAGCCACCCATATCCAGCGACCCTCCTCTCCCCTGCCCCTCTCCAGCCACCCATGTCCTGCGACCCTCCTCTCCCCCTGCCCCCTTTCAGCCACCCATGTCCAGTGGCAACCCTCCTCTCCCCCTGCCCCCCCTGCAGCCACCCATGTCCAGCGACCCTCCTCTCCCCTGCCCCTCTCCAGCCACCCATGTCCAGTGACCCTGCTCTCTCACCTGCCCCTCCTTCATCCACCCAGGTTGTGTTTAACGAAATCTTCGTGGCAGGCAGAAAGATCCATGTTCCTGCCTGCCCGCTGCTGGCGCTGATGCTCCCCCATGCCGGATCACTGTTCAAAATGGCTGCCAATACTACAAGGGCGGCCTCCAAGACTTCAGCAGAAGTCTCAGCAGCCATTTTCAACAGCGATCTGGTAGCGGGGGAGCGCCAGCAGCGGGCAGGCAGGAACATGGATCTTTCCTGCCTGCCACGAAGATTTCATTAAACACAACCTGGGTGGATGAAGGAGGGGCAGGTGAGAGAGCAGGGTCGCTGGACATGGGTGACTGGAGGGGGGCAGGGGGAGAGCAGGGTCGCTGGACATGGGTGGCTGCAGGGGGGGCAGGGGAGAGGAGGATCGCTGCTGGACATGGGTGGCTGCAAGGGGGCAGGGGGAGAGGAGGGTCGCTGGACATGGGTGGCTGGAGGGAGGGGGTGAGGGGGGTCCTAAGACCAGAAAGGTGGGGGTGGGGGGTCCTAAGACCAGAAAGGTGGGGGTGGAAGGGGGGCCTAAGACCAGAAAGGGAGGGGGGAGGGGTGCACACTCACTGTCACTCTCACTCACTCTCTGTCTATCACATACACTGTCTCTGACACACTCTCTATCACTCTCTACATCTCTCACACACACTCTCTCTCTCAAACATACACTCCGAGGAAAACCTTGCTAGCGCCCGTTTCATTTATGACAGAAACGGGCCTTTTTTACTAGTATTTTATGTTACCAGAGACAGGGATATTTAGATTTCGGATTCTGTTAAAAACATTACTGTGACATCATCAAAGGTCAAACAATCAAAAATCTCTAAAAACATTAACAATAGGTTTAAAACACTTCATTTTTTTTAAAAGGAGAAAAGAGTAACCCCTGAAGGATACATCAAATGCCACTCAGGGAGACAACAGAAAGAACAGAAAAAAATATCGTTCACAAAATATTTGTATAATCAATCTCTTGATTCATGCCATTGGGAGTAATGCTGTTACAACACTGACTGTGGCCAAAGTTTCACCCAAAATTGCTGTGTCAAGGCGCTAGTAATATATCAGCTTGTTATAGCGTCTTCAGATTAAAAGCGTCACCAGACCACAGGCAATATTGTAACAGCTTAAGTTAAGTTTGAATGTCTTTTTGATTTTGTCATCATATGTTTGGATAGATCCACGATAACTAATTTGTTTGAAGCTTTAACAAATTTTTTCCAGGGTTTTTTTATGCCAGTGACGTGACAGCATCCCAAGTAATCCTACCATAACTTTCTTCCGTCACACGAAAGTGGAGGACAGGCTTCTGAGGCTTTTTCTCCCTGAGGATTTTTTTGTACTCCACCAAACAATGTAGGATATTTAAATACTGCCTGCTATTTTGATTTTGGAAAGAGTTTTTATGTAGAATTGTGTACATAAGTACATAAGTACATAAGTAGTGCCATACTGGGAAAGACCAAAGGTCCATCTAGCCCAGCATCCTGTCACCGACAGTGGCCAATCCAGGTCAAGGGCACCTGGCACGCTCCCCAAACGTAAAAACATTCCAGACAAGTTATACCTAAAAATGAGGAATTTTTCCAGTCCATTTAATAGCGGTCTATGGACTTGTCCTTTAGGAATCTATCTAACCCCTTTTTAAACTCCGTCAAGCTAACCGCCCGTACCACGTTCTCCGGCAATGAATTCCAGAGTCTAATTACACGTTGGGTGAAGAAAAATTTTCTCCGATTCGTTTTAAATTTACCACACTGTAGCTTCAACTCATGCCCTCTAGTCCTAGTATTTTTGGATAGCGTGAACAGTCGCTTCACATCCACCCGATCCATTCCACTCATTATTTTATACACTTCTATCATATCTCCCCTCAGCCGTCTCTTCTCCAAGCTGAAAAGCCCTAGCCTTCTCAGCCTCTCTTCATAGGAAAGTCGTCCCATCCCCACTATCATTTTCGTCGCCCTTCGCTGTACCTTTTCCAATTCTACTATATCTTTTTTGAGATACGGAGACCAGTACTGAACACAATACTCCAGGTGCGGTCGCACCATGGAGCGATACAACGGCATTATAACATCCGCACACCTGGACTCCATACCCTTCCTAATAACACCCAACATTCTATTCGCTTTCCTAGCCGCAGCAGCACACTGAGCAGAAGGTTTCAGCGTATCATCGACGACGACACCCAGATCCCTTTCTTGATCCGTAACTCCTAACGCGGAACCTTGCAAGACGTAGCTATAATTCGGGTTCCTCTTACCCACATGCATCACTTTGCACTTGTCAACATTGAACTTCATCTGCCACTTGCACGCCCATTCTCCCAGTCTCGCAAGGTCCTCCTGTAATCGTTCACATTCCTCCTGCGACTTGACGACCCTGAATAATTTTGTGTCATCGGCGAATTTAATTACCTCACTAGTTATTCCCATCTCTAGGTCATTTATAAATACATTAAAAAGCAACGGACCCAGCACAGACCCCTGCGGGACCCCACTAACTACCCTCCTCCACTGAGAATACTGGCCACGCAATCCTACTCTCTGCTTCCTATCTTTCAACCAGTTCTTAATCCATAATAATACCCTACCTCCGATTCCATGACTCTGCAATTTCTTCAGGAGTCTTTCGTGCGGCACTTTGTCAAACGCCTTCTGAAAATCCAGATATACAATATCAACCGGCTCCCCATTGTCCACATGTTTGCTTACCCCCTCAAAAAAAATGCATTAGATTGGTGAGGCAAGACTTCCCTTCACTAAATCCGTGCTGACTTTGTCTCATCAGTCCATGTTTTTGTATATGCTCTGCAATTTTATTCTTAATAATAGCCTCCACCATCTTGCCCGGCACCGACGTCAGACTCACCGGTCTATAATTTCCCGGATCTCCTCTGGAACCTTTCTTAAAAATCGGAGTAACATTGGCTACCCTCCAGTCTTCCGGTATTACACTCGATTTTAGGGACAGATTGTTTCTCTTTTCTCCTCTATATTGATTTTTTTTACTACGAAAAATACCTCCATAATTTCTAGCGCGGTGCTAACCTGGTGGTAATCTGCCAGGTTGCCATGGGAGCCCTTACCACCACCTAAATGGATGGCGGTAAATGCTCCCCCTGCATGGCCATCCGGTAAGAGTAATCTTACCGAATGGTCATGACTTTTTTAGGGGCTTTTTACCCGCTGTAGTAAAAAGGGCCCTAGCACACGGCAAAAACTACCCTCGCTGGTACTGCAGGACCCTTTTTACTGAAGCTCTATGTCTAGCTCAAAAAGCTTACTTTACAGGCTCATCCTCACTCCCTACCTGGCATCCTTAACTTAACTTTGTGGATCTACCTCCCAGAAACACCACAAAATCGTCCCGCAAATTTCTCAATCTGCACTTCCCCAGCTGTAAAGGTCTAAAATACAAGCTGATGTATGCCACTACCTTTTCCTACATGAGCATGCAGCTATGGAATGCATTACCCATAGACCTAAAAACAATTGAGGAAATAACTAACTTTCGCAAATCTCTGAAAACATATCTTTTCAACAAGGCCTACAAAGAGAACCCATAGCCCCAACAATCCACCTCACCAATCCATCCAGCTATGAAAGTCCACCTTCTAAACTTACCCACCCAATCACTTCCTTCTTCTTCCCCTTACTTAATCTCTACATATTACTAATTGTATCTGATATCCTGGAATGACAATATCATAACTAAACTATGTAAGTCACATTGAGCCTGCAAATAGGTGAGAAAATGTGGGATACAAATGCAATAAATAAAAATAAATAAATAACTATTCCCTAAATTCCTCACCATGCACTCAGATCCCTAAACTCACATAGATTAGTTTTTCCTAACCCCAAACAAGCTCATTTTGAGACAACGCACCACTCAGCTTTTTATTTCATTGCCCCTCAATTTTGGAATGATCTCCCTCCTGCTATCCGTAAGGAATAGTCCCTTGACAAATTTAAAGTTTCATTGAAAACTCTTATTGAGTTGGCATCTGATGTCCGGGCGGTGACTTGGAGCAGTTGATGGGTGCTGATGTTGGGGTTTCAGGTATAATGTTTTTCTTGGATATAATCGTGCCTTTTGGTTGTGCCTCTCCGGTCTATTTTTGTAGTTCTTTATCCTTCTATTGAATTGTTTATACATGATCTGTGCGACAGTCCAGACGATATGTCAAGATTTTAGTAAACTAAAGTGAACTAAAGAGGTCTTCTAAAATTAACCACCTTATATTTATAATCATTCTTACATAGTCATTGTAAATATTGAAACCTGAAAATAAGCAAATAGTTTGTTTTATGCTTTATTAGATTTACTAAACCACCTTTCCTAACAGCATAACAAAGCAGCTTACAAACTAAAATAAGATTAAAAGGAAAGTTATTCTTTAGACAGGAAAGAGGGAGGAGAGAAAATAAAGCAATCATTCTAGAAGCAATCATTAGACAGACATTCAGTAGAAGAAACGCAGGTAGGACCATCTTGTCCTAGTTATGCACACTGCTCTCAAGCTGCTTGCCAAGAGCCTCACCAAACAGATGGGTTTTGAGGCCTATCTCAAATTTTTATAATAGAAAGCTCCAGGTGGAGCAACGCCAGAAGAGCATTCCAGAACAATGGTGCTGTACAATAATAGGCACTGTGGCGAGTGCTGTCAAGTGTTGAATGGAGCATGTAAACGACAGCCATTAAGTAAGCGTAATGGTGTAGCAGAAGTATATTGAATAATAAGAAACAAAATGTAGTCAGGAGCTCCATTATGTAATACTTTATAAGTGAGAGTGAGCATTTTAAACTGAGTACAACATTGCATTGAAAGTTAGTGAAAATGGTTAAAGAGAGGACTGATCACATTTTTTAGCATGGCACAAAATCTGAAGAGCTGTGTTCTGAACAGATTGAATACACTGTATGAGGAAACAATTGAGGCCCAAGTAGACTACATTAGGACTGTCGTTATCAAAGCATGAAAAGAATTGTCTGAGATGATTCATTCAGGAAGGAATGTACCTCCCAGTACTTTCTGAAGGCGAAGAAATATTTCTTTATCAGTGCTATAGCTTGAGGTTGGAATTCTACTTCCTGATCTAACACAACACCAAAGTACTTAGGGGTCGATGCACAGTGGCACCCGGTAAATACAAGTGCTGCTGGGAAAATGAGATGCATAGATCCCCTTTCGTGCATCGATCGCTGTTTGCAACTGGAAGCTGTGAAATGCATTTGACAGCTTGCACAAAATCCCTGGTGGTCCAGTGGACCTTCTCCCAACCCCCTGTGACCCAACCCAGACCACTTCCTGACCTTCCTCGACCTGAGGGGTCGGGTCAGGTTGGGGGGCAGTCCAGATTGGGTTGGGTGAGGGAGAATCGGGAGGCAGTCCACTGGACCACCAGGGATTTTTGGTCTGGGGGAGTCACAGTGGAGCACCGGAGAGTCAGGAGAGGAGAGGTAGGGAGCACAAACAGGCAGCCTTTGCAGCTGCCTGGTTCCCTCCTCTCCAACTGCTCCAGAGCATCTGAAAAATCTAGCTGATTAAAGCTAGGCACTCTGGAGCTGTGCATCATATGGAATACTCATTAGAATACTAATGAGATCATGATTGGAGAAAATAAGATGGTGATCTGAAGAGAACGCCGCAAGGCGGCTTTCTTCCCAATATCTCCTAATTTTGGAACTCATTACCTGTTCTCATGCCTAAAAGGAGGGGCAAACAGCATGTTGGCCCCGCTGTACCTGTGACGCTTTCAGGACTGATGGACCGCTCTGCAGTGCCTTGGCGTTTTTTGGGGAGAGAAGCTTTGCTCCTGGAGGGAATGGTGTGAGGTATCACGTTTCCACAGCTTGAGGCTGAGATCTCCTTCAGCCCCGATGATCGGAGGCCTCCGCTAATGTCGGCGGTGGAGCTGCAACAAGGTCAGGAAACCCCTTGCATTGACGATCAAGGAGTGCTTCCTGCGGCGGGGTCAGATTGCAACCCGATTCCGTCGGATTCAGTCAACCAGTGAGAGGCACTGGGGAGAGCTGTAGAGGAGACGCAGTCCATGGTCGAAATTTCCACTGAATTTACTTCACTTAGTAAGTCTTTCTTACCCTCGAAACCAACCACTATAACCTTAGACTCTATTTGGGAAACTTCTATTTTTCAAAAACTGATTTTGGTGACTCAAAGCACTAAAATACCTTTAGAAAAAAAATTCAATTCTGGAAACAAAAACATTTAATATTGAGAAAACAATTGGAACTAACAGTGACAATATAAAATCTCTTCAACAAATCCAGGTTAATTTGATTAAAGAAAATAAATTGCTTCATTACAAAATTGAAAACCTGAAAAACCAACAAAGAGCTAAAACTCTGAGATTGATAAACTTTCCAAAAATTGTATCTGTTGCTCCTCTTATAACGTTTAAAAAGTATTTATCTGAAATACTAAGGATTCCAGAACAAGCCTAGCCAACAGTTTCTAAGATATTTTATTTACCACCATATAAAAAGAAAAGCACTAATCAAGTGGATGAAGGAGCAGAAGTTTCATTCAATATACTGAATCTCACACAAATAATCCAAGATGACGAGATGGGTACTAAACCAGCAACTTTAATAGTGTCTTTTATACTGGAACCAGATCATGACTGGATCCTAAGACAATTGTTTTGTTATAGAGATGAACTCTTTATGAACTATAAAATTAGAATATTTCCTGATATCGCAAGAGCAACCCAAAAGAGGCGTCAATTATTTTTGAAACTTCGTTCCCAGGTTATACAATTGGGTGGTTTGTTTTGGCTTAATTTTCCTTGTAAATGTGTATTGAAAGTAAACTCAGTTAAATATATTTTCTTTGACCCTACCCAGTTGAGTTCCTTCTTAGATTCAAGGACTGCTATAACTCCTATTTCACAGCCAGTAGCTATATCATCACCTACTCCGTAATTAAGATAGAGGGGGCACTTTGAGTTTCTCTTCAATTTTCTTGCTTTAATTAGTGGAATATCATATTTCATGGAATAGTACCTTGTTTTCTTCTATAAATTGTGGACTAGAGACTGGAGGAAATGTTATATACAGTGGGGGAAATAAGTATTTGATCCCTTGCTGATTTTGTAAGTTTGCCCACTGACAAAGACATGAGCAGCCCATAATTGAAGGGTAGGTTATTGGTAACAGTGAGAGATAGCACATCACAAATTAAATCTGGAAAATCACATTGTGGAAAGTATATGAATTTATTTGCATTCTGCAGAGGGAAATAAGTATTTGATCCCCCACCAACCAGTAAGAGATCTGGCCCCTACAACAGACCAGGTAGATGCTCCAAATCAACTCGTTACCTGCATGACAGACAGCTGTCGGCAATGGTCACCTGTATGAAAGACACCTGTCCACAGACTCAGTGAATCAGTCAGACTCTAACCTCTACAAAATGGCCAAGAGCAAGGAGCTGTCTAAGGATGTCAGGGACAAGATCATACACCTGCACAAGGCTGGAATGGGCTACAAAACCATCAGTAAGACGCTGGGCGAGAAGGAGACAACTGTTGGTGCCATAGTAAGAAAATGGAAGAAGTACAAAATGACTGTCAATCGACAAAGATCTGGGGCTCCACGCAAAATCTCACCTCGTGGGGTATCCTTGATCATGAGGAAGGTTAGAAATCAGCCTACAACTACAAGGGGGGAACTTGTCAATGATCTCAAGGCAGCTGGGACCACTGTCACCACGAAAACCATTGGTAACACATTACGACATAACGGATTGCAATCCTGCAGTGCCCACAAGGTCCCCCTGCTCCGGAAGGCACATGTGACGGCCCGTCTGAAGTTTGCCAGTGAACACCTGGATGATGCCGAGAGTGATTGGGAGAAGGTGCTGTGGTCAGATGAGACAAAAATTGAGCTCTTTGGCATGAACTCAACTCGCCGTGTTTGGAGGAAGAGAAATGCTGCCTATGACCCAAAGAACACCGTCCCCACTGTCAAGCATGGAGGTGGAAATGTTATGTTTTGGGGGTGTTTCTCTGCTAAGGGCACAGGACTACTTCACCGCATCAATGGGAGAATGGATGGGGCCATGTACCGTACAATTCTGAGTGACAACCTCCTTCCCTCCGCCAGGGCCTTAAAAATGGGTCGTGGCTGGGTCTTCCAGCACAACAATGACCCAAACATACAGCCAAGGCAACAAAGGAGTGGCTCAGGAAGAAGCACATTAGGGTCATGGAGTGGCCTAGCCAGTCACCAGACCTTAATCCCATTGAAAACTTATGGAGGGAGCTGAAGATGCGAGTTGCCAAGCGACAGCCCAGAACTCTTAATGATTTAGAGATGATCTGCAAAGAGGAGTGAACCAAAATTCCTCCTGACATGTGTGCAAACCTCATCATCAACTACAGAAGACGTCTGACCGCTGTGCTTGCCAACAAGGGTTTTGCCACCAAGTATTAGGTCTTGTTTGCCAGAGGGATTAAATACTTATTTCCCTCTGCAGAATGCAAATAAATTCATATACTTTCCACAATGTGATTTTCCGGATTTAATTTGTGATGTGCTATCTCTCACTGTTACCAATAACCTACCCTTCAATTATGGGCTGCTCATGTCTTTGTCAGTGGGCAAACTTACAAAATCAGCAAGGGATCAAATACTTATTTCCCCCACTGTATATTGCCAATTATTTGTTTACTAGTAAAAAGGCCTGTTTCTGACACAAATGAAACGGGCGCTAGCAAGGTTTTCCTCAGAGTGTGTATGTTTGGGAGAGTGTATGTGAGAGTGACTGTGTGAGAGACAGAGTGAAAGTGTGAGTGTGTGTGTGTGAGAGAGAGAGTGAGTCTGGGTGTGAGTGTGTTTGTGAGAGTGTGTGTGTGTGAGAATGAGAGTGTGTGCAAGTGTGTATGTGAGACACAGTGTGAGAGAGAGTGTGTGTGTGTGTGTGCGAGAGAGAGAGTGTGTGTGAGACACAGATTCTGTGTGAGAGTGAGTGTATGAGACCAAGTGAGTGTGTGAGTGACTGTGTGGCACATAGAGAGTGAATGTGATACAGTGTGAGACAGAGTGTGTGAGAGTGTGAGTCAGAAAGACATTGTATATGAGAGAGAGAGTGTGAGCCCTGCCCTCCCAATCCATGCCCATCTGTCCCCTGCCCCCTCCATTCATCCTTTTCCAGCAATTCCCCTCTCTCCCTGAGCCCTGCCCTCCCAATCCATGCCCATCCATGCTCCTCTGTCACCTGCCCCTCCATTCATCCCTATCCAGCAATTCCCCTCTCTCCCTGAGCCCTGCCCTGCAATCCATATCCATCCATGCCCATCTGTCCCCTCCATTCAGCCCTATCCAGCAATTCCCCTCTCTCCCTGAGCCCTGCCCTCCCAATCCATGCCCATCCATGCTCCTCTGTCACCTGCCCCCTCCATTCATCCCTATCCAGCAATTCCCCTCTCTCCCTGAGCCCTGCCCTGCAATCCATATCCATCCATGCCCATCTGTCCCCTCCATTCAGCCCTATCCAGCAATTCCCCTCTCTCCCTGAGCCCTGCCCTCCCAATCCATGCCCATCCATGCTCCTCTGTCCCCTGCCCCCTCCATTCATCCCTTTCCAGCAATTCCCCTCTCTCCCTGAGCCCTGCCCTCCCAATCCATGCCCATCCATGCTCCTCTGTCCCCTGCCCCCTCCATTCATCCTTTTCCAGCAATTTCCCTCTCTCCCTTCCATGACCCCCCCTCGCATCCATGCTCCTCTCTCTCCCATGTCCCAGCCTGGCCCGCCCTCTTCTCCCCCCCCCCCTTCGCATCTATGCCCCCCCCCCTTCGCATCCATGCTGTCGTTTCTCCCCTGCCCTCCCGCTCCCATTGTTCAACTTTACTGCCCACCCTCTTCTCTCCCCACAACATCCCTTTTTTTTTTTCTTTTTAAATTTACCTCTGTGGTGGCGGTTGCGGAAGCGCAGCGTCAGGGAAGGAGGCGGCGTTCCCGACGTCTAGCCTTCCCTTCGCTGTGTTCCGCCTTCTTCTGACGTCATCCTTGACGTCAGAAGAAGGCGGAACACAGCGAAGGGAAGGCTAGAGACGTCGGGAGCGCCGCCTCCTTCCCTGACGCTGTGCTTCCGCAACCGCCACCACGGAGGTAAATGTAATATAATAAAATGCACAGTGCGTGGGTGCAATCCGTTTGTTTTTTTTTTTCCGCCCTCGACGTCATGACATTTGACGCGAGGGCGGGGCAGAGACGGCTGGCTGGCTTCACACCATGAATCCACGAACCCTACAGCCAGGGAGTGTTTGAGTGACTTCAGAACGTTGTCTTCAGAACGTTCACGGTGCGTTTTATTATATTAGATTTGTGTAATATGACTTTAATATTGCTTAATTATCCTCTATCTTTTCATATCAAGAATTTTTCTTGATTTATTGTGCATACTTAAAATAAAATAAAAAAAAGAATACTAATGAGATCATAAGTACATAAGTGTTGCCATACTGGGACAGACTGAAGGTTCATCAAGCCCAACATCACAGTGGCCAATCCAGAAGTACCTGGCAAAATCCCAAAACAGTACAATACATTTTATGCTGCTTATCCTAGAAATACTGCCAACACAGCAACACTCTACCTAATGTATCTAATAACAACACAAATAAGCAGTGGATGTTCCCCAAGTCCATTTTAATAATGGCTTATGGACATTTCTTTTAGGAAGCTATCCAAATATTTTTAACCCCCGCAAAGCTAACTGCTTTCACTACATTCTCTGTCAATGAGTTCCAGAGTTTAATTACACGTTGAGTGAAGAAACATTTTCTCTGATTCATTTTAAATTTACTACTTTGTAGCTTCATCGCATGTCCCCTAGTCCTAGTATTTTTGGAAACAGTAAACAAGAGATTCACGTCTACCCATTCCACTCCACTCATTATTTTATAGACCCCTATCAAATCTCCCCTCAGCCGTCTTTTCTCGAAGCTGAAGGGCCCTAGCCGATTTAGTCTTTCCTCATAGGGAAGTCATCCCACCGCCTTTATCATTTTCGTTGCCCTTCTCCGTACCTTTTCTAATTCCACTATTTATTTTTTCAGATGCGGTGAGCAGAATTGAATTACACACAGTATTTGAGGTGCAGTCACACCATGGAGCTCGTTGTAATACATTTGCATAGGTTTCTTGGTGGCTGCTAACGACACATGTTAGAGCCATGGAAAAACCCTTTGTGCATTACTCGGTAGATAATGTTTGCTTTAGACTGGCTGCAACCAGTCTAAAGCAAACGTTGACAGCATGGTAAGCTTTGTGCATTGGGTTGTTAAACTGAGATGCCAGAACAGTTGGCAAGCCATGAAGACAGGAGGCTAGCATTGGACAAAAGATCTACCCATGATCCCAGAGGCAGCTGTGTTTGGTTGGTTAAGGATGAAATGATTTATTTATTTATTTTATTTATTTATTGCATTTGTATCCCACATTTTCCCACCTCTTTACAGGCTCAATGTGGCTTACAATACATCATGAATAGTGGAAATATAATAGAAATTAGGCATTTAGTGTTACAGAAGAATCTTTGGCAACATGATAATGATAAGACATGATAGTTGTATAACAAGCAGATGTTATAAGACAGTTCTAACTATGTGTGGAGGAGTTATGTATATTCACATTGGTTGATCTTTGTGGTAAGCCTTGTTAAAGAGATGGGTCTTCAGTAGTTTGCGGAAGTTCGTTAGTTCGTAGATCGTTTACATACAACCAAGAAGAAATGGCATCCAGACCAGCCTGAAAATGAGACAGATCAGGGTAAAAACATCTATCTAATGAGAAGGATGACATCTGCATAATAAAAGGCACAAAATGCCAAGATCTTGGGTAACTATAGTTAATGGGCTTTGAAAGTGTTACCAAATTCAGCCAGTCTAGAAAGCAATGGATCAGGGTCCATGTTATTAAAGGCAGCTGATAAGTCCAGTGAAACTATCAACGCAAATGCTGTATCCTGGCTGAAAACCTGGCAGGGGATGTAGAATGTGATTGTGGTCAAAGCATTGTAACAGTTGTTAAAGACCATCCTTTCTGCCAACTTAGAGAATTAACATAAATTTGAAACAGGCCTATAACTCAGTGAATCAGTAGGATCTGAAAAAGCACACAGGCAAGCGGTCTGCAAGAACCAGAACAGCAGAAAAGGAAAGCAGACCCTCATGGTGGAATAAATCAAAATTTATTCAGCGCAGATACGTAAATTACATTTTTGAGCAGCCTGTGTTTCAGGCTGCAGCTAATTGTGAGCCTTATGTTCTGTGCTGCACTGCACTAACCAGACAGGGGAAACATTGGACTGTTGCTGCTGGTTTCATGTTAAGCCCCTGACGCAGCCCTTCAGAGGGCAAAACATGGCCAAGTTGGGCAGTTGGAGGAAAGTTGTATGCTGATTTTATGTATCTGTGCAGAATAAATTTTGCTTTATTTCATCACGATGGTCTGCTTTTCTTTTCTGCTGCTCAGTAGGATCTGAAGCAGGATTATAAAAAGTGGATGAACGGAAGCTCATTTCCAAGAAGTTGGGACCATTCCGGCTCACACAGGATAAACCTGTATCAGGGTGTGATAAGACCACTTTATATCGCAGCTTAGTAAAGGACATCTAAGTAGCAGCCCGCAAGGATAGGGGTGTGGCAGCAGGAAATAGAGTTGGTGGATGAAATATGAACACATAAAAGTATGTCTGTTTGAAGGAGTGGAACGCCGGTACTACCTGAATACTACTGAGCAACAGGACAACCTCATGTTTTGTGCCTACTGATGGACTTTTACTTATGCACTCTACCTCTGCTTTTGGCTGTTTGGCCACACCTTATTACTGCACTGGACATTTGTGCCTTATCCAGTTTTACTGTTTACTAACAAGACAAGTTTGCTGTTTACTAATGTACAGACAGAATGCAGGGCTATTAGATATATAGCTTGTAACAGTAGTTTGCAAGGCCTATACAAGACCAGCTTGCACGTAGCAACGCCATCTGAATAGGCGACCTTGGAGGGTGCTGACACCCCCCCTGCATTCCTGAGCCGCACCTTATCTCCTGTGCTAGAAAGGAGCATTGTGTGTGTACAGAATAAGCTGCTAAGTTTCGTTTTTCTTGCCAGTATCATTTCAGTGTTATGACGGGTGTACGTACTTGGGACTACAATTTTGTACTGTAAGAACTACAAATGTTTACTGCGCATGACAGGTATGACGTGTAAGGGGCCAAATTGCGCAGGCCCGTAGGGAAGTATAATGTAAGCGTCAGATGATTTATGACACACGTGTCCCGGGCTACTCGGTGCTGTTCACTTGCTAGCATAAAGTTGCCTTGTTTGGAACCAAAATTTGCCTTTCGTTCTCCTGATTTCCCACCGTTTCATGGCGACCCAGAATGGGACAGAAGTAGAACGGGGAATCGGATTATATTCTTCCCCTCCCCCACTGCGGTCGGATCGGGTCATCGACCCCCACCTGAGAAGGTGGTGAGTGGCCACCGCTGATTTCAGCGTCCATCTCCCGGAGGAGGGCCGATCCACTCCGCCTGACTGTAGAGGGGGCTGTGTGGTTCCGACAAGCACCTTTTTCCATTTCAGAGAGAAGCGTACGGACGGCGCAGCCTGCGCCCCCGGCGGACAGGCGAGTATACTCTACGTAGTGACCGGCCCAGTAAGGACCGAAGAAGAGGCGTGATCACCCTCTTTTAGCCAGTGACTAATACGGACTATTGGTATCCGACTAGGTCCCGAAACTCACTAGGCTCCGACGACGAAACCGAGCGGCGAACGGGAGGGTTTCTTGTGGCGTATGAAAGTGTGTGAATGGGCTTGCAGTTCCAGGCCGGGCGACCGCGTCCTGGTCAGGCCGAGTGTTGACCCTTCTGTGTCTGGTGGAACGAGACCCCTTACTCCTCCACCTCCCCTTTCCCCCTTTTGTCCGTCACCTGTCCTTTGGCACTCAGGTTAGGATGGGCGGGGGTGGGTCCTCACCGTTAGATTTAATGACGGAACACTTTAGCGAAGTGTTCGACCTAGATAAATGTAGCAGGGCCGGGATGATACAGAGATGTCAATTTATGTGGCCAGGGCTAGGAATTGCTGGATGGCCCCCGGAAGGGTCATTCGAGTATGAAAAAGTGGCGGCGGTCATGAATATTGTTATAATTGAGGGAAACCCAGGCTGTCCCGAGGACATTCCATACATAGAAGCGTGGTTGGATGTAGTCCGGGATCCGCCGGCTTGGGCCCAACGGAAGGTAGAAAAGGCCGCCCTTATGTTGGTAAAGCAGAGAAAAGGCCGGAAAACCAAACTTAGAACCCTGCCGACCCATGCCTTCGCTCTCCAAAGCTCGGCAACCGCTGCCGTCCCGAAGGCCGCAGGGACCGCCCCCATACGGCCTACCGCCCCTAGCACTGAGCCACTGAGACCACGCCCCCTGCTACCAGAGTCAAGGCAGGAACTACGCCCAGTACCACCAACACACTTTCTAGGAAAAAACCCCCAAAGAAAACCGCAGGGAAAGTTCAGGGTTCGGCCGAGAAGAAGCCTCCAAAAGCCCCGATACTTGCTACGGCGGAGGCATACGAAGACGACATTGCGCCGCCGCCCTATGCTCCTATGTACCCTGACCTTACGGGCCTAGCAGAAGGCCCCGCTGACGCCGAGACTTCCGGGTCAGAGTCGGATGCCGGGAGACGTCCCGCCCAGCCTCACCTGAGTCACCTGGCCTCGCGACCACACGGAAGAGTAAACGGGTTGTGAAGAACATTACTCGGTTTCCCCCAATCGAGTCCGCAACAGGCCCAGGCCCTTCCGTCCAACCGAAAAGGGGGAACCTCCCACTTATTCCCAGTTCGACAGTCCACCACCTATACCCCTAACCCGGCGGAAGGGGGGGGCCAGCCCATCGAATCAATAGTTTATAGCCACGTTCCCTTCTCAAGTGCCGATTTGTATAACTGGAAATTCCATGGGCCGTCCTACGACCAGAAACCCGAGCAGCTGATAGAGCTGGTGGGAAGGCATTATATACAGCTATAATCCAACTTTGGGCGGACCTTAGGCAGTTGAGCGCCCACATCCTGACCTCTGAAGAACGCCGCCTTTTACAACAAAATATGGAGCAAGCCATCCGGGATGCGAATCCGGCCCATGCCAATTTACAGAACCTAATAGAAACGGAGGCGCCCATCGCTGCCCCTACGTGGGACTACCGAACCGCCGAAGGCCAAACCTTTATCCGCCGATACCAGCAGGCGTACCTGGCCGCCTTAAAGAAGGGGAAGCAGAAGGTTACCAACATGGGAAAAATCCACAGTGTAGTCCAACAAAAGGACGAGAGTCCAGGGGACTTCCTTGAACGACTTATGGAAGCATTCAGAAGGCACAGCCCGATAAATCCCGAAGACCCTAAGAACCTCCCAACCGTGGTTATGAGTTTTGTTAGCCAGTCAGCACCGGATATACGACGAAAGCTACAGAGAACGGAGGGGTTCGAAGGGATGAGCCTAAGCCAACTGAAAGCTATAGCTGATCGCGTATTCGGATATCGCGACCAGGAGGAGAAGGTGGAGGCCCGGAAGGAATCGACCAGACGGATGCGGGAGAAGGCAGATGTGTTGGCCACGGTGCTGGAAGAACGAATGAGGTCTAGACCAAAGGGGAGGGGCAGGAGAACAAGAAGAACGCGGTCCCCCATAGGGCGTAACCAGTGTGCAAATTGCCGACAAGAAGGACACTGGTGGGCTGATTGTCCAGAGGAGATACGGGACAACCCGAGAGAAGAGGAATCATGGGACCGGCAGAGAGAGGAGGAGACCGGCGACCGCACCGGGGGCCCCTAGGCGAGGCCGTGGAAGGGGCCGAAGAGAGAGAGGACGGGATGACCGGAGGGAATGGCAGATGGCTGTGGACGCTACCCGAGACAGCACAGCATGAAGAAACCGGGAGGGCAGAGTCCCCACTGACCCTCTGGTGGAAATTCGGGTGGGGACAGAATCTATGAAGGCCTTACTAGACACGGGGGCCCAGCGATCTGTTATCACCACTGCCATAGCCCCAGCCACGAAAGAAACTATACCAATGTGGGAGCCTCCGGGAAATCCCTTGCGGCCCCCTCCTCAAAGAGCGCCAAGTCCAGATCGGAGGGACGATGGTGTCCCATCAGTTCATACACATCCCTGGATGCCCGGTCCCCTTGATTGGTCGAGACCTACTCTGTAAGCTCCAGGCCACCTTGAAGTTCAAGACTACGGGTGAAGTGGAAGCTCGCTTTGAAGATCGGCCAGTGACACTTATCTGTCCAGTAAGAGAAGAATGGAGACTACACGTTCCCCCAACTGTAGGACCCGGCGACTGCCGTTACGACCAGAACACCCCTTTCGCCCAGCAGAGGCGAGCCTAATGGATGAAGTGCCTGATGTATGGGCAGAATTGAACCCCGGCGGGCTGGCCGTTAACGCTATCCCCATCTGGATTGAGCTCAAACCAAATGCTCAAGTTGTCAACCAAGGACAATACCACATCCCCTATGCAGCCCGGCATAGTATGCATACACATCTACAGAAACTCCTTCAACAGGGAGTCCTTAAACCAATCAGATCCGCATGGAACACCCCATTGTTGCCCGTTAAGAAACCAGGAACATCCGAGTACAGACCCGTCCAGGACCTGAGGAAAGTCAACAACCAGGTAGCCGACATAGTTGCCCTCGTACCAAATCCATACTCCATCCTAGCCCAAGTGCCATCTCAGACCAAGTGGTACAGTGTCATTGATTTGAAGGACGCCTTCTTCTCCATCCCTCTTGCTGTTGACAGCCAAAAGTTGTTTGCCTTCACGTGGGAAGACTTGCAGACGGGAACCAAGCAGCAATATACATGGACCCGTCTTCCCCAGGGGTTCAAGAACTCGCCTACCCTCTTCGGCGACCAACTCGCCCAGGACCTGAAGACGTATCAGGACGAGTATGGGCCGGTCGTCCAATACGTGGATGACCTGTTGGTGGCCCGTGAAACGTACACCGAATGTGCTGAAGCTACACTCTACCTCTTGAAGACCCTGGAAGCCCAGGGGTACCGGGCCAGTCGCAAGAAGGCGCAGATATGCGAGATCGAAGTCGAGTATCTGGGGTTTCGCCTCCGAGAAGGAACCCGAAGGCTCGGTATCCCCCGAACCCAAGCTATTCGCAACCAACCCACTCCTGCAAACAAGAAGGAATTACGGGCACTCCTCGGAGCCGCTGGATATTGCCGCATTTGGATCATCAATTTTGCTATCCTGACCCACAGTTTGTATGCCAAGCTGAAGGGGCCTGAACTCGAGGGCCAGGATCTCCAGTGGGAGAAAAGCGAACTGAAAGCCCTTCAGGACCTTAAGGATGCCCTTGCGGCCCCACCAGCGCTCGGACTGCCAGATGTGACTAAGCCGTTCCACTTGTTCATCGACGAAAAGAAGGGATTGGCACTTGGAGTCCTCACCCAACTGGTCGGTACCTGGCAACGCCCTGTAGCATACCTCTCCAAGAGCATGGACAACGTGGCACGAGGATGGCCGGGCTGCCTACGAAGCATTGCGGCTGCTTGTCTCCTGATACACGAGGCCAATAAACTCACATTCGGCCAAACACTCTTTGTGACCACACCCCACACCATCCGCGGCCTACTCGAGAGCCACGGACCCAGATGGATGACCAACTCCCGATTGGTCAAATACCAAGCCCTCCTGTGCGAAAATCCGGAGGTGCGGATCCTGGACACGACCAACCTCAATCCTGCCACCCTCCTTCCGGCCCCTGAACCACCACTCCACGACTGTGAAGAGGTAATGGCCACTGTGCACTCGAGCAGACCTGACCTGAAGGATCAACCCTGGCAAGGGGGCATCACCCTTTTTACCGATGGAAGCAGCCAGGTGATAGAGGGAATTCGAAGAGCTGGCTATGCGGTGGTATCTGAGGACCATGTGATCGAGGCTATGGCTCTGACACCCGGAACATCAGCCCAGAAAGCGGAGCTAATCGCCCTCACCAGAGCCCTCCTGTGGGCTGAAGGAAAAGTTGTCAACATTTACACCGACTCCAAATACGCTTTCCTCACCCTCCAGGTGCACGGAGCCTTGTACAAGGAGAGGGGATTTCTGACAGCTGAAGGGAAGGACTTGCAAATGCCGCTGAGATCTGCCAATTACTCGAGTCGGTATGGAAGCCGAAGAAGGTGGCTGTGATGCACTGCAGGGCCCACACTGGAAGAACGGACCCTATCGCCCGGGGAAATCAGCGGGCAGACGACGCTGCAAAAAGGGCAAGTCAGCTCCCCTACTCCTCTCACCCTCCTGACCCCGTACTCGTCGTCCAGCTCCCTACGGAGACCCCTATTTACACCCCCCAAGAAACGGAATGGGCCCAACAAGAGGGTCTACAGTCACGCAATGGCTGGTGGATACTACAGGATGGGCGCATATGGATACCCGAAGCCTTGGCCTGGACGGTGGCCAAGGAGGCTCACGACCGCACCCACCTGGGAAGGGACGCCCTGGGGCGCTTACTTGAGAAGACCTACTACATCAACAAACTATCCCTGTGGACCAAAAACGCTTCCAGCCGATGCGCGACTTGTGCCCGGAACAACCCTCGAACGGGGCCCGGCCCTATGCCAGGACATGTTCTCCGAGGCACCAGCCCTTTCCACGTGTGCCAGATTGACTTCACACACATGCCCCCGGCGCGCGGCTACAAAGCTATCCTCGTCGCCGTGTGTACCTACACCGGATGGATTGAAGCCAGCCTACTAGAACGGAAATGGCTAAAGAAGTTACTTCCCTACTGCTTCATCAAATCCTACCCAGATACGGCCTCCCCAAGCAAATAAACTCTGACAACGGCCCCGCCTTCGCTAGTGAAGTAACACAACAACTCAGTACAAGGCTGGGTCTCGATTGGAAGTTGCATTGTGCCTGGAGACCCCAAAGCAGTGGAGTAGTGGAGAGGGCTAACCGATCCCTGAAGAACCAGCTAGCCAAGCTATGCCAAGAAGCAAAAGCCAAGTGGCCCGACCTGCTTCCACTGGCCTTGCTGCATCTTAGGTGTACCCCCAAGGCTACCGGCCTTACTCCCTACGAGATGATGTATGCTAGGCCACCACCACTACCCTCCTTTCCCGACTCCTTGCAGTTACAGGGTGAGAGTTCCTTAGTGAAACAGATGAGAGCCTTACACCAGGTAGTGCAAGACATCCAGCAGTACACTGAAAGAGTAGCTCCCTTGGTCCTCACCAATCCTACGCACAGGTTCAGGGTGGGAGACGAGGTCTGGGTAAAAGAGTGGGATGAATCTGACTGCCTAAAGCCAAAATGGAAGGGGCCCTCCCTTGTTCTCCTAACGACCTCCACCGCTGTTAAAATTGCAGGAAGCCCAGTGTGGATACATTGGACCCGATTGAAGCCTGCTGCTCCCACTAGCAGCACCCTGAAGCGTTGGACTGCGCACCAACATCCTGACGCTCCATTACGGCTGACTCTAAGAAAGACGTGAACCACCAGATTCATGCCTGCCCAGCAACAGGAACTCAGTTTCTGGACCCACTGCGTTTTGGCTCTCTCTTATCGCAGCCTTCATCGTGGGCCTCATTATCTTCTTGCTGCAAAAGCTCGGATACCTCCCACCACATATATAATGCTGACCATCTTCCTTCTCCTGTGTGCAGTTCCGAGCTATCATCCTGCCACCCTGAGCCTGAATTGCACTGAATGTTTGCGCCTCGTGCGCCACCGTATAGAGGGAGGATATCACCTAGTCACTACCCTCATTCACCAGACGCAGCCCCCGGAAGGCGATTGCCAGTTTCTCCCGACTTGTGCCCTCATCACTCCGAATGGCCTCCAACAGTTCCACAGATGCCTCCAAGGAAATCTCACTATCTGCCACAGCCCTACCAAACCAAGATACTACAATGTCACCCTCAGCGTAGGACTCCCTGCGTATGTGGCCGGACCTCCGGGAGTCGAGGGAGATGGCATTCTGTATTACATTAATTCTACTCGTATCCTTGTCGGTGGCATCCAAACTGTAGCAACCCTCACCTTCGACGTCTGTGCCGCCATGGACAAGCACCCTTGGTCTCGCAAGTGTGGTAGCCAGAGTTGGCGAGAGGCATACGTTAAGGACCACAAGTATGTCTGCCCCTTCAGTCCAGACATGAGATGCTGCTCCCCGTGGGTGTGGCTCCCATGCGCCGGCGACACTCGAGCCTCGGGCTGGGACCGAGTATGTGCTTATACGGGAGGAGGATATGCCGGATGCGCCGGCCTGGGCGAATTTCGTCGAGGTTCTGGTAACTATGTGTCCCTAGACTGGCCCATCCGAGGACACGACATGCCCTGGAGAGGAACGTGGGGCCTCGGCATTGACGGCGGAGGAATGGATCCGTTGACATATATTACCATATATCAGAGTCTCGAAACGAAGCCTCCTACGCACTACCAGACTACTGTTGTCGGCTACCAAGACGTATTTGATGAAATTGCTCGTGCTGAGCAGACCGAGACTAAATTCCCCATTTCCCCAGAAGCCCGAAATATGTTCCTCAATTTGGCTGAAAACATCGCCCTCTCCCTCGGAATTGCCAACTGTTTCGTCTGTGGAGGCACCGACATGGGTGAACAATGGCCCTGGGAAGCGAGAGAGATCCGACAACACACATGGGATGCACTCAACACCACTAACATTACCTTTCCCCAACGGCCGAAGCCGTACGAATGGGCCCTGAGAACAAATATCATAGGTACCCTCTGCGCTAGTCGAGCGCCATCGAAGCGTTACTCTGTACCAGTGGGAGACTCTGCTTGTACGGGGGTTCTTCAGTATAATGGCAGCCGGACGACCTGGTGGCAAACGGACAACCTGCCCGCCCCGGAGCCTATCTGGACAGAACCCACCTTGAACACGACATGGACATACGGAGGGAACGCCTCCCTCAAGTGGGTAGCCCCGGCGGGCTACTACTATATCTGCGGACGCAGGGCCTATGAACAACTCCCGACCCGCTGGTACGGTACCTGCCTCTTGGGCACGGTCCGACCTAGTTTTTTCCTTCTGCCCATACAAGTCGGCGAAACTTTGGGAATCCCCCTATACGTGGAAAAGGGGCCTGATAACCCTACCCGACGAAAACGGTCTTTCCCAATCATCAAGCCCAAAGTCCAGATTGGAGACTGGAAGGACAACGAGTGGCCGCCTGAACGTATCATTCACTACTATGGACCGGCCACATGGGCTGAAGATGGTACCTACGGGTACCGCACCCCTATCTACATGCTGAATCGCATTATTCGCCTACAGGCCGTACTCGAAATCCTCACTAACGATTCTGCCCTGGCCCTCAATATCCTAGCTCGACAGAACACTAAGCTCATTACCGCCGTCTACCAAAATCGCTTGGCTCTTGACTACCTCTTAGCCCAGGAGGGCGGGGTGTGTGGCAAGTTTAACCTCAGTAATTGCTGCTTACAGATTGATGACCAGAGCCATGTCATCAGGGAGATAACTGACCGGATGGTCAAACTAGCCCACGTCCCCGTCCAGACCTGGAACAGTGCGTGGGATTGGACTTCCTCCCTCACCAGCTGGCTCCCAACCTCCGGGAGCCTGCAAGGCCTCCTCGTCATGGGTGGCCTGTTCTTGCTGTCTTGCCTAATAATACCTTTGTCTCTCCCCTTAGTTTTCAGGTGTCTCCGCTCCACCATGGAAAGCATCGCTGACCGCCGTGCTGCTGCCCAACTTATGGCTCTCCAGATGTACTCCCCCATTCCCCAGTCTGATGAAGCTGACGATGAAGCACCTTGTGGCTGATGTGCACTTTGAACCCCCTGAGTCACTCAATGGGCCATCACCCTTGTGCCAGCAAAAGACCGGCTACAAAGGGGGGGGGATTCCACTAGGGGCCCTCCGTCTCAACCCCGGCGAAGCAACCAACGGCTGCGCAAGGGCTTAGGGCTCGCTTGTTGCCTCCCTCGCTAACTATCCTTGTCCTTTCTTTCCTTTTCAGGGTTCATGGAGGTGATACTCTCCACCAGAATGGATGTTCAAGTATCAAAAGGGGGGAATGAAGGAGTGGAACGCCGGTACTACCTGAATACTACTGAGCAACAGGACAACCTCATGTTTTGTGCCTACTGATGGACTTTTACTTATGCACTCTACCTCTGCTTTTGGCTGTTTGGCCACACCTTATTACTGCACTGGACATTTGTGCCTTATCCAGTTTTACTGTTTACTAACAAGACAAGTTTGCTGTTTACTAATGTACAGACAGAATGCAGGGCTATTAGATATATAGCTTGTAACAGTAGTTTGCAAGGCCTATACAAGACCAGCTTGCACGTAGCAACGCCATCTGAATAGGCGACCTTGGAGGGTGCTGACACCCCCCCTGCATTCCTGAGCCGCACCTTATCTCCTGTGCTAGAAAGGAGCATTGTGTGTGTACAGAATAAGCTGCTAAGTTTCGTTTTTCTTGCCAGTATCATTTCAGTGTTATGACGTGTGTACGTACTGGGACTACAATTTTGTACTGTAAGAACTACAAATGTTTACTGCGCATGACAGGTATGACGTGTAAGGGGCCAAATGCGCAGGCCCAGTAGGGAAGTATAAATGTAAGCGTCAGATGATTTATGACACACAGTGTCCCGAGGCTACTCGGTGCTGTTCACTTGCTAGCAATAAAGTTGCCTTGTTTGGAACCAAAATTTGCCTTTCGTCTCCTGATTTCCCACCTGTTTCATGTTGTGGCTGACGTGTGTATGTTTGCATCTGTGATTGGGAGATGAGAAGGGATGGTAGTTTGAAAGGACCTTCTATGTTACAGTGAATCATTGTTTGTTTGCTGCAACTGCTTATCCCATAGAAACCTGTTGGGAAAATTTTGGCAGCTTTATTTTTCTGTAACAGCAGCCAGTTTTCAAACTCAGTGTGTCTTTGCACGGGTTTTAACTCCATGCCAATTTTGATCCCATTCTTTGAAGTTTTCAGAGAGTTACTTTGCTCCCATAAAGACATTGTCCGACATTCCATTGAATTAGATGAGAACAAAATAAATAGAATTCCCAAATAGTACATTCCCAAATCCACTTAAGCTATACAATTTGGAATTCACTCTGTGTACTCACTCTGTCACGGTTTGACTTGTGATGAAATGTCTGCATCTGAAAACATTAGTTTTCCAAAAGCAAAAAGTACATTCCATATTTCAAAGTGAAAAAATGTCACAGGAGACTGTAGTACTTGTTTGTAAGTAGGGTTGATATATTTATGGTGATGGACATGGACTTTGCCCTGGATTGATTTCTGTGGTTGTGACTGAGACATGTTATATGGACAGAAATGTGTGTGTATGCTTGTTCACTGTCTGAATTTTATTCTTTCTGTGGTTTTAATTCCACATTGACACACAGCCATGCTATGTATTTGACAGCTATCATTGAAACTCATATTTATGAGAATTATATGATTTTGAGGATGGTTCCATGTTAAGGAGCCCTTTTACTAAGCTGCAGTAAGCCCCAGTGGCGTAGCTACACAGGGCCAAGGGGGGCCTGGGCCCCGTAGATTTGGCCCTGGACCCCCCTGGCGATGACCCGCCCGACCCCCCCTCCCACCGCCAACCCGCCGTCGCCTGCCTTTGCTGGCGGGGTACGCTAACCACTGCCAGCCGAGGTCCTCTTCTTCTCACAAAAGGCTTTCTTCTGTTTCTGACGTCCTGCACGTACAATGTGCAGGACGTCAGAAACAGAAGAAGCCTTTTGCGAGAAGAGGACCTTGCCTGGCGGGGGCTGGGGTCCCCCGCCAGCAAAGGTAGGCGATGGTGCAGGACGTCAGAGACGAGTCAGACTCAGAAAGAAGAAAACAAACGAACGAAGGATGACAGCTTTGGCTGGTGGGGGTTGGGGTCCCCCGCTAGCAAAGGTAGGCGACAGCAGGTTGGTGGCAGGAGGGGGGGCTGCGAGGGCCGTCGGTAGGGGGATCCAGGGCCAAATCTAGGGGGGCCCTGGCCCCCCTGGCCCCATTACAGATACGCCCCTGGCAGAAATATTCAAAAAGTATTTCCGCAGGGGGTTTCTTGGTGGTAGTCAGGTAGCGCCATGCACTACTCAGTTATCACTGGGTTAGCACGGGAGCCCATACTGCCACCTCAGTGGGTAACGGTAAGTGCTCCCCTTCACACGGCTATGCGGTAAAAGCAATCTTACTGAATAGCCATGTCTTTTTTCAGCCTTTATACCCGCTGAGGTAAAAAGGGCCTCAGCGCGTGGCACAAATGGCCCCCGCTGCTAGCTCAGGGCCCCTTTTACCGCAGCTTAGTAAAAGGGTCCCTAAGTAATTGAATAGAAACATAACAAACAAAAAAAGAATATAAAGTGAAATTTTTGACTGCTTTTTGGGAGTTAAAACCTGAAAGCTAGTCAAAAATGTACTAAGTGAATCCAGTAAACAGGCATCACCTTGTATTGTTTGTTTTGTTTTTATTTATTAACCTTTAATGTGGGCAAACTTGACAACTACACTACCCCCTGGATTCTTTACATGACATTGAGTTTTCGGTGCCAAAAACTGAGCATGGATCAAAGATCTGCATGCATCTTAATTAGTTAAAGAGCCATTAACTAGCAATGAATTCATGGCAATAACTGGGATCTGCCCATGCATCTGCCTGTGTGCTATACTATAACCCTGTGTGCCTAAAAACACCCTAGTGTGCAACTCAAAATGGGCCTGGCCAGGGGAGGGGCAGGGGTGTTACTAAAAGTTGCATGCAAGGTTATAGAATAATCTCATTTCTGTGCATAGATGCCAGGAGTTGGGCGCTGGCATTTGCACCAGGTTTCAGGTGGCATAAATACCGGTGCCCAACTTTTGGTGTGGGAATTGGCTCTATGCACTCGTCAATAAATGGCACTCAACCCGGTGATTTTTTCCAGCATCAATTTTTCTGCGCCATTTATAGAATGCCCTTCTAACCAAACCAAAACTTGAACCAACTTGGTTTATAGGAAAATAAAACAATAATTAAATATCTTTCTGAGAAGTTCTGTGAGAAGAGAACATTTCTCTGGGCAAGTGACATTATTATACTCTGTGCTTGGTAACTTAAAGTTTTGGTTTAAAAGAGGAATTGTAGGATATTGATAAACACAGTTAGATAAAAAATAAAATCAAACTATTAGCTAGTCTCCATACCCTTTCCCCCATAGTTTTAAAATGCATTGCGAGAAATACTGTTTTTTGGTTGCTGTTAATGCTTGGTGGTATTTTGCAATGTGCTTCCTACAGTTTAGTCTGTCTTCATCCAGGCGAGATTTGCGCCATCTCCTTTCCAGTTTTTGTCCTTCGCGTTTAAGGATCCGAAGTTCTGGAGAAAACCAATGTGAACGTTTGTGAGTTGGGCATAAGACCTTTTTAGTGGTGCTGTTTTCTCTAAGGTCTTGGCTAAGTGTGTATTCCAGATGTCAACTTGTTCTGACACTGTAGTTGTCTTTTCATCCACATGTGGATAGTCCAAGGCCTCTAGGAAATTCTCAGTGGTCAGCTTTTTTTGTCTCTGATCTCCTTCCAAACTCTGGGAGATGCCATTTGTTTTAGGTGGTCACTTATGGAGAATTTAATTAGACAATGGTCTGACCATGATAGGGGTGTTATTTCAATACTATTATCCCAGAATTCTGGGATATCCACCCCTTTATAGAATACCAAGTCTAGTATGTGACCCTTTTCATGGGTTGGAAAATTGATCACCTGTGTAAATCCTAGTGCTGTCATTGTGTCCAAGAAGGCATCAGTGGTGTTATCTGGGGTTTTAATGTGTAGATTGAAGTCTCCCATGATCACCAGCCTAGGGTAATTCAGGGTCACTTGAGTAATCAGGTCTAGGAGTTCTTGCACAGATAATGTGTTGTTACGGGGTGCTCTGTAAACCATGAGCATCCAGGTTGGTTTCTCCTCTTCAAGTTGTATTAAAAGAGTTTCAGATTCATGTAGCTGGGGGATGGATATTCTGCGCAGTTTGATTGTATCCCGAACCAAAACTGCTACCCCTCCAGCCCGTCTTCCTGGTCTTGGTTGATGTTGGATGTTGAAACCTGTTGGGCATAGTTCAGCCAGTGGTAAACCCTCACTTTCATCTAGCCAGGTTTCACTTATTCCTAGGATGTCAAGGTGCTGTTCATTTATGGCATCATGGATCACCTAGGATTTCCTTGCAGCTGATCTGGCATTCACCAGTCCTATAGTTCCCAAGGGTGGTCTGGGGGTAGTTTTGGTGTGGCAATGAGGTGATCTTTTATGTACTGTTATGTAGGTGTTTGATCTCTTGCACTTTTGCCTTCTCTTTGGTTTATGGGGGTTATGGTTTCCTCGCCCACACACCACTGGGATACTTGATTGATGTTTGATCCCAATGCACATTTTTTGTGTCAGAAATTAGTTAGGCAAAATTTCACTGGATGGCACTGCTGTCACTCTGTGGAGTTCACATTCTTACTAGTTGGCAAATTCAGGGTTAAAGCTTTAAATATTCTGAAAGAAGCAGACCTTGATAAAGTTGTAAATTCAGATCAGGCCTGTGAGATCAAAGGCTTCTAGCAACAGGGGAAAGCAATGGCTGCACACTTAGAGGGGCATAATTTAACGAAAACGCCTATCTCCATGGGCGTTTATCTCCAAGAACGGGTCCGTGAAGGGGCGGACCGAACCGTATTTTGGGAAAAAATAGACGCCCATGTTTTATTCAACAATGTGTGAGCTGGGCGTTTTTGTTTTTCAGCGATAATGGAAAATGAAAGCGCCCAGCTCAAAAACGAATAAATCCAAGGCATTTGTTCGTGGGAGGGGCCAGGATTCGTAGTGCACTGGTCCCCCTCACATGCCAGGACATCAACCGGGCACCCTAGGGGGCACTTTTACAAAACAAAAAAAAAAGGTAAAAGAGCTCCCAGGTGCATAGCACCCTTCCCTTGTGTGTTGAGCCCCCCAAATCCCCCTCAAAACCCACTGCCCACAAGTCTACACCATTACTATAGCCCTAAGGGGTGAAGGGGGGCACCTACATGTGGGTACAGTGGGTTTGGGGGGGTTGGACGACTAATAAGCATTAAGCAGCACAATTGTAACAGGTAGGGGGGATGGGCCTGGGTCCACATGCCTGAAGTCCACTGCACCCCCTAACAACTCCTCCAGTGACCTGCATACTGCTGTCAGGGAGCTGGGTATGACATTTGAGGGTGAAAATAAAAAGTTGAGAAACTTCATTTTTTGTGGTGGGAGGGGGTTAGTGACCACTGGGGGAGTCAGGGGAGGTCATCCCCGATTCCCTCCAGTGGTCATCTGGTCATTTAGGGCACTTTTTGGGGCCTTATTCGTGAAAAAACAGGGTCCAGGAAAAGTGTCCTAAATTCTAGCTAAAAACGCATACTTTTTTCCCATTATCGGTGAAATGCGCCCATCTCTGTTCGGCAGATAACCACGCCCCAGTTCCGCCTTCGCCACACCTCTGACACTCCCCCATCAACTTTGTCCGCATCCGCGACGGATTGCAGTTGAAAACGTCCCAAAATCGGCTTTCGATTATATCGCTTTATTCGTTTTTGTGAGATAAACGTCCATCTCCCGATATAGGTCGGAACTTGGGCGTTTTTCTCGTTCGATTATAAGCAGGTTAGCTTTGTAAAGGGGATTGATGATATTTGCCTTTAGTTTTAAGGAATCTAACAGATTCACAGGCAGATGATCAAAAGCCCTGTGCTGTTCCAAACAGCGCTCTAAACTAGCGCTGGAATAGTGTGGGGCGCTATCAAACCTATGATCAGAAATTATGCATGCAAATTTAAGCAGCGCAATTATCTCTGATCATGGGGTAGAAGTGCGGGCGAATTGTGCCGAGCATGCGCTCAGCACAATCCTCCCGCACTTGTTTGACAGGTCTGGGCTGTCAAAAGCCCAAACCTATCAAACACAGGGGCTGGAGGTCCATGGGACCACCAGGCCCTGACTACCCCTGCCCCGAGCAACAGGGCTTAGCGCATTCATCGCCAATGATCAGCGGTCAGTGTGCCAAAATTTAGGTCGCTGGCCCCGGCAAACCCTACGCCAGCTCTGAGCTGGCGTTAGGGTTTGCAGATCATTGGGGAGGAATGGTGATCCCTGTCCAGCATGCAGTTGCATGCTGGCAGGCCCCCGTTCCCCCCCAAAGCAAACCTGCCAACAGGGGGCTGGAGGTCCAGCGGACCTCCAGTCCCCCGGACGATCCCATCCCCCAGGTTCAGGGAGGGCTGGAGATCATTGGCGATGAATGCGCTAAGCCCCGTTAAGCATGCATTTGCATGCTACTTGCGCAAAGAGCCCTCGAACGCGTTGTTTCACCTGCTCGAGGGCTCTGATCATGGGGTGGTAGCAAACGCCGGCGCTAGTATGGCGCTAACAGCCTCTAGCGCCGGCGTTTGCTTTTGATCATCTGCCTGTCAGAGTTTTAGAAATAAATATAGTTAAAGTAAAGTTTTGACTCACGTATTGCAGGTATGAATTTTAACGTTTCTGGTTCTGATATCCTTGGATGGTCCAGTTGATGCAGATTGCTGTAGGCTTTTTCTTTGTTGTCCAGGAGGGTTAGATGTAAAAAGGATCCAGCTCTGATCATAGGGCATGAGGAGAGTTATTTGCAATGTGAAGGGAAGATAAAATTTCCTTTCTCTGTCCAAAATAAATGGAAGAAGTTCAAGGTAAGATTGACGACTGGTGCCTGAAGACAGGCTGAGCAGCAGTCAATAAAAGTTTGGGTTGTAAATAGGCAGAAAATGTAATTATTTAATCTAAGTTGCAGAGCCTGATGTGAACCCAGCCAGCCAGCTAGCCAGCCTCCATAGCTCATAGGTGCAAAAGAGATAAAATACTTCACAGACGGGGGCTTTAAAGTGTGTGATTGAATTATATTAGTCTTTCATTTTCAGCACAGATATATGAGTTAATTCATTTGAACAAACTGCAACGGACTGGCCTGAATATCTCTTTATCACAGGCCTATCATTAACGTTAAAAATGTCCCTTACAACGCATAACTGAAATGTGGTGCCACTCATCTTTTGTAGGCCCCTGTCCTAAATAACTTGAATATCATAATCCTAGAATACATTTTCCCTTTCTCTGAATTTTTGTATCTTACACTCAAGGATTCCAGTGTTATTTAAAGTAGCAGATGGCTGTATCTCCACAGCAAACACAATCTGCTTAAAACTAGACATGAAACATGATATTTGCAAACACACAATGACTGTGTAGAGATTCATATCTTACCAAAGCATCTACCCATGATATGTCTGACATTACTCACCAGCTGTGCATGACAAACCATGGAGAGGATAATGGCTTTTCTAAGTGCATCATCAGTATTCAACAGAAACCTCAAGCATCTTTAAGTGCCATTTTGGTTTTCAAGAATTTCCTCTTTTGTGTTTATTTTGATAGTCATATATCCTTATGTCATACCAGCAGTTAATGACTGAGGTGCGTTTTTTACTGTCCACTTGCTCTCCTATTCACCGCTAAAAATCTCAATGCCCAGTCTGTGGTGTTGGATATCCTTCTTATGTCTCTGGTTACCATTTTCCACCATCTGACACAGTTCTTATGGTGTTCAGACAAAAGACAACTTCTCTGTTAGCTCACAGCATACTGTCCCAGAGCTGATTTGTTTAGTTGGGGGGGGGGGGGGGGGGGGCAAAAGTTTTCTTTTGTTTACTTGGGCTTCCAGCCCAACTGGAACTGGGGCTGGTCTCCAGTGCTTTTTTTCTCCCATAAAACATTCCTTCCCACTCACTTCATCCAGTCATCACAGTGACAGACTTCAACTGGGGGAGAAGGGGACAATATACCAAGGGTCCTGTTTACTAAGGTGCACTAGCATTTTTGGTGAATTCTAAAAATTATCATGCGCTAACCCTGTAGATGCCCATAGAAATATTATAGGCATCTACACGGTTAGCATGTGCTAAAAACACTAGCGTGCTTCTAGCTTGTTTCAGTAAACAGGGCCCTAAGGCTTCTTCTAGAACCTGGCAAACAAGGGTCTTAAATAAGGCCACTAGGTGTCACTGTTGCAGAATAATTGGTACTCTCTCCCCCCTAGGGATGTGAGCAATGCCTCTGTTGCATCCTCTGCTTTAACCAGTCTAGAGAGTAGAAAATCTGATCTAGGATTAGAACTTTGGGACTCCATATGGCATTTCAGCACTGTCATGGAGTTCAGGCCTGGGAATGAAATCTAAATCCTTTGCATGCTAACACTGAGCCACCCACATGGTCCTGTGTATTAAAATTTGTTCCTAAAACTAATATTGCTATAAAAATATAGTCCCAGCCATCCAAGATGGTGGAAGCACGACTCCAGTTCACATATGTTCTGAACTCTCCTGCTGAAACCTTTTTCCTTTTTAAGTTTTCTTACCATGTTTTAATGGGCAAACTCAAGGTTCATCAGTATATTAATCCTGCTACTCCCATTAAAGAACTAAAAAGGGGAATCAAAGGCTGCCCCTTCTAAAAACAAAATAAGAATGGATAATAAAGCATACTATTTAAAGGACAATGCATAACCATTTCAGTGAAGCATTTCCATTGTTTTTCTTCTATTTAAAGTATGCTTTTTAAACAGTTATTTTACTTGCTTTTTCACTGGTTTTAGTGTTCTTTTACTGTTCTCTTTGATGCCTATTTGACACATCACATATGACATCATTGGAACGCATAAGCGATGTGTGGAAGGCATATGCATTCCCAGTGTTAAAGTTTTCAGCTATTTTTATATAATTTGAAGCAATTTTTAGCGTTATGAAGGGCAATTGCCTTCTTTTAAGATTCACTCATGTTTGAAATCTGGACATATTTTTATTTAGTTAGAGAAAAGTATTATACCATACAGGAAGTGAACAAACAGGGAACAGTACTTTCTGCTTCATAAGCATTGCCTTACTGGGACAGACCAAAGGTCCATCAAGCCCAGAATCCTGTTTCCAACAGTTGCCAATCCAGATTACAAATACCCGGCAAGATCCCAAAACAGTATAATACATTTTATGCTGCTTATCATAGAAATAAGCAGTGGAGTTTTCCCAAGTCCATCTTAATAATGGTTTATAGACTTTTCTTTTAGGAAGTTATCCAAACCTTTTTTTAAATCCCGCTAAACTAACTGCTTTTACCACATACTCTGGCAACAAATTCCAGAGTTTAATTATACATTGAGTGAATAAATATTTTCTCTGATTTGTTTTAAAATTTCTGAATGAAGTGCTGTTGTGTTATACTACTGCATTCTGCTCCTTTGGTAAGTAAACTTTTAAGTTGGCACTTTCCCTTGATACTGGTCTTTTAAAGATTGATTTATCCCTTTAAAAAAATTTGTATCTATATATAGAATAGCAGTGTTTGACCATTTTATAAAGGGAAGGTGCATATTCTTCCTTTTAACTGGTATGTGCATCCTTTTACAAGAAACCATGGATTTGGGCAAACATGCACAAGTATCACGTGTTTCTTTCATATATAGTGGAGATAGCTACTTGTGTGTAGTTTATAATCTCATGAGTTATAGTTTTAAGTAATGGATGTCTGTGCACACTTTTAAGATGGTCCTATTACAATATATATGTGAATTGATTTTAATTTATTGCATTGAAGTTTTTGTATGTTGATAGTTTATAATTTGAGGATTTATTTTATTGATTCTATTAATGTATGACTTTAAATCAGGCATGGACGTTGTTTAAAAAAATATCTTGGAAGCCCAGATCGGATGTATTCCACGTATTAACAAAGGTGGAAAGAAGAGCAAATGGCAGCCTGCATGGTTAAAAGGTGAGGTGAAAGAGGCTATTAGATCCAAAATAACATCCTTCAAAGAATAGAAAAAGGATCCAAATGAAGAAAATAAGAAGAAACACAAGCACTGTCAAGCTAGATGCAAAGCACTGATAAAGAAGGCTAAAAGAGAATATGAAAGAAACAAAAACTCATAGCGACACCTTTTTCAGGTACATCAGAAGCAGAAAGCTGTGAGGGAATCTGTGGAACTGTTAGATCATGAAGGAACAAAAGGGGCACTCAGGGAGGACAAGGCCATAGCGGACAGATTGAATGAATTCTTTGCTTTGGTTTTTACAGGAGAAAATGTAAGAGATCTACCTGTACCAAAATTGGTTTTCAAGGGTGACGATGTGGAGAAACTGAAAGAAATGCCTATGAACCTGGAAGACATATTGAGCCAAATTGACAAGTTAAAGAGAGATAAATCACCTGGACTGGATGGTATAAACTCCAGGGTACTGAAAAAACTCAAACATGAAATTGCTGATCTGCAGTTAGTGATCTGTAACCTGTCGTTAAAATCATCCATAATACGTGAAGATTGGAGGATGGCCAATGTAACACTGATTTTTAAAAAGGGTTCCATTGGTGAACCGGGAAATTACAGACTGGTAAGCCTGACATCAGTGGAAACTATTATCTACTATAATAATTTGCACCTCCAACGTTCTGAAGCTGACTGCCAGGAAGCCCGTTTCGTAATGTCTGAAGCCTTCCGGTGACGCCACCGTGTTGCCTGGGAAACCGCGACGCAACTCAAACACTGGTGCTACGAATTCACACCACCATCTCCATCCCCTCCCAGTTTAGCAGTCCATCCCCCCCCCCGTACGTCACCCCCTCCCTCTGTCTCTGTGGCCTCCAAGTGCAAGGAGGACATGTGTGAGTGCCCCAGCCCTTCGTACGTGGCAGCTGCTGTTTAAAAAGTTTTACCTTCTGCTCGGCCAGCAACACTCAAGTCCACCAAGTACAGACGCCGCTTCAGACAGGCTGTGGTTCGCTGTTCCTCTGGTCCCGCCCTCATTTCCTGTTTGCGGAAGGGCGGGACCACAGGAACAGCGAACCACAGCCTGTCTGAAGCGGTGTCTGTACTTGGTGGACTTGAGTGTTGCCGGCCGAGCAGGAGGTAAAACTTTTTAAACAGCAGCTGCCACGTACGAAGGGCTGGGGCACTCGGAGGCCACAGAGACAGAGGGATGGAGGCTCTGGGCGGCGGAAATTGGAGAGGGGGTCCTGAACGAGGAAGGGTCCTGAGATGAGAAAGAGGGGGGAGGGGGAGGGGGGAGGTCCTGAGACGAGAGGGGGAGAGGGACTTGAGATGAGGGGGAGGGGGTGGGGGTCCTCAGATGAGAGAGGGTGGGGGGTCCTGGGGGGAGGAGGAGGGGGTTGGGAGGAGGAGGGGGAGGGGTCGGGAGGGGGTTGGAGGGGAGAGGATGAGGAGGGGGGGAGGAGGAGGGAGGAGGGGCCCTGGAACCTTGCTAGCGCCCGTTTCCTTTCTGTTGGAAACGGGCCTCTTTTACTAGTAAAGAATAAAATTGCAGAACAGGTAGACAAACATGGTTTAATGGGACAGAGTCAGCATGGGTTCAGCCAAGGGAAATCTTGCTTCACCAATCTGCTTCAGTTGTGAATAAACATGTGGATAATGGTGAGCCAGTTGATGTAGTGCCGTGTTTCCCAAGTCCGGTCTGGAGTACCCCTTGCCAGTCTGGTTTTCATGATATCCACAATGAAAATGCATGAATGAGATTTGCATATAATAGAGGCAATGTATACAAATCAAGTTCATACATATTCATTGCAGATATCCTGAAAACCTGACTGGCAAGGGGTACTCCAGGACTGGACTTGGAGAACACTGATGTAGTGTATCTAGATTTTCAGAAAGCTTTTAACAAAGTTCCTCATGAGCGACTCCTTAGAAAATTAAAAAGTTATGGGATAGGAAGCAATGTCCTTCTGTGGATTAGGAATTGGACAGAAAACAGAGGATTTGGTTAAATGGCCATTTTTCTCAATGGAGGCGGGTGAATAGAGCATTGCAAGGATCTGTAATGGAGGTTGATACTGTACATAACATAACACCTATATACCACACATACCATTTCAAGTTTAGTGTGGTTACAATGCAGCACAGCTTAATAAATGGGGCCCTTAGATTCTTAGCTTAGCTCTGGTTGCATTCTTGTGACTTCTCTTTCCCTGTATTACATCTTAGTCCTCCCCCACACACATGCAAGCCAGTGACCTTATGATATTGTCAGTGCTTTTTTTGTAGAAAAAAGGTGCCAGTACTCATTATGAGCGGGGTCACCACATATGGCTCCACCCCTATGATAGCCACATCCACATTAGCCACACCCCTTATACCAGCCATGGCGCATCTAAACAGACATCATTGAAAATATTATACTAGTATAGGAGAAAAAAATAGCATGATTTTTTTCCCTCCATTATAAATAATTTCTGTAAGCTGTTACAGCTCCAGTATACCCATAAGATAGCAGATGTAAATTCTTAAATTGGACATATTCCCAGTGCTTTTTTTGTGCCGGTACGGCGTACTGGCACCTTTTTCCTGAGGTCCGGCTCACTTGCCCGCTCCCTTCCGTTCCTGCTCCCGCGCTCCAAAATCTTTTACTCGAAGTCACGATTCTCCTATCTCCCATGCCCTCCCCTCCATGTCCAGCATATTGCCTCCCTCCCCTGCCCTCCCCTCTCCAAGTCATGGTGAACTGGAAGTGAAGGCAGCGCAGCAGAGCTCACTGAGGCAGGCAGGTTCGTCTCCTCTCACATTGCTTCCCTCTCAGTGCTTCCCGCCTTGTCCAGCAATTCTCTCTTATCTGCCCTCCCCTCCCATCCATGCCCAGCAAATCTCCTCTCTCCCCTGCCCTCCCCTCTCATCCATGTCCAGCGATTCTTCTTCCCCCAGCCCATCCTCCTTCTCCACTGCCTGCCAGCGAAGCGATAAAGAAAGGCTGCCAGCATCGGAGCTTCTCTCTGCGAGTCCCGCCTACTTTGTTTCAACTTCCTGTTTCCGCATAGGCAGGACTTGCAGAGGGAAGCTCCGATGCTGCCAGCCTCTCTCAATCGCTGCACCGTTTGCGCTGCCGAGTCTGTAAAAAAAGTAAGAAGGGGAGTGAGAGGAAGGGTGCATAAATATACTCCTGATATTCAGCTGTGGTGGGCAGTGTTCGATTTAAATGTCTCCTTCCATGGTTTTTTTTTATACCACGATATCCTGTGCTAGTCTGGATACTGAGTGGTTCTGAATAGCTGGGTGATTAGCCAATTAGTGGACTATGGTGTGTACTGATCAACATGGGCTACTGTTAAGATGTGTTATTTTATTGTTAACCCCAGTTATTAGTAAGTCTCATTGCATAAAATAGCATCTTAACAGTTGATAACTACACCCCTAAATATTGCTCTAACTGGGGGGGGGGGAGGGGCTTGTACAAAGGCATGCCAAAAAGTGGTCTGTGGTAGTGTGGATGCGTGTACTGGACGTGCGCTGGACCATTTCTCCACCGCGTCTGGAAAAAAGGGGGGTTATTTTCGGGGCCAGGAAATGGACATGCAGCAAAATGAAACCAGTGCACGTCTATTTATGGCCTGAGTCCTTTACGCCACCCATTGAACTTAGTGGTAAGGGCTCAAGTGTTACTCCCATGGTAACTGTTCAGCATGCACCAACTGCTGGGAATGCCCAGTGGTAGAAAATTAACAACCACGTGTTTTCAGCACATACAAAATTCAGCATTATTGCCTGGGACACGCTGTAGGCGGGCATTAATGCTGATTTGGCACGCACTGGATGTGTGTAGGCCGTTACACGCCTTTGTGAAAGGGCCCCTGGGTAACCTGAAGCTCTGGCCAGGCTCTGCCTCTAGACTGTCCTGGTGCTTTTCAGAGAGTGCCAGGGCAACAGAAAGGACTGTCAGTGGCAGTAAGCAAAGACTTATATAAAGTGAGCAGAAATGAATTTATACTTTGCATTCCATTGAACCATGGGGTTTAAATCTTTCAACTGAGTGGCATCATTTCACTTAAAGATAGCTCACCCAGTCAATAAAGATAAGTAAGGTTTTGATTGGTGGGTTTAATGTTGACAGCATCTTTTTAAAGCCAGGGTGTCATTTTGCTGTTTAACACACTCAAATAGAGCACTCATGCTGATTAGGTATGTAGTAAAAGTTAAAAAGTTTTTTAAAAAAATGTTTTTCACATTTGATACTGGCTTGTTCTTTGTTTAATAGATAAATTGGACTAGGCTTTCTCAAACAGCAGTTTTTAACCACAAATTGCTGTCAACTGTCATTGGAGGTGGGCCCTTAATAATCATTGCACAAAGTTAAGGGCTTCAGTTTGGATACTTTAAATTCTTAAAAATTTTGAGTAAAATGATTTGATGAACTTTATAGAAGCCTTTTTGCCGATGATGATCAAGGGCTCCTTTTACCAAGGTGCGCTGAAAAGTGGCCTTTGGTAGTGTAGACGCGGGTTTTTGATACATGCAGAATCATTTTTCAGCAACCTATAAAAAAGGCCTTTTTAAAATTTTTGCCAAAAATGGATGTGCAGCAAAATGAAAATTGCTGTGTGTCCATTTTGGGTCTGAGACCTTAACGCCAGCCATTGACCTAGCGGTAAAGTCTCACGCGGTAACCAGGCAGTAATGACCTATGCATGCCAAATGTCACTTGATGTGCATCCAATACATGCGGCCGTAAAATGAAATCACCGCAACAGCCACGCGGTAGCAATGCGGTAACTCCATTTTGACATGCGTTGGGCGCACGTAGACACTTACGCAGCTTAGTGAAAGGGACCCTAAGTTTTGAGCAAATGAATAGCTAGACATTTATAGCTTTTCTTGCTTTACGAAGCTTTTTTCTTCTGTTTTTTTTTGCAAGTTATCTGTTTGATAATAAGTTTATAGAGATTTTTGTGCCATCGTTAAGAGTGATAAGATATGAGAGAAGTGTATTGAATTATTGGTATGTATTATTTAGATAATGCTACTAAAAGTGAGCGGGACTTCTCTGGGTATGAGCTGCTCCAATTCAGATAAGTCCTGATGAATATCGAACTGATTCTTTTATTTTGTAATGTATCTAACCTACTGTAACTATCATCCCTTAAAATATGTGGTTCCTGAGCTCTCTGGAGCAGCTCTTTCGTTTGTTGATTTATTTAGTAGGTAATTGCCAGGAAACCCCCCCCCTAACATGTTAAGCGACAGCACTGTAGATGTTGCTTTATGGTAGGTGCTGTACTAATTTCCAGCGCCTTATGAGAACAGAATAATATCAGCACTGTGGTTTACACAGTCAGGTGGGAATGCGTAGAGATGCTATTTTTCTGGGTCATTGCATTTTTGGCAAAACACATCAGTCTTTGCTACCTTGATAGTCCACTTGTTTGCACTGAAATATAAAGGTCAATAAACAAAAACAAAGTAATATGAAGTGATAACCTTTCTTTGGAGTAACTTAATAGATTTCTTGACTAGCTTTTGAAAGTTAACTCTCCCTTCATCAGGGCAGATAGAATAAGCAGGTGAGACTGGCGGATGAAATTTCCTGAAAATGCAACTGAGACATAGAATACATTCCAATGGTAGTATGTGGGGAAAGAAATGACAGAGAGGCAGAAGAATTATTTCTGGTACCGAGTTAAACTAAGCCTCTGCTAATTCATTTTGAGGACCTACCACTAAGCAGTGGTAAGCCCACCGTGGGCTTACAGCGCGCCAATCCAGAACTACCGCCAGGCTACCACAGGAGCCCAGCGGCAGTTCCTACCCCTAACGTGTGCCATTTCCAGCACTACAAAAATGTCCTATTTTTGTAGCACTGGAACTTAACTGGCGCTAATCACTACCCGGTTACCGTTGGGTTAGCGCGGGAGCTCTTACCGCCATCTCAATGGGTGGTGGTAAGGCCATACCCCCCGAAATGGCTGCATGGTAAGTGTTTCACTTACTGCATGGCCATTTCTTTTCCTCAAAAAAGGCTATGGTATAAGGGGACCTCAATGAGCATCAAAAACACAAGCTGATGCTAGCGTAAGCCACCTTTTACCAGAGTTTATTTTATTTATTTATTTATTTTGTTACATTTGTATCCCACCTTTTCCCACCTATTAGTAGGCTCAAAGTGTAAAGTTAATTAGATTTGGTGTGGTTCATCCCAGGGGCGAAGCCAAACCTCAGCGGGAGGGGGGCCAGAGCCTGAGGTGGGGGGGGGGCACTGTTTAACCACCTCCCCCCACCGCCAACCCCCCTCCCACCACTGGACCAGTGGCATAGCTACGGGTGGGCCTGGGTGGGCACAGGCCTACCCATTCTTGCCTCAGGCTCATCATCTAGTGGCCCATATGGCTCCCAAAGCGCCTCAGTGGTGGCATCTCATGCTCCTCTCTCACTGTTCTCCACTCACGGCACAGTATTTGACTGTCTCTCTCTGACTCCCCATCCCTCCAGGTCTACCTCAGAGCTCTCACTAGTGGTGATTCCTATAAGCAGCCTGTGTCGGCCCTGCAGGCTTATCTCTACTATGTCCTGCTCTCAATGACGTCACTTCCTGTCTCTTCACTGGCAGGGGCACAGTAGAGGAAAGCCTGCAAGGCTAGCGCAGGTTGCCTATAGGAATTGCTGCTGGCAACAACTCTGATATAGACCCCGGGGCGGGATTGAGAGAGAGATGGGCAGAAGCTGGGCCATAGGCAGGTGGGGGGGGGGGGGGGGGAAGGATCAGATGCTGGATCTGGGGCAGAGGAGAGGGAGAAAGATGAAGACATGTGAGTAGGGGCAGAGAGGATGAAAGGAAAGAGGGAAGGAGAGATAGATGCCAGGGTGGAGGGGAAGGTTATAAAAAAACTGTATTGTATGTATTTATGGAGGTGTGGGTGGGAAGGGCCCACCCAGGTTAACTCTGGGCTCACCCAAAATGGCAGGTCTGGCTACGCCCCTGCACTGGACTTCCCCGCCGCCGCAACCCCCTGCCGCAAATGTCAGTTTTTAAAGTGTCTGATCATTTTAATTTAAAGGGGCCCTTTTACCAAAGTGTGTTATTCAGTGACCCCCATATTGTATTATCTTAACACCTAAATGTAAGCACCATTTATGTGCTAAGATTTATAGAATGGTAGCACTTAAATGCCTGAATGTTACATTCATGCACATAAAGGGTCATGGATATGATATCCTGCCTTTCTGTGGTACAACCAAAGTGGTTTACATTTATTATATACAGGTTATTTTTCTCTCTACCTGTTGGGCTCACAATCTAAGCTTTTGCTCCTGGGGCAATGGAGGGTTAAGTGACTTGCCCAGGGTCAAAAGGAGCTGCAGTGCAAATCAAACCCAGTTCCCCAGAATCTCAACCCACTGCATAACCATTAGACTACTCCTTCACTCCTAAAAATGTTGGTTGGGCGTCAAGTGGTATTCTGCAAACAGCACGCCCCCTCCCCCATAGCACACAATTGCAAAGGGGTATACACATGGGTGGGTCTTATATTAATGTGTACAACATATAGAGTATTATTAATTATCCCCTGGATTCTATATAGTGCTCCTAGCATTCCACGCTGAAATCCAAGCATATTCTATAAAACACACGTAACTTAATTGGCTTAACAAGCCAATCAGCATTATTAACAGGTCTTAAGCAATAATGAGCACTAATTGGTAATAATTAGAATTTATGCATATAACTAGCTATGCATATTCAATAACGCAGGGGCGTAGCCACGGGTGGGCCTGGACAGGCGTAGCCACGGGCGGGCCTGGACAGGCCCAGCCACTTTCCCTCAGGCCTGCCCACCCAACACAGACCTGCCAAGTCTCCCGCGAAACACGTGGCGCCAGCTCTCATTTCCGGCCACTGCTGCTTCTCCTGTTGAGCAGCAGCGGCCCCTACAAAAACAAAAAGCTAATTAAACAACCAAAAATGTTTTTAAAAAGCAAGCGCGGCACCGCAGGCAGCCATTGGCTGTCGGCTCTGCAGCCGCTCCTCTCGCCTCTCACATCACTGCCCCTGGAGTAGGACCCCGGAGGAGCGCAGCAACGTGAGAGGCGAGAGGAGCGGCTGCAGAGCCGACAGCCAATAACAAACTGTGTCTAAATTCTAATATACGCAGGCAAAAAAGGGTGTGGTTATAGGCGGGAAAATGGGCATTTCTTGGGTGTTCCAAATTTTATGTGCACAGTTATAGAATATGGCCCTCTGTGCCTAAATCTACGCGCAGGGATTTACACCATATTTTCGTTAGTGTAAATGGAGGGGCATAGATTTAGGAGCTAGGATATCAACTAAGCCTATTCTATATACTGTGCCTAAATCTAGGCACTGCCTATAGAATATGCTTAGGCGGAAATGTTTTCCATGTGGATTTTTTAGGCGCCATATATAGAATCCCCTCCTGTACGCTTATGTGCAGTATTTAGGTGCTCACATTTACGTGTTAGCTACTTAGATGTTGATGTCCAAATGCAGCCTTAAGCTCTATTCTATAATGGAATTTGGATGCCATTATAGAATTCCCACTCAGTGCCCTGCAGTTTGGTAGCCAGATTTGGAGAACTTTTATAGACTTGCCCCTTAATGTGGGAATTAAGTACTTTTGCCCATGTTAACAGTTAATGCAGTGACTTGACACATAGTACAAGGTAATTTCTGTGTTAACTGACAAATGCATAATGCAGTGGGACAATAATACATTTTATTATCGTAAATGAAAGTTTATTAGAAATAGGTACTTGTTTCCCAATAGAGTCCTCATTGAAGATATTATAGATCACTATCAGGCTTATTTTTGAAAAAGAAGGGCGCCCATCTTTTAACACAAATTGCAAGATGGGAGTCCTTCTCACAGCGTCACCAAATAATAATTGGAAGTTCCCGGTGGCCAGGGGCGTATCTGCGTGGGGCCTCAGGGGCCTGGGCCCCCGCAGATTTTGCCCTGGACCCCCCTACCGCCATCAACCCTCCCCGCTGCCGTTCTTACTTTTGCTGGCGGGGGACCCAAACCCCCGCCAGCCGAGGTCTGCTTCCACCTGCCGCTGCCGTAAAAACTTCTTCTTCAGCCGGCGGGGGACCCCAAACCCCCGCCAGCCGCCCCGCGGTGTTTAAAATTCATCTTCGGCCTCCGTGGCCGTGCTGCTGTGATAGGCGCTGTTGAAATCCACTTCGGAGTCTGACGTCGCAGCACGTACAACGTAGAACGACGTCAGACTCCGAAGTGGATTTCAACAGCGCCTATCACAGCAGCACGGCCACGGAGGCCGAAGATGAATTTTAAACACCGCGGGGCGGCTGGCGGGGGTTTGGGGTCCCCCGCCGGCTGAAGAAGAAGTTTTTGCGGCAGGTGGAAGCAGACCTCGGCTGGCGGGGGTTGGGGTCCCCCGCCAGCAAAAGTAAGAACGGCAGCGGGGGAGGGTTGGCGGCGGGAGGGGGGTGGAGAGAGTCATTGGTGGCGGTGGGGGCTCGGCGGCGGGGGGGGGGGCTAAAATGTGCCCCCTCCCTCTGGCTCTGGCCCCCCCTACCGCCGGAGTCCAGATACGCCCCTGCCGGTGGCGTGTCGGAAGCATAGCGAAGGCGGGACTGGGGAGTGCCTAACCCATGGGCGTCCTCGACCCATAATGGAAAAAAGAAGGGCGTCCCTGACGAACACTTGGACAACCTTACCTGGTCCTTTTTTTCTTACGACCAAGCCACAAAAATGTGCCCTAAATGACCAGATGACCACTGGAGGGAATCGGGGATGACCTCCCCTTACTCTCCCAGTGGTCACTAACCCCCTCCCACCCTCAAAACAATTTTAAAAATATTTTTTCCAGCCTTTTTGCCAGCCTCAAATATCATACCCAGCTCCATGATAACAGTATGCAGGTCCCTGGAGCAGTTTTAGTGGGTGCAGTGCACTTCAGGCAGGCGGACCCAGGCCCATCCCCCCTCTACATGTTACCCTTGTGGTGGTAAATGTGAGCCCTTTAAAACCCACCACAAACCCACTGTACCCACATGTAGTTGCCCCCCCCCTTCACCCATAAGGGCTATGGTAGTGATGTACAGTTCTGGGGAGTGGGTTTTGAGGAGCTCAGCACACAAGGTAAGGGAGCTATGCACCTGGGAGCGATTTCTGAAGTCCACTGCAGGGCCCCCTACGGTGCCCGGTTGGTGTCTTGGCATGTGAGGGGGACCAGTGCTGGCTCCTCCCACGACCAAATGGTTTGGATTTGGTCGTTTCTGAGATGGGCATCCTCGGTTTCCATTATTGCCGAAAATCGGGGACAACCATCTCTAAGGTCGACCTAAATTTCGCGATCTGGGCGTCCCAGACCGTATTATCGAAATGAAAGATGGATGTCCATCTTATTTTGATAATACAGGTTTCCCCGCCCCTTCGCCGGGACGTCCTGCGAGGACGTCCTCAGGAAAACGTGGGCACCCCTTTCGATTATGCCCCTCCACAGGTTCAGAAAATTATATCAATTACGATGATGCTTCTTTTTTGATCATTTCAGATTAGTGGTACAAGCATTAGTAATAACATAGTTAGATTATTGTAATGTCCTATATCTTGGGTTTACAGAAAATCTGAGGAATAGATTACAGACATTTCAGAATATGGCCGCCAGACTGAGCCCATAAACATGAGAGATCCACTCCACTCGTGATTAAACTCCATTGGCTTCCAATGGAAGCTAGATTTGTTCTTAAGCTGTGGACTATTTTTTTTGTGTGGATAATTTATGGTTTGGCTGCAGTTTATATGGTATCTTTATTAAATTATCCTCATAGAAATAGGACCTTAGGAAGCTCAGATCAAATGAAGCTTATTTTTCCTTCAGTCAAATGTGTAAGATTTGATTCTATCATCCTCTTTTTCATACCAAGCAGCTTTGAGGTGGAATTCTTCACCATTGGCAATAAGACATGAATCTAAATATATGAAGTTTCTTTTTAAGTTTAAGTTTTATCTTTTTATTAAGTTTCTTAATAAAAAAATTCTAATTTTAAGGTTTAAATATCTATCCTAGTATTGTATTAATAGTTTTGAGGTTTGTAATCTGCATCAAACCAACCTTGCTGTGTGATTGTGGCATATAAGACCCATATTGTATTGTATTATATTACCACAAACAGTTCTATACAAATTGCAAAGCATTAGAAAATGTATAACCACAGTACTAATCTGTACACGCTTACATACACATGTATAATACGTGTATGTAAAGTACCTGTTAAAAGTTTAATATGCGAGTCCTAAAATCTTACCTATTCTCCTTTTTGCAGGCCAAAATTTATTAAATGCATATTCATTGTCTAAATTTGAAATTTTGGTCAAAATTATGTGCTTTTTTTTCAGTTCAATCTCAAGGGATCCTTTTACAAAGGCGTGCTGAAAAATGGCTTGCGGTAGTGTAGGTACGGGTTTTGGGTGCGCGTCGATCTATTTTTCAGTACGCCTGTAAAAAAGGCCTTTTAAAAATTGGTGCCGAAAATGGACGTGCAGCAAAATCAAAACTGCTACGTGTCCATTTTGGGTCTGAGACCTTACCACCAGCCATTGACCTAGTGGTAAAGACTCACGTGGTAACCAGGCAATAATGACCTACACGTGTCAAATGCCACTTGGTGCGTGTCTGATACGCGCGTCCAAAATATTTTTTGGACGAGTGTATCAGATGCGCGCCAAAAATAAAATTACCGCAAGAGCCACGCGGTAGCCGGGCAGTAACTCCATTTTGGTATGCGTTGGGCACGCATAGACGCTTACGTAGCTTAGTAAAAGGGCCCCCAAGCGACAAGTGGAATGTGGTAAGTGAATCCCACATGGCACTTGGGTGGTGATCCTGATACTGTATGCTTAGCTGGCCTTCCAGGGATTTCTCTTCTTTCATTTGGGCCAAAGAAATCCATTTTTGGAGCAACTTAAGTTACCTTAATACTGGGATGAAACATGGTAAAAAAAAAAAGTTTCAGTTGGTGCTTATATTTTCACATTTTATTCCTGATTTTATTGAGTTTATTTTTGTAACATTTTAAATGCATGCATTGTATGTGTAAAACTTTTACCCTTACAAATCAATTGTAGGTGCTTTAATTCATAGGTATATACACATACAAGAGATATGCATGTATAAACATTTTTAGCTGCTCAAAGAAACCAAATGCACTGATGAATCTATACAGATGACTAGATTTCTATCTAATTTCCAATAGAGTATGTATTGTCTTGCACTTGAGGGTATTTTTAAAAGGCATTTCTATAGGTACATGTGTGTTTTGCATAAAGAAATACTTTTTAATATAAAATTGCATTGGCAAGCATAGGGACATTTTAAAAAAGTTGTCCGTGGTCTGTATCGGCCCTGCTCCCTGGATTAGCCCCCATCCTTGGTAGCCTAGTGGTCCGACCTGACCATAGCAAGGAGCATAGGCAGTTGGTGATTCAACTGTTTGGATAGGCTAAGGTGGATGGGGCACTAGTAGAGTGGGATAGAATATGGTAGGGCTAGTTAAAATCCTTAGGGTGAGGTGAGGGAAGCACCAATGTCAGCAGTAAAGGGACAGCAGGATCACTTTTGAATACAGTAGGGAAGGAACATTTCACTATGTAGCAGCCTCCCCCTGGTACCTCTGTCATTGATGGTATGCACACTGAATATACTTCAGGGAATTATGTACTACAAAAATCAAAATAATGCACCAAAATAATACAACATATTAAACAGAATAGTATTTGAAGTATCCTTCAAATGTATGCAGGTCCTTTAACACTGTGCTCCCAGTCAGTCAGCCCTAGCTCCCCAATCCAGCATGTTCTTGTTGGTCATATGAACAGTGGTGTTCAAGCAGCACTCTAATAGAAATCCTGTGGTTACTGCCAACCACAAAATAATTTATATATCAATATTTTGATAGGATGCCAAATGGTCTCCAGGCTTCAACTCTGTTAGCTTTAAGTTTACCATTGTGTTGCTAAACATTTTTAGAATTATCTGCATTAGTTGTACCTAATGGTTAGGGCAGCAGGCTGAGAACCAGGGAAGCCAGGGTTCAAATCCCACTGCCTTTCCTTGGACAAGTCACATAGGGACCCTTTAACTAAGCCGCGTAAGCGTCTATGTGCACCCAACGTGCCCCAATTTGGAGTTACCAAATTGGAGTTACCATGTGGCTCTTGAAGTAATTTCATTTTTGGCGTGCATCAGATACGCACATCCGAAAAATAATTTTTATTTTCTGGCACGCATCCACTACGCTCACTAAGTGGCATTTAGAAACATAGAAACATGATGGCAGATAAAGGCCATATGACCAATCCAGTCTGCCCATCCTCTGTAACCCCTAACTCTTCTTTTTCCTAAGTGATCCTACATGCTTATCCCATGCCTTTTAAAATTCTGGAACAGTCCTTGACTCCACAACCTCCACTGGGAGGCCATTCCATGCCTCCACCAACCTTTCTGTGAAATAGTACTTTCTTAGATTACTCCTAAGCTTATTCCCTCTTAACTTCGTCATGTGCCCCCTCATTCCAGAGCTCTCCTTCACTTGAAAAAGGCTCTCTTCCTGACGCGTGTAGATCATTACCGCCCAGTTAATGCGTGAGACCTTACCACTAAGTCAATGGCTGGTGTTAAGGTCTCAGACCCAAAATGGACGCGCACCAATTTTTTTTGTCACACATCCATTTTCAGCCAAAATTTTAAAAAGGCATTTTTTGCAGGCATGCTGAAAAATGGATCTGCGTGCGCCCAAAACATGCAACTACACTACCACAGGCCATTTTTCAGCGCATCTTAGTAAAAGGACCCCTTAACCATCCATTGCCTCAGGTACAGACTAGATTGTAAGTCCTCCAAGGATAGGGACAAGAAAATACCTTCTGTACCTGAATGTGATTTAAAACCAAATCCAAAATCCAGTAGCATGCCTATATTATGAAGTAATACAAAATACTACAAATGTCACACAGGACCTACAGAGTAATTCCGCCAAACATAATAGCACTAACTTATGGGAGCCACATAATTAGGTTCTACCTAGGAAAAGATACCACTGTAAACATTGCAATGGACACTAGAACATCACCTATTGGAAAACTAAACAAGCCAGATTAGTACAGATCAATCCTACTCAGATATTCAATGCTAATAGCAAACTTGGCTTCTTCACATATGCAAAATAGACCCTCACCCAGCATTCACAGACTAAAAATAGAACTATGTCACCAAAAATTAAACTGAACCCCCAAGAAGCATGTTCCTGTATATAGTGCAACACCAGAGAAAGTGACATGTACCCCTGTACTGTGCAAAATATATAAGATAGCAAACCTAAATTTTAAACCTCACATATTCCAACCACTACATTACAAATTAAGAAATACAGACAAAACAAGAAATGGAAAATAAAATATCTTTTTTCTTGAATTAACTTAATACAATTTTTGACTAGCTTTCAGAGGCCAAAACCTCTTTTTCTCAGGTCAGGACAGTATACTGCTGTTATCCTGTCTTGACCTTAGGAAGGGGGTTTTGGTCTCTGAAAGTTAGTCAAGAATGTATTAAAATTAGTCCAATAAAAAGGTCTCACTTTCTTTTCTTTTTTTTTAAATTTAGATTACTAATGTTTACTAGCACGGCTACCACACTACTTTATTCTGAATTAATAAAACATTTTTTTCTGCCTTTGTTGTCTGGCCATTTACATTTTCTAATTGTGTTGGTTCCAGTCTCTGGTTTCTGTTTTGTTATGCTATGCTATTAATGTCTTATATTCCATGATATCTCCTGAATAGGATTCAATGTGGATCTCAATAAGAAGAAAATTACCCACAAACCAGGAAGTTACAATCAGGCTTCTGAAACATCTTTCAGATTAATCTAAATCAGGAGAAGCCTGCAGTGTTAGGGTGTGTGTGTGTGTGTGGAGGGGGGGGGGGGGGGGGGGGAATCTCTTTTCCATTTTCCAGCTGTAGGGGGAGTAAAGAGGCTTCAGTGGCATTTCTGGTGTCGTCGTTGATAATACACTGAAACCTTCTGCTCAGTGTGCTGCTGCGGCTAGGAAAGCGAATAGAATGTTGGGTATTATTAGAAAAGGTATGGAAAACAGGTGTGAGGATGTTATAATGCCGTTGTATCACTCCATGGTGCGACCACACCTTGAGTATTGTGTGTTCAATTCTGGTCGCCGCATCTCAAGAAAGATATAGTAGAATTGGAAAAGGTACAGCGAAGGGCGACTAAAATGATAGCGGGGATGGGACGACTTCCCTATGAAGAAAGACTAAGAAGGCTAGGGCTTTTCAGCTTGGAGAAGTGTCATCTGAGGGGAGACATGATAGAGGTATATAAAATAATGAGTGGATTGGAATAGATGGATGTGAAGCGTCTGTTCACGCGTTCCAAAAATACTAGGACTAGGGGGCATGTGATGAAACTACAGTGTAGCAAATTTAAAACAAATCGGAGAAACATTTTCTTCACCCAACGCATATTTAAACTCTAGAATTCATTGCCAGAGAACGTGGTGAAGGCGGTTAGCTTGGCAGAGTTTTAAAAGTCCATAAACCACTACTAAATGGACTTGGGAAAAATCCACAATTCCAGGAATAACATGTATAGAATGTTTGTATGTTTGGGAAGCCTGCCAGGTGCCCTTGGCCTGGATTGGCCGCTGTCGGGGACAGGATGCTGGGGTTCGATGGACCCTTGGTCTTTTCCCAGTGTGGCATTACTTATGTACTAATGTATGTCTGCCTATAGGTTTCCATCTCTTTTTCTCACTCTGACTTTCCTATTCTTTTTCTTCTTCCCTAGTCTTTCACCAATGCTATCCTCTTTCATCCAGCATCTTCACTTTCACTCTCCCATCTTTCCATCCAGCATCTTTTGTCTTTCTCTCTCCCCTTCATTCAGCATCCCATCCCTTTCCATCCAGCATCTTCCCTCTCTCTCTCTCCTCTTTCTGTCCATCATCTTTCCTTTTTCTCTCTCTTTCCCCCTTTCCATTCAGTATCTTATCTCTTTTCTCTCTCCTCTCTTTCAATCCGGCATCTACCTTCCATCCAATATGTCCCTTTCTCTCTGTTCAAGACTCTTGAGGCTTGATAACTAAAGGCCCCAATATCTTGGAGTATAACCTTGGCACACCAATCACCCGAAGTCTCTATTATTTTTATGAAGTCTCTTTAATTGAATAAATCACAGATAATTTACTCACAGATAAATGTTCAAAGGTGCTGCTCCAGGACACAGAGACTCCTTAATCTGAGAGCTGTTGGGGGTGGAGATCTGAAAAGAGGTAGATATATTGCAGGGGGGGGAAGGATAGTTGAATAGGTAGAAATGGTCCAAAGCTGGGTGACTGGAATGTGCAATATCTCATTAGAGGGGAGATATTTTCAAGGTAAAAAACTAGGTTCATTACAGGGAGTTTCAGAAGGACAGAGCTGTCTGGAATGAGATGATCCGTGCTCCATGTCTCTGGCTAGATGGTGTTGGAATGCCTCATGGCTGAAAGGACAAAGAGGTGTTGAGGCTTCACACAGGCTCAGGGAGGAGCAGATAGAGACCAATGGGGACAGAGCCTGCCCTCGGGTAGCAAGGAGTGGCCCTAGAGGACGGCTCTCGATTGGGGGGAAAGGTCATACCTGGCTGACCTCCCAGGACAGAGATAGTGAGAATGACCAGGAAATGATAGCAGGAAGACAAAGGAGCCAAGCTTGGCAGAGAGAGGGAGGAGGTCTGGGCAGTCTCACAACCAGTGGTAACAGTTCTTACACAGTCAAGCAAGTGTGGTTGCACTGCCTGTGAACTACATTACCCACAGTGCATTGCTTATGTATCTTTGCAGTGAGAAAGTGCAGCAATGATAGTCTTTAGAACTGAGAATAACAGTAAAAGCATTACACACATTTTAGGATCACGTTATAAACTAGTGTGAGGCTGTCGGAGGACAGAAAAACCAACACTATCCTCTTCCATCCAGCATCTTCACTTTCACTCTTCCATCTTTCCATCCAGCATCTTTTGTCTTTCTCTCTCCCCTTCATTCAGCATCCCACCCCTTTCCATCCAGCATCTTCCCTCTCTCTCTCCTCTTTCTGTCCATCATCTTTCCTTTTTCTCTCTCTTTCCCCCTTTCCATTCAGCATCTTATCTCTTTTCTCTCTCCTCTCTTTCAATCCGGCATCTACCTTCCATCCAATATCTCCCTTTCTCTCCCCCCTCCCATTCAGCATCTCCCCTCTCTTCTCTACACCTCTATATATCATCTTTTGCTCTCTCTCTCTCTCTCTCTCTCTTTCTCCTCTTTCCATCTAGTGTCTTTTCTCTCCCCTTCTGTGTACACCCTCAGCATCTTCCATTCCTCCCCCCCCAACCTCCAACACCGCAGATACTGTTGCTTCCTAGAATCAGCAATGGCAATACAACATAAAGCTGTCATAAGGCTGCAATATCTATATGTCGGAGTTGGTGTGACTGGCAGCTACATACACGGAGACTGGCAGACTATTTTATGTTGTTTTGTTGCTGGTCTGGAGAAGCAGCAGCAGTGTTGGGGATGGCAGTGGGAATGAGGTGGAGAAGGTCATGGTTGGGACTGGGGAGGTTTAGCTCAAGTAGGTGGCCCAGGCCCTCCCGAAGCTACACAATTTCTAGCACCTAGCTAAGATGTATTCTGAGTAGCTTACTAGACAGCATTAAACAGGGGAGGGCTACCTATTAAGACACAAATTCTATTCTGTGATTTGTATTCTGCTTTTAACTTGTGATTCAAGGCAGATCACAGAGCAAAGAGATATCCCAACTGGATAGAATTACATTAAAATCAATAACATAATGTTAATAAAAAAATCCATCTAAGCCATTTTTATAAAATATAACATTAAGTTTTTAAGACCTTTCAAAAAGAAATGTAAGGAATAGTTAAGTGAACTGTTGTAGGTAGACTATTTCATATTTTTGTGCCTTGGAAAGCAAAAGAATGTTCCCAGACAGACTTCAATCGCATCTTTTTTACAGAAGGGACATCAAGAGACAGATTATTAGAACTTCTTTGATGCCCTTTATGACGTGGGAATATAAGCAAGTTTCCTACCATAACTGAATTAGCACCATAAACACAATTATAGACCAGACATGCTATTTTAGATAGAATTCGAGGTTCTAATTTTAGCCAATGTACGGGGGTCTTTTTCTAAGCTGAGGTAACGTTTTTAGCACACACTAATGATTAGCATGCACTAACTGCTAGAGACGCCATCTCTGGCATTTAGCACGTGTTAATAATTAGAGCGTGCTAAAAACATTACCGCAGCTTAGTAAAAGACCCCCTAAGTTATTCAACACAGGGCTAACTTCACAAAACATGCCTGATCCAAAGATTAATCTAGAAGCTGTATTATGCAAAAGTTGGAGCCACTGCTATTGTTGTTTATTTATGTTGCAATGTGAAGAATTACAGTAATCAAAAAATGGGAGCAAAATTGCCTCTGCTATTCTTTGAAATCCACCAGGGCTTAAGGATGCCCTAATAGCGCTCAATTTCTTTAGATGAAAAAAGAATTTCCTTACCAAAGCATTGTTAACCTGGTGTTCATAAGATAGCTTAGAATTTAAGGGGCCCTTTTACTAAGCCGCGTAAGTGCCTACGCACGCCCAATGCGTGCTAATTCTGAGCTACCGCGTGGCCCTTGCGGTAATTTCATTTTTGGCATGGCTCTACTATGCAGGCGGTAATTGCCATTTTACATGTGTAGGTCATTACCGCCTGGTTACTGCGTGAGACTGTACCACTAAATGGCTAGTGGTAAGGTCTCAGACCCAAAATGGACGCGCTGCAATTTTCATTTTGCTGAACATTCATTTTCGTTAAAATTTTAAAAGGCATTTTTTTACAGGTGTGCTAAAAAATGATTTTGCGCGAGCCCAAAGCGTGCGTCTACACTACCGCAGATCATTGTACATAAGTATATAAGTATTGCCATACTGGGACAGACCAAATGTCCATCAAGCCCAGCATCCTGTTTGCAACAGTGGCCAATCCAGGTCATAAATACCTGGCAAGATCCCCCCAACAAGTATGAAACATTTTATGCTGCTTATCCCAGAAATAGTGGATTTTCCCAAAGCCCAATTTAATAATGGTATATGAACTTTTCCTTTAGGATGCCGTCCAAACCTTTTTAAAACTCTGCTAAGCTAACCGCCTTTACCACATTTTCTGGTAACGAATTCCAGAGTTGAATTACACGATGAGTGAAGAAAACGTTTCTCCAATTCATTTTAAATTTACTACTTTGTAGCTTCATCGCATGCCCCCTAGTCCTGGTATTTTTGGAAAGTGTAAACATACCCATTCCACTCCACTCATTATTTTATAGACCTCTATCATATCTCCCCTCAGCCATCTTTTCTCCAAACTGAAGAGCCCCAGCCGCTTTATGCCTTTCCTCATAGGTAAGTCGTCCTATCCACTTTATCATTTTTGTCGCCCTTCTCTGCACCTTTCCTAATTCCACTATATCTTTTTTGAGATGCGGTGACCAGAATTGAACACCATATTCGAGGTGCGGTCACACCATGGAGCGATACAAAGGCATTATAACATCCTCATTTTTGTTTTCCATTCCTTCCTTAATAATACCTAACATTCTATTTGTTTTCTTAGCCGCAGCAGCACATTGAGCAGAGGGTTTCAACATATCATCAACGATGACACCTAGATCCCTTTCTTGGTTGGTGACTCCTAACGTGGAACCTTGCATGATGTAGCTATAATTCGGGATCCTCTTTCCCACATGCATCACATTGCACTTGTATTTGCATTTTGATGCCCACTCTCCCAGTCTTGTAAGGTCCTCTTCGTAATTTTTCACAATTCTCCCTCGATTTAACTACTTTGAATAATTTTGTGTCGTCAGCAAATTTAATTACCTCACTAGTTACTCCCATCTCTAGGTCATTTTAAATATGTTAAAAAGCAGCGGTCCCAGCACAGACCCCTGGGGAACCCCACTAACTACCCTTTTACATTGAGAATACTGACCATTTAACCCAACTCTCTGTTTTCTATCTTTTAACCAGTTTTTAATCCACAATAGGACACTACCAACTATCCCATGACTCTCCAATTTCCTCTGGAGTCTTTCATGAGGTATTTTGTCAAACACCTTCTGAAAATCCAGATACACAATATCAACTGGCTCACCTTTATCCACATGTTTGTTCACCCCTTCAAAGAAATGTAATAGATTGTTGAGGCAAAATTCCCCTTCACTAAATCCATGTTGGCTTTGTCTCATTAATCCATGCTTTTGAATATGCTCTGTAATTTTGTTCTTTATAATAGTCTCTACCATTTTGCCTGGCACCGATGTAAAACTCACTGGTCTATAATTTCCCGGATCTCCCCTGGAACCTTTTAAAAAAAATCAGCGTTACATTGGCCACCCTCCAATCTTCCGGTACCTCGCTCGATTTTAAGGCTAAATTTCATATTACTAACAATAGTTCTGCAAGTTCATTTTTCAATTCTTTCAGTACTCTGGGATGAATACCATCAGGTCCAGGAGATTTGCTAAGCTTCAGTTTTTCAAATTGCCGCATTACATCCTCTAGGTCAATAGAGATTTCATTCAGTTTCTCCAACTCATCAGCTTTGAATACCATTTCTGGCACCAGTATCTCTTCCAAATCTTCCTTGGTGAAGACCGAAGCAAAGAATTCATTTAATCTCTCTGCTATGGCTTTATCTTCCCTGATCGCCCCTTTTACCCCCCCCCCCCCCCAGGTCATTTAGCAGTCCAACTGATTCTTTTGCCGGCTTCCTGCTTTTAATATACCTAAAAAATGTTTTACTATGTATTTTTGCCTCCAACGTAATCTTTTTTTCAAAGTACCTCTTTGCCTTCCTTATCAGCGCTTTGCATTTGACTTGACATTCCTTATGCTGTTTCTTATTATTTTCAGCGCACTTTAGTAGAAGGACCCCTAAAATTATACCAAGTACTTTTGATTTATTATCTAATTTTAACAAAGTACCTGAGGAAAGATTTATTATTTCAGAAGAGAGCTTCTACTGGTCATCAAACTATACTAACTTTGTTTTCTGCATATTAAGTTTAAAAGCCCCTTTTACAAAGGCACGCTAGCATTTTTAGCTCATGCTAAACATAAGTGTGCGCTAAACGCTGGAGATGCCCATATATTCCTATGGATGTCTCTAGCATATAGCACATGCTAAAAATGCTAGTGCGCCTTTGTAAAAGACCCCCTAAGAGAGTTAGCTGAAGCCCAGTGTCCTACTATTTTTATATAGGGGGTCTTTATAAAGACTTGTTAGCATTTTAAGTACACGCTAATGATTAGCGCATGCTAAATGCTAGAGATGTTCATAGGACTATATGGACCCATAATGGCTTAGTAATGAAAAAGTATTCCTCAAGAATCTTGAACATCATGTCATCGCTTACCCCGGGATTCCATATATCGCAGCTAGCAATCCGTGCTGAAATCCAATCGTATTCTATAACAACTTGTGTAATTTAATGGCTTAACAAGCCAATCAGCATTTTTAACAGCACTTAACAAGCAATAATGAGCACTAATTGGCAATAATTAGAATTTATGCGCATAACTAACTAAGTGTATTCTGTAATGCACAGTGTCTAAATTCTAATGTGGAGAGCCAAAAAGGGATATGGTTATGGGTGGGGAAATGGGCATTTTGTGGACGTTGCAAAATTTACACACATTGTTATAGAATATGGCCCTCTGCGCCTAAATCTACGCATCGGGATTTATGCCACATTTTCATTGGAGTAAATGGAAAGTGTATTTCTAGGCATTGAGATATCAACTAAGAGTATTCTATATACCACACCTACATCTAGGCACCACTTATAGAATACGCTTAGAAGGAGATTTATTCCGCGTGGATTTTTCAGGTGCCATATGTAGAATCTAGCCCTTAGTGCTAAGCGACCTTTATAGAATAGCGCTTAGTGTGGATTCCCATGCCCACTTTTGGGTGCAAGGACTTACCCCTGCTGAAACCTGGTGTAAATGCTGGCACGCAACCAATGGCAGTTGGGCATGTAAATGACTCTGTTCTGTAGCAGTGCACCTAAAAATTGGGAACACCCCTGACCTGCCCTTGACACCCCTGACCTGCACTCTCCTGGCCCTGCCACCTTTTGAGTTGCTCATGAGACAATTTAGGCACACAGTGTTACAGAATAGTGCATAGGCAGAGCTAAGTGTAAGCCCTAATTAATGCCAATTAATGTCAATAATTCATTAACAGCTTATTAGCTAGTTTGTGCACGGATCTGGGATCCATACCGAAATTGGGTAAAAGGAGGAGTTTATAGATTTCCAGGGGATTGTGTCAAATAAGAAAAACATAACTGATGATCTATGCTGTCTCAGAAAAATCATAGACCATATAATTTCTGGATAATTCTTGCAGTACTTTCTACTAAAAATCCATAATTTTTTGATGAAACTTTTCAGCTACATTTTTACTTCAGAATTTAAACTGACACTGTCACTTTGTTTGAAAGCATTTATACTACATATTCTACACACTAAGGCAGGGCCGTGCCTAGGGTCTCTGGCGCCCCCCTGCAGCCTATCAGTTGGCGCCCCCCCTGCAGACTATCAGTTGGCGGCGGCAGCGGCGGCGCCCCCCCCCCCCCCGTGAAAATGATCGCTCACCACTTGCCACACTGACAGGAATTGTCAGCAATATTCTTAGAAACAAATTGCTATACATTGCAAAATAAGATAGCATATGTAAATTCTCAAAGTGGACATATTCCAAACACTAAATGAAAATAAAATGATTTTTTTTCTACCTTTGTTGTCTGGTGACTTTCTTTTTCTGATCATGCTGGCCCAGTATCTGATTCTGCTGCTATCTGTCCTCTTAACTCCGTTTCCAGGGCTTCCTTTCCATTTATTTCTTTCCTTTCCTCCTTTCTTCTTCATTTCTGGTCCTCAGCTTCTGCCTATTTTCTTCATCCATGTGCAGTTTTTCTCCTCTCTTCCTTTTCCCTCATTTCATCTCCTTCATCTCTCTTCCCTCCCCTCTATGTCCAGCAATTTCTCCTCTCTCCCTGAGCCCTGCCCTCCCAAACCATGCCCATCCATGCTCCTCTGTCCCCTGCCCCCTCCATTCATCCTTTTCCAGCAATTCCCCTCTCTCCCTGAGCCCTGCCCTCCCAATCTATGCCCATCCATGCTCCTCTGTCCCCTGCCCCCTCCATTCATCCCTTTCCAGCAATTCCCCTCTCTCCCTGAGCCCTGCCCTCCCAATCCATGCCCATCCATGCTCCTCTGTCACCTGCCCCCTCCATTCATCCCTATCCAGCAATTCCCCTCTCTCCCTGAGCCCTGCCCTGCAATCCATATCCATCCATGCCCATCTGTCCCCTCCATTCATCCCTATCCAGCAATTCCCCTCTCTCCCTGAGCCCTGCCCTGCAATCCATATCCATCCATGCCCATCTGTCCCCTCCATTCATCCCTATCCAGCAATTCCCCTCTCTCCCTGATCCCTGCCCTCCCAATCCATGCTCATCCATGCTCCTCTGTCCCCTGCCCCCTCCATTCATCCCTTTCCAGCAATTCCCCTCTCTCCCTGAGCCCTGCCCTCCCAATCCATGCCCATCCATGCTCCTCTGTCCCCTGCCCCCTCCATTCATCCCTTTCCAGCAATTCCCCTCTCTCCCTGAGCCCTGCCCTCCCAATCCATTTCCATCCATGCTCCTCTGTCCCTTGCCCTCTCCATTCATTCTTTTCCAGCAATTCCCCTCTCTCCCTTCCATGACCCCCCCTCGCATCCATGCTCCTCTCTCTCCCATGTCCCAGCCTGGCCCGCCCTCTTCTCTCCCCCCCCCCTTCGCATCCATGCCCCCCCTTCGCATCCTTGCTGTCATTTCTCCCCTGCCCTCCCGCTCCCATTGTTCAACTGCCCACCCTCTTCTCTTCCCCCAACATCTCTTTTCTTTTTTTTTCCTTTTTAAATTTACCTCCGTGGCGGCGGTTCCGGCAGCGCAGCGTCAGGGAAAGAGGCGGCACTCCCGACGTCTAGCCTTCCCTTCGCTGTGTTCCGCCTTCTTCTGATGTCATCCTTGATGTCAGAAGAAGGCGGAACACAGCGAAGGGAAGGCTAGAGATGTCGGGAGCGCCGCCTCCTTCCCTGACGCTGCGCTGCCGGAACCGCCACCACGGAGGTAAATTTAAAAAGAAAAAAAAAGAAAAGGGATGTTGGGGGAGGGCGAGCGAGGTGAGCATGGTGCGGCGGTGCCCCCCAGAGGGAAGCGCCCCCCTGCCATGCTTACCTTGCTTACCGGGTTAGCACAGCCCTGCACTAAGGGGTCCTTTTACTAAGGTGCACTGAAAAATGGCCTGCGGTAGTGTAGACGTGTTATTTTGGCTTGCGTAGAATTATTTTTCAGTGCACCTACAAAACTTGACTTTTTAAAATTTTTGCTGAAAATGGGTGTGCTCAAAATGAAAATTGCCATTTTGGGTCTGAGACCTTACCACCAGCAATTGACTTAGTGGTAAGGTCTCACGTGGTAACCGGGCAGTAATGCCCTATGCTCGTCAAATGCCACTTGACATGCGTAGCTGATGTGAGCCAGAAATTTTAAAATATTTTTCAGACATGCGTAGTGTGTTGGAATAATGTATTGTATTTTACATGCATTGTCTGTCACCAATTTTTCTCTGTGATTACTCTGTGACCTCTGATGTGAATTACCTAGAGAGGTCACACCCATGCAACTTCCTGTGGGGGTTAGACACAGCACATGGAGCTCATGATCTCTCCTAAGCTGAGAGAATCTATGGTGGTGTGAGCATCCATTACCATCTAAGCACATGGAAAGAGCTGATAATCCAAATGTATAGTATTATGTATATATAAGCCTGTCTGAATATAATCTAACTACAAACTGTGAGTAAACAGATGTTTTGTTACTTCAACTTTAAAGTGACTCAGCAGTGAATTATTCTGGGGTGAATGAGAGAGAGATGAAGAAAAGAAATTAACATTTCTAAAGCTGAAGCTGTGTGTATAAAATCTGCTAATTATTTACTACAAATAATCCAACAAAAGGGTTATGGGCCCAGGGCCAGGAATTGAAAAAGAAGAGAAATATTACCAGGCAGTAAAAAAGCCACATTTTTCTCTTAAGTTTTAAAAGTAAGATTCAGTCTGTCTCTCTCTCCCCCCACACACCAAACAGAAGGCTAAGAAAATGGCTGAGGGAGGAAATTCACCATTTTTCCACTCTCTCAAGGTGCCTAAATTAACTGAATTTAATTATCAGCAGTGGGAACTAAGATTCATATGTCTCCTTCAAGCAAAGAAATTAAATATATGCTTAGACCAAAACAGAACAGCTGAAAATATGGCTGAATGGGACAATGCAAACTATTATGTGAAGTGCATGTTTTTGGAAGCTCTCTCAGAGAAACAAGCCATATTGCTGGAAGAAAAAGATACAGCAAATGAAATGTTATATAAACTGAGAACTATGTATGCAACTACATATGCAAAACAGCAACCAATTTGGTTAGCAGAGTTGAATGAAACCAAATTAAGGGATAAAAGTAAGTGTAATGATCACATTATGCATCTTATGTCTTCATTTCAAAAGTTAGAACTTTCTGGAATTCCCATGTGTGATGCATTGAAAAGAGCATTTCTTTTTACCTCACTATCAAAGAAGTTTGATGTTTTTAGGTCTGTAAATGAAGCCATTGAAGGGCAATCTTTTGAACAGGCAGCATCAAAACTGAGGCAGGAATGCATAATTAATGATTCTGAGGAGATGTGTTCTCAAAGCAAGTCAGAGAGAAATGAAACAAATATCTTGGCAAAGAACAGAGGAAGGCGGAGCTATGGGAAAACTCCACCCAATGGCAAGCTGATTTGCTATTCATGTGGAAAGGAGGGACATGTATCTAAATGGTGTAAGGAAACACAAAACACCCCCTCTAGCTCACCTAAGCCAATGGAACAAAAGAATTTTCCAAGCAGGACATGTACAAAAGACAATGATAAACATAAGAGCTTTCTAATGGCAGAAAAATCTTTGACTATGGTAAATAATAATTCAAATGAAAGTACTTGGATTTTGGATTCGGGGAGCACATGCCATTTAACCAATTGTAAGGATTTCTTTCAGGAAATGTGTCCAGAAGAAGGTATTCTTCAAACTGCAAACGCAGGGACTACTGAGATCCAAGCAAAAGGCATTGGATTCTTAAAATGCAAAGTGTCTAATGAAGTTAAAGAAATTCCTGTAAGTGATGTCTTGTATATTCCCCAAGCAGTTTGCAATATGCTGAGTGTATCTACATTAGATAAGAAGGGATTTGTGATTCATTTTGAAAACAGTAAGTGCACAATCTCTAAAAATGATGAAGTGTATGCTGAAGCTTTTATGCATAATGATATTTATAAACTGAGCATTTCAGGTGAAGCCTCACATATGGCGCAAGTAAGGAAGAATGATGGTAAATGTAGTCTGGAAATCTGGCATCGCCGCCTGGGACATCGTGATTTTAAGGTGATCCAGGATCTTCACAGTGGGCAACTAGCCACTGGCATTCAGATAAGTGCAGATACTGGTAAAATGGAGAAATGCATAGACTGTGTTACTCAAAAAGGTGTGAGACCCTCATTTCCTGCATACACAGGAAATAGAAGTAATAAAGTACTGGACTTAATACACAGTGACTTATGTGGACCGTTTAATATTCCATCATTGGGAAATAACAGATTTGTGCTAATATTCTTGGATGATTTCTCTAGATACTGTGTGGCCTATTTGCTGAAAGAAAAAAGTCAAGTCACAGACATGCTGAAGAAATACGTAGCCATGGTGAGCAATAAATTTGAAAGAAAACCAAAGGTTCTTCAGACCGACAATGGTGGTGAGTTCACTTCACAAAGCATGCGCACATTTCTAGAACAAGAAGGCATTCAGCATATCACAACAGTAGCTTATACACCAGAGCAAAATTCTGCTGCAGAGAGAAAATTTAGGTCACTTGTAGAAATGACCAGATGTATGCTGTCAGATAGCAATCTCCCTAAAAGACTATGGGGGGAAGCCATTCTCACAGCAGTGTACCTACAAAACAGAATGCCAACCAAAGGCGCTGAGCGCACACCACATGAGACATGGCATGGTAGGAAGCCAAACCTGTCACACATAAGAACATTTGGAAGTACAGCATATGCTCATGTACCAAAGCAAAGAAGGCATAAGCTGGATTCCACAACAGAAAGGGGCATTTTAGTTGGCTATGCTCCAGGACACAAAGGATATAGAATTTTGAATCTGAAAACTGGCATTGTTGGCATAAGACATGTTACATATTTTGATGAAAACAAAAGGGTTGATAAAGGCTGGATTATCCCAGATGAGCCTTATCATCCAGAATATGAAACTAGAACCATAATAGACATGCCAGTGTATATAAATGCCATACCAAGGCAGATGTCTGAAAGCAACTCATCTGTATCTAACGAGGAACAGGCAGAGGAAGCAGACACAGAAAGGATCATTGCAGAAGACAGTACAGTTGGAGAAGGGGAATCAATTGGAGAAGGACTCTCAGATTTAGAGGATGCGGAAAGGTCAGACCAACCTGTTGTCAGACGCTCATCCAGGGAAAACAAAGGTGTTCCACCCCCAAGACTGTCTTACCTAACAAAGTCAGCAGAAGCTCAAGAGCCCTTAACATGGGATGAGATTGAGAAAATGCCAGCAGAAGAAGCTGCTGAATGGCGTAAAGCTGCACAAGAAGAAATTGATGCATTGGATAAAAATAATACTTGGATTCTTACAAAATTACCTCCTGGCAAGAAAGCTATAGGATGCAAATGGGTATTCAAGTTAAAAAGGAATGCACAAGGAAAAGTGGAAAGGTATAAAGCCAGATTAGTCGCAAAGGGATATCTTCAAAAATATGGAGAAGATTTTGATGAAGTGTTTGCACCTGTAGTGAAACACACGACAATTAGAACACTTCTGAGCATTGCAGTCTCAAAAGGCATGCAAGTCAACCACATTGATGTGAAAACAGCATTTCTTCATGGAGATATAACTGAAGACTTGTACATGGAACAGCCAACAGGTTTCATAAATACAAAACAAAGACAGCTAGTGTGTAAATTAAACAAAGGTCTTTATGGATTAAAGCAAAGTGCAAAATGTTGGAATGACAAATTGCATGAAATATTGACAAATTTAGGATTTAAGCAAGGTGAAGCAGATAAATGCTTGTACACTAGGTGCAGAAATGGACAATATGCATACATTTTAGCTTTTGTTGATGATCTGCTCATTGCAAGCGAAAGTGAGCAAGAGTACAAGGACATTGTAAAATATTTAAACCTGAATGTTGAGATAAAAGAACTTGGTAATGTGTCATACTATCTTGGTATAGAAATTGAGAAACAAAATGATGGTTCTAATCTTCTAAGCCAGAAGCAGAAAATAAATGAGCTTATTGAAAGTTTAGGTATGCAAGATGCCCAAGTTGTAAGCACTCCCATGATCACTGATTTTCTGAAGGATGAAACAGTAAGAGAACCTTTACCAGATAACATCCAATATAGATCAGCCATAGGTAAGCTTTTATATCTAACTACCACATACAGGGCTGATATAGCAAATGCAGTAGGAATTTTGAGCAGAAGGGTCAGCTCACCTACCAAATCAGATTGGACTGCAGTTAAAAGGATGGTAAGGTATTTAAAAGGTACCATTGATTGTAAATTAAAGATTTCAGCCAATAGTAATCCAAAACTAATATGTTACTGTGATTCAGATTGGGCAGGGGATCATTCTGATTATAAATCCACAAGTGGATATGTGTTTATGTATGGAAATGTACAAATTTCATGGGCCAGTCATAAACAAAGTATTGTGAGTCTGTCTTCTACAGAAGCTGAATATGTGGCTGTATCAGAAGCATGCAGAGAACTGATGTGGATTGAAAAACTTTTGCTGGATTTTGGAATAGATGAACAGAGACCAATCCAGATAATGGAAGATAATCAGAGCTGCATCAGACTGTCACAGAATGACAAGGTTCAGTCACGCACCAAGCACATCGCAACGAAATATCACAACGTGCGAGAGCTGGCGAAAGAAGGGGTCATCAGTCTACACTATTGTCACACCAGTGAGATGACAGCTGACATCATGACCAAACCGTTACCCAGAGAACGTTTTGTGAATCTGCGAATAAAGCTTGGACTTTGTATGAATTAATAATTGCATGACAGTTATGCATGAGAAGGGGTTTGTTGGAATAATGTATTGTATTTTACATGCATTGTCTGTCACCAATTTTTCTCTGTGATTACTCTGTGACCTCTGATGTGAATTACCTAGAGAGGTCACACCCATGCAACTTCCTGTGGGGGTTAGACACAGCACATGGAGCTCATGATCTCTCCTAAACTGAGAGAATCTATGGTGGTGTGAGCATCCATTACCATCTAAGCACATGGAAAGAGCTGATAATCCAAATGTATAGTATTATGTATATATAAGCCTGTCTGAATATAATCTAACTACAAACTGTGAGTAAACAGATGTTTTGTTACTTCAACTTTAAAGTGACTCAGCAGTGAATTATTCTGGGGTGAATGAGAGAGAGATGAAGAAAAGAAATTAACATTTCTAAAGCTGAAGCTGTGTGTATAAAATCTGCTAATTATTTACTACAAATAATCCAACATAGTGGACACGCATCAAAATTGAAATTACCGTGAGGGTCACGCGGTAACTGGGTGGTAACTCCAATTTGGCATGTATTGAGTGCGCGTAGGCGCCTACGTGGCTTAATAAACAGGGCCCCAATAAAGCCTAGAACTTGTGGTTAGTTTAGGGGTCCTTTTACTAAGATGCGCAGAAAAATGACCTTCACTGGTATAGATGCTCAGGTCCAGTTTTCAGGGCACCTGCAAAAAAGGCCCCTTTTTTTGGCCAAAAATGGACGTGCGGCAAAATGAAAATTGGTGCGTGTCCATTTTGGTCCTGAGACCTTACCGCCACCCACTGACTTAGTGGTAAGGTCTCACGCATTAACTGGGCGGTAATCGTCAGCGCAGATGCGTCAATTAGTGCCTGGTTAGCGCCACCCACTGGAAATTTTCTGGCGTGCGCAGTGGCTGCACGAAAAAAATGAAATTACCGCCTGAGCCACGTGGTAGCCGGGCGGTAGTTCTGAACTGACACGTGTTGTGCGTGCATAGGCACCTACGCAGCTTAGTTAAATGGCCCCTTAGCCTCTTGACTGACGAGCGTTATATGAAAAAAAGATATGGGGCTGTTTTTTTAAAAAAATGCAACCCACCAAAGAAAGTAGTATTAATATTAGTACTGTGACATGGAATGAAATTACAAATAAACCCTCTCTAAAGTCCATTCTTATGATTTTGTAGAATTTCTCTAGCTTTATTGCTGACAAGCAAGCAGTTTTCTGGATGTGTAGTGCTCCAAAGTACCTCTACTAATAGGCTACTGTCTGGTTTCAATGAGTCGACCCATAAGGTGCGGTGTGCTTTGGAAACTTGACATGACTCATTGTGTAATGCCTTAGCATCAGCCCACACAAAACTTTCCATCCCAGCACAGTAAATCATTCGTTTCAAAAGAAAAATACAACAATTATCTAATTTGATCTGTTTTATATCTTGATGAATAAGATGTATGGAAAAAAAGGCCCCGCAGAGTTATTCAGATCAAAACAACACTACTGCCTTGCTGCTTAAAAAAAAAAAAAAAACTTTTGGGAATGTCTGTTAGCAAGTGGTTCATTCACAGTAAAGCAAATTACAAACACGTGCTATTCTCTGCTAAAAAAAAAGTGTAGCATCTCATGCGTTTAGGCATGTTTCACCATATATAGGCACAATTTTAGAACTGCCTGCATTAATTAAAAGCTTGCCCATCATTTTCACTATGTGGACTTTGCTGGGTTTTCAAAGCAAAAATATGCACATATTTTCACTTTAGAAATTTTCCTAGAAAAACCATGGGGTCCTTTTACTAAGCTGCGGTAAAAAGTGGCCTGCGGTACTGTAGGCGCAGGTATTGGGCGTGCACAGAATTATTTTTCAGCGCGCTTGTAAAAAAAGCTCTTCCCCCCCCCCCCCCCGAAAATGGACATGCGGCAAAATCAAAATTGCCACGCGTCCATTTTGGGTCTCAGACCTTACTGCCAGCCATAGACATAGCGGTAAAGAATTTGGGCGGTAATGACCTACGCTTGTCAGATGCCACTTGGTGCGCATCTGCTACATGTGCAAGAAAATAAAAAATATTTTCCAGACGTGTGTAGCAGACGCGCGCCAAAAATGAAATTACTGAAAGAGCCGCGCAGTAGTCAGACAGTAAGTCCATTTTGGCATGTGTTGGGTGTTTGTAGACGCTTACGCGGCTTAGTAAAAGGGGGCCCCATGAGTATGCATTTACACCTTCTATCTTGGGCACACAGGTTTTCTAGGTTAAAATATGTGCATACATTTGAATTTGTTTAAATAACATAGTAGATGATGGCAGACAAAGATCTGTATGGTCCATCCAGTCTGTCCAACTAGATAAATAAACTCATAGCATATGGTATAATGTGATACTACATATATATATATATATATATAGTATATATATATATATATATATATATATATATATATACACTTGATTTTGATTTGTCTTTGCCATTTTCGGGGCACAGACCACAGAAATCTTCCCAGCACTGGCCTTGTTCTCCAACTACTAAAGTTGTCATCGAAGCCCCACTCCAGGCCATCCAACTCTGTCCAGCCATGATCAGGGCACAGACCGTAGAAATCTGTCTAGCACTGGCTTTGTTTCCCAAGTTACTTGTGTTGCCATCTAATCACCACAAAGCTTGTTTGGTTCCTTGCCTTCTATACAGGTTTCCTTTGTGTTTATCCCATGCATTTTTTAATTCCATTACTGTTTTCATCTTCACCACCTCCTACGAGAGGGCATTCCAGGTATCTACCATCCTCTCTGTGAGAAAGTACTTCCTGACGATATTCCCAAGTCAGCCCCCCTGCAACCTATTTCTACCACCTTCCCATCTCTGGAAAAGGTTTGTTTATAGATTAATACCTTTCAAATATTTGAATGCCTGTATATCACATCACCCCTGTCTCCCCTTTCCTCAAGGGTATACATGTTCAGGTAGGTCCTCAAGTCTCTCCTCATATGTCTTGTTGCTTCTCTCTGAACTGCTTCAAGTCTATTAATATCCTTAGCAAGATAACACAATATTCCAAGTGGGGCCTCTCCAATGTCTCAGTGGTGTAGCCAGACCCAGTATTTTGGATGGGCCCAGAGCTAACTTAGATGGGCCCTTCCACGACATGGCACTCCACAGCCCCTCCCCCCAGAGATATTAAAAAATTATAGATTTTTTCACATACCCCACATCAACATCTCTCCTCCTCTGTGGCGTCCCAGCATCTGCACGCTGGTCGCTGAACCCCGTCTCTCACTGGTGTACCTTACAGGTGTCTCTAGTGATTCAATTATTGCTGCCTGTGCCGGCACTGCAAGCTTCCATCGGCCAGGTCCCGCCAGACAGGTATGGAATCTATAAAAAGCCACTTGAATTGATGAAACTCATGTTGAAATTCCAGACAATGTGCTACCACAGGTGCTGTCCTCAAGCTGGTATGTAAACAGCTTTTATGTTCAGTAAGCCAAGTCCTGATGGCACGAGTATGGCCCACTCACATAAGTAATCTCAAAGGGACAAATTAGAATGTATATCACAAACAAAGAACATGTTGTAAACATTCTCAAACAATACCGTTTCAAAGTCACAGGATTAATCCATTGGGTACAAGTAATAGTAATGGCCACATAGAGAATGACCAGTCCGTCTAGGAGCAGAAGAAATTCTAAAATCCACTCCAAAATGAATATGAACAACATAGTAAATTAAAAATTTGCTTGATGGATAACAGCAAACTAAAAACATTTTTGGGAGTCCAATGTATACCCCTATATTTAATCAGAGCTATTTGGTAGGAATGATTGAGATTTTGCAATTTGGATTGCATTTATTTCATTTTCTTTGTATTTGTGGGCTTGGGGAACTGCTGTATTTAGTGCCTAGAATAGTATAATTGGACAGGACTTCAATGTAGAACATTCTGTTGATATTTAATATTCATGAAACCTGTGTTGAGAACCTTCTTATTTGCTCTTTTCTTCAGCTTGAACAATTGGACAGGAATAAGGAAATATAAGTACGTAACACCAAATCTCTCTCTCTCTCCACATATATATTTGGTGTGTGGTTAAGAGGATTTCCCAACTATGGTTGCTTAAATGAAGAAAGCCTTTGAGATGGCTGATTGAAGTTATTTCTCTTTGGGTCAGTTTTTTTTCTACTTGGTTGATACACGTGGTTTATAGCATAACCCAAAGGGAGAGTTGATATCTAGGTGGATTGGGTCTTAAGGTTTGTTTTCTCCTTATTTAATTTGGTTATTTTTTTATGTTTTTGTTTGTTTGTTTTTTAATAATGGTTTATATTTCTTTTCTTTTTGTCCTTTTTTTCCTTCTGTCTCTTAGGATCCCCTTGTCCTATTGTTGGAACTATTTGTAACCCTGTTGGTACTTTGTGTCAATTGTATTTTGAACCCCTGATGCAGGCATTTTGCCGTACCATGTCAGGCTGTTTTGTATTTTTGTACATAATGACTAATGACTTTTGATAAAGCACATGTAAACTCTGTGTTTTTAATTTAATCTGAATCATTGCTTATTAAAATAGTTGATTTTATCCATTTGCATGTTTGGACATTAGTTTATGTTCATTTGATAACTGTGTTTATTACCCAGCAGTGTCAGAGTGTGAAATATTTAATAGAATTCCACTGAACTGTTCTGACTGCATTATGGGGCATAGTTATCAACATGGGCAACCATTAAGATGTATTTTAACAATAATTCATGCTATTTTCCATATTATGCAATGAGACCTAGTTTTTATTTATTTAATTTTATTTAACTTGATATACCATCAATTGCCAAATGGCAGCTAAGCAATGTACATTAAAATGCTCAACGAGCATAGAAAAAAGAAAAATCATAAGAAAGGTGGAGCATAACCTGCATTAAGTGGGAAAAGCCTGACTAAAAAGCCAAGATTTAAGAAGCTTCTTGAAAGCGTTGTGTACGGTTTCCAATTTGAAGTAAGAAGGAAGGGTGTGCCAAAGTCTAGGTCCGGGATAAGTAAAAGCTGTGGCACAGGTGACTGAGGGAGGAGAAAGGTGAAAAAGAGTTTGCTGAGAAGAACACAGAGATCGGGAAGGTGAGTAAGGAAATAATTGGGGTTGAGTAAAATAACTCATCAACGGTAGCCCGAATTAATAATTTTGTCCTATATAAACAATGATTTGGATGTTACACAGATCAATCACACTTAAGTGTGAGTTTCTTTGGGTCTAGAGAATAGGGAGAGGAAGCTTCCAATAGAGTGTTTGTAAGGAAAACAAAGTTAGCTCTTGGTGGTCATTCTCTTAGCTACTTAATATAGAAGCTTTCTGCAAAGGATGTTTAGACTCTAGGAGGATATAGAGGAGTAAGTAGGGCTTGCATTCTGAATCTCTGTATAGTTTCTTTTAATGTTAATAAACCTTATCTGGCCAATATTCAGCCAGCAGTGGTCAGTGTATTTTTAAACTGTGATTGTCGCTGAATAAATTAGCTCTGGATATTCAATGCTGTGCCATGTCCAGATACCGGCATTGAATATCCAGCTGTCATCACACATGTGACTGTTGCTGAAACCTATGTGGGTCCTAGCATACATTCAGCTTTGACCTGCATAATGTACATATGTGGGTCACTGTTGAGTATTGCCTGGGACCCACATAAGAGAATAAGTTCTTCTCCTCCCCCCTCACAATTCTGATCCCACTTGCAGCCCCCCTCCTGGCACATCTCCCAATAGCACTTCCCTGATAACAGACCCTCCTCACCCACCAACTTACTCATCTACCTGTAGCCCCCCCCCCCCGAACCTACCTCTAGCACCCTGGTGGTCCAGTGGGGTTGGTCAGGCAAGAACAAATTCAACTCACTTCTTCCCCTAGTGGCTCTTGGTAGAAAATGACTGCTGTAAGCTGTAGCAGTAGTCTTGAGGTGCTACTGCTAGAGCTTGCAGCAGCCATTTTTACTGGGAGCTGGTAAGGGCAGGAGCAAGTGGAGTTTGTTCCTACCCAACTGAACCTACTGGACCACCAGGGAGCTGGAGGTAGGCTCTAGGGAGAAGGGCAGCCTACAGGTGGGTGGGTGAGGGAGGCCATGGAGTTTTGTTATTGTGGGGGTGTGCGCTATTGGGGAAAGGTACTAAGAGGGGGTGCACTATTGGGAAAGGTGCCTGGAGAAAGGGTTGAGGTGGGGGTGGTCAGGATGGGGGGCAGGATCTTGTTGGGGGGAGGTGTGGGAGAAAGGGGAGATAAACCATAGTTTCAGCCGCTATTCCAAAGCTATATGGGTCCTGGCAGATATTCAGTGCCAGCACTCACATAGCTAAGCTACCAAAGTTAGAACTGTTATTTATGTGGTTGAGAAACACTGCAGTAGGTATACAAATGGGACTTCCTAGCTCAGAAGTAGCATAGTGGTTAGAGCCTTGGACTGACAACCAGGAAAGCCCAGTTCAAATTCAACTGTTGCTCCTTGTGATCATGGGCAAGTCACTTAACCCTCCATTGGCTCAGGTGCAAAAACTGAGAGCCCATTTTACAAAGTGGCAGGAAGCTCAACTCGGGCACCCCCAGCACGCCGTCATATCTGGCGATACAAAAATATTTTTAGCGCTGGTGTGTACCCGGCAGTAATCGGGCATTGCTGCACGCTGCCCGGTTACTGCCGGGTTAGAGCAAGAGCCCTTACCGCCACCTCAATGGGTGGCAGTAAGGGCTGCCCCCTGAAATGGCCATGTGGCAAGTGCTTCACTTGCCACATGGCCATTTCCTGGAAAAAAGAAAGACCTACCTTTTACCCGCTGTGGTAAAAGGTGGCCTTGGCACATGTCAAAAGCACACGCTAACATCAGCACAGGCCCCCTTTTGCCGCAGCTTGGTAAAAGGGGTCCTTAGATTGTAAGCCATCTAGGGACAGGGAAATACCTAGTGTACCTAAATATAACTTACCTTGAGCTACTGTTGAAAAAGGTGTGAGCTAAATTAAAATAAATAAGGGTTGCTTCAACAACAAAAAACCAAACAAACAAGGAACAGTTATCAATGAGTACAACTATCTTTATTGACAAAACCTTTCTATTTTATATATATATTTTTAACAGAGAAAACAGTTCAAATTATAAAAACAGACCATAGGAGGGATGGAATTGGCTGTATCAAAGTGATCTTGCAGAACAGACAGTTCAAACCTGCTGACCCACTGGGAGTCTATATGCAGACCTTACTGGCATATAAACTCCTCAATAGAGGTAGAATTTAAGATGAAGATGTTCAAATATCTCATGATACTGTGAAAAACAGGTTGGCTGTGGAAATAGGGTGCCATTCTTACGCACATACTTAAGCAGAAACTGTTCCTTACTGTTCGTTAGTGTCATATGCAGTAGATGTTGTTATGGCAGCCTTTAGAAACTACATGTCAGAGGAATAGTGTTCATCCAGACCAAAATGCTACAGAGTGAACTTTCCATTGAGAAAAAGACAGTATTTCCCAAACACTGATTTCCGTGTGTAAAGAACACTTTGTGGGTGTATGAGGGGTATGTATGAGCAAGTCAATATTAAGGAAAATTTGAACTGCCAAACATGACCAGAATGTGATCCATATGTAGACAGCAGGACAGAATATTTAGGGTTTCTAAATATTAAATACAGATGGAACTAAATCTTCTGTCATCTGAAGCTATTTTAGCTTTAACAGAAAAAATTGACTTGCTGTAGATGAGTATTAGTAAAGGAAGTGACTGAGAGACACTTTACATGCCTGCACCAAATACCGGTGCATCAAAGCACGTGAACATTTAAAGCCTCACTAAGGGGCCATTTACTAAGCTGCAGTAAAACGTGATCTGTGCTAATGTAAACACGTGAAATTGGTACACGTTGGGCTATTTTTTTACTGTGGCAGGGAAAAGGGCCTTTTTTAAAAATGGGGCAGTAAATGGCCGTGAATGAAAATGAAAAGTAGCATATGGCTATTTACTGCCTAAGCCCTTGACACCACTTATTTACTTGGTGTTAAGGGCTCACACACTACTCCTGGTAATCAGGCAGCCCGCGGCAATGTGGCTATGCTACTGATTACTGCCAGGAACTCCCCCGTGGTAGAAAATAGAAAATTATTTTCTACTGCAGGAGACAGCACACCTCAACTACGAAACTAACGCAGGTTTCCTGCACTACCCCTGCGGTAGGGTTGATTTGGCGCACACTACCCGTGTGTTAGCCCTACCGCAGCTTATAAAAAGGGACCCTTTGTATTTGTAAGAAAACAGTGCAAACCTTTTCAAATTAGGTTTCACAGCAAATTTGAGAAATCTCTAAGGGGCCCTTTTACTAAGCTGCATTAGGTGCTGACATGCGCCTAACGAAGCAAAAAAATGGGGTACCACGGGATGTACTCATGCATCCTGCGGTAACTTTTGAAAGTGCACACTAAACATAAGAGCATAAGATCCCAAGTGTTGCAATATTGGGACAGACTGAAGGTCCATCAAGCCCAATATCCTGTTTCCAACAGTGGCCAATCTAAGTTACAAGTACCTGGCAAGATCTCAAAACAGTACATTTTATGCTGCTTATCCTAGAAATAAGCAATGGATTTTCCCCAAGTCCATTTTAATAATGGCTTATGGATTTTCTTCTAGGAAACTATCCAACCCTTTTTTAAACCCCACTAAGCTAACTGCTTTTACCACATCCTCTGGCAACAAATTCCAGAGTTTAATTACACGTTGAGTAAAAAAATATTTTCTCTGATTTATTTTAAATTTACTACTTTGTAGCTTCATCACATGCCCCCTAGTCCTAGTATTTTTGGAAAGAGTAAACAAGTAATTCATGTCTACCTGTTCCACTGCACTCATTTTATAGACCTCTTATCATATCTCCCCTCAGCTGTCTTTTCTCCAAGCTGAAGAACCCTAGCCTCTTTAGCCTTTCTTCATAGGAAAGTCATCCCATCCCCTTTATCATTTTCATTGTCCTTCTATGTACCTTCTCTACTATATCTTTATTTGAGATACGGTGATCAGAATTGCATGCAGTATTTGAGGTGCGGTTGCACCATGGAGCGATACAAAGGCATTATAACATTCTCATTTTTGGCTTCCATTCCTTTCCTAATAATACCTAAGATTCTATTTGCTTTCTTAGCTACTGCCGCACACTGAGCAGAGGGTTCCAACGTATCATCAACGATAAAACCTAGATCCATTTCCTGGTCGGTGACTCCTTGCATCACGTAACTATAGTTTGGGTTCCTCTTTCCCACATGCATCACTTTGCACTTGCTCACATTAAACGTCATCTGACACTTGCATGCCCAGTCTCCCAGTCTCGTAAGGTCCTCTTGTAATTTTTCATAATCCTCACATTCCACAATCCTTGCGATTTAACAGCTTTGAATAACTTTGTTTCATCAGCAAATTTAATTACCTCGCTAGTTACTCCCATCTCTAGATCATTTATAAATATGTTAAAAAGCAGCGGTCTCAGCACAGACCCCTGGGGAACCCAACTGTCTACCCTTCTCCATTGAGAGTGTTGACCATTTAACTCTAGTCTCTGTTTTCCATCCTTTAACCAGTTTTTAATCCACAATAGAACACTACCTCCTATCCCATGACTATTTAATTTTCTCTGAAGTCTTTCATGAGGTACTTTGCAAATACCTTTTGAAAATCCAGATACACAATATCGATCGGCTCAACTTTATCCACATGTTTGTTCACCCTTCAAAGAAATGTAATAGATTGGTGAGGCAATCCATGTTGGCTTTGTCTCATTAATCCATGCTTTTGAATATACTCTGTAAGTTTGTTCTTTATAATAGCCTTTACCATTTGACATCAGGTTCACCGATCTACAATTTCCCGGATCACCTCTGGAGCCTTCTTAAAAAATCAGCATTATATTGGCCACCCTCCAATCTTCCAGTACCATGCTTGTTCTGATTTTGTTGAGGAGTATGTCAGGGGTGGAGAGTGGGCATTCCTCCACCAATCAGTTAGGTCTAGATTCTATATATGGCGCCAAAAAAGACTGGCACAAAAAAGTGCTATTCAATAAGCCACTCTTGAAGTTAGATGTGGTTTATTGAATAGCGCTTAAGGCCGGGAATCATGCCTAACTTTAGGTACGGCCATTTGCACCAACTGAAATGTGGTGCAAACATACATACCTACATTAGGCACGTATCCCTGTTATTCTATAACAATGCACATTAATGTTAGGAATGTCCCCGTTATGCCCATGGCCCTACCATTTCTGCACCCCCTTTTTCTGATTGTGCGTAAATGCCAATTAAATCTAATTAGTGTCAATAATTGTTTTAGAAATCTAGTTATTGGTGCTAATTGACTCATTAATTAAATTACATGCACAAATTGGGCACATGCCCAAATTTGCACATGCAATTTTTAGCAACTTTTATAAAATTTGGAGGTTAGTGTGTCTACATTACCACAAGCTAACTGGTTAGTGCACAATAATGCAGGTGCCCTTACTGGCTACAAAATGGGTGGCAATAAGTGCTCACAGGGTAATTTTAAAAATGGCCCACAATAATGACAACGTTAGCACATGGTCATTAATGCAAAAAAATATGCACAAAATAGAAAAAAGGCATTTTTATGGCTGTGGTAAAATGGCCTTAGCGCGCAAGAAAGATCCACGTAAGAGCACACTAAGACCACTTTTTACTGCAGCTTAGTAAAAGGACCCCTTAAAAAGCTGAATTGTTGGGGACCAAGATGGCATTGAGGATGGATGCCTGAAAGGAACACTCTGGTTTCCTAGCTCTGACTTTGTGCTGCTGCATCCTATAAGAACTCAATGGGAAAGCGGAAAGGTGTCCCCCGCGCCCAGAAGCATCCACCCGCTGGGGCCCCAAAGCGTTTTTTGCAGTCTACGATTCCCGGATTGCTTTCTTCTTCACTGTGGCTGCAAATTCTTCTTCGGGGGGCGGGGGGGGGGGGGGGGAGAGAGGGGGGTGTCTGATGCTGTGCCAGACCTCAGTGCAGACCGGATCTTGTTGAGCCAGGATCAGTGGCAAGCTCCCACATTTTCATCTCCACCACCTTCCGCGGGAGGGCATTCCAAGTATCCACCACCATCTTCATGAAAAAATACTTCATGACATTTTTCCTGAGTCTGCCCCCTTCAACCTCAATTCATGTCCTCTACTTCTAACGCCTTCCCATCTCCAAAAAACATTTGTTTGCAGATTAATACCTTTCAAATATTTGAATGTCTGTATCAAATCATTTCTCCTTTCCTCCATGGTATACATGTTCAGGTCAGTAAGTATCTCCTCTTACATCTTGTAACGCAAATCCCATACCATTTTTGGAGCTTTTCTTTGCACCGCTTCAAGTCTTTTTACATCCTTAGTAAGATACAGCTTCCACAACTGAACACAATACTCCAGGTGAGGCCTCAGCAACGACTTGTACAGGGGCATCAACACCTCCTTCTGCTGGTTACACCTTTCCCTATACAGCCTAGCAACCTTCTGGCTACAGACACCGCCATGTCACATCAGATCATTAGATACTATCACCCCAAGATCTCTCTTCCTGCCTGTGCATATCAGACTCTCACCGCCTAACACAGAAGTCTCCCGTGGATTTCTACTCCCTAAGTGCATAATTTTGCACTTCTTTGCATTGAATTTTAATTGCCAAACATTAGACCATTCTTCTAACTTCTGCAGATCCTTTTTCATGTTTTCTACTCCCTCTGGGATGTCCACTCTTTACAAATCTTGGTACTTTACCTTCTAACCCTTCGGCAATGTCACTCACAAATATATTCAACAGAATCGGCCCCAGCACCGATCCTTGAGCCACCCCACTACTCAACTTTCCCTCCTCCTAGTGAATTCCATTAACCACCACCCTCTGGTGTCTGTCTGGCAACCTGTTTCTAATCCAGTTCAACACTTTAGGTCCCATCTTCAGCCTGTCAAGTTTATTAAAGAGCCTCCTATGAGGATCCGTGTCAAAGGCTTTGCTGAAATCTAAGTAGATTACATTTATTGCTCGTCCTCAATCCAATTCGCTGGTCACCCAGTCAAAGAATTCTATGAGATTCATTTGGCATGATTTACCTTTGGTAAAACCATGTTGTCTTGGATCTTGCAACTTATTGGATTCCAGGAAATTCACTATCCTATCCTTTCCTTCAGCATCGCTTCCATTACTTTTCCAATAACTGAAGTGAGGCTTACCGGCCTGTAGTTTCCAGCTTCTTCTCTGTCACCACTTTTGTGAAGAGGGACCACATCTGCTCTTCTCCAATCCCACGGAACCTCCCCTTTCTCCAAGGATTTATTAAACAAATCTTTAAGAGGACCCACCAGAACCTCTTTGAGCTCCCTCAATATCCTGGGATGGATCCTGTCCGGTCCCATGACTTTGTCTACTTTTAGATTTTCAAGTTGTTCATAAATACTCTCTTCCATGAACGGTGCTATATCTGCTCCATTCTCATTTGTACTTTTGCCAGTCAATCATGGTCCTTCCTCAGGATTTTCTTCTGTGAAAACAGAATAGAAGTATTTGTTTAGCACATTTGCTTTTTCTTCATCATTCTCCACATAACGGTTTGCAGCATCTTTCAGTCTCACAATTCCATTTTTAGTCTTCCTCCTTTCACTAGTATACCTGAAAAAATTTTTGTCGCCCCCTCCTTACAGTTCTAGCCATTAATTTCCTTTTTTCTATTGCTTAATGTGATTATTCTGTTTTTCCAGTGTAATTGCTTTTGATATGTAAGTGAAATTATCTATAAATAAATAATTTAAAAAGCTGATGTTCAAGCAACATTTGGTCAAAACCTTTAAAAAAAAAGAAAAATCGAAAATTCTGAAGCAGATTTTGTTTGAATTGGGTTTTCTAAAACTGTGAAGCATTTTAGAAAACCCATCTTGTGTTTTCCAGGTTTCCCTCGTACACTTTGCCCAGATACGTTCGGGGAATATTGGATGGATTTCCCCAGCAGATCAGACTTGAAGGAAGAACAAATCCATCTGGTTTTAGTTTGACAGCGAATTGTTTGCACATCTCTAGTTACAAGGATAACATGTTCCTAATGCAATCAAATTCTGTGGTGGCAATGAGGGATCCCATAAAACCCTTTTGAACTGTATTGGATTGGATTTATCTGTTTTGCAGGACAGAAGAAGAAATGACTTTTTTTTTATAGTTCAATCTTTTTATTAATCTTCGAAAAAGAAAAAATAAACAATATAAACCATACAAACAGTGCCTGGGAAACACACGTGGAGCGGCATTTTAGAAAGGATGTTCAAATCCAAAAGTAGATATCCAGGTCAGGGTGTTTGAAGTTCCACTAATATTTTAGAACAGGATCTGCCAACGTAGAACCTGTTCTAAAATATGTGGTAAAATGGATGTCTGCGTGCCAGCTACGTGCAGCAAAAATTTACATTTTATTTTAAAAATGTCCAAAATATGGATGAGGAAAAGCAAGTGGCCATTTTACCGCCTCAATAAAAGTAGCTGCTGACAACAATGCAGGCCACTTTTTAGTACGAATGGTAAAAGGAACCCTTACATCAGCCCTGTGGCTGGTATAAATGCCCATGCATAGATGTTAATAAGAACATATGTAAATGATAGAATACTATAATTTCTGTGCATATTTGCATGCTCCACCCATGTGCATGCCTACTAGGAAAGTTCACACCGTGAAAATATGGTGCACACTTTTCTGCTAATTTCGATTCTATAAGAGGTGATTTAATACATGTTCCTGCTGTCTAAAACTGGGTGGTTCCTTATAGAATGTGTGAGTTCAGCACCTCCAATTATTTTGAAAAGTTAGTTCCTATGCCCAAGTAGAATGGTTCGGTTAGTTTCCCATTTACCAACACCATGGCCCTGGGGTTTGCATACAGTATTTTAATCCATTTACCTGTACTCTATTAGCCAGAACAGATATTCCTGCCTCTCCATATTATATGCCTTTTCGGCATCTAAGCTGGCCACTACTATCAGTGGTGGGAGGCGGGACTGGAGGTTGGGAGGCAGGGATAGCGCTGGGCAGACTTATACGGTCTATGCCAGAGCTGGTGGTTGGGAGGCGGGGCTAGTGCTGGGCAGACTTATACGGTCTGTGCCCTGAAGAGCACAGGTACAAATCAAAGTAGGGTATACACAAAAGTAGCACACATGAGTTGTCTTGTTGGGCAGACTGGATGGACCGTGCAGGTCTTTTTCTGCCGTCATCTACTATGTTACTATGTTACCCTGACCAAGGACTCCTGACTGTTATATTCTTGACAAAACATATTTCTCCTAAACGGGGATCCTGATTTTGGCTATGCTTTCCTGTCACTATGACTGGAGTTCCTTTCTTTTACCAAACTATGGTAATAAGTGGCCTTAGCGAGTGTTTACATGGGTCATTCCTACATGCTAAGGCCATGTTCTCCTCTTCTCTATTCTGATCTACTCTCACAATTAACTTCCCAACCTTGTGCCTTCCTTCACTCTCTCCCTCCCTCCCTCCCTCCCTCCCTCCCTCCAATGATTCAGCAGTCCATTTTTGTTATCCTAGCCAATTTTCCACCCTAACAATGTTTCTTAGTCTATGGTCATCTGCTCAGGCTCCCATTAGTATCTTGCATCAAATTCTGCCAGTTTTTTTTACCGGGTTCTCTTGTTGTCTGTCGGTCAGTGATTGAACTGCTTCACTTTTATTGCTTTCAAACTCATTGCTCGATAAGGCACCATTCTCCTCCTGTCCCTTATTTCTGGGCTACCCTTTTTGTCACGTTCCTCACAGAGAGGTACACCATTCTTCTTTTAAGTTACATTTCCTTCGCAGCTGGGCTTTCTAACGTTTAGTTCTGCAATACTGATGCCCCTACCTGGCACTGAGTACTCCAATCTTCAACAATATATGCATGTTACCTTCATTTTAGCAGTTTTGCCTGACATGATCATCAGTTCCCTCCCCCCCCCCCCAAAAGCAAGTCAATATCTAGTGCACTATATTTTTGTCTCATTGCTCCCTTGTCATCACTAAGGCCTCTTTCAGTCTCTAAATACTTTAAGGGTCCTGGTACCTCTAACATATGAGCCTTACTATGGAAGGCTGGTTCTCACTCCCAGTGGCGTAGCCAAGGGTGGGCTTGGGTGGGCCCAGGCCCACCCACTTTGAGCTCAGGCCCACCAGTAGCAGCACACCTATGATGTGGCCGGCAGAAATTCCCAAGAAGAAAACTCCCAACAACTGTCCCTCCTGCATACCTTATAAATAGCAGATCTTCACCTGCAGGAAGCAGCGACTGATACATACTGCTTACACCGGCCCCACAGCCTTCCCTCTGACGTATTCCCGCCTATGCAGAAACAGGAAGCTGCATCAGCGGGAAGGATGTGGGGCCTACATGAGTAGTGTGTATTAGTTGCTCCTCACTGAAAATCTGAAATTTAAAAGGTGTGCAGGAGAGGAGGGATATTTGAGAGACCATATGGCTTGCAGGCGAGAGGAGAGACCAAATCACCTATGGGATGGGGTGGGGTTCTTCTGCCCACCCATCTTGGGCCCAGGCCCACCCAAAATTGGGTGTCTGGCTACGCCCCTGCTCACTCCTGCTCTGACTAAAACCCTAGGCCATCAGAAATTGTAAAGTAGGCTGAGGGGGGGGGGGGGAGAACTCCTGTTTGGAGAGGGGGAGTGAGACAAATAGGACAAACCACAAATTTTTGGCTTCCACTGGAAACACGTGGCCATTTTTGGCCGAATCTAAAAAAAAGGCCGTAAATTAGCTGAAGCTGTAGTCTTTCAGCTGAAACTAAAATCGGGCTGAGAAAGGATTTTGAACCAGTTTCATACCTTTGCTGAAATTTGTAGGGTAAACATAATAACTCTTCAATAGAATTTAATGCAATATGGCACCAGCTAGAGAAGAGGGCAATAATCGAAGGACCTCAGACCATTATCTAAAGCCAAAAAATATTCTAAAAATACTGGGGCATAATTGATATCCTTCTTCAGAACTGAAATCACCAACTATTTGTAGAATAAACCAAAGTCTGCATCCAAATCTACTACCCCAATCAATAATTATACAAGCTCTCAAAAAGCCTAATGCATATTATTAGAGAACAAAATTAATCTGTTCATACCAAATTACTGCAATTAGACATAGGGGCACTAACCACAAATGATGGAAACACATGGGGGTATTTTTATAAGGGACTGGACGACACAGAACAACATTTTCATACTCCAGTAGGAACTTATAGAACTGCCTGAGGTATACACATGCAAACGTAGGCACAGAGAAATCACAGTGGCTATTTCTACAATATATTTCTACAATATAAGGGGGAAGAATGTGGGAGAACTTGTTAAACATCAATTTACCTGTAGGAACATATCCAATGACACTGGCCATGGAAGTTGTGGCACATGTCAATGGTGCCCCTTATCTATAGTAGGTAACTGTTGGATAGCCCCTACGAATAAATACAAGATCAAAGCGCAACATAAAACTGACTGCAACACGAGAAATGTAGTATACATCATTCAGTGTCCATGTGATAAAATATATGTTGGGAGAAGCAGTAGACCTATAAGAATCAGATTGAATGAACATAAGTCAAAAATCAACACATAATCAATCGAAGCTCCTATCGTCCATCATTGGATGGAAAAACAACACACACACATGGATTTGAGATGGAGAATTATTGACATAGTTATACCTAATGAATTAGGGGGTAACATAGAATCCATTTTAAATTATAAAGAACAGAATTGGATATTTAAACTAAAATCAGTCGAGCCTTATGGATTGAATAGGGAAATTGAATGGCAAACATTGTTGTAGTAGTGTCATTATTGAAAATAACTGTGATTGGTTGGTCGAGTCACCTGATTTTATTTAAAGAAAGAAAAAATGCCGCGGCCATATTGGAGGCTTGCGATTAAGGAAACATACTCAGACATGAGAGAGTAAGGTAACGGATCCGTTGTTGAATGGTTATGATATATACAAAATGTATTACATTAAGGTAAATATTATAATTATTTTTCTAGGGGCATGCAGCCTTGAAAAAGCCTGATGGCGAAACACGTGTCGGTGTGAGCCCTTGGAGTGGTAGAAATCTCAATGATTTGAAGCTTTATTTAAAGCTAAGTACAAAGAAATTTTTCTATTCAAAAAGTTAAAAATTTAAAAGTAAATATAAAAAAATGATAGATGTTTGACCAATGACGAGAGGCACATAGGTTTGATTACTGGATGTTTTATAACATCAAAGTGGAAATTCACATCAACAACACCTCTGAGGTCTACTATAAGAAGGACTATATATGAGAAGTAATATACAGTGTTATTAGCCTGATATTTCTACAATATATACATCTAGGCATTCTTAGCAGTGGAGAATAGACAGAGCAGGGGCAGGCTTGGAAGTTTTGATATGCATCAATTCTTACTGGCACATATGTGTATATTTATTTATTTATTTGTTGCATTTGTACCCCACATTTTCCCACCTATTTGCAGGCTCAATGTGGCTTACATAGTACCGTAATGGCGTTCGCCAAGTCGGTAGATAACAAATACAAGCTTATATTGTGGTCTAATGAGGTAGGTGTGAATTAGGTACCATGAGGGTCGCGGGGAATGAAGATTGTATATTGTCCAGTACGATCATTGGTTATGCTGTGTTGCTGGGTGTGGGGATTTATGGTGGATCGGTATATAATTACACCTGCCTAAAAGGAAGGGGAAACGTGCTCTTGCTTTCCCTGGGGCAATATTATAGAAGGCACATAGGTGTATATGTTGCCTTAATATAATTGCTACAAATATATACCTATGAGCATTGACATAGGTAAACATGCTAGAGATACCATTAGATAAAATTACCCTGTTAGCCGGTAAGGAAACGTTTGGAAAGAACTAAGGCCTGGAATACCATCCTCAACCCAACGAGAGTGAGAAAAGGTTTAAGGTTTAAGATACTTAGGGGTCCTTTTACTAAAGAAAAGTGTAACCATTTTACTGCTACACTAAAAGTGGCCTCAGCATGTGGGAAACCCACGTGCTAAAAGTAGCGTGGGCCACCATTTAGCATGGCTTAATAAAAGGGGGCCCTAAGTGCTTCTGTGCTAACTCTGTGGACAGTTCCGTGCGCTACCTGCAATTTTAATGCTGGACTTAAAGGGGCTAATACTGGGAACATGTCCAATAATTACTTTGTTTAAATTGCAACCATGGGCGGAAAAGTTCCATGTAAAGCCATGATAACTGCAATTTTTATCATGGCTTATTAGGGCATGTAGAAATTATATTATTATATCATTTATATGCATACTTGTGCATTCCACCCAGAATCTGCCCATTTACATGACTACCTTCAATCTATTTATTTATTCATTTGTTACATTTGTACCCAATAATCAGTAAGCGAATCTATTGTAACTAGATGTAGGATATCAAAAAATAAATGGAAGGGGGAGGGGGGGGGGAGGACCTCAGACAGGTGATAATCAGCCAGATTGCTGAAATTACTCATAGAGAATCACCATACTTTTATTTTTTTTTAAATGTCTTTATTAATTTCATATTAAACAAAAATAAACCTCTTTGAATAGATACATCCATTTCAAACGACACATTCAAAAAGAAATAATCTATACAGAAATTTTATACTGAAAATGGATTTATAGTTCACAAATAACTGTAGTGGATTCAAGATGGATTGTAGACCAAAGGAAGTTGGCATAACAAATTAAAGTGAAATAAAGAAAACAAGCAGTGGTTCCTATATTTTTTCGGGACTCAATGTTTGGGTTGGAGCCTGGTTCCTCTTCATATCAAGGAAGGACCGCAATTGCTCATGTTCAAAGAATATATATTTTTTCTCCTTGAATATCAACATGCATTTACATGGGAATCGTAGCTGGAAGACCGCCCCTGTATTAAGAGATTCCTGTCTCATGTCCAGGAATTTTTTCCGCCTCTGCTGTGTCCATCGTGCAATGTCTGGGAATATAGAGATCTTGCTTCCTTTAAAATCCAGATGAATATTTTTAAAATAAAGTCTCATTAAAGATTTTTTATCTTGCAAAAAGACAAATGTTACAATTAAGGTTGCTCTAGTCTCTGTATTGTCCATCGATTGCTCAAGAAAATTTGTTAAATCCAAACTTTCAGGTGGATTAGGTTGTTTAGAAGTATCTTGTTGTGGGGTAGTCTTCATTTCCAAATAGTACATTTTTTGAAGTGGGGGTAATAATTGGTCAGAATGTTTATATACCTTTTTCAAAAATTTAGCAAACATATCCTTGGGAGTAACAAATTTAGACCTTGGAAAATTTAATAGTCTTAAATTCAGGTTTCTTGACTGATTTTCAAGATTCTCAAGTTTCCTGTGAGTTAGTATACGGTCCCCTGAAATTAATACTTGTTGTTGAGACATCTTCCCCATTTGTTCTTCCAGGTCAGTTTGCTTTTTCAATAGCCCCTCAGTCTGAGTTCTTAATGAGTTTATCTGCATGGACTTATTCAAGGAGACAGTAATAAATGAGGTACAGACCTTGTGAAGAGATTCCAGGTCCGTCCAAATTGTCTCTAGCGACACCTCCTGGGGCTTAACCAGAGGCTGCATCGCCAAAACGCAAGAAGTTACTTCTTCTTGCATTGCTGTTAACGGCGGTGCCTGTATGGTTTCCCCAAACGATGTTCCCGGCGTTCGCTGGGCTCCCTGCACCAGCCCTAAGATTGTATTAGGCATTGCTATTGCCTCCAGAGCGCGCCACTCCTTCGATTCCACTCTGCCTTCAGAGATCGGTACAGCGCTTCCAGGTGCATGCGTCGTCGTCGGGGTCAACGGTCCCAGCGGGCTGAGCGAAAGATCGCTCTCCTGAGCAGGGCTCTTCCTTGCCCCGCTAGTGGAAACGTCCGCGTTTGGAGTGGAAACCAAAAATGCAGAGACTGTTGCCCAGGCAGGAAAGGGACCTGCTTCGGGAGGGGTGGTCCCCTCGGCTTTCCCTTCCTTTTCGGCATGGTTCAGCAAGAAAAGGTACGTTGTGGAAGAAGTATCAGGAGCGTCTATGTCGCACATCCTACTTGGACGCCATCTTGAATCTAGCGTCCTAGAATCACCATACTTTTAATCATCGGTCACAACCCAACCTCCTCTCTTATCATGGACAAATACTTTTTAAGGAAATTTTGTAAAAATAATGCTAAATCCACTGTGCAAATCAGAACTTTCAAGACATCAAAGTGCAAAAACACTTAGCTTATAGCAGCATGAAACAAGCGCCCGCCCAACGGACCCGTTTCGCCGGTGGGGCTTCTTCAGGGGAAGGACGCCCAATTGATGATCACTGCTCAAATAGCAATTAGTGATGTCCTGAAAAACAAAAACACATTTGTACCCCACATTTTCCCACCTATTTGTAGGCTCAATGTGGCTTACTATCCACCATTCCCTACATTGTGAGCCCTCCATGGACAGGGGAATACCTACATTACCTGAATGCAATTCACCTTAAGCTCCTACTTAAAAAGGTGTAATTAAAAAAATATTTTAACAATTAAAGGTGTGAATTGATAATGTTTACGTTTATATGTGTTAAAAGCGCAACATGTTTTGGCATCAGGGGCAAAAATAACATTGTTCCTGGTACACAAACCACACCTGAAGGCAATATAAAACATAAATAAGGACACATATACATTACATACAAAAGTATATTGTATACACATTTACTCCCCAGATTTTATATATTGAATCTAGCGTTCCGCACCTAAATCTTAAGCGTATTGCAGAGCAATATGAATAACTTAATTGGTTTAACAAGCCAACCAGCATAGTTAACAGAACTTAACAAGCAATAATGAGCTCTAATTGGCAATAATTAGAATTTGCATGCTAAGTGTATGCTGTAATGAACTGCTTCTAAATTCTAAAGTGTGCAGTTCAAAAGGGGTGTGGTTATAGGCAGGGAAATGGGCATTTTGTGGGTGTTCCCAAATTTACATGTGTTGTTTTAGAATATGGCCCAGTCCACGTAAATCTACATGCATGGATTTGCGCCATATTTTTGTTGGTGTAAATGGATGCACGTAGTTTTAGGCACTGGGATATGAACTAAGTGTATTCTATATACCGCGCTTAAATCTTATAGAATATGCTTAGGCAAAAATGATTTCCATGTGGATTTTCCAGGTTCATATATCAAATCTCCTCCGTAGGGCCCCTTTTACTAAGGTGTGCTAACGAATTTAGTGCGTGCTAAAAATGATCACATGCTAAACGTTAAGATGCACATTTTCCTTGGCACATTTTAGGGGCCCTTTTACTAAGGTGTCTCGAAAAAAGGCCTACGCTGGTATAGGCGTATGTTTTGGATGTGTACAGGTCCATTTTTTAGCACGCCTGCAAAAAAAGGCCTTTTTTGGGGGCCCGAAAATGAACGTGCGGCAATATTAAAAATAGTGTGCATCCATTTTCAGCATGAGACCTTACCACCACCCATTGAATTAGCGGTAAGGTCTCACATGTTAACCGGGTGGTAATCATCAGAGTGCGTACACTGCCAATTACCGCCAGGTAAGCGCCACACGGTAGTAAATTTTTACCGTATGTTTTGGACACACGTCAAAAATGGAATTACCACCCAGGGCATGCGGTAGCCGGATGGTAGTTCCAATTTAACGTGCGTAGTACGCTCGTAGGCACCTATGTGCCTTAGGTAAAGGGCCGCTTAGTGTTAATGCTCACAAAATTCGCTAGTGCACCTTTAGTAAAAGGGGCCTTTACACTGCAGCCAATAACTAAAAATGTATAAAAGCACAAGAGATCCAAAAAAATATGCTATAAATAATAGGTAATAAAAGTAAAAGTGACATAAGTAAGGTTAATAAAGAGGGCAATGTGTCAAAACCACCACGTGATTCTAAAGAGATAAAAGCATTTTACCTGGTAGAAGCACTTAGAAAAGCCAAAAGGTCGTTACAATGAACTCTCAGTGCTCAATGTGCTGTGTGGAACAGGATAACATCTGAATGCATAAGCCTTATGAATACATCAAGCACAACTGTGTCCCCAAAGAAGCAACCTATAATTTGCAGGATCATTCAGTACTGACCTCATTCTAGGGTGCAGATAAAAAAGGATGAATATAAAAATAGAAATTAATAGGATCAGCTAGAACAGACCTCATATAGAGAAACAAAACAGGAAAACAGAAAAAAAAAAGCCATCTTGTAAGGATTAGCTAGAGCCACTCTCACTATACGACAAACCGTGCCAGAAGAAAGGTGATTTTAAGGATTTAATAGTCCAGATCTCGCAAGATGCCTCATGTTCTCAGAATAAGGGGACAGAAAGGTTAACACAAGCTAAATTAAGAAACTGAAAAAATACGTAAAAAATTTGTACTAGTTAGTCCTTACAAGATGACATTTTTTCGGTTTTCCTGCTTTGCTTCTCTACATGAGGTCTGTACTAGCTGATCCTATTAATTTGTATTTTTATATTCATCTTTTTTTAACATGTACCCTAGAATGAGGTCAGTACCGAATGATCCTGCAAATTATAGGTTGCTTCTTTGGGGACACAGTTGTGCTTGATGTATTCATAAGGTTTATGTATTCAGGTGTTATCCTGTTTCACACAGCACATTGAGTACTGAGAGCTCATTGTAACGACCTTTTGGCTTTTCTAAGTGCTTCTACCAGGTAAAATGCTTTTATCTCTTTAGAATCACGTGGTGGTTTTGACACACTGCCCTCTTTTTATTTATTACATTTATATCCCACATTTTCTCACCTGTTTGTAGGCTCAATGTGGCTTACATAGTACCGGAGAGGCGTTACAGACTCCGGTGTAAACAAATACAAAGTGATGTTGTGCTAAGATAAAGTTCACGTGGCACATACCTTATGCATGTCACTTTTTCTTGTATTACCTATTATTTATATCATTTATTTATTAGGGCCCCGTTTACTAAGCCACGCTAGAGATGCATTAGTGCTTTTTGCGAGCGCTAACCATTAGCACATGCTAACTGTGTAGGTGCCCAAAATATTCCTATGGGCGCCTACACAGCGTGCGCTAATTTTGTGCAGGCGCTAAAAATGCTAGCGCACCTTAGTAAACAGAGCCCTTCCTTTTTAGATCTCTTGTGCTTTTGTATATTTTTAGTTATTGGCTGCAATGTAAATGTGTAAACAATGTACTTCTATATTTAACGTATGTATGTCCTTATTTTTGTTTTATATTCTTTTAGGTGTGGTTTATTTTCGAGGAACAATTTTACACCTGATGCAGGCATTATGATGCCAAAACATGTCAGACTTTTATTAACATATATAAATCTGAAAATTATCAATTCACACCTTTAAGTGTTAAAAGCTGCTCTGTTAGGGTCCTTTTACTAAAGGGTTGCCATGTGGCAACCCAGAACTACCGCCAGCCCAACGCAGCCACTGGATTTCCACCTCGGGTGTGCACCACTTCTGGTGCTACAGAAATTTTTTCCATAATTATTAGTGTGGTGTTAATCTGGTGATAATTGGGCAGCACCTTACACTGCTCAGTTAGCTCTGGGCTACCACGCGAGCCCTTACACCCACCCAGTGCCATAGCGAGGGCGGCTGGCACCCAGGGTGGGTCGCTGCTGTGCACCCCCCCCCCCGGGTGCAGCACGGCGCCCCCCTCGGCGCGCACCCTCTGGAGCGCACCCTCCCCCTGGAGCGCAATCTTACTTGCATTAGGAAGCAAGGGGCGGGCGAGAGGGCCGATCCGCTCCCGAATGCACGTCGCTGGGAGCTGCGTCGGCTCCGCTGGTTCCTTGCTCTCTCTGCCCCGGAACAGGAAGTAACCTGTTTCGGGCAGAGGGAGCAGGGAACCAGCGGAGCTGACACCCCCCCAGCGACGTGCACCTGGGGTGGACTGCCCCACCGCCACCCTTCCTATGCCACTGCCCCCACCCCCACGGATGGCAGTAAGTGCTCCCCTCTGCATGGCCTTGCGGTAAATGCAATTTTACCGCATGGCCATATTGATTTTCAGCCTTTTTTTACCCGTTGTGATAAAAAAGGGCCCTGGTGTGCAGCAAAAATGGCCGGCATCACTACCGCAGGGCCCTTTTTACTGCAGCTTGGTAAAAGGGCCCCTTAATAAAGTATTTATTCCAATGGCTGCTGGCTTCTCTTGCTGCATTTTCACTGTGCACAGAGGACACATACATACAGACATTTGTATTTTGAAAAGAATGCACGTAGGTATATATGGGAAAAGTATCTTTACCAATAGGTACAAATTTGTGTTTGGGTGAGGGCAGATGGTGTTAGGTGGGACTGAGCACCATATTTCATTATATTTTATAATTTTATTTGTATAAATTTTATGTTGTACATTGCTCTGAGGTGTTTTGATAGGAGTGATTTATAAATCAAACACAAATAAATAAAATAAATAAATAAAAAAATAAACCACATACCTAATACTTTTCCCAAGTCAGTTTTTATAAGGAAATGATTTCTCTTTAAAAAGTGATGTAAAATCAGCAAGTAAAAAGTACCTGCAGATTTTAGGGATCTTTTACTAAACTGCGGTAGCATTTTTAGCTCATGGTATTAGCTGATAGTAATTGCCAAGATGTCCGTAGGAATATAGGGCTAGATTCTAGATATGGTACCTAGAAAATCCACGTGGAAAACATTTCCGCTTAAGTGTATTCTATAAGCGGCACCTAGATTTAGGTGCAGTATATAGAACATGCTTAGTTGATATCACAGTGTCTAAAACTACAGGCCTCCATTTAAACCAACAAAAATGTGGCATAAATCCCAGCACGTAGATTTAGGCACAGAAGGTCATGTTCTATAACAATGTGTGTAAATTTTGAAATGTCCTCAAAATGTCCATTTCCCCACCTATAACCATGCCCCTTTTTGCCTGCGCACATGAAAATTTAGGTGCAATGAGTTACAAAATACACTTAGGCAGCTGTGCATGCAAATTCTAATTATTGCCAATTTGTGCTCATTATTTCTTGTTAAGTGCTATTAACAATGCTAATTGGCTTGTTAAGCCAATTAACTTACATGCATTTATTTATTACATTTGTACCCCGCACTTTCCAACATATTGCAGGCTCAATGTGGCTTACATAGTTAATACAATTACAATAGCAAACTCTTAGAGGAGAATATTATAAGCAGTGAAAGTGAGGTTTTGAGAATGAGAATGTTGAGTATGTAAAGAATATTACAGAATATGCTTGGATTTTGGCGTGGATCTCTAGGCACGCTATATAGAATCCATGGGATAATGGGCATCTTAGCGGTTACTGCCAGCTGATTTATACTGTGAGCTGAAAACTACTACCACAGCTTAGTAAAAGACCCCACTTATGCAGATTGATGCCTAACCTGAAAATAGCTCCCTCAATGAAACCAACAACCTTTAATTGACACATGCAACCAGGCTTGGCAACCTTTTTTGTCCATTGAATCATTATCCTTAACCTGCCTTTATCACACAGGTCATTTGACCACAGAGCAGGGTAAACCAAGTTCTGTAACTAGGGAACAAAACAACAGAAAATGGCATTTTATAGAAACTAAACTTTAAAAAAAAATTTTCTTACCAGATTATAGGAAATTGCATAATTTGAGGTTACAATGTTAAAATGTTTCCTGGCCGTAGAATTACTATAAACTGTTCACTTACATGGGACGTGATATGCACTGGAAAAGTTGGCAGGTGTTATCTGTATTGCATTGCCAGCTCAGCCTTGAAAAATAAATGGCTGTTTCTTGTTAGGAGGCAGATCTGAATGCACCAGTACACAAAGTCAAATTTGGGTGTTGTAATTGACAGGAATAGTGTGGTCTGGATATAGATAGATAGATAAAATTGATATATATATTTGTTTTTCAAATGATCTGTTTGGGACTTGCTGGAAAACCCAGTGACCTCTTACAGCTTAAATGGCCAATGCCTGCCAAGACAGAACATGAGAAGCTCCTGTACAGAGGCTTTGCTTCTAGGCTGACAGGTGAAGTTTTGGATTTCCCAGTGTGACTGTTCCTGAGTTCAGAAGGAGGAGATGGAATATGAATTCTTAAATTAAAAAAGTCATATCTCATTTGTTTAAGTCTATTTTTAATGCCTGTCTGTAAAAAGCTTCCTTGATATGCACATACAAATTAGGAATACATTGACTATAGGATAATTGCACAAATCATACAAATAATCATTAACATTGTAGTTAATGTAGAAAACAAACTGAATCAAGTATGATTTAGTGCTCATGTAAATAAATAAGAAAAAATAAATCATACACATAAATATTACAACTATCCTGATAGCCTAATTGATAAAAATCCCCATGTCCATTACAATTGTGATCCTAAGCAGACTCAAATACTCCAGTGGTGTGGAGAATAGCATAAACTTGGCTATTCTTTTTCTAATAGAACTCCGAAGTGTGAGGACTCTACAGGAAAAGCTTTGTTGCTAGAATCTTTTGACAGCGGGTATGTAGAGAAGAAACTCCTCTGTGGAATAGAATGTTCTTTTAGGAACATAGAATTCTGGATCCTCCTTAAGGTACTGGTTTTTAAGGCCCACATTTGCTAATACCCTAAATATTGGTGTAGAGGCTTGTTAGGATCCTTATTAAGGGGTCCTTTTACCAATTTATTTGGATTTTGCTCACACCTTTTTCAGTAATTAGCTCAAGGTGAGTTAAATTCAGGTTCACTGGATATTTCTCTGTCCCAGGAGGGCTCACAATCTAAGCTTGTACCTGAGGAAATGGAGGGTTAAGTGACTTGCCCAAGATCACAAGAAGAAGCAGTGGGATTTGAACTGGCCACCTCTAGATGTCAAGACTGGTGCGCTAACCACTAGGCCACTCCTCCACTCCACTACTAAGCCACACTAATGGATTTAGTGTGTGATATTGAATTAGTGCGTGTCAAATGCCATGGCATTTAGCACACGCTAACCGTTAGCGTGCACTAAATCCATTAGTGCACCTTAGTAAAAGGGCTCCTAAGCAATGTAGAGGTAATTTTCGAGGGCAGTGTTTTTCAACCAGTATGCCATAGCTGTATTCCAGGTGTGTCATGGGAGTTGGGCCAGCTTAATTTGTGCAAGAATGGATTAAGTTTTCTTCTTTCTAGTGATCGGTGGCAGGGCATTTACCCATGTCTCTCTTGACACCCCCCCCCCCCCCCTCCGTGTACCTTTAAAGGTTTTCCTATGTCTAGCAGTCAGTGGCAGGAATTCATACAGCCTGCTTGTGCTAACCCCAAAGCCTTCTCTCTGGTGTAACTTTCTGCTTCCAAATAGGCAGGAAGTGCCAGAAAGAAGGCGCCAGGGTTGGCGGGAGCTGGCTGTATGAATTGCTACAGTTGACCGCTAAAGATAAGAAAACCTTTAAAGGTACACTGGGGGGGGGGAGGGGTTGTTAAGAGAGACAAGGAGAGATGCCTGGTCAGATGGAGAGGAAGCAGGAGGGAGAGATGCTGGAATACTTTTGTGCGCATGGGAGAAAGAGAAGGTAAATGTTGGACTGTTTGTGAGGGTGGGGGTGGGGAAGTGAAGGTAAAATGTTGGACTATGTGTAGGGTGTGTGAGTGGGGGGAAGAAGATTAAATGCTGGACCATGTGTGGGGATGCGCCTTGACACTTTTAGCACCATGTAACTGTGCCATGAGATGAAAAAGGCTGAAAATCTCTGATTTAGTGCATGCTTATTTTTAGCACACCTTTGTAAAAGGACCCCTAAGAGTCTTAAGATAATACCTAAAATTTTTAACCTTGAACTTAATGAAAGCAACTTGTTTGCAGTGCTTATTTGTGGAGGACCGAAGTCGAACTGATGCCTGTTAATCCATATAACTTTGATTTTTTTCGGGATTCCGACATCATTTGCTAACACATTCTCCAGTCAAGAATAAATGATAATTGTCCATCAGCTTACTTAGAGACCCTTTTACTAAGCTGCGGTAAGCACTAACACATGGCAATTTTTGCATGTGCTCACGTTTCCCACATGCTAAAAAAAAAAAAATTGAGGGCTTCTTTTACAAAGCCGCGCTAGTGAGTCCTATGCAGCAAATGAAAGGAAGCCCACAGGAATTGAATAGCCTTCCTCTCATTTGCTGCGCAGGAATCGCTAGCGCGGCTTTGTAAAAGAAGTCAATTATTTTTTTAGCGCTGATGGCAGGTCAGGAGTGGAGAGTAGGCGTGTTCTGCGCTAATCAACTATCGCAGATACATCGTCACATGCTAACCAATTGGTTAGCACATGAACCCTTACTGCCTACAAAATAGATGTAGGTAAGTGCTCACAGACTAATGGCTACATGTTAATGGGCAAATTAGTGCATGGCCATTAATGCTGGAAATAGAAAAATTGGCCATTTTACCTGTGCAGTATAAACGACCTTAGGGGAATGACATACATAAGCACACACTAAGGCCACTTTTTACTGCAGTTTAGTAAAAGGGCCTCTTAGAGCTTCTGAACCTTTTATGCCAAGATCACTGTAAATTTGTATGTCATTGGCATACATCCAAGAATTTTATAGGTATGTGCATTAGTTTGAAATGGCACAGGAAATGTTGTTCATGTTGTTTTTAGGTTGAAACCGCAGGAAAACACCATACATATTGGCTTTCTTTGTGTCAGAAACAGTAAATACTCTTTCTGACACTGCCTCTGAAATGAAAGCAAAACAAGACAAAAATTCTCATAAATGATAAAGGAAATTAAACAAAACCAAATTTTGGGTGCTAGAATTTAACCTCACAATCCTAATAATCTGGTTAAGAGGTTGCAATATGTATTAAAACATTTATTGAGATCATAGAATCATGAAGCAAAATGTACACCCTCACGGGCGCTCTGTATAAGAAGCATAGGCTTAGTAAGCCTCCCAAGCCCCAACCATGACCTTCCCTACTTCCCTCTTGAGACCAGCAGCAGCAGAAAACAGGCATGGGACTGTGACCTTTATGTGCATCACTGTTGGCTCTGCTGGTCCCACCTCCTCTGACATCAACTTCCTGTTTTGGAGGGGGTGGAAATGGCAGAACCAGAAGTGGCATACAAAAGCCATGACCCCATTCTGGGTTTTTTCTGCCATTGCTGCTGGTCCTAAAGCATCGCCAGTGATGGAGGAAGCAGTGAGAGGGAGATGGGGAAGGTCATAGCTGGGACTGGGGAGCACCTATGAGAGAGTCTCTCAAAACCTAGAACCTTCTCTTTGCCTCAAAGTTCTGTGATCTCACTTAAACATTTTAGTAAATATTTGTTAAGGCTCCCCAACTCCAACCATGACCTTCTCAACCTCCTTTCCACTGCCATCTCCTCCACCTTTGCTGCTAGAGACCAGAAGCAGCAGTACAAAAAAAATGGGCTGGATGGAAGGAGAAGAGAGAGGAAATGCTGGATAGAAGGGGGGAGAGAAGAGATACTGAAAGGGGAAGAGAGATGAGAAGCTGGCTGGAAAAGGGATAGACAGGAATGCTGGATAGAAGGGGGAGAAGATGCTAGATAGAAAAGGGAATTCAGAGATGGGTGGGAGCGTGAAGGGAGAAGAAATGCTGGATAAAAGGGGAGAGAGGGAAGACTGTAGATTGAAGAGAGAGGGGAGACGTAATTAATTTAATAAAACGCAATGCCATAAAACATAAATATTTTAGAAGTGAAACAATATGGAGCCCCTTTTACCAAATGGTAAAGGGTGTGCATGGGATTGCCGTGCAACAGGCCACCTTTTACCACCGCTGGTAAAAACGCCTTTTTAGGAAAATGGCCAGTAAATGGTTGTGCACTAATTAAAAAATTGGCGTGTGGTCATTTACTGCTGGAACCCCTGAAGGCTCTGGTGGTAACCTGGCACTAGAAAATAAAAAGATATTTTCTAGCACTGGAAATGGCGATCAGAAGACCCAGAACTACGGCCAGGCTCCTGGGCAAGCCCAGCAGTAGGGCCAATTTGCTATGCGCCAAGCTGACGGTAGCCCTACTGCCCTTTAGTTAAAGGGCTCCTATGTTATGATAAAGTTGCTCAAACGGAGCACCCTGGGATGATGTACTCTTGATGTCTGGTATGGTCTTCTTAGGTGCATTATAAAATCCCATAGTCAGTTTCTTTGCTTGCTTAGGCACCTGGGATTTTTCCTTGTCTGATTCAGTGCCCTATTAAAAACACTTGCTCAAAAACGGAACTGCTTTGAGCATAGCAGGAAGCATAGCTCACCACAGATTTGTCCCACCATAAAGCATTCATGTATCTCACCCACAGTCCAGCTGTGTTAGGTCACATCTGCGGCAGAGTCAAATTCTTTTACTTACTTCATTTTCCTGCCCTTCAAAATTTAATTTTCCATAGACGATGAAAAACTGCAAGATCTACCTTTAGCCAAAGAATACTGGGTTTATTCAAGGCTAAAGGGACTATGTCAGGAAATGGGATTCTGTATCATGATAAAATGCCTCATTTCTGTACATTTAGGAGTTCTGATCTTTAAAAATTTCAATTAGCAATTTTATTCCTTACCATTATAAAAAATGCAGATAGATATTAAAGGATAAGTGGGATATAATGGACAATTTTCATTAAAATGGCATGTATTTCCTTAGGTTTGTTTCTTTCGTAGGATGTCAGGAATCTCTTTGGGTTCCTTTTACAAAGGCACACCAAAACGTGGCCTGCACTACTTTAGCGAGTGGTTTCTCCGCATGCTCAGGCCACCTCTTAGCGTGTCTGGCAAAAAGCCAAATTTCTATTTTCAGCAATATTGGCCAGGCGCTAAGTCCAAAATTAGCACCTGGCCATTTACCATCTGAGCCCTTACTTGATGGTAAGGGCTCACTCACTAACCCTGTGGAAATTGGGCAGCATGCGGTAATGTGACCATGCTGCCAATTACTGCCGGGAACACCCCTTGCAGTAGAAAATTGAAAATTATTTTCTACAGTAGGAAACTGTGCACACCAACTTCAGAACTACTGCTGGGCTCCTGTGCTACCTGGGCGGTAGGGCCGATTTGACACACGCTTTGGTAAAATGGGTCCTTTGTTTGTCTGGTCTTTGTAATTCTCTATTCACCTTCAGAAGGAATCTGGAGATTTTTCAAGTGCATGAGCCTGCTGAGAAAGTGAGTGAGCAAACTGCAAGAAAAAAAATGGAGGAACTCCTTCACCCAAAAACGAATTACAGAGAATAATGAATTATTTTGGAATTTGAGCTTTTTTTTTCTTTTAAATTATAGGTTCTTCAGTAGCCCTGTCTATAATATTCTCTTTATTAAAAAAAAAAAAAAGAAAGAAAACACAAGAATAATGTTTAAGGGTTTTTTTTTTAATTAAGCTTCATAAGCGTCCACGCACGCCCAACATGCGCCAAAATGGAGTTACCGCTCAACTACCGCGTGGCTCTTGCGGTAATTTCATTTTCGGCGCATGTCTGATATGCGCATCTGGAAAATATTTTTTTATTTTCAGGCATGCATAGTGGCAAGTGGCAGTTGGTGCGCGTAGGTCATTACCGCCCGGTTACCGCTTAAGTCTTCACTGCTAGGTCAATGGCTGGCGGTAAGGTCTCAGACCCAAAATGGATGCGTGGTAATTTTCATTTTGCCACACGTCCATTTTCGGCAAAAATTTTAAAAAAGGGTCATTTTCACAGGCACGCTGAAAGATGGATGGGCGCGCGCCCAAAACCCGCGCCTACACTAGTGCAAGCCATTTTTCAGTGCGCCTTTGTAAAAGGATCCCTAAAAGACTTATACCACCCTTCTAACATAAAATCAGAATGGTTTATAACACATTTAAAATCAGGAGAAGAACGCCATGAGGGGAATTAAAGAAGAATATAAGAATTGACATATTGGGTTAGATTAAAACTTCCATTAAACCCAGTATCCTATTTCCAACAATGGCTAATCCAGGTCACAAGTACCTGGCAGGATCCAAAAAAAGGCCAATACTACTACTACTACTTAACATTTCTAGAGCGCTACTAGGGTTACGCAGCACTGTACAATTTAACAAAGAGAGACAGTCCCTGCTCAAAGAGCTTACAATCTAATAGACAAGTGAACGGTCGGTCCGATAGGGGCAGTCAAATTGGGGCAGTCTGGATTCACTGAACAGTAAGGGTTAGGTGCCGAACGCAGCATTGAAGAGGTGGGCTTTAAGCAAAGACTTGAAGACGGGCAGGGAGGGGGCTTGGCGTAAGGGCCCAGGAAGGTTGTTCCAAGCATAGGGTGAGGTGAGGCAGAATGAGCGGAGCCTGGAGTTGGCGGTGGTGGAGAAGAGTACTGAGAGGAGGGATTTATCCTGTAAGTAAGATAGTAAGATGCTATGCTGCATACCTACAGGGATAAGCAACGGTTTATCTAGGATTACTGTGCTGTATATAAAAAATACAATTAAACTAACATAAAATCAATGCTCAACAATTCAATATATATAAAAACAATACACAGTAAAATAAATGTGATCAAAAAATCTGTGGTATACTGTGAGTGTGATAACAGTGCATAGGACTCATATCAGTACTTGACACTCATCAATAAGTATAAATGTCAGTGCACAAGACTCATTTCAGTGCTTAAGACTTGTGCACAAGAATCATATCAGTGCTTAAGACTCAACATGGCACTGTGCTTCAGCATGTAACGTGCCTGCTTCAGGAGTCTGGCAATTGGTAATTGTAGTCAAAAATATACTGCTTAGTAGAAAAAGTGAGGAGGTCTTTAAAAAGGCCATGCATATGTAAAACAATGCACTGTGTGAGAAAATAGTGATGGTATGAACCAACACAATTCAAATACACCAAAGGCGTAGAATAAAGCATCAGTGCTCATTCACTTTGCTCAGCATATGTACGGTTTAATGGGGGGGTGGGAGGGGGTCAGTTACCACTGGGGGAGTAAGGAGGGTCATTCCTTTATTCCTCCAGTGGTCATCTGGTCATTTGGGGCACTTTTTTGTGGCATAGTTGTTGTTACCTTAAGTGGAAAAAATTGATACCAGACTGAGTCTTTTTGTATCTTACATGTGTAGGAGGGAAAAGCCTCAGAGGTCCATGGTAAATACAACACCCTATTGGACTGGTCTGTGGAATGCCCTTTCTATGTGTTGCTGCACTATATCCCTGATGAAGCCAGTGGGTGAAAGTGTGCTGCAAGTTTTATGATGTTCTATTGGTATATATAAAAGAGCTAACCGTACAAGCAGTGCGTTTTTTCTAGTGAAAAAGGTGCTGGTACTCAAATGCCAAGCCACCCTTCAGGGGTGGGGTGATCACTGAGGGATCCACCCCACAATAGCCAGGCCCCCTGCAACCAATCACAGAATCTATAACAAGGCAGAATTGGTGCGTAGACCCCAAGCTCTTTCATTAAAACTTGGGGACCATGGGTCAATTTTAGCAGACAATTGAAAAGGTGCTGGTACTCAGTACCCCCAAGTACCCCCTCAAAAAAGCCCTGCGTACAAGTAGCTATATACTCCAATAAGTGCCATTCTATGTTTAAAGACAACAGTATAGAAGTGAAGTTACATAACAAATATTCAGAAAAACACAATAAAAAGGATTGAAAAAATTTCAAATAAACAGGAGGTTTTTTAGACCTGTGAGGAGGTTCGCCCAGCTACTGTGGTATACTACAAACTCCATAGGCTGAGCTTCTGAGGTATTTTTCCTCCCGTACTACAACATAATTAGTAAAATCAATATTGCTTGCTATTAAAGAATTGAGAAGTACTCAGATAAGCAAAGCAGCCATACTAATCTTCAATCATATATATAAAAGAACAAAAAAACATAAAATATTTGTTGGGTTAAATAAAGTGTAGTAATGGATGGAAGCAGATGAAAGGGTTTTTGTCGATGATAGATAGAGGTTCAGCACGAACAGCCCAGAGTAAGCTTTAAACAAGCATACAAAGAGTGTTCCACGGACTGGTCCAATAGGATGTTGTATTTACTACGGATCTCTGAGGCTTTTCCTTTCTTTCCCTCCTACAATTGTAAGATATGTAGGCTCAGTTTGATATCAATTTTTTCCACTTAAGGTTAACAGTTTTGTGCGTGGTGTGGATTGAGGGATAATTTGGTTATTAGTTGTTGTTACAACAGGTCTAGCCCAAAACATCTTAGTTTTAGTCCTGAACATTTTTGTTTTGTTCCATTATGGCTGAAAAATGTCCAGGTCTTAGGATTTCCAAAATCCTGCCCTAATTAACATGCCCCTGAAATACTCCCTTGAGATTTGGATGCACTGCAGACAAACTGCATAGAAAAATGTCTGGAAAATGGGTTTCGAAAATATCGATTTGGATGTTTGGTAAGAAAACTGTCCAAATGTTGCTTTATGCCAATTTTTAAATGTTTTTCTATTTTGAAAATGAGCCTCATTACAGCTTGACCAAGGTCACAAGGAGTGTCAGTGGCAGAAGCAGGATTTGAACACTGACTATCATTGTTCATAACCCATAACTCAACCACTAAGCCACTTCCAGAATTATCAGAAACAAGAAAGTGTTGCAGAATGGTTAAAATCATTAAAATCTTCTGGTAACCATTTGTCGATTACTTGAATCATGAAAAAAAAAGTTTTTCTTTTTCTTTGTTTTTCTAGACTGCAAAAATTTTCTTCTCTTTTATATTTTTTCATTTTTTCCCTCTTATCTAATTGATAGCTATGAAACGGTAAATGGATTTAAATTGCTGTTTGCACAGGCATGGCCCATGTGTTGTTTTATTCCTTTATAAAATTTCAGTAAATAAATTAGAGCTTCTGGTACTGCCTGCCCTGTGTAGGAGGCTAATAAATAAACTGAGCAAGTTGGGGGTTTGTTTCTAAGGTTCTTGACTGGATAAGAATTTGGTTGAGTAATAAATGATAGAGCCTGCTGTAAACAGAGTTCAATCTGAAGAAAGAGAGATGGTTAATAATGTCCCTAAGGAGCTGCTCCTATTCAATACGTTTTTGAATAGATTTGAAGTTAGATTAGGAGGAAAAATGAATCTTTTTGTGGTTGGTGCTAAGATATGCAACATAGTGGAAATGTCTGAAGGCCCCAAGTTTACCTGTGCTGCTGGCTGGTTTGGGGCCCCCCTAAATTCCTGTCCCATGCCCCAGTTTGTCTTAAAACAGGTCCTGGTCTCAAAAACATCCATGACCCGGGGAGACGGTTCCAAGATGGCGCTCTGAACGCACGCACCTGAAGTAGCTCCGAGTGTTTGTTGCAGATCGCTGTTTCCTCCGGGTCCCTCGACTCCTTGTTATCGATGGGGAAACGAAGGGGGAAGATAAAGGAGGTCCCCTCGACTCCTCGACCATCGTCGGGGTTGAAACAATCCACTCTGCAATTTCCTACGGCGCAACCGGGTCCTCTGTGCACATCAACTCCTCCTGTAAATGCCGACGTATGGACGTCGATGGGAAGCGGAGATGGGGCTTCCCTGAGCCCTGTGGAACGCAGGGCTCCACCACAGCCGGGGAGTGAGCTATTCTCAACAGCCCAAGCAGAAACGGACACCGGAGTGGTGAATCCGCAACTGTTAGAGGGGAGGACTGTTGTCAATCGGAACGGGACCCAGGACCAGGCGTTTTCGGCCGATTTGGCCTTAAAGGTACTACCACAGCATATTGTGACTAAGTTATCATGCACTGAGCTCCCGTCCCTAACCCCGGTACCAGCAGGTGAAATAGTTAAACCCTTAAATGTGACGCTTGAGTCACTGTGGGATATGGTCTATAACACTCACTCCTCTATGCAAAAAATGTTGCAAGAAAATACTAATGATATTAGAACTCTTTCAGACGCCGTGCTGATACAGGCACAAGTAACTGCGCAGCAGTCCTGTAAGATTGAGAGTTTGGATACTAAAATTCAAGAAATGGGGACTGTGGAATCTGCTTTGGTTAAAGACAATAATTTTCTGCATAAACATTTAGAATACCTAGAAAATCAGGCTCGTAGACTTAACCTTCGGTTCCTTAATTTCCCCAAATCTCCTCTAATTTCCCCAATGGACATGGCGAGAAAATATATGATTGATATACTAGGAATGGATAAAGACTCATTGCCTCCTATAACTCGGGCCTATTATATCTGGAATACTAGGGGGATAGTAGGAGAACCCCCTATACGAGGGACGGATGCAGAAATGAATCTTCCTTCCTTCCTGGAAAGCTCTTTGGAAGTAATTACCCACAGGACGACTATGCTGGTCACTTTTGTGCTGGAACCAGACCGGAATGCAGTACTAAGGCTTTCCTTGAGACATTTAGATAGTGTGTTTATGGGTTCCAAGGTTAGGATTTTTCCAGATTTATCTAGGCCAACGCAAATGAGACGCAGGGCCTTTTTGGAACTGCGACCCAGAGTTGAGACCATTAAAGCAAACTTTGTATTACGTTTTCCTTGTATTTGTAATGTGATGTTTGAAGGTAAACAGTTTCAATTTGTGGACCCTAAACAGCTTAAAGATTTCCTAGATGCTAGAAGTGAAGTGAATGTTATATGCCCTCCTACACAACAGGCTGGAGTCTGAACATAGAGGTAGCAACTGTGTATTAATTTAATATTCTTGTTAAATTTTCCCTATCTTGGAACCAATTTTTTCTTTTGTGTGGACAGAAAAAATGTTCTCATTGTTTCCTTATATGTTAAATGAAATGTTTTTCTGTTTATGGAACTAAATGTGAATTGCATGGTCACATTTATTGTGTATCACTGAAAATATTAAAAACAAAAAAAATTAAAAAAAAAACAGGTCCTGGTCTTATTTCATTGGGCAATTATGAGCTACTGAAAAGGATATTCTTTTTATGCATGTGATCAAACAATATAATGGCCTCTTCTAAAGGATTCAACAATGAAATCTGTGTCAGACCTTAGTTCAAACCTCAGCTCCGTGTCCCGGTCACATATGTTCAGCCTTGCCTCTGATGAATGTTTATTCATATCCTAAAACCACTATGCAATCTGACGTCAGAAGCCTGTATTGCAGTGACAGACATGAACTGAGATGCACTGGCACAGCTGTTAAGGCACATCTGTATTTGCTTGCCTACTACATTAACGTCTACTGTAGTTCTGGTTAAGGATATGAGCCCTTCACTTTTCCATGTGCTAATGAAAGGTGCCAGATTGATACTCCTGGAAATTAAAGTTCTTCATTTATCCTGAGAAATGGTATAGCCTGGGGAGTGGCTGTGAAGTCTTTCCCCACAGTACCCTGCCAATGTTCTTCCACCCTGAATTAGAGGGATCACATCTCTGTAGCTGAACGCTTTTTGGTCACTCTGCAGAAACCATTGACAATGGAACAAATTTGTGCCAGATTATGATAGTAATGATGTAGTGGTGCGAATACCAGACCACTGGAAACTGGATTAAAACTAGAAACTCACTTCTTTTAAACCACCAAATGGCTTTACGATAGTAATGGCTTTGAACTTGTGACCTTGAGGTGAAAGGCTCTATAACTTTATAGTAATCTCTCAACTAATCCAGTCCTCTTATCCCAGTTTGTGAAGAACAATGCATATATCTGATAGAATAAACTAGTATGCTGAATAGATATGAGTGAGTGAAGTGAGACATCATGTTTCTTTTTTTTTAACATAATGATTTATTTTATTTATTTATTCAAACTTACTAAACTGCCTTAACTAACTAGCAGACCAAGGAGGTTTACAATTCTAAAAATTACCATTATAAAAGGAACAACAATATAAATAGGAAAGAGTAGCTATTGTAACGGGGGGGGGGGGGGGGGGGGGGGGGTCAAGGGCTAAAGGAAGGAAAATAAATAAAAATACTCACCTGGGGCTCCGGGATTTGTTGGGGCTGTTCGGGGCCTGAAGCAGAGGAGAGAAGCGTTGAAGGAAGCAGCGCTGACTTTTTGTTTTTAATCGGGGCTGTTCGCGGCAGCGACGGGGCTCCGGAGAGGTGATGCCGTTTTCGGGGCCGGTTGGGGCACCTTTTGGCCTGGCGTGACGGCATCGGGCGGTTTTGGGCCGGTTTTGGAGTGAGGCGTTACGGGGAGTAGCACCGGATGAGGGAGGAGCGCCGAGAAGAGATGGATTTCCCTGCTCCCGGGGACGTTTGGACACGTCCCCGGGAGTGAAGTGGCAGTGTCGGCAAGCCCGACTTGGGCCGAGTTCTGAGGGCCAGGATCGGAGGACAAGGGGGAAAGAGAGCGGCAAGAAAGAGGGCTGCCGGCAAAGAGGACGTCACGGAGACGTGCACGAGTGTGCATGAGGTGGCGCGCCTCATGCACGAATCGCGGGGCGCGCATTTTCGCGTGTAGGCCGAAGCCGGGGCCTAGATTTTGGGCCAGCTTCGGAAGTTTTTTTGTTTTAGTTCCGTTTTTCACTACGGAGGACCGGGACCGGAACCAGTGGGGGTCTTCACGCAAGGGGAAATTCTTCTTTCAGGTAAGGGGTCGCTTGACCCAAAATTTTAATTTATTCAATTTTAAATTGTGAAGATAGCGTTTTTTATTTTTAAAAATTCGGGGTTTTGAGTTTTTTAAATTTGGTTTTCAGTTTTGGGGTCGGGGAATATTTGAGGATTTTTGTGGCAGGTCAGATTTCGAGTTTGCATATTTTAAGTGGGAGTTTTTGGTAGGGTGTTGTTTAAAGGGGTTCTGAAAGGGTTAATTTTTTTTATTCGACGGGGTAGGTTTAGAGGGGATAGTTTGAATTTCTGAGATATTTTTTAAATTATTTTGGGATTTTTGAAAGGGGTTTTGGGGGGAAAATAGTGGGGTATGGTTTAAAAAGGGTTAAATTTAAATTTTGAAAATACAGCTAGGTAGGGAATAAAAGTTTTATTGAGTATGGGAATTTTGGGACAGGTTGGATAATGTTTAGTTGAGTTTTCATTTTAATTATTGATTTTCTTATTATTTCCTATGGGAAATCAGTAATTAAAATGGGGATTTAGCACTGCTGGTCAAGATTCTGGCGGTCAGCAGTGAAGCTTGGAATTTTGAAGGAGGTGGCTGATTGGTTGGGGAGTGCTTGGAATGCTACTGAAAGCTCCCTATCCTTGGATACGGAGTCATTGGCGGTTGGGAGAAGGTGTTGGGATCTGGTGAGGAGAGGGTGTGTTTTGGTGTGGCTGGTGGAGATAGGTGATTTGACGGTGAGTGATGTTGATTTGAGTTTGGAAAAGGGAGTGATTGGTCAGGAAGAAAGTGAATGAATAAGGAATTGGTGAGGAAGGGTGAATTAATGCTGGTGGTGCTGATTTGTATATATTTAGAGTTAAGTGTGAATATTGGGATTATTGGGGGGGGGGGGAAGTGATTGTGGGGTGTTGTGTGGGCACGTCCCCGGGAGCAGGGAAATCTGGCGTTGCCGTCTCTTCTCGGCGCTCCTCCCTCATCCGGCGCTACTCCCCGTAACGCCTCACTCCAAAACCGGCCCAAAACCGCCCTATGCCGTCACGCCAGGCCAAAAGGTGCCCTGACCGGCCCTGAAAACAGCGTCACCTCTCCGGAGCCCCGTCCTTTAGCCCTTAACCCCCTGTTACACTATTCATTCGCACAATTGTACCACAGACACAGCCTGAGTTAAAGAGCAGAGCCAAATTAGGTACATGAGAAGTAGGGAGGGGAGAAGCAAAACACCAGGACTCAGTGGAATCAGCAACAAAGACAGACCCAAGGCAAACTATGATGTCTTTTGCTACACTGAAATGAAAGGTAAGGAAATGAAATACAGACACACCCATCTCATTGCGTGCAAGGAATCAAAAGCTTCAGAATAAATAATGAATTCTCTGATGTGGATGGAGGTAAAAGCAGAGGCAAGGGGCTTTTTAAACAAACAGTGAGTAAGAAGTGCTCATCTGTACCATAATTTATGGGATGCTGACTAGTTTGAGAAAGATCTCATAGTCTATATTTGTACATAACACACATCAACAACTGTTACTAAATTTTACAAATCTTTATTAAATCATTCTCTTAACATAAATATATACTCCCTTGTTATCTAAAAATTCCCGCAATCATATCTAAACTCATTCAATCCATACAATCCCTTTTCTTAAAATCATTCCTTCCTATATAAAATATTTTTGACTCCAAATGGCCATGCCATACCCAAAACATTTTTTCACAACATGTACACAACAAATACAATTCAATTATCTCATATGAGATTTCTCACACATTCCTGCATTCCAATCTCTTATCTCTCTATATAAAACACACCGCCAACATTCTAATGAAGCCTCACTTTCCCAACGTTCTAAAAGTGAGGCGGCAGAGACCACTTTTGATCCAAGAGTGTCTGCCTCGCCCACGCGTCAAACGTTATGACGTCGGGGGTGGAGCAAGCACACTCACCCAATAAGGAAAAGCTTCTTTCATAAAAACAAACAAACACCAGCAACAACAGAACCCCCCCCCCCTCCCACACACACACACACTCTCTCAGTCAATCTATTGGATTTGTAGCAAGCACTTAGTACAAGTACACTGTCCATTTGTTGCAAAAAGGTTCGTTGCTGTAATCAGCATGTACCATCTACTATTCTGAAGCCCACTGACGTCACGTACTTCCAAAACGGTTCGTGAAGGTGAAGCCATCAAGCAGACCATCTCTTTGCCCCGCCCTCACGTCACAACGTCTCGCGATTACGTCGACGGCGCGTCCTCTCCCGCCATTGGCTGAGCCGCACGTTAGGCATTCCCCTAGAAGGCGCGGCGAAATACTGTCATTGGACGAGCCTTCTGCATGGGCGACGATGTGGAGAGGATTACTTTTACACTCCAGAGGAGAAACGCTCTACTGACAGCTCGGGAGATCCAACCCCACCTCTCGCGATGACATCGCCGCCGGCGCCGGGAAGGCAGAAGCCAAAAGTCGCATGGACAGACGTCAACGGCAGGGCAGGAAAGGCAGAAGGCACACAAAACTGCGACCAACGCAGGGGGAGGGAGGAGCACCACCACGGACACAGGGGGAGGAGCAGGAGTACAAAAACAAAACCGCGATGCGCGCACGGCGATGAGTAGGCCCTGCCCCACCTCCTCGGCGCATCGCTCACCACCTCCCCCTCAAGCACATACCTCCCAAACAATTGCCATGCCGCTCATCAACAGTGCCCACAGGGAACGCAGCTTGCCAGACAGCATGGAGGAACTGTGAAGGCAGGGAACCTACAGAGACACGCAGGAAGCGACAGCCCATTGCCACAGAGCCTCACACAAACACTGAAGAATCATTTCTACACAGAACCCAGGTACCTCTGTCTCACACAGAGGAAAATAGCAGGAAGCTATGTACAACACACAGAGGTATAGAAAGTGTGACAGCCTCCATCACGATAGCTCAGGGACCTCACGGCACAGATGGCAAATTGCCTGGCACAGCCAGCCTCACGGGAAAACCTCCTGAACTACAGAAACCAGGATCACATACGCACTTGCACACACTCATTCTCACCCACACACTCTCTCTGTCACACCCAAACTCACACCCACACTCATTCTCTCTCACACACACACACACACACTCGCACATTCACTCTCTCTATCACACCCAGTCACTCTCACATACACTCTCAAACATACACACTCCCAGGAAAGCCTTGCTAGCGCCCGTTTCATTTATGACAGAAACGGGCCTTTTTTTTAACTGGAGAACACCTGGAAACTTATATAGAGAGGGGGGGAGAGGACCCTGGAACTGGGAACGAGGGAGGAAGGGAGGGACGGTGAGGACCCTGGAACTGAGAGGGAGGCAGGGTGAGGGAAACCCACGAACTGGGTGAGAGGGGAGGCAGAGGAGGGGAGGCCCTGGCACTCACTCTCCTTCTCACACACACACTCTCGCACCCATTCTCACTCTCTCTGTCACGCACACTCACCCGCTCACTCTCTATCACACAGTCACTCTCACACACACACTCTCTCTCAAACATACACACTACGAGGAAAACCTTGCTAGCGCCCGTTTCATTTCAGTACGAAACGGGCCTTTTTTACTAGTGTGTAAATAATCATAATAATCATATCATCACTTGTTTTCTATCTCATTTCTCTTTAACACAAATGTTCAATATTAGCGATGCTATAGCTTTCTTTTCTTCTTCTTTTTCCTAAGTCCTTTTCATCTGTGTAGCTACTAATCACTGCTCAGTTCACAACTTTAGAATGCATTCCTTTTAGGTATCCATACCCATCACGGAATCAGTGTTCTGTATTAAACTTGTATTCAGGCAACAAGTCATGCGCTATAACTCCTTGCTTTTGTCCATTGAGGCACTCTGATCCTGACCTTACACGATCGTGTTTCGCTTATACATTTTTTATTTATTTATTTTTTTTATTTGTACCCGCACTTTTTCCCACTCATGGCAGGCTCAATGCGGCAGGCAATGGAGGGTTAAGTGACTTGTCCAAAGTCACAAGGAGCTGCCTGGGCCGGGAATTGAACTCAGTTCCTCAGTTCCCCAGGACCAAAGTCCACCACCCTAACCACTAGGCCACTCCTCCACTTCAAATGTCTTCAGGGGTCATAAATCGGCTCAAAACAGCTTCCGATGTGCTGGTGGTAACGTCTCAAAGGACGCCCACACATAATCAGACAAGGTGATTAGGTAAAGTAATCAGGCAAAGTAATTAAATATGTTAATTGGAAAAGGTAATCGGGTATGGTAATCGGGCAAAGTAATCGGGCAAAGTAATTAGGTCCGGTAGTCGGGTACGGTAAAGTAATCAGGTACGGTAATCAGGTACAGTAATCGGGTACAGTAAAGTAATCGGGTACGGTAATCGGCTACGGTAATCGGGTACATTAATTGGGTACATTAAAGTGATCGGGTACAGTAATTAGGTGCAGTAATCGGGTACAGTAATCAGGTACAGTAATCGGGTACAGTAAAGTAATCGGGTATGGTAATTAGGTAATCGGGTACAGTAAAGTATTTGGGTACGGTAATCGGGTATGGTAATCGGGTACAGTAATCGGGTACGTAATCAGGTACAGTAATCGGGTACAGTAAACGGGTACGGTAATTAGGTGCAGTAATCAGATACAGTAATCAGGTACGGTAATCGGGTACAGTAAAGTAATCGGGTATGGTAATCAGGTACAGTAATCAGATACAGTAACCGGGTGCAGTAATTGGGTACAGTAATCGGGTACAGTAAAGTAATCGGGAACGGTAATCGGGTACGGTAATCGGGTACAGTAAAGTAATCGGGTACGGTAATCGGATATGGTAATCGGGTACAGTAATCAAGTACGGTAATTAGGTGCAGTAATCAGATACAGTAATCAGGTACAGTAATCGGGTACGGTAATCGGGTACAGTAAAGTAATCGGGTATGGTAATCAGGTACAGTAATCGGGTACAGTAATCAGATACAGTAATCAGGTACAGTAATCGGGTACAGTAATCGGGTACAGTAAAGTAATCGGGAACGGTAATCGGGTACAGTAAAGTAATCGGGTACGGTAATCGGATATGGTAATCGGGTACAGTAAAGTAATCGGGTACGGTAATTAGGTAATCGGGTACAGTAAAGTAATCGGGTATGGTAATCGGGTACAGTAATCAGATACAGTAATCGGGTACAGTAATCGGGTACGGTAATCGGGTACAGTAAAGTAATCTGGTATGTAATCGGGTACAGTAATCGAGTACGGTAATTAGGTGCAGTAATCAGATACAGTAATCAGGTACAGTAATCGGGTACAGTAAAGTAATTGGGTATGGTAATTAGGTAATCGGGTACAGTAAAGTATTTGGGTACGGTAATCGGGTATGGTAATCGGGTACGGTAATCAGGTACAGTAATCGGGTATGGTAATCAGGTACGGTAATTGGGTACAGTAAAGTAATCGTGTATGGTAATCAGATACAGTAATCGGGTACAGTAAAGTAATCGGGTACGGTAATCGGATATGGTAATCGGGTACAGTAATCGAGTACGGTAATTAGGTGCAGTAATCAGATACAGTAATCAGGTACAGTAATCGGGTACAGTAAAGTAATCGGGTATGGTAATTAGGTAATCGGGTACAGTAAAGTAATCGGGTACGGTAATCGGGTACAGTAATTAGGTGCAGTAATCGGGTACAGTAATCGGGTACGGTAATCGGGTACAGTAAAATAACCGGGTATGGTAATCGGGTACAGTAATCGGGTACGGTAATCAGGTGCAGTAATCGGGTACAGTAATCGGGTACAGTAAAGTAATCGGGTATGGTAATTAGGTAATCGGGTACAGTAAAGTAATCGGGTATGGTAATCAGGTGCAGTAATCGGGTACAGTAATCGGGTACAGTAAAGTAATCGGGTATGGTAATCAGGTACAGTAATCAGATACAGTAACCGGGTGCAGTAATTGGGTACAGTAATCGGGTACAGTAAAGTAATCGGGAACGGTAATCGGGTACGGTAATCGGGTACAGTAAAGTAATCGGGTACGGTAATCGGATATGGTAATCGGGTACAGTAATCAAGTACGGTAATTAGGTGCAGTAATCAGATACAGTAATCAGGTACAGTAATCGGGTACGGTAATCGGGTACAGTAAAGTAATCGGGTATGGTAATCAGGTACAGTAATCGGGTACGGTAATCAGATACAGTAATCAGGTACAGTAATCGGGTACAGTAATCGGGTACAGTAAAGTAATCGGGAACGGTAATCGGGTACAGTAAAGTAATCGGGTACGGTAATCGGATATGGTAATCGGGTACAGTAAAGTAATCGGGTACGGTAATTAGGTAATCGGGTACAGTAAAGTAATCGGGTATGGTAATCGGGTACAGTAATCAGATACAGTAATCGGGTACAGTAATCGGGTACGGTAATCGGGTACAGTAAAGTAATCTGGTATGTAATCGGGTACAGTAATCGAGTACGGTAATTAGGTGCAGTAATCAGATACAGTAATCAGGTACAGTAATCGGGTACAGTAAAGTAATTGGGTATGGTAATTAGGTAATCGGGTACAGTAAAGTATTTGGGTACGGTAATCGGGTATGGTAATCGGGTACGGTAATCAGGTACAGTAATCGGGTATGGTAATCAGGTACGGTAATTGGGTACAGTAAAGTAATCGTGTATGGTAATCAGATACAGTAATCGGGTACAGTAAAGTAATCGGGTACGGTAATCGGATATGGTAATCGGGTACAGTAATCGAGTACGGTAATTAGGTGCAGTAATCAGATACAGTAATCAGGTACAGTAATCGGGTACAGTAAAGTAATCGGGTATGGTAATTAGGTAATCGGGTACAGTAAAGTAATCGGGTACGGTAATCGGGTACAGTAATTAGGTGCAGTAATCGGGTACAGTAATCGGGTACGGTAATCGGGTACAGTAAAATAACCGGGTATGGTAATCGGGTACAGTAATCGGGTACGGTAATCAGGTGCAGTAATCGGGTACAGTAATCGGGTACAGTAAAGTAATCGGGTATGGTAATTAGGTAATCGGGTACAGTAAAGTAATCGGGTATGGTAATCAGGTGCAGTAATCGGGTACAGTAATCGGGTACAGTAAAGTAATCGGGTATGGTAATTAGGTAATCGGGTACAGTAAAGTAATCGGGTATGGTAATCAGGTGCAGTAATCGGGTACGGTAATCAGATACAGTAATCAGGTACGGTAATCGGGTACATAAGTACATAAGTACATAAGTAGTGCCATACTGGGAAAGACCAAAGGTCCATCTAGCCCAGCATCCTGTCACCGACAGTGGCCAATCCAGGTCAAGGGCACCTGGCACGCTCCCCAAACGTAAAAACATTCCAGACAAGTTATACCTAAAAATGAGGAATTTTTCCAGTCCATTTAATAGCGGTCTATGGACTTGTCCTTTAGGAATCTATCTAACCCCTTTTTAAACTCCGTCAAGCTAACCGCCCATACCACGTTCTCCGGAAATGAATTCCAGAGTCTAATTACACGTTGGGTGAAGAAAAATTTTCTCCGATTCGTTTTAAATTTACCACACTGTAGCTTCAACTCATGCCCTCTAGTCCTAGTATTTTTGGATAGCGTGAACAGTCGCTTCACATCCACCCGATCCATTCCACTCATTATTTTATACACTTCTATCATATCTCCCCTCAGCCGTCTCTTCTCCAAGCTGAAAAGCCCTAGCCTTCTCAGCCTCTCTTCATAGGAAAGTCGTCCCATCCCCACTATCATTTTCGTCGCCCTTCGCTGTACCTTTTCCAATTCTACTATATCTTTTTTGAGAT